>NC_064255.1:59477152-60679027 GCF_003254725.2 Canis lupus dingo
TTTCAACATGAATGTTAGAGGAACACAAGTCAGTCTGGAACACTGACTTTCCAATAGATACCTTGTTTCACAAACAATATATTCAAAGGAATAAATTTTAAAACTCCTTAGCTTTATACATGATTTAAGTTTATACTGTGCTGATTTCACTGCAAATAATTTGAGAACCAGGAAGCACAACGTGGGTGTAGGTAGTGTGTTGGGTTCTATGGATTTAAAGTAAAGAAGACAGGATTTTGGTCTCAATTCTATTCTCATAAATAAATGCAAGATATAGAAAAATAAATATGTTCTGTTAATAAGAGAAACTTTTCCAGGGCTATCGATGAATTTTTAGTCCATTTGTCATATTATGCATAAAGAGGGGAAAGTTATAGGATTCTCTGTATAAATATTATGGAATAGATGTAATCCTTAGGAACTATGGCAAATGTTTAACTCTGTCATCTTTAGTAGGCTTGTTTGTTTGTTGTATGTACTTTTGTTGATTTTCAATCCTGCATTCTCTCATATTCTTTATCAGGAAATCCTGAATATACCATGACCAAAGCTTCCTTGTCAATCTCATAATAAAAATAACTAATAAAATGGCTGAAAAATTTAAACAGAACAAAAATATATATAATGAATAATAATTGGCTTCATATTTCTCTACATAAGCACTCTTAACTATTCTGGTCTTTACATCAAGATATTATCTGTGCTTCATTAAACATAAATATTTATTAAATACATCTTTTCTTTCTTCTTTGTCATTAGGAGGGATGACTAAATATTCATTTTTGCCTTTCTTTTCACCGAATCTAGATTTGATATCTTTCTGCAGAATATTTTAAAATTTACATTATTCTTTACATTCACTTATAGTATTAGTTTTAATGGATGTAAAAATCATTGAACTAGTCTAGTCATGATAGCTACTTGGGTTGTTCCAACTCTGGAAAAAAAAAGTTGTTACAAAAAAAGTTGTCCTAAATTTATTGCACTTATATCCTTGCCACGATGTTCTCTAAAATTGCTGAATCATTTAGCCCTTATCCTGAGATCTTTTTTGAGGTTGATAAAAATTATTCCATTTTCCTCAAGCCTGTTTATCTTAGTACCTGGAAGAACATTTTAGGGAATTTAAGCCTTTTTTCTATAATATGTGTACAAATATATTTTAAGCCCAATCAATTGATGTGGAAATTTTCAACTAATTTATGCAGATATAAAAATATTTTATATCTATTTCAAAATATTATGCATCTACTTTCAGATTTTAGAAAATATCATACCAACAAAAAATATGTAAAATGTAAGTGTACCATTGAAAGAAATAATAAACTTTAGTTTACTCTATAAGTAAGTTAGGAAATAGATTGTTGTCAGTATCTTAGAAACATGTTTTTTATAGTGGAAACTATAAACCTGACTCTGGTGAACATTTTGAAAATTTAACATCTGCTATCTATATGTGATTCTTTCAAAACTTTATTGTTTAGTTTTTTGAATAGTGTACAAATACAGTTTGCCATTTATGCTCAATATTCTTTGGTGATGGAATCATGTATTTTCTCTCTTTTTTAAAAAGCTCTCTATATAGTGTTTTATTGTGTAACTACACCATGCCAATCTATGAATGGACATCTGGCTGTGTAAAGTGTTTTATATAATGCTGCTGTTATGAACATTCTTGTATTTGTCACCTGTTGTATAAAAGCAATAGTATAAATAAGGTATAAGCTATATACATTTTCCCCTACCAGATAATCTCAGAGCTTCCTAAAAAATTTATACTTCAACAAAGATTATACTTTAACTGTTAACAGGGCATTTTAGTCACCACTGCTCCATGTCTATTTTCTTTGAGTTTATTTATCTGACTGACCTACAACTAATATTTTAGGGAATTTAAGCCTTTTTTTCTATAGTGTGTCTTGCAAATATGTTTTAAGCCCATTAGTTGACTTGGGGATTTTCAACTAATCTACCCAGACATAAAAATATATCTCTCTCCACACCTCTTCAACACAATACTGAAGGTTCTATCTAAGGAAATAAGACCAGAAAAGGAAATAATACAGTGGCCAGAGATAGACCCAACCAAGGTAGTCCAGTGATATTTGACAAGGAAACAAATGTGGTACAATGGATAGTCTTTTAAGAAATGATGCTGGAGGCAATTGGACATCCACATGCAAAAAAAAGAACATAAGTACAGGACTTACTCCCTTCACAAAATTTAACTAAAAATAAATCATAGATCTAAATGTAAAATGCAAAACTATAAAACTCCTGGAAGATAACCTAGAAAAAAACCTAGATGATCTTGGACATGGCAATGAGCATTTGTACACAACACCAAAGGCACAAAATAGAAATAATGAATATGTCAGACTTCATTAAAATTAAAAACTTCTGCTCTGTAAAAGACAATTTCAAGAGAATGAAACAATAAGACACTGATCGGGAGAACATACCTGATAAAGAATGTTATCTAAAATATTTTATAGGAGCCCCTGCGTGGCTCAGTTGGTTAAGCATCCAACTCTTGATTACAACTCAGGTCATGATCTCAGGGTTGTGAGCTTGAGCCCTGAGTCTGGCTCCACACTGGGCATGGAGATTGAGCTTCCTTAAGATTCCCTTTCTCCCTCTCTCTCTGATCCCTCTCAAAATATTTATGTATATATTAAACTCTTAGAAAGCCATAAGGAGACATACAACACAATTAAAAATGAAGCGAAGCAGAAACCTCAACAAAGAAGATACACAGTTGGCAAACAAATATGTAAAAAGATGCTCCATATCATGTGTCATGAGGTGAATGCAAATTAAAATAATGATACAGCACTACACATCTGTTAGAGTGGCCAAAATGCAGAATAGTGACAAATACCAAAATCTGGCCAGTTGTGGAACAGGAATTCTCATTTATTGCTAGTGGGAATGCAAAATGCTATAGCCACTTTGGAAGACATTTTGATGGTTTCTTACAAAACTGAGCATACTCTTACCATACTATCATACTCCTTGGCATGTACCCAAATAAGCTGAAAACTTTTGTCTGTACAAAAACGAGGCATGGATATTTATAGCAGCTTTATTCATATTTGCCCAAACATGGAAGCAACCAAGCTGTTCTCCAGTAGGTGAATGGAGAAACAGGTAGATCTAGATAATTAAATGTTATTCAATACTAAAAAGAAATGAGCTATCACACCAGAAAAAGACACTGAGAATCCTAAAATGCATATTACTAGGTCAAAGAATGCCACCTTAAAGGATAAATATTGTAGAAGTCCAACTATATGACATCGTGGGAAAGGCAAAACTAAGGAGACAATAAACCATCAGTGTTTTCTAGGAGTGAGAGGGGGTGGGGGAAGAGGGATGAAAAGGGAGAACACAAGGACTTTTAGGGCAAGTGAAAATACTCTGTTACCAGAATGATGGATAGTCAGATAGATATCATCCTACCTGTGTCCAGTCTCATAGAACGAACAATACCAGGAGTGTACTATAATGTAAACTACTGACTTTAGATAATTAGAATGTGCCAGTGTAAGTTCATTAAGTAATGAACTTATACCCGATGTACCACGATGTTTGCGGATATTAATAATGGAGAGTCTATGCATGTGTGAAGGCGAGAGCATGCGAAATATATCCGCCTTGGGGCACCTGGGTGGCCCAATGGTTGAGCCTCTGCCTTTGGCTCAGGTCATGATTGCAGGGTCCTGGGACTGAGGCCCACATCAGACTCCCTGCAGGGAGCTTGCTTCTCCCTCTGCCTGTGTCTCTGCCTTTCTCTCTGGGTTTCTCATGATATATATATATCTCCACCTTTCTCTCAATTCTACTGTGATCCAGAAACTGGTCTAAATAAGTAAAGTATTACTTTTTTAAACAGTGATCCAGAAATAATGTTTTTTTCCTCACTTGTTTTCAAAGAGAAATTAATAATCTTAGCCTAGAAAAGCTGTCTCTAGGTATCAACCCAGCTAATATGACTTCTCTCTGAGAGACTGGTAACTGTCCACTGAAATTCTCTTCTATTTATCTTGCTTATAGTAAGACATTTTGCTATGAATTCAGACTCTTTGAAATTAAAAGCCACCTTAGTAGACTCATCATGTAGGTTTATAACACTCTATTCAAACATTAGCAGTATTTACATAGTAACTCCAATTTAACAGCTCATTTATGTAATTCTGCACTCTGTTCCTAACTCAGTGTGTGTGAATCATTTAATTATAGGAAGAATTTGGTGGTTAATTTTAATTCTATATTTTTGTTTTACAATTCCTCAATATAACATTCAGAATGTGTTATGAAATTATGTGCCAATATTTGCATGCTTTTGTTTAATTTTATTCTTTTTACTTTTGTTTGATTCTGTATTTGTAACTGTGCACCACTGCTTCAAATAAAGAATTCTAGCAAATATTTAAGTTAGGTACTTCTCAAAATGTGGCCTATAAGTTATATGCAATAATTTCACCTAAGGAGGTGATAATCAAGACATGACATCATACATTGAACAAGACCTCTAATGTACAGAAATATTTTGACGTGGAACCTGTGAAGTGGTGTGTTTATCCAATCTCTGGTGTTTTCAAGTTGAATGTCCTTGAGAAATTCTTCTTCATTATCAAATTAAGACATTTGACTATATAACATCAGACATAAATTCAAACACCACAAAGCAATGACTAAAAAGAGGCTCTCCTGTCTGTGTTATATATGATCACCAATTTTGGTTATGATCTTTTAGAAAGGAAATTCTCATATGAATTTTTATTTGTTTAAATGGAAAACATGGGTTTTTCTTGGTTTCCACATATGGCTGATTTTGTAACTTGCAAATAATCATTCTTCCCCTTTACAATCTTCTAAAATTAATACTCAATATCTTCCTTTCAAAAAACATCTTTTAAAGGTAACACCGAAATAACTGTGTGATGTTGATGATATGTACATGTATATTTCACATTCCGAAGGGGGTTATATTGGGTACGAATTGTTCAGAAAATTCCTACTAATGAAATATTGGCAAATCAATTGTGGTGGACAGTGATGGGATTTGATTCAGGAAGGTAAAGTAAACAAATACTGGTGGGATTCTTTATCATTATGAGTGAACCAGAGACTATAACTGGCTGGGAGGTAGAGAAACAATCTGAATTGGAAGTTAAAAAAACATTGAGAGGGAATTTGTGTTGATACAATGGGGCTAATCTATCACCTGCCATTTAACTGGAGAGAAGCAAGAAGTATTAAATTTATCATGGAGTTGTGGTTAAATTTTTTATTGAATTTGTTTTTGTGAAAGTACACTTGCACATTACTTTCCCTACCTAAATATCCTCTGACCCACCCTCCTTCTCATTTCTCATCCTTCTCTTTCTTACTTCCTCTTTATTCCCTCCCTCTCTCCCTCTCTTCTCTACCTTCCTTCCTCCCTCTCTTCATCTCTATCCCTCTTTCTTTTCCTTTCTTCCTTCCTTTTCTTTCTCTTTCCCTCCTTATCATTTTAATTTTCCCTTCCTTTTAACATCTCAATGTGATAAATAATCTAGGAGACATAGACTTATCTTTTTCCTTATTAGCCTGTCAGTAAATTAGTGTAGATTGTATTCCAACAAATATATATACTGGTAACCTTTACTCGACTTTTTTTTTTTCTCCAGGAAGACCCACTACATTATGTGAGATTATGGGGAAAGCAGAAATTTGGTTAATCCGAACATATTGGGATTTTGAATTTCCTCGCCCATACTTACCTAATTTTGAGTTTGTAGGAGGGTTGCACTGTAAACCTGCCAAGCCATTACCTAAGGTAGGTCTATTACATTGGAGGATTTCTTTCGTATCTTATGATATATAATGCTGAGTTTTCTTTAAAGTATACTTCCTTGATAACAGACATATGCTGTTTTTTTGTTCCTAATCTATTTTGCAAAACATAAAGGTCTCTTATGATTGATATTACCTTTTTAGACTTCACGTTGATATTTTGGCTGAAGAAAGAAATAATTCAAGCGGCAAGTTAAAATAGCAGTGTGTCTACAGTTTGGGTACTGAATTGATGTAACAGTAAACTAAAGCTTTGGAAATACCCCAAAAGTTTGCGATAGTCTTCCTAACTTTCTAACTATGATGGAGTTATGAATTGGGACTGTTAATAACTGGCTGAATGATAATGATTTCATGAGAACCCTCAGGTAGATCCCAGAGTTTTGTCAGTAAGAAGAAAGTGTTGACAGAAGACATGGACACAGGTAGCACTTCTTGAAGAAAAGTGATCTCTACCAAGATAAAAAAAGAATTCATGGAAAAAAAATTTTTTTTGCGATGACAATGATGAATTCAGTTTTGGACCAATTCACTTTAAAGACTCAAAAGAATTTTCAGGTGGATATTTCTAGTAACCATTTGGATCATACAAGGTCTAGGTTTTAGCAGAGAGCATTCGAAACAGATTAGGAGTCATTGAAATAAAGAAGTCATAGAACTAAAAGACAGAAACACTGAATTCATTCTTTGTTTTTAATGTTATTTATTCATGAGAAACCCACAGAGAGAGGCAGAGACATAGGCAGAGGGAGAAGCAGGCTCCCTACAGGGAACCTGATGCGGGACTCAATCCCAGGGCCCCGTGATCACGATATGAGCCAAAGGTAAATGCTTAACCAATGAGCCACACAGGTGCCCCCAAACTGAATTTATTCTTTAGGACCATGTTGTCAGGTTTTTCTGAAACGAAAAGGAAAATTGTATACCACAATCCAAAGTTATCAACAAATAAATGTGGACAGTCAAAAATGTTGGAAGAAGACAATATGAGAAGTAATAGAGAATAATAGATAAACATAATAAAAATATTGTATTTAACTATCTTTATCAATAACTACCTTTATCAAGGGATTGAAGAGGTAGAGACTCATTTGCTTAGGATGTAGGTGAGTGAACTTAACCTCTGTAGAAGATTGAGGTTGAATAGTGTTCTCAGGAGGTTCTTGATTTCTATTTTGGGTAAGATATACATTTAGGTTTAAATTTTATTTTAGGATTCTGAATATGCTTTTATTACCAGTCAAGTTATGGCTGCACGTAAGCTCTATTAAGTGTTATTATAGCAGATAATAAAAAACCAATATCAAAGAAAAGTATGGAAAGAGACAAAACATATTCCTTGGCTCACAAGACAATACCTCATGCCACACTATTATATTCATCATGCCATCTTTACTTTTCATATGCACAATTTTACAAAACAACTCAGACACGTTTTACAACGGGGGGTGGATTATTCCATTCCAAACTCAATTGCTAATACAAACATTTGGGCAATATGAACACCAACATAGCTTATATCTCTGATGAAAAAGTTGTGCCAGGGATTGCATACACAGGAAGAAAGCAATGAAAGCCAGCCAAATCAAGAATCCAAATCTAACTGCTATATATATATATATATTTTGTGTGTGTGTGTTTGTGTATATATATATATTCAATCACTGTTTCAGGGAGGCAAATCAAAATGGCAAAATGCCAACTCCTGGGACTTCAGAGATATTCTCCCAATATTATCTAAGCTAAAATAGCAGTCCACTTTCATGTATAACATCATCCTTTCCCTAGTAATTTTAACAGCCTTGAATTGAGAAATGCATTGAGAAATAAATAAATATAATTGAGAAATTCAATAAATATATTGAGAAATATCACACCGAAGCCAATAATACTAACACAGGGAAAGCACGACAGATCTATACATGTTGATAATCACATGTATCACAAATCAAAAGACCTCAAAGAGACTTTGCAGTACCCAACTTGCATAACTCTAAGTAGTGACCAGAGGGTTTTATTTGTATAGGAGTTTATATTAACCAATGTGCTAAGGTTCAAATTAAGGGTGTATCAGCTATTTGTGAGAAGGTAGAGAAGCACTGTCTCATAAATGTTATCCTCATTTAAAACAACAACAACAACAGTTTTTTAACTTTTAAACTGTATTACTATATTGTCAATTCTAAAAAAAATCATTTTTACTCCAATTCATCAAAGAATAAACATGAGAAAATTATCCTGAAGTCCTAATAGAGAGTTAGATTGACTTATTAACAATTTAACGCAGGTAAACTGACATGCACGTTTTAAAAGTCTAGTTAGGACCCTTTTGCAGGCTTCTTACATGGAATATTTTTGAGTTTTCAAATATCTCTGCTGGTTCATAAAATTAAGCCTTGAGCATAAGAGTTCCATGAGCCATGGGAAGAGATGTCTCTTATTGCCTATTCACTTTGTATAATGGTTCAGTTTCTGATAGTTTTCAGAAACCTATTTCCTCTTAAAGATGCTAGATTGTTCTCTGTGGCAGAGAGTAGAACCAGTCTAACATCTCGGATACTTCTCTTGATATCTATTTTAGAAGTATAAGTGAAATCTTCCCCTGTGATCCTGCACATTTATAATAAAGATAATTTTATCACTGTAGGGAATGGAGGAATTTGTCCGAAGTTCAGGTGAAGATGGTGTTGTGGTGTTTTCTCTGGGGTCAATGGTCAAAAATCTCACAGATGAAAAGGCCAATCTCATTGCCTCGGCTCTTGCCCAGATTCCACAGAAGGTTAGTACAACTTTGGGGCCTGGTGGATAGCCACTCTGCCAATTGGATAGAAAGTGTAATGAATAGGACTCTTTCTAGATCAACTCTGAAACACTGAGCATAACTGGTACCACCTTCAAGTAAAAATTTCTTAAAACATTAAATAGTATATTGGGGCACATTTAATTATTTTCTTAGTAAGTCTCTGCATTACTATGGAAATACATCTTTTCATACAATCATTTATTTTCAGTGAAGTGGAGATGACAATGTTAAGATCCCAAAAATCTTTTACTATTTGATATCTTATGACCTGCACTGACTATTCCCCAAAGTCTCAAGTGTGTTAGCTCCAGGTCCAGGAAATGAGTGATGGTGTACATTAGAATAGACAGGAATTATGCTCAAGGATATACTTTATATTTTGAGGTTTTACTGAGACTATATCAATATCTAGTTGGTTTAAAAGTAGAAGCCTAATCTTTCTAATTTGAAATTTCTACAGTTAAAAACAGTTAAAAATCCTAATATTATTATTGAACAATATATATTTACTGATTTATTATATTCAATTAACTTGAAGTTTGTTGTCATTATAGTTCTAGATTTCTACTTTTTATAGATTCCTCTTCGTGACATACCCTAGGACTTTTTATGTTTGTATATTAGTTAAAATATATAAACCTCCATAATGGTAAGCATTACTAATTAGGGCTGTTAAGTCTTTGCTATTTATTTCTGCACTTTTTGCCACCCAAGGATGTGGAGAAAAATGCACTCTTTTGCATGGCTGGCAGGAATGGAAACTGGTGCAGTCACTCTGGAAAACAGTATAGAGGTTCCTCAAAAAGTTAAAAATAGAACTATACTATGATCCAATAATCATGCTACCGGGTATTTACCAAAAGAATGCCAAAAGACTAATTCAAAGGGGTACATACCTAGGTGTTTATAGCAGCTTTACAATAGCCAAGTTATGGAAGCAACCCAAGTGTCCATGGACAGATGAATGGCTAAAGAAGACATGGTGTTATGTAAGTGATGAATCACTCAATAATACTCCTGTAACCAACATTACACTGCCTGTTAACTAACTAAATGTAAATAAAAATTGAAAAAAAAAGATGTGCTATACATATACAATGGAATATTTTTTTCAGCCATACAAGAGAATGAAATCTTGCCGTTTGTAAAGACATGAGAGTTGCCAGAGAATATAATGCTAGGCAAAATAAGTCAAAGAAAGACAAATATCATATGATTTCACTTGTATGTGGAATTTAAGAAACAAAACCAATGAACATGGGGCAAAAGAGTGAGAGAGACAGACAGACAGAGAAACCAAGAAACAAACTCTTATAGAGAACAAACTGATGGCTACCAGAGGAGAGGTGGATGGGGGGATGGGTTAAATAGGTGGTGGGGATTAAGGCATGCACTTATCATGATGACTACTGGATGAGGTACTGAATTGTTGAATAAACTAAAAACTTAAAAAAAAAAGAGTTCACCATCTATTAATATTTAATCTGAACTTAGTTTTACAGAGCTTGTTACTCTGCAACAAGTATGTAAGAAAAGGATAACATCTTAACAAGATACTTCATTAAATAGTGAAAGAAAGCAAACCTCCAGCTCTTCCTCCCTCAAACACTACAGAAGGGGAGAGAGGGAGATGGAGAGGGAGAGGGAGAGAGAAGAAGGAAGAAGAAGAAGAAGAAGAAGAAGAAGAAGAAGAAGAAGAAGAAGAAGAAGAAGAAGAAGAAGAAGAAAGAAGAAGAAGAAGAAGGAGAAAAGGAAGGAAGGAAGGAAGGAAGGAAGGAAGGAAGGAAGGAAGGAAGGAAGGAAGGAAGGAAGGAAGAGGGATGGAAGGAAGAAGAGAGGGAAGCAGGGAAGAAGCATACACTCATTCAACAAGCATACAATAAACACTTAAAGCTAAGTATATTTTTGGAAAACATTATGTTTGAAACATGAGAGTTAAGATGTCCTTATGACATTAATAAATTACCAGTTTTCATGTTCATTTCAATGCTATTTAAAAACCCCCATGCTCTGATTAAACTAGTCTTTTTATTTTTTTAATATCTCTTCACTTATAATGTCACACCTCAAAACTTTTAAGTGAGAAATGCAAAAATGATGAAACTATACTTAATAAACTATTAGTACAAGCCCCTTTGACAGGGTTAATGTAAACAGTCCTCCTATATCTCTGTGTTTGCAAACGACCCCTTATGTCCACTTCTCTCACTATCACATAAAGTAGTGGTGGGCTACCTAACTTACAAATAATTCTACAGCCCTAAGATGCCTTCACTGTGCGTTTTTACTTGCAAAATTAAAGCACTGTCTTTGACAGGTTTTATGGAGATACAAAGGAAACAAACCAGCCACGTTGGGAACCAATACTCGGCTCTATGACTGGATACCCCAGAATGATCTTCTTGGTAAGACTGAGGGGAAGAAAACCTGTACAGTTGGATAATGGGCAAGTAAAGTGGCTATTTAGCAGCAAATACATTCAATGAATATTTAATAGATAAAATGTCACGTTTTAGGCTAAAATCAAAAACACACAAAACGAAAAATGTTGCTGAAGATGTGAAGAAAAAGGACCTCTCTTGCACTGCTGGTGGGAATGCAAACTGGTGCAGCCACTCTGGAACACAGTATGGAGGTTCCTCAAAAAGTAAAAAATAGGACTACCCCATGATCCAGTGATCACACTACTGGAGGTTTACCCAAAGAATACAAAAGAACAAATTCAAAGAGATACATGCACCCCTATATTTATAGCAGCATTATTTACAATAGCCAAGATATGAAAGCAGCTTAAGTGCCCATCGATTGCTGAATGGATAAAGAAGAAGTGGTATGTGAATACAATGGACTATTGTTCAGTTTTAAAAAGAATGAAACCTTGCCATATGCAAGGATATGGATAGAGTGGGGAGTATAGTGCTAAGAGAAATAATTAAGTCAGAGAAAGGTAGATACCATATGATACCATATGATTTCATTCACATGAGGAATTTAAGAAACAATAACAACAGAAGAAGAAATGAGCAAAGGAAAAGTAAAAAAGAGAGGGAGACAAACCAAGAAATAGACTCTTAACTATAGGGAACAAACTGCTGGTCCCCAGAGGGGAATTGATTGGACGGGGCAAGGATAAATAGGTGATGAGGACTAGGGAGTGCACTTGTTGTGATGGGTACTGGGTGGTGTATGGAGGTGTTGAATCACTATATTGTACACCCCAAACTAATACAACATTGTATGTTAACTACACTGGAATCTAAAACAAAATAAGAAAGAAGAAAAAGAAAGAAAGAAAGAAAGAAGAAAGAAAGAAAGAAAGAAAGAAAGAAAGAAAGAAAGAAAGAAAGAAAGAAAAAGAAAATCAAATGTCACATTTTACTTGCCGTCTTAAAGCAGAAATAATTCGAGAATTGGCAATTCATTTTAGAGAGTCGGTGCTTTCTTCGATTCACAAAAGAGCATCTTCAGCTGAGACTCCCATCACTCTTCAAGTTTCAGTCTTAGTTCAGGTATTTCCTCCTCAGTAAAGTCTTTGCAGACAATGCAGAGGGAACTACTGCCTCCTTTCTTGGGATCATAGTTTTCTGAGATAGGCATAGCCCAGGCGCTCTTGGCTTTTGTAGAAAACTGCTGCTCTCTTCATTGAGTTACCCCTGTAGTCTTTTCCCTCTCTCTCCAATTCTGTTAACCCATGACAATGAAATCCTCATCCACTTCTCACCCAATTCCAAACTAGGTCATCCCAAAACAAAAGCTTTTATCACTCACGGTGGAACCAATGGGATCTATGAAGCTATTTATCACGGGGTTCCTATGGTGGGAGTGCCTTTGTTTGCTGATCAGCCTGACAACATCGCTCACATGAAGGCCAAAGGAGCAGCTGTGGAGGTGAACATCAACACAATGACCAGTGCAGATCTGCTCCATGCCCTGAGAACAGTCATTAATGAACCTTCGTAAGTACGACTGCTTTAAAGGCCTACCGTGGATTAGGCTACCCATCACACCTGGACACATTCAGCGTTTCATGCCTTGTAACTGATTTACTTTTAAATGACAACCATAACATGACCAATATCAAAACCACTTTATTTTTTCATTTTCTTTTTTTTTAATGTTTTTAAATATTTTTAAGGGTTAAAAAATGTTTAAAGTTTGTAATTCCTAGTAGGAAAACATTATCTGAATGAACGCCCTAATGGCAAACCACTGTAGAGTGTTTCAGCTGTATGTGGGCAGAGGGGTAGGGATTCCCTTCACAGCAGCCCAGCTTTCTTCTTGAGGCAGAGATACGCTGGTTTGTATTACTGCGACATCCATTAGGTGATCAAAGTTGCTTTTCCTTCAACAAGGGCTTTATTTGTCAGAAGGGCATTATGCTTGACCTCCAAATTTGGCTGACAATTTACTGATGAGATTCATAACCTTTGGGTTGCTCTGATATTTTGACATATTTGCTGGGTTCTGGGCTACATCCTGGAAGGCCACCATAACTTCTGGATCCTGCATGGCTGCAAGAACCTCTGGGTCACTAAGAATTTCATTGAGCCCAGGCATTCCTGCCATTCCAGGCATCCCCCCTGCCATTCCAGGCATTCTTCCAGGAAAATTACTAGGCATTCCCTACCCGCCCGCCCGTCCCTGGAAAGCCACCTGGGAAAGAGCCATACTGAGCTCCTGATTGTCATCTGGCTTCTTCCTCCCTCTGGGCTCTCTCATATTCTTCCCGAGTCTTCTTAACCTTTTCTATTCTCTTTGATCTCTTGCTCTTCACGTTTTCGTTCATACTGCCTCCGATGTTCAGCAATTTTCTGGGCCCTCGGTTGAACGTCTTTCAGCATTGCACTAACATCTTCATCATAATCCAGTTTACAAGTAAGGTCAAGATCATGTGCTGCTTCTTCCCAATGACCCAGAAGTCTGTGTGCTTTCCCTTGCCACTTGTAAGGCTGAGCTGAATCAGGATTTATTTCAATAGCTCTGTCACAGTCTCAAATGGCAGCATTTGGCTTCTGTAATTTGATGAGGACACTGGCTCTCTTGGCATACAAAATGGCTAAACGAGGATTCGGTTTGATGGCATCTGTGAACAAGTCAATGACTTTCTGTAGTTCACCATCATTTTGGGCATAAATGGCAGCCACTTTTTTTTTTTTTTGGCAGCCACTTTTTTATCATTTGCCTGATCCATCATTTTGTTGGTTACCTCTACATTTTCATCTCCCGTTCCTTGAGGGGCGTCAGTATCTGGTTCAATTACACCTTCACTGTCAATTTCTAGATCACTTTCCTCATCTGATGGTTCGTCTGTCTTTATGTTTCCCTTTGCCTTCTTACTATTTGTTTTTTTCCTCCTTGGTATTGTCTTCTGATTTGGTTTTATGAGTAGCAGGTGGTATTTCACCCCCATGCACTCCACCCACTCCCGCAGGAAGCGCATTTCCTCGGTGTGCAGAACGCTCGGATCCTGCTAACGCATTTTGACGAAGGCACGAAGCTTGCTCACTTTGCGGGGGTCCGTGGTCCAGGGGCGCTGGCAGGCGGCAGGCGCTGCTGAGGTTACAGCCCCATTCCAGGCGTGGGTACTAGCTCAGCATGACTGTGTGGATGGGGCTATTTTTTCATTTTCTAAACAATGAAGTGATTTGCTGAAAATGGGGAAAAAAAGACTAATGCTTCAAATATTTTATTAATTTTTTTTCAGAATGAATAATGATCATGTGAGTTCTCAGAAATTTTTTGAATATGCTTGTTTGTATAGACAAACATACATATGCTTATTTAAATATTATGAGCATTCACTAAGTACCAAATTGGAAATGATAATTCACTCTATCATTCAAAAATGACCATCATTAACACTGACTATACCATTGATCAGTATATGCATATACACAGGGAAGAGAGATACTGAGTAGGTATTAATTTTATAAATATTGGTATTAGTATGCATGGATTTTTAAACAAAATTGTGAATTTCATCTGATTTAGCAATTGGTATTTTCAATTGATGTCATTATCTTCATCTCTTTCAGTTAATCAATCTGATTAATTGAAAATTGAAAGGAGTCCATAAATTATATTGAACTTTAGTTATATATCATTATATGCTATTTTTTCTCTGAATTGTCTCACCAAACTAAAGAATTAATATATGAATACAATTTTAAGTCTTTATTTTTATGGATTTTTTATTTTTGCAAACGTTGAATTCTAGCTATAGAAATAAATCTCATCTCAAAGAGATATGTATTACTTAAAATTTTAATTTGTGAATATTTATGCCCCTTATTTTACTTAAATTAAGTCTTTTTGCAGTATTTTAAGGGAATACACTATTTACCATTAAGTAGAGATTCATTACTCCAAAATGTTTCAGATTCATTCGTAACTGAATATATTACATGAAATTTTCATTCAATGAAGACTCATGGATATTAAATTTCCAGATCAGCCTAGAAAAAAATCATTTTTTAAAAAAAATTCAGACCTAATTAATGATGTATTGTTATATATTATTTTCTATATTTTCCCTAGGTTATATTATGTTCTTTCAATACTGTTAATGTAGAACAAAAATTAAAATTTTTCTTCTCAGAGTTTTTTTTGTTACTTATAGAATGTTTGGTAGTTCCATTTTTTCTCTATTTCAGAGATGTCAAATTTCAGTGGTCTCTATGTTAAAATATCTTGGTTTGTTTTCCTTCTCTATTAGTTTCTAAGTATCCTAATCATTTTTTACCTTTCTTAAGTCACTGAGATTTCCTCAATCTCTAAATTAGTAAATTTACTTTTTTGCCACTAGAAAATACTTTTTCTAATTTCTTTATTAATCCTTGAAGGAGGTATTTTTAACAATTTATTTCAACAGCTCATCTATACGCTTTATCACCACTTTTTGTTTTATAACCTGATTTTCATAACACTTGCATTCTTATTTTACTTCAATGCTCCTCTTTTTTGAACTGTGTATTATGCCTAATTACATTCTAAGCCCATCATTTTTATGGTTCCCCCCCAACATTATATAAGTTGTTATCAAGGCATTATCTTTATCTAATACTCTCAGTATTTGCTCTGAATTTGTATAAGTGCTTTATGTGTACACTTGTTTCCAGATTATCTCAGACTCAATTATTTTTTTTTCAGAGACAAAACTCAAGAGATTGTTACAACATTCCATTTGTATTACTCAAATCTGAAATTCATATTTCAGAGGAGAAAGTCAACTCAAACGCAATTTTGTTGGAACTAATCTACATAAAAGCATCTACTCAAAGTCCTAGTTGCAAGGTTTTTAGACAAAGGAGTTGACGTACTGATCCCCAAAAGGGAAGACACTCAATGTTTGCCTTGAATCCAACTTGAAAAATCAATGCTAGTTGTCCAGTTCCCCCTCTCACACACATTCCAATCAAGTGACTTTTATTAAGATGCACATTTAAGTCATAATTTTCAAAATATTACAAAAAATGGATATTACATCCATTTGGGAGATGGACCCAGGGTTAGGAGCTTCAGCAAGGCCATGATCTTCTGTTTCTCATAAATGATGATCTTGATGTCTAATGCATTAGACTATTACTGGGTTGTTAACTGATGCTAATTTGGTTCATTTTACTAAATATCAGAGTAAGTCCTGCAATTTTTTAGAAGTCTACCTTATTTCATACAAAACTTAAGTTCATAGAATTAAATTTTTTGATGATTTGAAAAGTATTGATGCAAAAGGCAGAAACAAAGTACTCTTAGAATTTTCCAAGAAAATACCTGAAGTTATTTATATTAAAATATCTTAACATTAACCCTAAACTTAGTTGTAACTCTGAAATTATCTAGGAACAAAAGAGTTTCATGTGGAGTGTATATATGGATGTATTTGCATCCCTTGTCTTCATGCTTAGAGGAATTAAGGAATACAAAAGATTACAATTAAATGCATAAACCATAGTGATTTTAATTGTTTATAGTATCTTGATAACAGTAATATAACATTAGTGTACAATAAAATGTTTAATGGTAATTTTAAATATGAGAATAAGCCTTTCTTTTCACATTTATAGGAAAGCATACTTTTTAAAAAGATTATTTATTTATTAATTCATGAGAAAAACAGAGAGAAAGAGAGAGAGAGAGAGAGAGGCAGAGACACAGGCAGAAGGAGAAGCAGGTTCCATGCAGGAAGCCCAATGTGGGACTTGGTCACACCCTGGGCCAAAGGCAGGCTCTAAACCACTGAGCCACCCAGAAGTCCCAGCATACTTTATTTTTATTTGAATTCACAAGTACAAGTTTATCTATCTAGCATATGTGGATTTCTGGTTTTAAATCTCTATCTATATCTCTCTATCTCTCAGTGGAGAAAATGTTGAACAAAAGTATGATTTGGGAAGAGAGTACCCACTGTAGTTTACCTAAAATGTTTTAGGATGAACCATGTGAAATTACTTCTCTAACCTTACTAACATTTCAACCCGATTGGAGAATATTCTTTCTCACCGCACACAAAAATGAACATAAGTGAATTATCCTCTCCTACTGCATCTAGCATACCGTGTTCACTGGTGAATAATAACCACATTTCTCCTTCTCCAATCCCAATAATATGTAAATCACACTAGGACATCTCTTCCCAAGTCATTTATCTTCTACCATCTTCACATCATCTGGTCGAAACTTTTATCTCTAACACAAAACCCAAAGGAAATATACTAATTCTGGCTCATCAACCAAGAAATGGTTGGTGATGATATTACTTGCCTTTCAAATACATACTTCTATCGATTTTTGTTTGAGAGATTAGAGTTGTCAACTCCATATAACTATTGCTACTGTCATGCCACATGATTAGGGGGGTTTAATTCTAGCAAGATATTTCTATTCATCTAAAAAACTCAAAGTCCATGTCCTTGCCATTTCCAAAATTATCCCAGTATCTTTACCAACCTTGATATTGTCAATAGAGACACTGTCCTTTGCATCATAGAGACACAACTGTGTGCACTGGAGGAATTATCACAGTGCCAGGGTCTTAGACACTGCAGAAATTGTTTATGAATGTTGATTATCAGCTTGTCTATAATCATGATTATATATAGCCAGATATTAGAGACCATGCTTGTGAACCTACTTATGGGAGTTTCCCCACTATATTGGGTTACTCCCAGTCTTGGTTTTGGAACAACCCTGGAAACTATACTTTACGCAATCTCAAAATTCCTCCTTGGAGAAATTAGGACATACATTTGCAATAAACTTAGTCCATTTTTTTGTGTTTGCATTTCATCACATTCTGTTAAGAATATATTTCATCTACATATTCCCTTCCTGACTCTTAAGATGCTATGCAACCAACAAAGTTTATGTCTCAGCAAGAATGAATTTTTTTCTCCGTGTATCTATGGCCTTTGGCTTACATAACCTATAACGTGTATCACATGTTACCTGTAATGAAAACAGAAACGCTCTAATTTCTATATTTTTGCCTGCCAGTTATAAAGAGAATGCTACAAGATTATCGAGGATTCACCATGATCAACCTGTAAAGCCCCTGGACCGAGCAGTCTTCTGGATTGAGTTTGTCATGCGCCACAAAGGAGCCAAGCACCTGCGGCCAGCCTCCCATGACCTCACCTGGTTCCAGTACCACTCCTTGGATGTGATTGGATTCCTGCTGGCCTGTGTGGCGACTGCTATATTCTTGGTCACAAAATGTTGTTTGTTTTGTTGTCGAAAATTTAATAAAGCAGGAAAGAAGAAAAAGAGGGAGTAGATCTTTCTAAGCTGGGAAGAGGCCTTAATGGGCAATCCCGTTCAGTCTAACCACCGTGACCTTAATGAAAACACAGTATCTCCATCTCATTTTCAAAATTCCCGTTCTTCTGCTCTAGCCTAGAGGTAAAGCCTAAAATTCAACATGATCATTAACTAGTGAACATGCCCCAGTATTCCTTTGTCTTTTCCCAGGTGCCTTTACCCTTTCCTCTCATTTTCCTGGCACAAGGACACTAATAATTTTATGTATCTTTTTAGTCAAAATATCGTTATTTTTCATTATTCTTTTTCATAAAGATAAGGCCTTCTACTTGCCCAAATTTGCTGTGGTCAGAGACTAAATTGATAAGTACCCCAACAGTGCATCATACTAGGGAAGGTCTGCAAATTCCTATTTCATACATAGATAATCATGGCCTTTGTTTCTGCCTATAATCAACAAGTACTCCTGTGTACCTGTTTTTGAAACAAGGGTATGGGGACTGCCCTCAAACAAAAGAGATTAATTGTGTCATTATTTTTCCTCAGGGACAGAGAATGTCAACAGTATTAAAGGTGAATAGATCATCTATAGAGGAAATTATTAAGAAATATGGAAAAAAATAGTACTTTTATGAGATGTTTAATTAACAGTACAAGTAATAACATTAAAGTTAAATGTCAATTTATTATATTGTAAAATCACTAATGCCCATAGTCTGTAATCGGTCTTCATAATCCAAGATTTAGTTCCCTAGCAAAAACAAATATTTCCTTGGAATGTAAGACCATCATATTATTTTTCAGTCTGTATATCTTGCAAATTTAAATGTATCAATTAAATATTATGCCAAGGATGTAAGATATTAGCAGACCTGCTTGACTAAGAGTATGTTTTAGTAAATACTTATGACACAAAACACTAATTAAAATTCATATTTGAATCAGCTTTGCATTAATTTAACAAATAAAGGCTGTACTTTCTTTACTTATACACTTAATGACGTATTCTAATTAAAGTAAAACTTTATTATTGAAATTAAAAATTTCAATAGTTGATGTATAATTGAGGTGATAAATTACAGCCCTTGACTTACTGAAATTTTTGAAATTCATATTTACTTCAATATGGCATATTGAAAATTACTTCCAATTTAAAAATAAATGCATGATATGTGGTATATAGGAATATGTGTTTCTTTTGAATATGTACATTCCTGAAAATGCAAATAAATTCTTAAATCTTTTTGTGAAGGCTAAAGATGTATTTCTTAAATGCTTGTATTTTTAAAGGTGATTCATGTTGATGTGTTTTGACTTTTACAATTTAATTATGTCCTGAGAGGAGCTCTTTATGTTTGCTCCATGCAGTTTATTCCTATTGGAATATAGCAAGTGGCTTAAGATCCAAGAGAGATGGGGTAGCCATTCGTGGTGTTGAGCACCACCCAATTCAGGCACCCATTTGGTTTCTGAGAGTGGCCACCCACAACATAGAGATTTGTTTCTTCTCAATAGCCACTGTTCACCTGCTTTCTCCTCTCCTGCTGACTACCTGCTGATTTCTTCCTTTGCCTAAATAACATCTGAAGACAGTGGGCAAAAATTTCTGGGTGATACCAACTGCATTAGTTGGCCTAACTGCAGCATATTTTTTGATAATAAACAAATAAAGAAACAAAAATAACACATACATACAAACAGTTGTAAAACTGCTCAGATGAGGAAACACTCATCCCTAATGAGCAGATACCAATTCCCATTAGGTTAGAGCACAGATACACAGTTCTTACATTTTAAGACCTTGGAGAAATTCAGGAAGCTGCAGCTAATACTTTTACTTATTTTGTTCATAAACCTTCCATGTTCGCCTTACCCTCAGGGAGCATCTCCTCTGGTTAGGGTTCTTTACCTGATAGGATGATCCAAAACTTCATCCACTCCAAATAAATGTCAGTAGCCTAATTAATCTTTGGTATTTTGAATTCATGATCACAGCCAAGAGAGTAACGCTTTCTTTGAACAAATTCTGAAGCAGAGGAGCTCAAAATAATAGAGCTTAAAGTAATTCACAGTTAATAATCTATAAAATCCTGGCCATATCTCCGGGTAGAATCTTTCTCCTTGAGAAATGCAACCTCCAAACTGCCTGACCCCAAGAGGTAATAATGAAAAACAAAACCGTCTAGGGCAATAGTGAGGCATACTTATTAGGGGACTCATTCTCCCTTTCAACCCCTTGAGATCTGAACCCATGTTTTCAAACGAAAATACAGAAGGCATATATATGAGGTTATGCTTTGACGCATACACTGCTTTCTTTAAGACAGCCTCTAAAATATATAGGATATTGTCTCCTAGCTAAAACCCTGAAAAACTCTCATTAGTTAAGGAAGAATTTGGTAAAACTCAGCAAATTCTGTGAATATTAGACTGTTGAATTTCCTTAGTTGAAATATATTTCCTGGTTATACATGATGTTGACGTCAACATCAAGATTTTCACTTAAGGTCCACGTGCATTATTGGTTATCTGGCAGAAATACTACAGGGAAGGGGAAGAGGAAATCTGTTATTTGGAAATTATAATGAATTATCTGAAGGAAAAATGGTGCATCCCCGAGGATGGAAGGTGACCAATGCAATTTTTCTATTTTGTGGCTAGCTAGAACTCTTGAGAGTTTACCATATTGGGAAGGAGGAGGGCGAGATCTCTACTATTAACAAACTGAACATTTAACAGTTGGAGAAGCCAAATGAGCCTTGGTGAGGTGAAGTCCATGCTGTGCATCACATGAATTTTCCACCACGGTCTCCACTGCTCCTTGGTGCATGAGCCTTAAGATCAAATTCTGAGAGTCTGGAAAAAGACACCGACATTCACAGGGCTGATCATCCAAACCATCTTATCATTTTTAAAAGATTTTATTTATTTGAGAGAGAGAGAGATAGAGAGACAGAGACAGAGAGAGCACAAGCATGGGGAGGGACAGAGGCAGAGGGAGAGGGAGAAGCAGGCTCCCTGCTCAGGAAGGCTTGAACACACAAGTCTCATGCTCTACTGACTGAGCCCTCAGGGGGCTCCATCCCAGACCCCAAGCCAGGAGCTGAGCTGAAGGCAGATGCTTAACCGGCTGAACCACTCGAGCATTCCCAAACCACCTTACTATTGAGATAGTTGTCTGTAGAACACGACTTCTGGAGGGAATTTCCTCAGAATGGGAATATCTTCATAATCCATGCAAACACCAAGAGGTTTATTCACATACTTCTACCTGAAACCTTCTTACCTTTAATCTTCCCTCTGGTTAGTCCCAAGTCCTTGACAACCCAGTCAATCCATTAGTCTTTGCCTATGAATCTATAGGTCTGTAAAGAAGATCACCATTTTCCCCACAAAAATGGAGTGACCTGGATCTATGCTTTATATTCTACCCATTGGGAAGATTTTGCTCCACCACTGCATTTCAGAGACACCCTTGAGTGGGGCTGTAACAATGGCTACTTCTCACTGCTTAAGAATATCGTGTGTACTCATACATAAATTGGGATATATGACAATGTTTTCTCTATTTTCAGTTGTGAAGGCCCTTGTGAATCTGAAGGGGAGGATTCACAGATTTATATCCAAACATTGGTAGGTTCCATGGGCGTCTAAGCTACCCACAGAGACAATTTGCTGGATTTTCTGGTCCTGCTCTGAACTGTTCTCATATATACCTATTTAACTGTAGAATGTTGCTGCTAATGTTCAGTCGTATTTTGGTTGTTACCACAACATAGGCCATCACAAGTAGCATAGTCACTTGGTGCCCATGGTCAGTCTCACCCAGAGCTCAGTAACAAGCCAGGGACTGTTGTTTCTATGGAGAAGAGATACTGTGAAAATAGGTCATAGTTTTGCTTCAAAAATCCTAGGATTCTCTTTTTGGAGTTTGTCAGAAATGACAAATAGCAACTTAACATTGCTATTTGCTATAGGCATGGCAGATACCCTTGGAATTTCTTTTTTTTTTTTTCTTTTCTTTTCTTTCTTTTTTTTTTTTTTTGTAGTGGTTAAAAAACAACACATGAGATCTACCCCTCTTATCAAAATTTTAATTACTTTTTTAAAAGATTTTACTTATTTATTTGACATAAAGAGAGAGCACAGGCAGGGAGAGCAGCAGAGGGAGAGGGAGAGACAGGGAGCCCGACTTGGGGCTTGATCTCAGGATGCTGGGATCATGACACAAGCCAAAGACAGACACCTAAATGACTGAGCCACCCAGGCGCCCCCACAAAATTTTAACTATACCGTCAGTGTTGGTACAACAGATCTCTAGAACTTGTATATCTTCCGTAATTGAAATGTTACACTTCTTGAACAGCAGCCCCCATTGACCTATCCGTCCAGCTTCTGGCATCTACTGCTCCACCTTCTGTTTCAATGAGTTGGATTACTTTAGACACTTCATATAAATCAGATTTAATCACTCAGTTTCCATGCAGATACCAGAGTCACCTAAAAGGTTTCAAATAGGGACATTTTGATTAAAAAAATACTTAGCAAATACCTGGACAGTATGAAGGGAACTAAAAGAAAAGATGAGGCTCCCAGACTAACAACAGTACAGGTCATTACTAACCCATTGGGCTAAGATATAAAGGAAAACAGTAACGTTCTCAAGACTAGTGAGAATAGGAACTGCGGAAGAAGAAACGTAGGCAAGAGATGTAGTAATGGAAGCTCCAAGCAGTTGCCTAAAACTAGGTCCCAAGCCAGGAAGGTAACAGCAAAATATATTTGGTCTCATCTACTACTAACTGAATTCAACCAGAAGCTACGTGGCAGAGGAATTCACATAATAGAGTGCACCGAGGTGAGCCTCCTGAAACCCAAAACTAGAAAAGAAAGTTAAGGAGAATAGATCTGGGAAGATAAATGGAGAACAACAAGAGCATTGAGGGCCACCCTTGAGAACGGATCAGAGAAATAGAAGCTATAAAGTGAGAATAAGAAAGACTAAGTATTAGTAGTAAAACTGGGGATTTTATTGTTAGGGAACCCAGGAGAGGATGGTGTTTCAAGAAGGAGAAAAGAACATCCGTGAAATTATTTAAGCACTGTCATTGATACGTGATGCAAACCCAAGGAATCTTCTACAACACACTAACTTCTAGTATGCACGTGAGTTATCACTGAGGAGACCGATCTAATCAATTCTACAGATTCAACTGTTTACCTGAAAATCTAAACTTATTTAGTTGAATAATTACTAGAATTAATAGCAGCTAAATAAAATGAGCAGATACTAAAGATTTTATGAGTTTGAACTTACTGAATATAAATCTTTTGCCAGTACTTTGTGAGGTGGTTTATATACATTTCTCTAGTACCTAAAACAACTCCCTGATGCAGACATGTCTATTTTAATAGAAAGAGTAAGAAAATCATATGCACTTAAGGTTATTTTGGGGGGACATATAAGATCATAAGATAAGTGAAAACAAATGTTTGTACATAATAGTATACATGTAATTATATCTGTATAAGTGTAATTACATTTGTATAATTTATATGTGCTAATTAATAATGACTAGAAATATGAAACTTACTGTTTATTTTGTTCAGTCACTCAATAAATATCTTTACAGAAAATATGGAGGAATTTTGGAGAGTCATTGTGTTCTTACAGAGGATATGATAGTTAATAAGTTAAAAGCTGTAGTTTTCTGTGAAAAATGAGTGATTATCCAGACAAAGGAATTACAAAATGATATTGAGGACATTATGTCTTTCTGCATCTGTCTACCGTAAACACGGCTATTCTTATTCATTTACCAACAACAGAAATTTGGATATGTGTCCTTTAAGAGCTTCTACTAAATATTAAGTTCTCATAGGGAAAAGTTCAGTGACAGGAATGTCTTCAGGGAAGAGAAAGAATTAAGGGAGACTCCAGGGTTTCCACCTTGTGAGTGTATTTGAACAGAGTCAGCTTTTACAGAAATAGGAAACAACTGGAGGAGCAACTTCTTTGAGATTAATATACTGTGTTCTCTTTTGAATTTATTTGCTTCAAGGAGCCAAAGTGACATTTAGGTGGAGGTTTTGAGAAGTCATTTGGAAAACACAAGGTCTCAACCTCAGAAAATAGCAAGAGAAACAAACTGAGGGTCAACACATAAAGGAGACTTTATAGAAATGAGAGACCTAAACATCATTTGGTTCTTTGTGAGTATGATGGTAGGTTTTTTTTTTTTTAAGTAAAAAGAAAGTTGTACAACACATTGTGAGTTTTCAAAAAAAGAAATGTGGAATGTTAGGGATTTTGGAAAGAAACCGTTTTGAGAAAGAAAAGATGGTTATGTTAAATAAGGTAACAATATTGTAGTTAGCTAATACTAGGGACCATGAGAGGGGCCATCTTTTGCTTGGGTTGTAGCATCTGAGTAAAATCTCTTTGAGAAACTTGCAAGGTAAAATAGTGTTCCTGCGGGGGGCTCTTGATTTCTGCTAATGGCAATACGTGTATTGATGCTTGAAATTTTATTTCAAGATTCTGAATATCCTCTTCTTACTCCCAGTGAAGTTATCGTTGCAATCCAACCTCGATTGTGAGTTGCTGTTGCAGGAGTAATGAATCAATGTTTATTAGACTTAAAAAATGAGATATGACATCATGGGTCTCTCTAATCTACCATTCCATGTTTTTTTTCTACTTCCATTTTTCACACATCAATACACACAGATGTTCAGAAGCATGTACATATAACATAGAATGGTTCACAATTCTTCACAGTCATCTCAGTGATGGAAGAGGAGAAAAATTATACTCTTCACCTCTTCCAAATTCATCTATTAATATAAAAGCTTGTGCAGTTTGAGTACCCATCATAACGGAAAACTTTCACTTAGTAGGGGTAGAAATTGTTTATTGAATGTGTTAAAGAAAAGGATTTACATTGATGTACATTAATTATTAACATAGAGGGACAGATAAATGAGTACATGAAAGATTACCCACTACATATCTTGAAACATCATTTATCTAATCACATTTCCATAGAGTTTTCTTATTAAGTCAGTCACTGTAGGAAAAAAATTTCAAATAGATCATATTGATCCTAGACCAGCTGTGAGTTTTGTGTATGATATCACACTCCTTCCATTTTGTACAAAACCATACATCTTTGCTCTAACACATTTTTTTCTAGTCACACATTTAATCAGTATGTATAACTTTCTTTTTGTAAGATTTTATTTATTTTTTCATAAGAGTCACAGAGTGAAAGGCAGAGACATAGGCAGAGGGAGAAATGGCTCCTCATGGGGAACCCGATGCAGGACTCAAACCCTGTACCCTTGGATCATGACCTGAGCCAGAGGCAGGTGCTCAACCACTGAGCCACCCAGGTGACCCAGCAAATATAAATTTCAATGTGTTTCTAACATCTCTTATTATCAGTCTATGTTTCAGGCTGTTGTGATCCCATGTTTAAATTATTAATCCACATTTTTAATCAATTCTCTTCTTTTAAAATCCTATCTTTGGATGCCAGTATATGTTTAGCTGCCAGAACTGTTGGCTAAACGAAAAATTTGACCTTGTGATTGACTCCCCTTATAACCCGAGTAAATATTGGACAGCCAGGTGCAGAAGAATGAAACTAGACCATTCTCTTACACCATACACAAAGATAAACTCAAAATGTCTGAAAGATATAAATGTGAGACAAGAATCCATCAAAATCCTATGGGAGAACTCAGGCAACACCCTTTTTTGAACTTGGCCACAGTAACTTCTTGAAAGATACATCTATGAAGGCAACTGAAGCAAAAGCAAAAATGAACTATTGGGACTTAGGATAAAAAGTTTCTGCACAGCAATAGAAACAGTCAATAAATCTAAATGACAACCTACAGAATGGGGGGAGATATTTGCAAATGATATATCACATAAAGGGTATCTGAGATCTATAAAGAACTTATCAAACCCCACACGTAAGAAACAATCCAATCATGAAATGGGCAAAAGACACGGACAGAAATTTCACAAACACATGGCCAAAAAGCACATGAGAAAATGCTCCCTATCACTTGCCATGAGAGAAATACAAATCAAAACCACAATGAGAAACCACCTCACACCAGTGAGAATGGCAAAAATTAACAAGAGAAGAAACAAAAAATGTTGGTGAGGATGTGGAGAACGGGAAACCCTCTTGCACTTTTGATGGAAATCTGGCTCTGGACTTTTGTGTCTTGGGAGGTTTTTGATGACTGCTTCAATTATCTCGCTGATTATTGGCCTGTTCAGGTTTTCTATTTCTTCCTGTTCCAGTGTTGGTAATTTGTGGTTCTCCAGAAAAGCATCTGTTTCTTCTAGATTGCCTAATTTGTTTGTTGGCTTATAGCTGCTCATAATATATTTTTAAAATTGTTTGTATTTTCTTGGTATTGGTTGTGATTTCTCCTAATTTACTCATGATTTTATTAATCTGAGTCTTTTCTCTTTTCATTTTAATAAGACTGGCCTTGCATCAATCAATTAATAACCAACTCCTGGTTTTGTTGATCTGTTCTACAGTTCTGGTCTCTATTTCATTGTGTTCTGCTCGAATCTTTATTAACTCTCTTCTTCTGCTTGGTGTAGGTTTTATTTGCTGTTCTTTCTCCAGTTCCATTAGGTGTGAGGTTAGCTTGTGTTTTTGAGGGTTTTTTTTTCCAATTTTTTGAGGGATGCTTGTATTGCGATGTATTTCCCTCTTAGGACTATCGCAAAGAGCTATCCCTTTTAGCTTTTGCTCTATCCCAAAGATTTTGAATGGTTATATATTTATTTTTATTAGTGTCCATGAATCTTTTTTAATTCTTCTCTAATTTCCTGGTTGATGCTTTCATCTTTTAGTAAGATGCTCTTTAACCTCCATGTGTTTGAGTTTCTTCCAAGTTTCTTCTTGTGATTGAGTTCTAGTTTCAAAGCATTGTGGTCTGAAAATATGCAGGGGACAATCCCTATCTTTTAGTATCAGTTGAGACCTGATTTGTGATCCTGTATATGGTCTATTCTGGAGAAAGTTCCATGTGCACTTGAGAAGAATGTGTCTTCAGTTGTGTTTGGATGTAAAATTCTGTAAATATCTGTGAAATTCATCTGGTCCAGTGTATAATTTAAAGCTCTTGTTTCCTTGGTGATGTTGTGTTTATAATATTTGTCATTTGCAGAAAGTGCTGTGTTGAAGTCTCCTACTATTAGTATATTATTATCTAAGTATGTCTTTCATTATTAATTGATTGATAGACTTGGCAGCTCCCACATTAGGGGCATAAATATTCATGATTGCTAGGTCCTCTTGTTGGATAGACCCTTTAAGCATGATATAGTGTCCTTCTTCATTTCTTACTACACTCTTTGGGATTAAGTTTAATTGATCTGATAGGAGAATTGCTACCCCAGCTTTCTTTTGAGGACCATTTGAATGGTAAATGGTTCTCCAACCTTTCATTTTCAGGCTGGGTGTGTCCTTAGGCCTTAAAAGAGTCTCTTATAGGCAGCAAATAGATGGGTATTGCTTTTTTATCCAGTCTGAAAACTTGCATCTTTGGATGGGATCATTAAGCCCATTCACGTTCAGAGTTACTAACAAGAGATACGAATTTAGTGTAATCATAATACCTATTCAGTCCATTTTTGTAGATTATTTCTTTCAGCTTCCTCTTTCTTTTACAGAGTCCCCCTTAATATTTCTTGCAGAGCTGGTTTGGTGGTCACATATTCTTACAATTTCTGCCTATCTTGGAAGCTCTTTATCTCTCCTTCTATTCTGAATGAGAGCCTTGCTGGATAAAGTATTCTTGGCTGCATGTTCTTCTCATTTAGGACCCTGAATGTATCCTGCGAGCCCTTTCTCATCTGCCAGGTCTCCGTGGAAAGGTCTGCTGTTAATCTGATATTTCTCCCCATATGAGTTAGGGATCTCTTGTCTCTCTCTGCTTTAAGGATTTTCTCTTTATCTTTGGAACTTTCAAGTTTCACTATTAAATGTTGGGGTGTTGAACAGTTTTTATCGATTTTAGGGGGGGATCTCTCTATCTCCTGGATCTGAATGCCTTTATCCCTCCCCAGATTAGGGAAGTTCTCAGCTATGATTTGTTCAAATGTACTTTCTGGCCCTCTTTCCCTCTCAGCATCTTCTGGAACCCGAATTATATGTATATTGTTCCTTTTCTGTCTATCATGTATTTCCCTTAGGCTTTCCTCATGGTCTCTCAATGGTTTTTCTTTTTCTTTTTTTTTTTCCCCTTCAGCTTCTTTCCTTACCTGCAACGTGTCTTCTATGTCGCTCACTCTTTCTTCTACCACATTAACCCTCGTCGTTAGGACCTCCAGTTTGGATTGCATCTCATTTAATTTAGTGTTAATTTCGGCCTGAGTTGATCTAAGTTCTGCAGTAACCATGTCTCTAGAGTCCTTTACACTTTTTTCCAGAGCCACCAGTAGCCTTTTAATTGTGCTTCTGAATTGGCTTTCTGACATTGAATTGTAATCCAAATTCTCTAACTCCCTGGCAGAGAGTAATGTTTCTGATTCTTTCTTTTGTGGTGAGTTCTTCCTTCTTGTCATTTTGTTCAGTGCAGAGTAGCTGTATGAGCGGGCTGAGTCAAGAATATCAACCACAACCTAAGTAAATTTCACCCTAGATGACTCTGAGAAGGTCAGAGACCAGAAAATGAAAATGAAGATCACAACAAAATGAAACAAATGGACTACTAAAGTGAAAAACAAATTTTAAAACAAAGTAGTAAAAAATAAAAGACCAAAATCTGAAATAAGAATAAAAGAAGAAAAAAACCCAAAATTACGTGTTTGTAAAGAGTCCCCCTATGTCCTTCAGTGTTTACATCTTTATACTCTTCTCTCAATTGTCATGTAAATTAGGGTGGATGCATAACTTATAAATAACTCTACAACCTTAAAATGTCATTATCCTGTGGTTTTAATGTGAAATATATGCATTGCCTTCACAGCTTTTATGGAGATACAAAGAAAAGAAACCGGCCACATTAGGAACAAATACCTGGCTCCATGATTGGATACCTTAGAAGTTGGGGGATGGACAAGACGAAAAATTGCTTAACAGTTAATAAATTCAACTAATATTTAACAATTGTTAAGTGCCTCTCATTTTTTAAAAGATTATATGTATTTACTTAAGAGACAGAAAGCACTAGTGGCGGGGGGGGGGGCAGAGGGAGAGGGAGAAGCAGACCCCCCGCTGAGCAGGGAGCAGACTGTGGGGCTAGATCCCAAGACCCTGAGATCATGATTTGAGCCAAAGGCAAATGCTTGAATGACTGAGCCACCCCGAAACGCAAATGTTTCTCATTTTACCACAATTTCAAATGATGAAATTAAATATTTGGTCATTAAATTTATGGATTCATACTTGCTATGATTCAGAAAAAATTCGGGCACACAGAATGAATTCATGCTTCCTTTTCCTGGGATAACAATTTTCTGCAGTAGCAATGTACTAAGAGAAAACACTGCCTCTTTCAGTAACTTATTCCATAGGTCCTCCCCTTTGGTCTTTCTCTGAAATTCTGTTAGCCTATTCTAATGAAATATTCACCCACTTCTCATTCTACCCTCAAACTTAATCATCCAAAACCAAAGCTTTTCTCACTAATGGTGGAATAAATGAAATCTATGAAGCTATTTATCATAGGGTCCCTATTGTGGGACTTCCCATGTTTGCTGATCAGCACAATCACATCATTCATATGGACATCAAAGGAGTAGCTGTGGAGGTGAACATGAATGAGCGACAAATGCAGATCTTCTCAGTGCTTTGAAAACAGTCATTAATGATCCTTCATAAGCACTGCTGCTTTCTGAAGGATTATTATTGGTTGTGTTATGCACCATATGAGAAAATGTTAGACATCATGCTTAAGAACCTTTTAACTGATCTTCTCCCACAATTATCTTGGGTCATTCACTAACTTGGAAATCTCCTAGAAGTGATATGATAGTTCATACAGTATCAAACTTCCTTCTTGGAAAAAAATAAGCTTAAATTAATAACAAGTATATTCTGATTTTTTTCTGTCTATGTTTCTTTGTCTATGTTATGGTTAAATCCATAATCTGTTAGAAATATATCTCTTTTTCAATTTCCCCACTATACTTGTTAAAATCCTAGGCAAAGAGTGGAGTTCATATAACAACAATTTCTATGGACCTAAGATCATTAATTTTTAGAACACATACCACATAACTAATTTTAACAAAGTTTCATTCTTTTATTTGCCTTCCAGTTATAAAAAGAATGTTATGTGGTTATCAAGGAGTCAACATGATCAACCTGTGAAGCCCCTGAACCGAGCAGTCTTCTGGAATGATTTGTCAAGTGCCACAAAAGAGCCAAACACCTCCAGCCAGCCTCCATGACCTCACCTGGTTCCAGTACCATTCTTTGTATGTGATTTGGTTCCTTCTGACCTGTGTAGCAACAGCTATATTCTTGGTCACAAAATGTTTTCTTTTCAAAAATTTGGTAAAACCGGAAAAGGAGGGATTAGATCCTTCCAAGTTTGGCAAAAGCCTGAGTGGACACAACTGTTAGTTCTGGCGATAAGGAGCTTAATGAGACAACAGAACTCCCTTCTTGTTTTCAAATATCCCTTTCCTGTACTTTAGCCTAAAGAAAAGCTTGGATTTCAGCATGACCGCTGACTAGCGAGCAAGTCTCATTCTTCCTTTGTCGTTTCCCAAGTATCTTTTTCTTTTAATATTATATTTATTTATTTGAGAGAGAGGCATAAACAGAGAGAGGGGACGAGGGAGAAGGAGAGGCAGACTCCTTGCAGAATGAGGAGCCTGACTGAGGGCTCATTTTTAGGAACCTGAGACCATGACTTGAGACAAAGTCAAATGTTTAACCAAATGTTTAACCAAAGTCAAATGTTTAACCAAATCTTTTCTCAACTGTCTTTACACACTTCCTCTTTGCTCACTTTCTGACACGGGTACATTAATAACTCCAAAAGTTCTACTCAGAGTATCAGTATTTTCATTTTATGACCTTTAGTGATATGCTGACTCACAATATGATGATTGCTGGAGAGAAGGAATCCACTGTATGGAGTGATTTATTCTAATTACCAAAGAGAAGTTTAGTTGCTGTTACACAACGGAGGTAAATAGGACTACATCTGGAACCCAGGGGATTCTCTGGAATGTCTCTTTCACTTCCATGCCAAATTGTAAATGGGATAGGAGAGCTAACAGCAACCAAAGAAGGCAGGCTGACTAAAGACTCAGACCTTCCTGAAATAAACATTTGGGTCACTCCACTAGGTAAAGAACCCAGAGTGGTTTCTGGTTGAAGACAAGGGAAGTATGAGGTGGGTGCTAAAGAGGGAAGTCATAGATATCAACTATGGCATCATGACCAATTTACAGAAATGAAGACTAGTAGCTTTGATAGTTTCTCTTTGCTTCTCACATGCACGCGTTATTCATATATACTAAGCATTATCCTCCTTCTCTCATTTTATGCCATATATAAGTTCTAAGATGTTAACTCACAATATATAAACTTTGGATAACAGAGCATTTGCTGGGACTGGGACTGAATATGGAGAGTAGAGTGATTTTTAAATTTTTATTTAGGGGAAATTATATCTACACAAAGTCAAATAGTTATATACATTTGAATGTAAATCTTAAGTGAACAGAAGCCAGGGCACAGAATAAGTACAACAGGACTGAAGTAAGAATATTATTTTGTGCTGAATAAGTCTAGTTCTTATGCAACCATTACCTCTAATGATTAATTATCTTAGTCACTCATCTTGGTTTCATGATCAGATGGCCCATCATGTGAGAAGTTCTATGACTTGGGGCAAAATACTTTTTATTACCTATAACGTATGGATCACTTAGGGTTGTTTTTGGTTCTTTTTGGAAAAGTCTACATGCATCAATCTCTTGTTTCTCTGTCCCCTCCCTTTCGTTTTTTTTGTTTTAATCTAAAATGCTCCCTAAGCTTCTTTGTGACTCTGGACTATTAGTTTTAGTCTTTAATCTCACAGAACCACCAACCCACTGACCCATTTCACTCATCATCCCGATTTCTACTTTGTTTGCCATTTGATACCCTGTTCTCCTTCACATTACCTTGCTTGCCTTTGCTATGGAATCTCTTCGAAAAGCTTATTTTCTATGACCTATGATACTTGATTAATTTTAGCAGACTTCTATCCGGCTTTCATCTTGGCCTATGCTTCAAGTCACTGGCACTGGTATCTTCATATAATTTATATACAGCCAGAGTCGATGTTTTTATTATAACTATTTTTATATCCTCTGTAATCTTAAGCTAACTTTGCATATCTTCTTAGCCTTTGAGAGTAATTGTTACGTTTGTGCTAAAGATAGTTAAGTTCCATTCAAAAAGGATATTTTTCTGAGATTTCTAGAGTTTTTACAATCATGTCCCTCCAAAAGATGCTTTACATATATTGGTAAATGTCAATGGAGGAACATCTTTCTTAGCAAAGATAAATTTGGGTTGGTGAGTGATATATTCTAGCAATGGAAGGTGTGTGTTAAAGATGCCACCCTGCTCAAGGAAAACTAACCTTTTTGATCTTCTATAACACAAGGTAGCTTGATGCTTGGTAAAGTCTTTTCATGCAATGTGTGGAATATTGAAGTCAGGTTTCCTCTCTTCCCTTTTATTTAATGCAATATGCAAGCCATTAGGTGCAGAAGCCACACTGCTCTGTTTTAATCCCATCTCTATCACATTCTCTCCATGAAATCGAGGGTAAGTTACCTGAACTTTCTGTACTTCAGTTTCCACATTTGTAAAATGAAAAGAATAATAGTAACTGTTAGTTACTATAGTAGAAAGTATAATATAGTAGCATAATATAGTAGTATTATAGTAGTAATATAGTAGTAACTATAATAGTAACTACAATAGTAGACAAAAATTCTTGTGTGTGTCTTTCATGAGTTAAAATTATAAAGGACTTAAAAGATTTCCTGGGAGAGAATAAATTCTCAAGAATTTTTAGGTTTACCTCCCAGATGATGTTTAATCCAGTAAGAAGGAAGGAATAATGCTAAATCCTCCCCAGAGACAACTCATCCACAGGTAGACAATGTCCCTTCCTCGTGGAGATAGCAGATGATTAGATCAGTCATAATAGTGATAGAATAACTGAAAAATTGAATCCAGAGGACAGATATCAGAGACCCTGATTCTGAAAGTTGAATCTACACGCTTATAGAAATGTTTCATAGGAAAGGCAAGTAAACTTAAACTTCACACAAAGTAGTCATACTGCTTACACATAAAGTTTATTATTTTTTTTTATTAAAAACAGGTTTAGGTTTCTAAAAGTACATTTTTCCTGTGACTGACTTTTACTTGATTTCATAAATATATTTAATAAAGCTTCTTGCCGTAGTATATTAAAAATGGCTATGTCTTCTCTGCAACTCCTGTTATCAAGGGGTGCAGGCTATTTCTCCAACTTTGAATTGGCCTTGCTTCTTGACCTTCTTACCAATAGAAGTGTCAGAGTGACATAGTGCAAATTCAAACCCTAGACCTAGCACTTCCATGTGAGCTTGTGTGGATTTCTGTACCACTGGAAGAGGCCCAGGCTTGCTCATGGGAGAGGCATAGGAAGTGATCATCAAAGTGTCCTGCTAACCCAGCAAACCCAAGCCATGTGAGTGACGCTTTCCTGGACCATTTGTCCTTAGCCAAGCTGATAGCTAACTGCATCATAACGAGTGAGCCCAGGAAAGCCCCCAAGAGGAAATATTTCCCTGAGCCCAGCCCAAATTGCTGGTCCACAGGATCACGAGCAAATGCTTCTTGCTGGTTTAACCCTAAGTTGTGAGATGGTGGGTTATATAGCAGGAAATATCACAGACATTAGGATTTATAAAAAACACAGTGCACATGTTGCTTTTTAAATAAACAAGTTCTAAGAATTTAAATATTGTGGATCAATGAGTAACTGAGGGAGGTATAAAGTATTAGAAGATACTTTGCACAAGTGGTCTACAATGGTTAAATTTCATTTTTCTAACTTTTAAAGCTTTATATTTATTTTGTTTTTATATTCAATTTTAAAATTTCAAAATAAAAATTTTTAAATATTTTAATTTTTATTCTTTTTAAATTATTTTCTAATATATGTTTATTTTAATATATAACACATTTTATTTATATATATGACTATATATTATATACATAACATATAAATAAACAACATATATAACATGTTATATATAACATGTAGCATGCATGTCACATACATGTCACATTGCATACATTTTATATGTTACATATAATATTATATAATATTGTATACATAACATCTATTTATTGATAATAGAGGGAATAAAATGGAATAAACATTACTAAAAGGGTTATTTAAAATGGAGCGAGGAATGTCCGGGTGGCTCAGCAATTGAGCATCTGCCTTCAGCTCAGGGCGTGATCTCCAGGTCCCAGATCGAGTCCCACATCCGGCTCCCTGCAGGAAGCCTGCTTCTCCCTCTGCCTGTGTCTCTGCCTCTCTCTCTGTGTCTCTCATGAATAAGTAAATAAAACCTTTAAAAATAAATAAATATAATAAAATGGAGCCAGAAGGACATGGAAGAAGTTGGGCTCATGCACATCTTCTATCTCTAATTCTCAGAATGTTGCAGAACTCAGCTGAAAGCCAACATATCTGCTTCATGTTAGAACAGATCTAAGTGGACTTTCTGCCAGCAACCAATCGCATATAGATTACACTGTAACCGTACCTATACCAGCAGATTTCATTCAGATTCAATTTGATTTCATTCAATTTCAATCTGATTTCAATCAGATTTCATTCAAAACAACCTATTCTCCTTCCTGTTTTAAAACCCTAATCTCCTTTCTCTCTCCAAAACACACTATCAACTTTAATCAACTGTATGTTTCCCAGATTGCAATTCCTAAGATCCCAAATAAATGCACACATTTTCTTTTGTGGCTTGTAATCTTGCTGTTCACTGCTTGATACCGTTAAAAGGAAGACAGTGATTTGTAGGTCTTCTCAGGAGTTAAAGAAGTCCTAGCATATTACATTGCTGTCAGAGATGGAACGCTGAACCATGAGATACCATGTTGATGTCCACCGGAGAACATCCATCACAGCAGAGATTCTAAACAATAAAAAAGGCAAAATGAGTCTGAAATGTGGCTGTAGTTGGAAAGCACAAGAGATCTTAGAGTTCACCTCATTCATTTACCCTGTCTTAGTTATCATATCTTTGTGATATCTATAGTCCATATGAAAATAGTTGTTAAAAATGTCCCAGTTTTCTAGTTTTTTATAGCAGATTGTTAGTCTGGCCCCAGTTATGGCATCAGAGCCAGAAAAGGAAGTCAATATCTTCTTAAGCAGTTCAGATGACTTGGGATAGTCTTCAAATAGACAAAATGGCCAACACTCAGGCCAGGATGTGCCCAATAACACTGTGAGAGTAATATTGATAATGGATGGATTCATTGACTAAAGATCAAAGGTTTTAGCTCTTCTATGGTGCATAACATCCATAATTTCAGAAAAATGTTTTATTTAGGGGATTTTTAAAATCACATACTAGTGTTATTTTGAAATCGTAAATATTTTCCAGCTTTACTAAAATAGAATTACATATAACATTGTGTTAATTTGAGATGATTTATAGACTTTAAAATTTTTATTTAAATTCAATTATTTGGCATATGATGCATTAGTGGCTTCAGAGGTAGAGATCAGTGGTTCATCAGTCTTATATAGCACCCAATGCTCATTATATCATGTGCCTTCCTTAGTGTTCATCACCGAATTACCCCTTGCCCTCACCTCCATCCTCTTCAGTGACCCTCAGTTTGTTTCCTATGATTTAGAGTCTCTTACGGTTTTTCTCCCTCTCTGGTTTTGTCTTGTTGTATTTTTTCCTCTCTTCCCTATGATCCTTTGTTTTGTTTCTTAAATTCCACATATGAATGAGTTCATATGATAATTGTCTTTCTCTGATTGACTTATTTCACATACTATAATATCCTCTAGTACCATCCACATCATTGCAAATGGTAAGACATCTTTGATGACTGCATAATATTCCATTCTGTATATATATACACACACATATATATATATATATGTATATATATATACCACATCTTCTTTATCTATTCATCAGTTGATGGACATCTGGGCTCTTTCCATAGTTTGGCTATTGTGGACATTGCTGCTATAAACATTTGGGTGCAGGTACACCATTATATTCTTTGGGGGTAAACACCCAGTAATGCAATTGCTGGGTCATAGGGTAGCTCTATTTTCAACTTTTTGAGGGATCTCTATCCTATTTTCCAGAGTGGCTGCACCAGCACGCATTCCCACCAACAGCAGAAGAGGGTTCTCCTTTCTCTGCATCCTTGCCAACATCTGTCCTTTCCTTACTTGTTAATTTTAGCCTTTCTGACTGGTGTGAGGTGGTATCTTATCACGGTTTTGATTTATATTTCCCTGATGTCAAGTGCTGTTGAGTATCTTCTCATGTGTCTGTTGGCCATTTGTATGTCTTCTTTGGAAAAATGTCTGTTCATGTTTTCTGCCCATTTCTTGACTGGATTATTTGTTCTTTGGGTGTTGAGATTGATAGGTTTTTTTTTTTATTAATCTTAGTTATTAGTCTTTTATCTGATGTGTCATGTAAATATCTTCTCCTATACTGTAGGCTGCCTTTTGGTTTTTTTGACTATTTTGTTTGCTGTGCAGAAGCTTTTTAACTTGATGAAGTCCCAATAGTTCATTTTTGCCCTTGTTTCCTTTGCTTTTGGAGACATGTCTAGCAAGAAGTTACTGTGGCCAAAGTCAAAGAGGTTGCTGCCTGTATTATTCTCTAGGATTTTGATTGTTTCCTGTCTCATGTTAGGTCTCCCAACCATTTTTGAATCTATTTTTATGTATGGTGTGAGGAAATGGTTCTCATTCTTCTGCATGTGGTTGTCCAATTTTCCCAACACCATTTGTTGCAGAAACAGTCTTTTTTTCTACTGAATATTCTTTCCTGCTTTGATAAAGATTAGTTGACCATGGAATTGAGGGTCCATTTCTGGGTTCTGTATTCTATTATATTGATCTATTACCACTGTTGTTCAACATAGTACTAGAAGTCATAGCCTCAGCAATCAGACAACAAAAAGAAATAAAAGGCATCCAAAATGGCAAAGAAGAAGTCAAACTCTCACTCTACAAACGACATGATACTCTATATGGAAAACCCAAAAGACTCCACCCCAAAATTGCTAGAACTCATACAAGAATTAAGTAAAAAGGCAAGATATAAAATCAATGCACAGAAATCAGCTACATTTCTATATCTAACAATAAGATAGAAGAAAAAGAAATTAAGGAGTCAATCACATTTACAATTGCACTGAAAACCATAAAATACCTGGGAACAAACTTAAGCAAAGAAACAAATGATCTGTACTCAGAAAACTCAGAATGATCTGTACTCAGAACACTCATAAGTGTTCTTATAAAAGAAGTTGAGGAAAACACAAGAAATGGAAAAATACTACATGCTTATGAATTGGAAGAAAAATATTGGTAAAATGTCTATGCTACTTAGAGTAATCTATACATGTATTGCAATCCCTATCAAAATACCATCAACTTATCTCTCATAGTAGGAACAAATAATCCTAAAACTTGTATGGAACCAGAAAAGACCCTGAATAGCCAAAGAATTGTTGTAAAAGAAAACCAAAAACTGGTGGCATCACAATTCCAGACTTCAACCTCTAGTACAAAGCTGTAATCATTGAGACAGTATAATACTGTTATACTTTTATATTGCAAATGATTACCATCTTAGCATTAGTTAACACTTCTCTCACATCACATGATTACCATTTCTTTTTTGTGGTGATAAAATATAAAATTTATTTACTTAGCAACTTTCAAGTATAATGCAGCATTATTAATAATAACCACTATGCTGCACATTAGATCCCAGAACTTATTCATCTTATAACTCAAAGTTTGTACCCTTTGACCATCATCTTCCTATTTCTTCCAGTCCTCAATCTCTGGAAATCATCATTTCATTCTCTGTGTCTATAAGATCACCTTTTTAGATACCACATATATGTGACATACAAAGTATTTGTCTTAGAAGGGAGTGAAGATGACAGAGGAGTAGGAGGACTCTGAACTTTTCCCACCCCTTGAACACAGCTAGATAGTTATCAGACACTTCTGAACACTCACAAAGTCAATCAAAGGTCCGAAAGAACAAAAACTAGAAGACTACAAGTAGAACCTTTTGGAAGGTAGGAGATGTGCAAGTTCACTTAGGGAGACATAGCTGTGGGTGTCTGGTGGGGATGGAGCATGATTACGGAGGCTACTGCAAAGTATTAGTAGTGGTGGAGCACAAAATCTGAACTTCTAAGTTCACTACCATGGGGGACATTTGCTTTTTTTTTTTTCTTTTTTCTTTTTTGTTTGTTTTTGTTTTCTTTCTTCTTTTCTGGAAAAAAAATGATGAGATGGAGGAATTCACCCCAAAAGAAAGAATTCATGGCCAGCGATATAATCAATATAGATATAAGTAAGATGTCTTAATCAGAATTTAAAACAACAATTATAAGGATACTAGCTGGGCTTGAAAAAAAAAAGCATAGAAGAGACTACAGAATGCCTACTACAGAGATAAAAGAACTAAAATCTAGTCAGTTTGAAATGTTGAACGATATAACTGACATGCAAACATAAAGGCAATCCATAAAAATGAGGATGGATGAAGCAGAGGATATCACCAGTGATATAGAAGATAAAAATGTGGAAAATAATGAAGCTGAAAAAAAGAGGGAAAGAAAGATAATGAACTATAAAGACAGACTTAGAGAACTAAGTGACTTAGTAAAATATAAGATTCATATCATAGGAATCCCAGAAGATGAAAAGAGAGAGAGGTAAAGGCACAGAAGTTTTATTCAAACAAATTATAGCTGAAAATGCCCCTCATCTGGAGAAGGACACAGACATCAAAATCCAAAAAGCGCAGAGAACTCCCATTAAATTCAACAAAAGCCAGCCATCACCAAGCCATATAATAGTCAAATTCACAAAATATACAGAAAAGGAAAGAATCCTGGAAGTAACAATTGAAAAAAGGTCTTTAACCTACAACAGAAGATAGATGAGGTTAGCAATGGATCTGTCCACAAAAATCTGGCAGGCCAGAAAGGAGTGGAAGGATACATTCAACATGCTAAATTGGAAAAATATGCAGCCAAGAATTCTTTATCCAGCAAGGTTGTCATTCAAACTAAAGGGAGAAATAGTGTTTCCTAGGCAAACAAAAACTAAAGGAGTTTGGAACCGCTAAACCAGTCCTGCAAGAAATTTTAAGGGATTCTAGAGAAAAACAGACCAAAAGCAACAAAGATTAGAAAGGACCAGAGAACATCACAAGAAACACCAACTCTAAAGGTAACACATTGGCACTAGATTTATATCTCTCAATAATCACTCTGAATGTGAATGGACTAAATGTGACAATCAAAAGACATAGAGAATCAGAATGAATAAGTAAAAACAAGATCCAGGAATGCCTGAGCATCTGCCTTTGGCTCAAGGTGTGATCCCAGGGTCTGGGATTGAGTCCTGCAGCAGGCTCCTTGTGTGTGTGTGGAGGTGGGGGTGGGGGGGGGTCTGCTTCTCCCTCTGCCTATGTCTCTGCCTCTCTGTCTGTATTTCTTGTGAATAAATATATAAAATCTTTTTAAAAAACTGAAAAAAAAAAATCAAGATCCAGAGGCACGTGGTGGCTAAGTCTGTTCATTGTCTGACTCTTGATTTTGGCTCAGGTCATGATCTCGAGGTACTGAGATTGAGCCCTGTGTCAGGAGGCAGTCTGATTGAGAAGTCTCTGTCCCCGCTCTCCCTCTGCTCCTCCACTCCGCTCTCTCTCTCTTTCTCTCTCTCTCTCTCTCTCTCAAATGAATAAATAAGTCTTAAAAAAAAAAGACTCATCTATATGCTGCCTACAAGAAACTCATTTTGGACCCAAAGACCACTGCAGATTGAAAGTGAGAGAGGATGGAGAACCATCTATCATGCTAAAGGCCACCAAAAGAAAACTGGAGTAGCCATACTTATATCAGGCTAACTTGATTTTCTTTAAGATTTATTTATTTATTTAGAGGAAGATGAGAGAGTAGGGGAGAGGGGCAGAGGGAGAAAGAGAGAATCTCAAGTAGACACCCTGTTGAGCATGGAGTCCAACATGAAGCTTGATCTCACAACCTTTGAGATTATGTCTGAGCCAAAATGAAGAGTCAGACAATGAATCGACTGAGCCACCCAGGTGCCTCTTAGACAGTTGAGATTTTAAAACAAAGACTGTAACAAGAGATAAAGATGGGAATTATATCATAATTAAGGGGTCTATCCATCAAGAAGATCTAAAAATTGTAAATATTTATGCCCCCAACTTGGGAGCACTCAATTATATGAATCAATTAATAGCAAACATAAAGAAACTCATTCACAATAATACAATAATAGTAAGGGACTTTAACACCCCCACTTAGCAGATCAACAAGGAAACAATGGCTTTGAATAACACATTGGGCCAGATGGACCTAACAGACATATTCAGAACATTTCATCCTAAAGCAACAGAGTACACATTCATCTTGAGTGCACATGGAACATTCTCCAGAGCAGACCACATACTGGGCCACAGATTAGGCCTCAACAAGCACAAAAAGACTGAGATCATACCAACCATATTTTCAGACCACAATAACATGACAATTGAAGTCAGCCACAAGAAAAAATTTGGAAAGACCACAAATATATGGAGGTTAAAGAAAATCCTACTAAAGAATGAATGGGTCAACCAGGAAATTAATGAATAAAAAAAAAATGCATGGAAGCAAATGAAAATGAAAAGATGCCAGTCCAAAACCTTTGTTAAGCAACAAAAGCAGTCCTAAAGGGAGGTATATTGCAATACAGGCCTACCTCAAGAAGCAAGAAAAGTCTCAGATACCAAACTAACTTTACACCTAAAGGAGCTTAAAAAAGAAGGTAAATAAAGCCTAAAGCCAACAGAAGGGAAATAATAAAGATTAGAGCAAAAATAAATGATAAAGAAATTTTAAAAACCAAGCCAGTAGAACAGATCAATGAAAATAAGAGCTGATTCTTTGAAAGAATTAATAAAAGTAATAAACCCCTAGCCAGACAAAAGAAGAAAGGAGAAAGGACCCAAATAAATAAAATCACAATTAAAGAGGAGACATCTTAACCAACATCATGGAAATACAAGCAATGCATAAGAGAATATTATGAAAAATTATAGGCCAACAAATTGGGCAACCTGAAAGAAATGGAAAACTTCCTAGAAACATACAAACTACCAAAGGTGAAACAAGAAGAAATAGAATATTTGAACAGATCCATAACCAGCAAACAAGTTGAATCAGTAACCAAAACTCTCCCAACAAGCAAGACTCCGGGGCCAGATGGCTTCCCAGGGAATTCTACCAGAAATTTAAAGAAGCGTTAATATCTATCCCTTTCAAACTGTTCCAAAAAACAAAAATGGAAGAAAAACTTCCAAACTCATTTTATAAGGCTAGCATTACTGATTCCAAACCAAAGATTCCACTAAAAAAGAAACTTACAGACTAACATCTCTGATGAATATGAATGCAAAAATTCTTAACAAGATAATAGAAAATCAAATCTAACAGTACAATCAAAGAATTATTCAACACAATCAGGTGGAATATATTCCTGGGCTGCAGAGGTGGTTCAGTATTTGCAAATCAATCAATGTGATACACCACATTAATAAAAGAAAGGATAAACACCATATGATCTTTTCAATAGATCTAGAAAAAGCATCTGCCAAAATACAGCACCTATTCTTGATAAAAACCCTCAACAAAGTAGGGACAGATGGAACATACTTCAATATCATAATGACCATATATGACCCATAGCTAATATAATCCTCAATAGGGAAAAACAGAGCTTTTCCTCTACCATCACATAGACACATAGATCAATGGAACAGAATAGAAACCCAAGAAATGGACCCAAACTATACAGTCAAATAATCTTCAAGAAAGCAGGAAAGAATATTCAATGAAAAACGACAGTCTCTTCAACAAATGATTTTGGGAATATTGGACAGCCACATGCAGAAGAATGAAACTGGACCATTTCCTTACATCATACACAAAAATAGACTAAAAATGGATGAAAGACCTAAATGTGAAATAGGAAACAATCAAAATGTGAGGGGAGCACACAGGCAGCAACCTCTTCCATCTTGGCCATAGCAACTTCTTGCTAGACACGTCTCCAAAGACAAGGGAAACAAAGGCAAAAATGAACTATTGTGACTTCATCAAGATAAAAAGCTTCTATACAGTTAGGGAAACAATTAAAAACTAAAAAGGAATCTACAAAATGGGAGAAGATATTTGCAAGTGACATATTTGATAAAGAGATAATATCCAAAATTTATAAAGAACTTATCAAACTCAACACTCTCACTCAAGAAACAATCCAGTTAAGAAATGGGCAAAAGACATGAAATTTTTCCAAAGAAGTCGTCCATTTGGCTAACCAAATACATGAAAAGATGCTAAATATTACTTGCCATCAGGGAAATACACATCAAAACCATGGTGAAATGCCACCTTACATCAGTCGGAATGGCTAAAATTAACACAAAAAAACAACAGGTGTTGGCAAGGATGCAGAAAAAGGGAAACACTCTTGCACTGTTTGTGGGAGAATGAGAACAAGTGCAGCCACTCCGGAAAACAGTATGGAGTTTCCTCAAAAGGTTAAAAATAGAACTGTCCTACAATCCAGCAATTACACTATAGATATTTACACAAAGGATACAAAAATACAGATTTGAATGGGTACATGTATCTCAATGTTTATAGGAGCATTATCAACAAGAGCCAAACTATGGAAAGAGCCCAAATGTCTATCTGATGAATGGAGAAAGAAGAAGGGGATATATATATATATAGGAATATTACTCAGCCACCAAAAAGAATGCAATTTTGACATTTGCAATGACGTGGATGGAGTTAAAGTGTTATTATGCTAAACGAAGTGAAGTCAGAGAAAGACAAATACCATATGATAGAAAATCAAATCTAACAGTACAATCAAAGAATTATTCAGCACAATCAGGTGCAATATATTCCTGGGCTGCAGAGGTGGCTCAGTATTTGCAAATCAATCAAAGTGATATGATTCATAAATACCATATGAATCATAAGATATTTGTGAATTCATAAATGATTCATATGGAATTTATGGAATTTATGAATTCATAAATTCATATGTAGAATTTAAGAAAACGAATATATAGGATGGGAGAAATGGAGAAAGGAAAATAAATCACAAGAGACTCTTAACTATAGAGAACAAACTAAGGGTTGATGGAGGGAGGTGGATGGAGGATGAGCTAGATGTGTGAAGGGCACTATTAAGGAGGGCACTTGTTAGGGTGAGCAGGGGGTGTTGTATGCAAGTGATGAATCACTGTATTCTACTCCTGCAATCAATACCACGCAGTATGCTAACTAAATAGAATTTAAATAAAAATTTGAAAAGAAAATCAAAAGCTCAAGAAAGTTGTTATGGATGGAAGAAGAAAGTAGAGTAACTTTTTTGTTTTATTTTTATTTATTTATGATAGTCACACACACAGAGAGAGAGAGGGAGGCAGAGACACAGGCAGAGGGAGAAGCAGGCTCCATGCACTGGGAGCCTGATGTGGGATTCGATCCCGGGTCTCCAGGATTGCGCCCTGGGCCAAAGGCAGGAGCCAAACTGCTGCACCACCCAGGGATCCCGAAAGTAGAGTAACTTAAGATTAGAATACTAGTCAGAATTTTCGAGGCCATTTCAGAGAATATAGATCTTTAACATAAAAAAAGAGAAAGTTACCAAAATATTTTACTCAAGACTGACGTTATCTAAAATAGACTTTCTGAAAATCAGGAACATTTCCTTGTAGAAAGTGGGTTACAGGAGTGCAAAAGTGAAAGTAGGGGTATTAGAAGGCTACTGCAGTAAATCAATATTGGATGTGAAAATGGCTAGGATTAAAGTGATAGCAAAGACTGACAAAGAATAAATCAATATATAGCTTGGGAATAGAATTTATAGGCATGATGATCAGTTGAATAATTGCTTAATCTTATATTTTATATATTATTAGTCAAGTATTTTTATAGTGTTGAAAATGATAATGTTATTTTGATATATTTCCTATAGATTAATTACTTGGATAAATCAACTTTTTAATCAAAAAGATTGTAGATGAAGTCATTGTCCTAAATATCATTGGATCCATTTCTACATTGGATAGTGGTTTCCAGGTGTGGGGATCCAAGTTATCTTCTTCATGACTTTTTCTACCCTGTCTCTTTTCAACATAACATAAATCAGATCTAGAATCAGAACTTGAATTTGTATCTGCAATAAAAGCAAAAAAAAATATTCTTTTTCTCTTAAAGTTAGACATGATTTAGCAGAAAGTGCACTGAATTTAGCTTTAGAATATCTGGATTTAAAGCTTCTCCCTGACCTAATGCCTCTTGCACATGTTTCTCTGCTTCTGGAAGTAGGTGGTAACCTCTTTCCTTCCCGGAATTCCTAGCAGAGTTGTCAGTGAGAGAAATACTAGACAGACTATTCTGTTTAAATGAACATCAAATAAAACCAAAGAAAAGATTATCAAAAAGTCCCCTCTTAATTGAATATGCATTGCAGAGTGATGGATTTTCTTAACATCATTTAGAAGTTATTCCTGGTTTTTGTTTAAGCCTTTGTATTTTCTTAACTTCTAAAAGAAGTTTTAAAACTCTCAGAGTATTTTCATCCTAACTCATTTTGTTGAATTATTGATTTTTTTTTTACTGAAGCAGTTGCATTTGATTTTAACCAATAAACAAACTGTGTACTTCAAAGTTCAGCTCAGCCTACCATAAATTGATAGTATCAAGGAAGAGATCTGTGGAATTATGAACTTCATGAACTTGGTTTAAGCCCAGGTCTAGTCAGAGCAAGAGTTGATCATGAGGACTGTAAAAGGCTTCTGTGTTCTTTTTGTGCTGCCATCTGTGTTTCTTCGACTCAGGAACACCTGGGAAAATACTTGTGTGGCCCGTGGATTTTAGTCACTGGATTGGTTTAAAAGTTATTCTGAATCAACTCCAGCTTCATGGACATGAGATAACTATCCTGATACCTTCACCAAGTTATCTATTTGATCATACCAAGATCCCCTTTAATGTGGAGATCCTTCAACTTCCAGTAACTAAAGAAACTATCATGGAAGAGCTCGATACCTTTCTCCACATGGTTTCTTTTGAACTGCCAAAACTTTCATGGTGGGACAGGCAAGCAAAACTGAGAGAAATGAGCCACAGTTTTTTAAGGATGGGCAAAAGAGTGTGCAACGGTGCTATCACAAATAAGGAGTTACTCAGCAGGCTACAGGCAGCTAAGTTTGATATCTGTGTTGCTGATCCCTTAAGTTTTTGTGGGGAGTTGTTGGCTGAGCTCCTCAATATTCCATTGATATATTCTTTTCGTTTTTCTTATGGGAATGTCATTGAGAGATTGTGTGCTCAATTTCCCATCCCTTCTTCGTATCTCAGGACTGACAGACAGTACGACTTTTGTACAGACTGGAGAATTGGTTGTCTTACATGATAAGTGATATTTTATTTTTATATTTTCTATATGGGACGAGTATTACAGCAAGATTTTAGGTAAGAGAAATTTGCATGTAATAAGGATTCTTATTTCATATGTAAAATATAAGTATTTATCTGATCGTATAAAAACTTTAAAAAGGTATTTTTAAGTGAAGACCCAAGCTTCTGTGGTTAAGTCATTTTATGTGAAAAAAGCCCCTCCTTTTTTGTTTTGTTTTTGATGATTGAGTACTTACAAATTATCAAAAGAAAAGAATATTCTTTATATTTACACATAAATCTTGATTGCTGCTACTAATTTTTTTGGAGTATCTAGAAAACCAAGTGTGCTTGATCTGATGGTGTACTTAATTTCCATAATCCTGGACTATTTCTCTCTTGTTTAGTTCTGCTTTTATATATCCTATTTTCTTTCTAACTTATATTTTCTTGGGCTTCTCTTTGCATTCAGTCTAGGCTATGTTGTTAGTTGCAGGGTTTAACTTGTGATGAGCACAAAACTAGAAGATAAATATATCTTGGTTTCTTCTGCTCTTGCCTCCCAAAAGGTAAAATATGCAAGATTTTTCTCTAAAGGATCATGGTTCCAGATTTTTAAATCCCACTGTTTTGTTTTTGTTGTTCTATTCAAAATTGTGGTAGAAATCAACTATTGAGCTCTGTCTGCCCCTGAGCACACTGTTTATCTCTTATTTCAGCAATTTCTTGTACTCCTTATCTCTACATTCCCATACTATAGATTAATTCAATGGTATAATTCTTTTTCCCAAAGATGGAGAATTTTTGTTGTTATTGTTTGTCTTGTTCTACATTGCAAAAAACTATAAAATTACAAAATATCTTCATTATTATTTTATGCTTGCCTCGTATGCTGATTTAGAAGTCTATATATTTTGGATTTCTTACATCCTTGTCTTTCTCTTTAAAGTATATTTTAAAAGCAAAATCATTCTTCTCACTAGCTTTGTTCCTGGGCATTACTACTGGCATCTTAACAATAACAAAATAATCACTACCCTCCCTATGAAGTCTTTTTTGTGCGTGTGACCCTGAAGATTTATAACATTAGTACCTTAAACTTAAATTTTAACATGGCCAAATATTGCCCTAGAATAACATTTTCTTGTGAGGTGAAACATTTTCATATTATACATAAATATAATGTATAAAATAAATAATGTATAAAATAAATAATGTATAAAATAATATAATGTATAAAATAATATAATGTATAAAATAAAGTGAAGTGGAACATAAGTAGTTCCACTTCACTTTTATATGGTAGTTGTAGGTTTCTGTAACTAGGAGAAATGGGATCTTAATAATAAGAGTAATTCCCATTCAGTATTCATCTACAAGTGTAAAATTATTTGGTAAATATATAAAGTTAACATTTCCTTTAAAACAATGCCATGTGGTCATTGAGATCAAATGAATCCTATGTCATTTCTATAAAAATAACTGTCTTAAAAATATAACTTATAACTCTTACACATTCATTAAATGAACCATGATATATATATTCAATATATACATAATATATATATATATATTATATATATTCAAATCAGTGAAGAAAAAAAGAGTTAAGACGGCAAGTGTGGTTCAGAAATATTTTGAGGAACTACTTATAAACCATTGGGGAAAAAATGAAAGTTGGGGTACTACTACTAAGATTAGACACAAAACCGGTTAATGTCCCATAAGGCAATAAAATCAATATTTGGGGGATATTTTCTATCAGACAGAAATATGCAAGATAACATTTAACCTTACTATATTTGAACTCAAAAGTAAATGGTAAATCAGTAATAAATAACAAAGTAAAATATAGGCACATTCTTCTCAAGATTTAAAAAATTCTTCAATCATTCACTGTTTAACAATGTCCTAGGGTGACATCAAAAGGGCATGTTGTGGTCTTTTCTGATTTCCAAATTGAGACAATATTTTCTAAAAATTTCTTTATCCAAATCAATTACTTTTTTTTATTTCCCTTGTACTATATGGTCTTCACTTAATTAAGTTGCATTAAGCACTCTAAATTACTATCTAAGGAGTGGAGATTCAATGGCAAAAAGATATTATCTTGTTATGAAAATCAGTGAATCAACCACTATGACCCAGCAATGCTACTCTTGGCTGCGTATCCAAGATAAATGAAAACATATGCCTACACAAATATATACACGAATGCTCATAGTAGCATTATTCATAGTAGCCAAAAATGAAAACAACCAAATGATCATCAACTGATGAATGGATAAAGAAAATTAAGTATATCCATATAAAGAAATCTTAATTAGCAATAAAAAATAATGAAGAACTGATATATGCTAAACATGGATGAACCTTGAAAACATTAGGCTAGGTGAAAGAAGGAAGTACAAAAGATCAGAGACTGTGTGATTTATTTATATGAAATGGAGTAAGATTATTGTGGAACAGGCAAATAAAAACAGAAAGTAGATTAATGGCAATCAGAGCCTGGGAAGAAGGGGAAATAGAGAATGACTACGAATAGATATGGGATTTTTTTTAGAGGGGGTAATGAAAACATTCTAAAATTAAATAGTGGTGATGGTTGTACAACTTTATGAATATACTAAGAGCTATTGAATTATGTATTTTAAAAGGAAGAATTGTATGGTATTTAAATGATATCTCAATAAAACTGTTACAAAAAGGATGGGGAAGTGAAGCATCATGCAAAGAGAATAAGATTACATCAAAGGCTGACACCAATAAGGCACTCAAATGAGATATGTACTGAGTATGAAACTGGATTATTAATACCATTATCATCACCAGAATAAATCCATGAATTACTGAGATTTGTTTGTGATCTCTTATACAGACATATTGTCCTGGTCAGATCAAAATTCCCTCATATTTTCTGTTCAAAATTTTAGCATACTTAAAATAACAAATAGAATATTTGAAAAGCCATATGGTGGGAAACTATATAGTTACAATTTCCTCATATCAGCAATACTAAATATGTATTTCAAAAGGACACCAAACCTTTGGGTACATTTCCTTAGACCAAAATAATTGGGTTGAAATCAGAAACAAAGCTCTAGTTCCTAAATTAGGAAAATTATTTAACTCAGAATCACTAATCTGTTTTTATTTTGTTAATGTTCAGTTGATTGCCACATCAGTCCAAAGGACTCCTTTTGTACTGTTTGTCAACTAAATATGTCAGAATAGCTAGTATTTTGCTATCAAAGAGGACAAAGTCTTGTAAAATAGCAACTTTAATTTTGTACAGCAAAGGAGATAATCATATTCAAAAATTTAGTACAAGATTTCCATTACTAGTGGGATGTGATTAGTTGTGACAGCACACTCAAAAACACTAGAAAATGATGGAAAAGTTACAAAAGTAATTTTTAAAAAAATATCAAAAGGCTTTTGGAGCAATAAGAATGAGATAAATTATAATTCCAGAAGAGAAAGAGACACTACTACAATGAGCCAAGGGTCACTGCTTGCTTCTTTATTCTTTGCTAAGAGTATTTGCCCCTTCTGAGCATGAAGTAGGGCTCAGGCCTACCTCAAGAAGACAGACTCTCTTGGCAAAGAGAAAGCAGCAGGCTTTTGGTCTTGTTGTAGACTTAAATCCTTGTTTGGTTATTCATAATCTCACTATTAGGTACTCTTGGTGGGGGGAAAGGCAAATTGATTTTGTATGGTTTACATAGACTAAATATTGGTTCTTTATTTTTCTTAGAAAATCAGATGGTCAAACATTACGCATTTAACCTATCAGTTTGTTTTCCTTCTATTGTCCTACATTTTTATTCAGGAAAACCACCACACTGTGTGAGATTATGGGGAAAGCTAAAATGTGGTTGATACGAACTTACTGGGATTTTGAATTTCCTCACCCTTATTTACCTAATTTTGAATTTGTTGGAGGACTGCACTGCAAGCCTGCAAAGCCCCTACCTAAGGTAATGAAGTGTGTTTATTTATGCTTAAGTTTTACCTCCTGGGAATTATTTCTATCTTATTATTTATAGTATTTGATCCCTAAACTGAAAACACAGACACAGCAATTAATGGACATTATTTTCTTAGACTACTAATTACACTATCAAAGGTGTCTTAGGACATTTTCATGGCGACTATTAGTGACATTGCCACATATTTGATAAGAATGAGATTCCTAGACCCTGAGTTTAGTGGAACCACAAAGCACTCTCTGCACAATGAGTCTGAGCTAAAGTGGCATATATCCCTTCCAATCCCAACATTTAATTATCAGATCCAGTTACTTCAAGTTCTCTTTTCCATTGTCCAATCAATGGGCTGTGTTCCAGATAGTAGTCGATATATCAACCTGAGTTCTAAATTAAGAATATATGTGCCATCTACATCTCAATAGATGAACATACAGAATGAGAAAGGAAGAAACTGTTGTTTTAAGCCACTGAGATTTTGGAGTTGCATGTTATTTAGCATAACCTAGTTTTAGAAATGTATATTAGTGGAGAAATTGTAATACTTGATAGTATATCAAATAGAAATATCCCACCCCAAAAAAACCTGGTGGAAGTTCGGCAATGATGAACTGTTTGGTTTGAACAGAGAAGGGGAAGTTACACTGAAAAGATGATCGGGAGATAGTTTATAAAAAAAACAAATGGGCAATCCAAAGTATTCTTTATTTCAAATTTAAGATCAGTGAAGGATCAATGTATAATATTTAAACAGTAATGTGATACAGCTTACCTTTTCATAAATACTGGTATTTGAATTGTTTGGTACGGAGCATGATTTAACACTGGAAAATGAGCCAAGATACAGTTGCAATAGTTCTTGTAAGGGATGGTAGAGATCCAAAATACAATATGATAGTAATTTTTGAGTAGAAACAGAGAGATTTTTAAAATACTTATAAAGAAAGTCAGTAAGATTTGGAGATTGGCTGGAGTTGGAGACTAAGGGAAAGAGTACAAGAATGAATCCTTGGCTTTTTGTTTCTTCATATGTGTCTTTATTTGTTTCTTACTGGCAATTTAGTAGAGCATATTGGCATTTACTAAGGTGAAGAACTAAAGGGGAGCAGTTGTGAGGGAAAATGATGTGTTCATATTTGGGCATGCTAATTTTGAGATACCAATGCAATGCTAGGTAAGCAGCTATTGAACATAACGTCTTAATCTCAGGGGACCAGCCTATGCAGTGTTTTGTGTTTCTATTTTTAATTGATAGATTATTTTTATAACCATTTACATTCACAAAAAAAAATTGAACAGAAAGTATGGAGAGTTCCTACCCCTCTCCTGCCAGCATGGCATATATGTTACAATCGATGAACCATACACACACCAGTATCAACCAGTTTCCATGGCTTAAAGTTAACTCTTTGTGTTATACATTCTATAGGTTTTGATAAATGTATAATGTCATGCATTCACCTTCAGAGTACAATACAAACAGTTTCACTGACTTAAAATCTCCTGTGCTCCATTTATTCATCCTTCCCTGTCCCTAAATCTCTGGAGATTGATTTTTTTACTGCTAGTAAAAAATAGTTTTACCTTTTCCATAGCAGTGGTTTTAACTTAAGGATGTCATAGAATAAAAAGACATGATTTTGTATTGGCTGCTTATTGTGAACATTGTTACCCAGAGAAAAAAACAGAAGTTGGGCAGAGGACAAAACTGAACCAGGTGTCTCCATGAACAGAGGTTGTTCCTAAAAGCTTGACAGTTGACATTAGGAAGCATGGGTCATTATGAGTAAAAATTGAAAACATAAAGATGAGGATACTTTTTTAAAGCATAAAAAAGGAAATGGTTGGAAATGCAGTCAGAAGAGAGGAGAATACAGATCAAGGCTCTCTCTGGACCCTGACTGATATAGATGTAGAATGAATAGAGTATATGTAAAGGATTATATAGCAAAACCCAATTTTTAGGTAAGACCAGAAAGTATATGGAATACTCATGAAGAGACTGAGAATTATTTGGGAGTTTTACTTTATCTTGTTATATGAATACATCAATATTGTGACAATTTAAATAATGCTGGAAATGCATTCTATGTTATTGTAAGCTATTGCTCCCAGAAATTAAGCACTTAAATGATTTGAGCCTTCTTCATGTTACTTCATACTTTTTGATAAAAGATCAGCACACTGTAAAGATTCAATTCTAAAGGCAAAGAACTCAACTGTTGTGATAGTGTGACATTTACTTTTAGGTGTATTTGCTTTTAGGTACGACCATATTTGGAACCATCTTATTGCCTTATTATTGATCTAATAACACATATACATATGTATAGACATAATCTATGTTTGTATATATTTATGTACTTATTTATTTTACCAACAATGTGTTTCTTTCCATGAAATTTTATTTCCCCATCTCCTCCCACCAAAGCACAGTAGGACCCTACAAAAGTGTATAAACATTAACTTGAAAATAACACAAAAATGTGGTTATTATTGTACCTTAATTTGCTTTTTATTATTAGAAATATTACTGAAAATCTCAAAATAATCTAATACCAAAATTAAACACATGAACTATTCAAACTATGTTATGAAAATTTTTGCTATATTAAAGAATTGACATTTAAATAAGTGGAATTTTAGCAAAACAAATTGCCCTCTACTATGTGGGTGAGCCTTATCCAATTGGTTGAAGGCTTGAATAGACTCTATTGTAATACTATTATATTATATTAATATATAGCACAACATAAAGATTCATTTCCCTTTTTTGTCTCAATAGTAAATAAATGATTACACCACTCCTACCTAATAATCCACTCAGTGTGATTCTTTTTTTCTCATTAGGTTGTCTCACTAACTTGTGATATCTTTATCACATAGTAGGCTTTTGTATGCTCATGATTCTCTTTCAAATTTTACCATTTCGTTCTGTTTTTCATTTCATCTATTAGGAAGTCAGTAGCAATCATATTTTTTTTGCATTCATTTTGTATTACATGTTTTTTTCTAATTGAAGTAGTCCCAAGTATTTCCTTTTCTTTTTCAAAGTTCATTAATTATTTATGAAAGGTATTCCTCTATCTACATTTTTAAGTATTTGCCAATTTTCTCAAGAAAATCATGAGAAAAATAATTGAAAATTAATTTAAACAGATTGATAGAAAATATAAAATAAAGAAATTGGTAACTTTACATATTAAGTCAATCCACTTTTAAATTTTATGTGTCAACCTGCCTGGGCCAGGTACCCAGATAGTTAGCCAAACATTATCCTGGATGTTTCTGCAAGGGTATTTTTGAGTGAAATTAATATTTACATAGGTGGGTTTTGAGTAAAACAGATTGCTTTCCATTATGTTGGTGAGACTCCTACATTAATTAAAGGCTAGAATAAAACAAAAGACTGACCTTTCTAAGCAAAAGAGAATCCTGCTAGCAGACAGCTTTCAACCTTGAACTACAAAACTGGTTCTTTTCTGGGTCTTCAGACTAGCCTACTTTGCAGATTTTGGACTTACCAGCCTCTGTAATCATGTGAGTCAATTCTTTAAAATAAATCTCTTCCCTGTCTTCCCCTTTCAATTGTCACACTTTTTTTTTTTTTCTTTTTTCTTGTCTTACCTGATTGGCTTAGTTTAGTTACTTCTAAATATCAGACAAAAGATTTCTTTTGACTTCAACATAATTAAATATGCTATTTTATTTTGAACGCAAAACCATATTTCCATAATATTACTATCACCCCTAGAGTATTATTACAGGCATTTCTGTATTACTTATCTGGTAAGTTATATGACTACCTTATTCCTTAATGTGGTTTTGGAAGCTTATATAAAGTACAAATGTAACAAAAGAAAATTTAAATTTAGAAAACAGGAAAAAAAATCTCCTTAGCAAATCATTATTCTGACTGTGATTCAGCATAAAAGTTCATGATAATCTTCTTAGCATCCAAGGCTAAATATAAAGTGAAGCACCGGAAAACTTTAACTTAAGCAGTAATCAAATGGTCTTTTGTAGAGGGTGTGTTAGAGGCAGTAGAGAGTACTAAGTATGGTAGTAGGCTTTACAATCAACAAGCTTAACTTAGAAATTTGACCTTGTCATCTACAGCTGTGTAGCCTTAGACAAATTACTTAACCTCTCTGAGACAGCTTTCTCATGCGCAAATGTGCATATTTCTTAATATCACCATATATCTAAGTTAAATCATGCATGTAAAGAACTCAGCACATGGGCTAGAGATAACATGCAGTCAATGATTTTTAAACACAGACACACCCACACATACCTCAAAAGTGTTTAAAACATGTTGCAAGGGAACCTCCAAACTAAATCATTTTTATTTGCTTAATAACCAGTGATTTCAGTCATATTTCATACTCTAAAATGGTTAATATATGAAAAGACAGAACTGTTCTAATAATTCAAACACACTGAGAAAGGTATGTAGCTATCTAATTCTTATAACTCTAAATTTTCATATTACAAAGACTCTTTTCTTTACAGGAGTTAGAAGAATTTGTCCAAAGCTCTGGAAAAGATGGAGTTGTGGTATTTACTCTCGGGTCATTGATCAAAAACCTCACAGAAGAAAAGGCTAATATAATTGCATCAGCTCTTGCCCAGATTCCACAGAAGGTCAGATAATCGTATGTCTTTTTAAGGGGCAGTCAGTTTAAAATCCATGAAGTTCTCCTTAAAAATGTGCTTAACAAATGTAAGAAAAGTAATTAATATCAATTTAACTGAACTTTGAGGAAAAGGTATTAAATGTTAGAAAGGGTGGCTAAAAACATTTGATTATTATCTGGCTTTAAGCCTGGCGTTACTATCAAAAACATATATTACCATATTATTTTTTTGAATAATGAGCTAAAAAGGGGTGCCTAGGCCACTCAGTCAGTTAAGCATCTTACTCTTAATTTCTGCTCAGGTCATGATCTCAGGTTTGTGAGATCAAGTCCCTAGTCGGGCTCACACACTGGGCATGGTTGCCTGCTTAAGATTGTCTCTCCCTCTCCCTCTAAAAAAATAAAAATAAAAAATTTCATTCTATGATGTTCCCAACAAAATGACTTTAAAAGGGATCCCTGGGTGGCGCAGCGGTTTGGCGCCTGCCTTTGGCCCAGGGCGCGATCTTGGAGACCCGGGATCGAATCCCACGTCGGGCTCCCTGCATGGAGCCTGCTCTTGCTCTGCCTGTGTCTCTGCCTCTCTCTCTCTCTCTCTCTGTGACTCCATGAATAAATAAATAAAATCTTAAAAAAAAAATGAATACCATTCTATATTATAACTTAGCAATGTGCTTAAACTACCAGGGATCTTTTTATTTTCTACCTTTAGTTAAAATAGACAATTACATGTACTTTTAAGTTTCAAAAAATCATGACAAGGCCTGTATTCATAACTAAATTTCTTGGAAAATTGTTCGTAAAACTAAATTTCTTTGAAAATTGTTTATTTAATCTAAAAACACTTCATAAAAATACTGAATTTTCAATTATATTTAAATATGATGTTTAGGGGTGACATCAGGGTAAAGTAAGGAAGCACCAAGGATCTGCCTCCCATCTAAATAACAACTGTACAAGCAGAAATTGTCTGAATTAACTGTATTAGATTTCTGGAATCTAGTGAAGCACTTGCAATTTGCAGGAGAAAGATTGACTTGTAAATTGTAGTTATATTGGTCAATTGCAGTTAATTTTAGCATTGCAAGAGCTTCAAATTCTGCACCACCCAGCCTCATGGCAGCTAACATGACCTGTATTACTGTATGATTTGATGCAGCCAAGGTGGGCAAAATGTTTCTTATCCTCCAAACATTAGGATTTTGCAATAATTAGCAATAATTTGCTAATTATTATCTTTGAATAGTTGAGACAACAATTATCTCAACCCATTAGCTGAAACAGCACTACTTTTTCCTCTTCCTCCTTTTCTTCATTTGGGAGCCATATGTTAAAGAATGAGGCCATTCAAAAACAACCTTATATACAATAGAATTTAAAAAGCAATATGCATGCCCAGGGAAAGATACAGGCTCAAAAAAAAAAAAAAAAAAAAAAAAAAGACCTAAGAAAATCTAAAATATTCACTTCAGTCTTATTCCTAGGAAAGAAACACCTTTAAAAATTAAAACAAACAAATCTCAAATCCCAAAGAGGGAATCTGATTTCCAGAGTTATTTTATTGATTAGAAAGTCAAATGTCCAGCTCTCAACAACAACAAAAAAGTCACAAGGCATATGAAGATACATAAAAGTGTGGCCCATTCAGTGGACCAAAATGTATTGAAAGAATCCATTCCTGAGGAAGCCTTGATGAAGACTTTAAAACACTTGTCCTAAGGATGCTCAAATAATTAAAGGAAGACACTAATTAAGAGAAGAAAATGGTGTAGGAACAAAATGAGAATATCAATAAAGAGAAATAAGTTGTGAGAATAAACCAAAAAGAAATTCTGTAGCTAAAAATTACAATACCTGAAATAAAAAATTTACCTTAGGGGTTCAAAATCAAATACAAGCTGGCAGAAGAATCAGCAAAATTGATGAAAAAATTTTTGAAATTATTAAGTCAGAGGCACTCAAAGAAAAAAAAGAAGAAAAGTGAATAAAGCCTAAAGGACTTGTGGGATAATATCGAGTGGATGAACATACACATTGTGGGAATCCCTGAAAAAGAGATATGGGCAAAAAGAATATTTGAAGAAATAATGGCTTAAAATGTCACAAATTTAATAAAAGACACAAATCTACAAATCTAAAAACCTTAATGAACTTAAAGTAGAATAAACTCAAAGAGATCACACCAAGACATATAATCAAGCTGCTGAAAGCCAAAGACAATGAGAGAATCTTGAATTCAGCAGAGAGAAGCAACTCATCACATAAAAGGTGAACAGCCAACTTGTCATCAGAAATCTTGGAGAACAAAAGGCAGTGGGTTAATTTATTCAAAGGGCTGAAAGAAAAATTTGCCAACTCAGAATGTCTTATCAGGCAACATTTCCTTCAAATATGAGGTTAGAAATTAAGATATAATCAGGTAAACAAAAGCAAGGGAGATCATTACCACTAGACCTCCCCTACAAGAAATGAAAAGTCTTGAGGTGCCTTGGCTCAGGTTGTGATCCCGGGGTCCTGAGATCGAGTCCCAAATCAGGCTCCCTGCAGGGACCTGCTTCTCCCTCTGCCTATGTCTCTGCCTCTCTCTCTCTGTGTCTCTCATGAATAAATGAAATCTTTAGAGGAAAGAAAAAGAAATTAAAAGTCTTTCTGGTGGGAATGAAAGACAGTAACACAAAAACATGAGAAAATAAAGATGTGCAGCAAAGATAAAAACACAGGCAATTATAAAAGCTAGCATTGTAATTCCACTTATTCTATTTTTCTCAAGGCTTTAAAAAATCCAGAAATAGCAATTATTAATCTGTTATTAGAAACATAATTTATAAATAATAATTTGTGATATTAGTAACAGAAAGTGGGGGATAGAGCTATAAAGGAACAGAGTTTTTGTATACTATGGTATTTTACAACCAATAGGTCAAAAAACAAATCATAAAAATAATTAGAGAATACTTTAAAAATGGATGAAGACAAAACACATCAAAACTTATGAGATACAATTAAAGCAGGGCTAAGAAAGAAGTTTATAGCCCACGTTATAGTTTACATGCCTACATTGAAAAAGAAGAAATATCTAAAATCAAAACCTAATTTTACACCTTAAAGCACTAGAAAATGAAGGCAAACTAAACCTAAAGTTGCCAGAAGGAAAGAAATAATGAAGATTAGAGCAGAAATAAAACAACTAAAAATAAAGTAAATCAATGAAACCAAAAGTTGTTTTTTTGAAAAGATCAACAAATTTCTCAAACTTTTAGCTAGACTGGCAAAGAGGGGAAAAAAAAAGAGAAGATGCAAATAATTAAAATCAGAAATGAACCTGGGGGGTTTATTAACGACTTTGCAGAAATAAAAAGGATTATAAGAGGACATTAGAAACAATTGTATGCCAGCAAGTTAGACAACATAGGAGAAATGGATAAATTTCTTCAAAAAACACAATTTACTTTAACTGAAAAAGAAGAGAATATTTCAACAAACGTATACCTAATTAAGATATTTAATTAGTAATCAAAAAACTCTTAATGACAAAAAGTCTTGGACAGGTAGCTTCTCTGGTAAATACTACCAAACAGGGCACCTGGGTGGCTCAGTGGTTAAGCACCTGCCTTCAGCTCTGGTTGTAATCCTGGGGTCCTGGGATTGAGTCCTGCATTAGGCTCCCTACAGGGAGCCTGCTTCTCCTCTGCTTATGTCTCTGCCTCTCTCTCTCTCTCTGTGTCTCTCATGAATAAATAAATAAAATCTTTAAAAAATAAAAAAAAACACTACCAAACAAGGAAGAACTAAATAAACAAATGCTTTTCTAATTCTTCCCCCAAAAAAAGAAGAGGAAGGAACACTTCCTAAATTATTCTGAGGCCAGATTTACCCTAATACAAAAGCCAGACAAAGACATTACAAGAAAAAAAATTACAGACCAATATAGATGTAAAAATACTCAACTAAATATTTGCAAATTAAATCCACAAGAATACTGAAAGGTATTTCACCATGATAAAATTATTTTTATCCTAGAAATGCAAGAGTAGTTTAACATAAGGAAATCAATCAATGAAATACATCATATAAATACTTATTAAGGAAAAAAAGACACACATTATCGTTTCAACTTACAAAAAAATGGAATTTGACAAAATCCAACATTCTTTCATGATAAAAAAAAAATCTCATGAAAATAAGAATAGAGGGGAAATTCCATAATATGATAAAGAGTACATTTGGAAAACCCATAGCTAACATCATCATACTCAGTGGTGGAAACTGAAAGTTATCCCCCTAAGATCAAGAACAACACAAGGATTCCTGCTTTCACTGCTGCTATTTAGCATTGTACCGGAAGTTATAACTGGGTATTATACAAGAAAAATAAGTTAAAAAGCATCCAAATTTGAATGAAAGATGTAAACAATGCCCATTTGCAGGTAACATCTTCCTATACATAGAAAATTTCTAAGAATCCACAAAAAGCTACTAGAGCTAATAACCAAATTTAACAAAGATGCAGACTCGATACACAAAAATCACTTGTGTTTATATACACATCAATGAATAGTCTGAACATAAAATTAAGAAAACAATTCCATTTATAGGAGCAACTAAACAAATCAAATATTTAAGAATCAATCTGACCAAGGATTTTAAATATTTGTATGCCTAAAACAACAAAACATCATTTCTTCAATAAACTAGAAAACTCCTAAATAAATGTAAAGTTTTACCATGTGTCTGGATAAAAGAAGTACCAGGGTTAAATTGTCAACATAATCCAAAGCAACCTACAGATTCAATATTATCCCTACCAAAATTCTAACAGTCTTTTTTTGTACAAAGGAAAATCCAATCCTCAATTTCATATGGAACTGTAAGGGCCAAAGGTAGACAAAACAATCATAAAATAAAGTTAGAAGAGTCACACTTCTCAGTTTTGAGATTTACTATAAAGCTACAGTAAATTAAACAGTGTAGTGCTGGCAGAAGAACAGACATACAAACCAATGTAATAGAAGACAGGATATAAGTTAACCTCATATGTATGATCAATTGATCTTCAACAAAAGTTTGAGACCAATAGAAAAAGGACAGTCTCTTTGACAAAATAGTGCTGGTAAAATCTTGATATTTACATACAAAAGAATGAAGTTAAACCTTTACCTTACACTATATCATATATAAAAATTGACTCAAAATGGATCAGAAACTTAAATTATAGAAATAAAACTATAAAACTTGTAACAGAAAATATTGGAGGAAAACTTCATCATATTGGATTTGACTGTGATTTCACAAATAATGGCACCAGAGGCACAGGCAACAGATAAAATAATAAAATGGACTTCATCAAATTAAGAACTTTTGTGCATCAAAAGGTAGTATCAAGAAAATAAAACACAACATACAGATTGGGAGAAAATCTTGTAAATCGTGTATCTGATAAGGGATTAATGCCCACAATATATAAAGAACTCCTGTAATTCAACAGCAAAAACCCAACTCAAAAATGGAAAAGGCCTTGAATAGACATTTCTTTGAAGAAAGTATACAATGAGAGAGATACATGAAAAGATGCTCAACATCATTAATCATTAAGGAAATGCAAATCAAAAGCACAATAAAATAGCACTTCAAATCCATAAATCCATTAGCATAGCTGTTATTTAAAAAAAATGGGGAAAAAGTGTTGATGAGAATCTGGAGAAATTGGAACTCTTGTGTATTGCTAGTAGGAGTGCAAAATAATATGGTGGCTATGAAAAATAGTTCTGTGGTTTCTCAAAAAGTTAAACATCAAACTGTCGTATGACCCAGTATTTATAATCCTGACTACGTATCCAAAAGAATTGAAATCTGGGACTCAGAAAGACGTTTGTACATCAATTCTCATAGCAATAGTATTTTCAATAGCCAAATAAGTGGATAAACAAAATGTAGTATATACATATAATGGGATATTATTCAACATTAAAAAGGAAGGAAATTCTGGTATGTTACAACAGGAATGAACCTTAAGGACATAATGCTAAATGAGATAAGACAGCCAGAAAAGACAAATACTGTATGGTTTCACTTATATGAGGTACCAGAGCAGTCAAATTCATAGAGTCAGAAAGTAGGATAGATGTTAACAGGGGCTGCCACACGGGAGGAATAGGGAGTTATTGTTTAATGATATAGAGTTATGTTGAGAATGACGGACAGACATATTTGGGTTACTCGTAATAGTAAAGGTTATTCGATACTATGAACATACTTAATGTCACTAAATTGTATACTTACAATACATTAAAATGCTAAGTATCATTATATATTTTTTACTATAATAAAAAAGACAATGCTTACCTCTATAATACTGCCAAGTTTATAACAAAAGTTACAAACACTTACAAATTCCTTAAGTGACTATGCCATTCTTCCTCTTTGCCTCTGAAAACTGTTTTTAAAAATTCCCTTGACGGGAAGGCCTAGTAACATCAATATGTAATTATTTTACTGTCTTTTTTTTTGTTTGTTTCTTCAACTACTAAGTAATAATTGTCCTGACTATAATAGCCTATCTGTTAGGATTGTTGCAAGCATTTGAAAACACAGTTATAGTTTCAATGGTTTAAATACTCATTATGTAATTACTTAAGGCCTTAGTTTGCTCATCTGTTACATGGAGGCATTAAACTAGATTAATTCTAAGGAAGTGTCTCATTCTGAAAGGATGTGATTCTGAAAATCTTCTAATAGAGTAAATGCATTCATCTTAACAGGTTCTGTGGAAATACACAGGAAAGAAACCAGACACATTAGGACCCAATACCCAGCTATATGAATGGATTCCCCAGAATGATCTTCTTGGTAAGACCAAAGAGAAGCAAAACTAAACAGATCTGAATGAGAAATACTCTGAATGATTATTTGATAACAAATAAATCCAACAAATTTGTATTAAGAACAAGCAAAAAATAATCCTTAAGATCTTCACATTTCTCCTGGAGCCTATTAAAAAATTCTTCATGGGGGATCCCTGGGTGGCGCAGCGGTTTGGCGCCTGCCTTTGGCCCAGGGCGCGATCCTGGAGACCCGGGATCGAATCCCACGTCAGGCTCCCGGTGCATGGAGCCTGCTTCTCCCTCCTCCTGTGTCTCTGCCTCTTTCTCTCTCTCTATGTCTATCATAAATAAATAAATCTTAAAAGAAAAAAAAAATTCTTCATGATACTTGTTAAAGATTGTGAGGCACACCTTATTCAAGACCATTATGATAAACATAGATACTAGTACATGGACTTTTGCAGTGAAGCAGAGATATTGGACTCAACTCTGAATACAAGAAGAAAGAGTGGAGATTTTATCACCAAGGAGCAGAGTAGGTGGTCACTGTATAGAAAAACACTAAGAGGAAACATTAGGGCAAGGGGGCCTCTGACTAAACCAACCTAAGCAGGTTCTTGCTGAAGAAAGACCAGGGTAATCAGATACCACCTGGGGGATGGTGAAGGATGAGGAAAGCAATCAGACATAAAGGGTGATTAGATACAATCCTAGGAGAGTCTAGCTAAACTGACTAAGGAGGATTCTTGCTAAAATTGGACAATGCAGAAACCAACACAGTAGCCCCCAAATCAGGGCCTTGTCAAGAATAGAAGGAGTGAGTCTTTTCCAAGCTCTAAATTACAATCTAAATATGGAATTTATAATTCTCCCATTTAAGACACAATCTCTGCTTCCTCAGAATCAGAGTCAACATGCCTTTAGATCAGGCTCTCATTAACTCTTGCATAAAATACTGCAGCAGCCTACTGGTTCTCTGTATCCATTTTCTTCCACCTCTCTTCTCTCTTCCCTGTTGGAAAAGAAAAATCTGATAATCCTATTTACCATCTCTAATATTATAAATGGCTCTATAGTATTATAAAATCAGATACAAAATCCCATTTTATTAAACAGAGTGCTTCATGAACTCGCCCTAATCTATCTTTCTAGCCTATTATGTCAACATTCTCCCAGTGAAACCCTATACATCCCACCACACTTTTCCTTATCCATGCAAGTGTTTCTTTTCTAAAATCCCTCCATTTTTTGTTAATCAATTTCTCACCCCAACAACTTGCCCACCTGCCAACTACTCACCATACTTTAAAGTCCGCACAGACCTTCTCAGAGGTTTATGAAATGACTGTATTGCTAGAATAAATAATTGCCATTTAGCCTGGAATAACTAGTCACTGCCTTCTTTAGAGCTTACAGAAATTTATATATAGCCTCATGGCACAGAATTGTGTAGAAGACACTGCCTAATTGAATCAATGGTTTATAGGTGTCAAGATTTTCTGTTTCTGAAATTCTCACAACATTGAATAATGGTATGTTTTTTTCCTCTTAGGTCATCCCAAGACCAAAGCTTTTATCACTCACTGTGGAACTAATGGGATCTACGAAGCTATTTACCATGGAATCCCTATGGTGGGAATTCCCATATTTGGTGATCAGCCTGGTAATATTGCTCGTATAAAGGCCAAAGGGACAGCTGTTGAAGTAGACTTGCATACCATGACGAGTTCTAATCTTCTTAATGCTTTGAAGGAAGTTATTAACAACCCTTCGTGAGTATAGAATATACTTTTCTGAGAAGCATATAGTGGTTGTAAAAGGAGTAAATTGTTTCATTCCATTTTTAAACTGACACTTTTAAGTAATCAGCACATTAGTAATATCAAATACAATATAGTTGTTTTATAGTTCTCAAATTCTATGTAGGCATTTTGATTCATCTACTGTTAATAGGTAATAGATTACAACCTCAAAGAAATACTAAATTTATTTAAAGAAAATAAGTTATTGTTGAAAAGACACAACTCTTTATTTTTAATTAATAATAATTATTGTTTATTCCTTTAAAATTGCAGATATTACCATTATAAAGAATTAAGGCAACACAACAAAAAATAGAGAAATAAAAATAAAAACTCTCCTCATGCAGCTATTACTTCAGTTATTTCCTTTGGCTAATTTATAAATAGGGAAGAAAAATAATTCTACAAAAGTTAGATCATGTTACTATTTAATAAAAAATCCTATATTGGTATATATATTTTTTAAGATTTTATTTATTTATTCGTGAGAGACACAGATTGAGAGAGGCAGAGACACAGGCAGAGAAGCAGGCTCCATGCAGGGAGCCTGATGTGGGACTCTATCCTGGATCTCCAAGATCAGGCCCTGGGCTGAAAGCAGCGCCAAACTGCTGAGCACCCCAACCACCCCCCCGCCACCACCACCACCCCGGGGTTGCCCGGTATATTTTAATTTAAAACAAGAGAAAGAAAATACAGTAAAATTGAGAGATCCAAATTGCAACATGAAAGACCCCAGGGTCCTGGTTCCCCAGCAAAGATCAACAGTTAGACAGCTATCTGTAAGTGAAAACAGCTCCAGAAGAGCTCTGGAGTCCACTTAAAACTTAGCAACATAGTGGAACAACAATAACAAAAAACTGAGGATAGTGGCCCAGAAAGGAAAGGAAGACAGCTTCATTTTGCTTGTATGATCCCACGAAAGCTTCAGATCAAAAGGGGGGGGGGGGGCGGCGGGGTGTCCCTTATTGTAGACCTGCCCCTCAATACTGCTTCCTAGAACTACCTTGTTCCCTTCGCCATGCTTAGCAAATGAGATCAAACTGTAGATTCACAGATTCTGTGTAGATTCACAACCTACATATTCTACATTCTTATTTCTAAACTTTTTGAATGCTATTTACAGTTAGCAAGTCTCTTCTCCCTTACCTCCAATTATTAAACTGGAAACATCTAACAAATTCTAGCCAATAAGGTCAACATATCTAGAAACACCTCAAGAGGAAACAAACTGTCATGGGCATTCTGTACTTAGTGATTTCACTTGTGACTATTTATTATATAATCATGTAATATGCTTTTAATAATATGTAATATAATTTTAGGCATATATTCTTAATAAATTTTTAAATTGCTATCTATGTATTCAATATTTAGCTATAAAGAGAATGCTATGAAATTATCAAGAATTCACCATGATCAGCCTATAAAGCCCTTGGACCGAGCAGTCTTCTGGATCGAGTATGTCATGCGCCACCAAGGAGCCAAGCACCTGCGGCCAGCCTCCCATGACCTCACCTGGTTCCAGTACCACTCCTTGGATGTGATTGGATTTCTGCTGGCTTGTGTGGCAACTACTATATTCCTGGTCACAAAGTGTCTGTTTTGTTGCTGGAAATTTGGAAAGACAGGAAAGAAGAACAAGAGAGAATAGTTTTCTTTAATAATTTAGATGGAGAACTTGACAAGGCCCATCTGAATTAACCCAGCTAGTGATGTGAAGAGATTCCTCTCCTGCACTTCCAAGTTCTTATCCATTCCTCAGCCTATGAAGTCAAAGATCAAAGAATCAACCAAGGTGTTTGCCATATGATTTAGAATTAAGTTTAAAATACTTTATCCTTTAAAAAGAGAAGATAAACATATGGAAGTTTCTACTATCACAAAATCCTAGTGCTTTGTTATATTCATTTGTTTCAGCTCAACAAATTAGGATAATGTTTAAGGACTTAGGAACACAATTCTATTTTACGTACCAATCATATAGAATATTTTCTACATATTTAACATGATTTGGGGTCCAGTATGTTATAACTACACATCTTCTCTAAAGGAAGTAGACAAAGGGGGGAATCCCTGGGTGGCTCAGCAGTTTAGCACCTGCCTTTGGTCCAGGGCATGATTCTGGAGTCCTGGGATCCAGTTCCCATATCAGGCTCCCTGCATGAACCTGCTTCTCCCTCTGCCTATCTCTCTGCCTCTCGCTCTCTCTGTGTCTCTCATGAATAAATAAATAAATCTTTAAAAAAATGGAACTAGACAAAGTAGAAAAGAGCTTGCTATATAGCTAGAGCTTCCTGTCTAATTAGGAAAATCAGGAGATTCAAATTTTCTACTTTGCTGGGAATCATATGACACATCTGACTTTGTCTACCTTAGAATACAAAACATTATTTTTTTGTCTTTGATTTGAAGGTTGCCCTTGATTTAAAAATTCATAACAATAGAACTAGGTTTATATTGTAATACTTCATGACTTTAGAAAACTAGTTAATTTTGATAAATTAAAATCATTGATGGCATTGCAGAACAAAAGTAAACAATTATAATTTAATATCTGCCCTTTTGAAGTAATTTTAACATTTAAAAAAATCTTTCCTACAGTAATTTTACTTATAATATCCATATTTGAAAGGAGACAAAAATACAACTCTTTTAACTGCACTGCAGATAATTTGGAGGGAACGTGCATTTCTCAGAATGTTATTTGCTGTGGGGATGATTTATCCATCAAATGCAGTGCATTTTCCCACTTCTTTCTTTTCCTTACCCCATCACTTCTATTGTTCCTCTCATGGATTGTTCTGTGACCACTATACAAAGCACAAGTACTCAGGCTTCTTGTTAACTAGCAATAGCCAGAAATCTGCAGGAAGCATGAAGATATTCATTGAATTTTAATAAAAAAGACTTACTTCTCCCTTTCTACTATCTAAAAGTACTATCTTCCAGTACACTTGCCAATTTTTTACCCTCTAGGTCAAACAAATATTTATTCTAATTGGCATTATGTACTAAGCAAGTTCAATAAACGATTTACCACAGTTTGATATTTATAATCCAAGTTTAATAGACCCAAAATTATAGCTCCATGTTAAGACATTACAAGTCATTTGAAGGATTATCTGCTCTTTACAGATAAGAGCAAGGCAAACTATTCTTAGGTGGGAAATCAGCTATAAAGAAATATAGAAGAAAAAAGGTATTTTTTAATTTTGTGAAGTTTTGAAATAATTTTAATGCTTTAAAGTATGGAGTTTAAAAATATAAACACTAATGCTGTTTAAGATCTAATTAATGTAATCAAAGCAATTTAATTTACCGTAGTGCTGAATTATTTAATCTGGCAATAAGATAATGTTCTTTCCTATAACAATCTTTAAAATCATAGTTTAAAGATATCCTTTCACTTTTTCAATATTATAAAATAATACAATATGAAGGAGTTAAAGTACACTAAAGACTTGCATACCTTGTTAGCAACATCTGAGCTATTCAAAAGAACTACCCTGACAATTAAAGAAATATATTCTATATTGTATAAATGAAAACCTCCCTTAAAAACAAATATTTACCTATTTAAATAATCTATACAGCATTATATATATTCTGATAAAAATTGTAGATATGCAAAGGCTAACTAAAACTTTTGAAACCTATTATATTTTTTCCAGTTTAAGATTTAATTAGAATACATTTTTCAGGAGTTTAATGACCTCTGGCTTTTCTAGTCAGTTAAAATACATATTTTAAAATACTTTATTTTAAAGTTATTTGCAATTCATATGTGACTATATTATGAAAACCTGCACAAGTTCTCTAGATCATAACTTAACGGAAAATACTAATAGGTAGATGTAATTATTTTGCCTATATGCACATGTGCATATATGTGAACACAAAACATGTTCTATGTGTTGTGAATAAAAAGTGATTCATATTGTTGTATTTTGATTTTTAAACTTCTTGTTTTTTCTTTTTTAAAGATTTTATTTGGGCAGCCCGGGTGGCTCAGCGGTTTAGCGCTGCCATTAGCCCAGGGCCTGATCCTGGAGACCCGGGATCTAGTCCCACGTTGGGCTCCCTGCATGGGGCCTGCTTCTCCCTCTGCTCTGTGTCTCTGCCAATCTCTTTTTTTCTCTCTCTCTCTCTCTCTGTATGTGTCTCATGAATAAATAAATAAAATCTTTTTAAAAAATAAATAAATAAAATAAAGACTTTATTTTATTTAAGATTTTATTTATTTATTCATGAGAGACACGGAGAGAGATAGGCAGACACACAGGCAGAGGGAGATGCAGGCTCCATATAGGGAGCCCGATGTGGGACTCAATCCTGGCACTCCGGGATCACACCCTGGGCCAAAGGCAGGCACTCAACCACTGAGCCACCCCGGCATCCCTTAAAGGTTTTATTTATTTGAGAGAGAGAGGGAGAGAACAAAAGGGGGGAAGGGGAGAGAGAGGAAAAAGCAGACTCCCCATTGAGCAAAGATTCCCCACAAGGGGCTTGATCCTAGGACCCCAGGATCATGACTTGAGCCAAAGGCAGATGCTTAATGAAGGAAGCCACCCAGACACTCCTTGCTTGCCTTTTTTAATGAGGAATTTCTTTCTGTTATGTTCTCTATATTTTAGCAAAAGTAATGATTCACCTGCAGGCTCAGATCTACCAAACTTCCTAAATTAATGGGAACACTATTAGTGATTTTTTTTTTGTATTGTGATATTTTAAACAGTTATACAGGTGGGACTAAAATGTTTCCCCTGCCTTATAGAAAAATGTAAGTTCTACAGTGTACATTGAATCACTACCTACCTTCTATCTCTCACTTTTATTTTTCCCCAAGGTTCTTTGCTTCTAAATACCACTTCAGTTTTGCTATTGTTTGATTCTGAATCTAAATTCAGCCAAAGAGGCTGAAATCTTAATCTCTCACTATCAATTCCTCTCAGTTATTTCCCCCAGAGATGGTCTTCTCATCCATTCAGGTGAAATCCCATCACATATTATACCAGCAATCCATACAACACCATGAAATGCAGGCACTTATTTTTCACCCTGAAAGTGATTGTCAGATTATAAAAGTCTTCCAAGAAGGGAAGCACCCCCCACCCCCATGCAGGAGATCCTTTGTCCTGATTAGCATGCCTCATTTTAGTTCCCGTCTCCTTTCCAAAAACTCCTAGACATAGATCTCATCATGTGGGTAATGGTAGGGGGAGAGAGCCCTAAAATTCATGGAGACTCCAGAATTAGCCAGATCTTTCTTTTTTTGTTGATACAAAACTGCTATCTCATCAATAACTATTTAGGAACTGAAGGAGTATTCAATTTCCAGGTGTCATGATGGTATCATGTTACTTGTATGAGAGGCAGAAGAAACCACTTCTGTTAGCATTACTCCTACATCACCACATATTTGCTATTAGTGGCCAGCTTCCATCCAGATCTTTACAAAACCGAATACTATGCCACCAGACAATCCTACAGTTAGAAATGTGAGCTCATCATTACTTTTATATGCTTACAAAGCAGATGATGAGGATGCTATTTCCTTATTAGTTGCTACTCTTAGAGTTTCAAAAAGTCATAAACTGAGTACATTATCTGTTAGAGCAATGGCCCCACCACTGAATCATCCCTATCCCAGGATTATGAATGTAGATTTGATCATCCATATAATAGCTTTCTATAGATGCTGTTCATTTTTTTCCTTCTCACTGTAATATATAATGCAATCTTTTTTTAAGTTTTTATTTAAATTCTAGTTAGTTAACATACAGTGTAATATTAGTTTCATTATACAATATGGTGATTCAACACTTGCATGAAAAACAGTGTTCATCATAATAAGTGCACTCCTTAATCCCCTTCACCAATTTAATCCATTGCTCAGTCACCTCCCCTCTGGTAACCATCAGTTGGTTCTCTATAGTTAAGAGTCTGTTTCTTGGTTTGCCACCCTTTGTCTTTGCTCATTTGTTTTCTTTCTTAAATTTTACATATGAATGAAATCATACGGCATTTGTCTTTGGCTGATTTATTTCACTCAGCATAATGCTAACTCCACCTATGTCATTGCAAATCGCAAGATCTCATTCTTTTATTCTTCTTTATGGCTGAATAAGATTCCATTATATATACATATACATATATATACACACACACATATATCAATTATATATTATAGTATAGTATATCAATATATGTATACATATACATAATATATCAATTATTTTTTATTCATTCATCAGCTGATGAACACGTGGGGTGGATGTATCCCTTTGAATTAGTATTTTTCTTTCTCTGGGCAAATACCTAGTAGTGCAATTGCTGGATCATAGGGTAGCTCTATTTTTAACTTTTTGAGGAATTTCCATATTGTTTCCCAGAGCACCTGCACCAGCTGGCACTCCCCCAACAGTGCAAGAGAGTTCCCCTTTCTTCACATCCTCACCAGCATCTGTTGTTCCTCGTGTTGTTGATTTGAGCCATTCTGACAGGTGTGAGGTGATATCTAATTGTAGTTTGGATTCATATTTCCCTGATGATGAATGATGTTGAGCATCTTTTCATGTTTCTGTTAGCTATCTGTATGTTTTCTTTCAGAAAATGTCAATTTGTGTCTTCTGTCCAGCTTTATTTGTTTTATTCATTTGGGAGGTGTTGACTTTTAGATATTTTTATATTTTGGTTACTAACCCCTCATCAGATACGTATTTTGCAAATATCTTCTCCCATTCCACAAGGTGCCTTTTATTTTGTTGTCTGTTTCCTTCATTGTGCAGAAGCTTTTGATTTTGATTTTTGCTTTTGTTTCCCTTGACTTAGGGGACATATCTAGTAAGACCTTGCTATGATAATGCCAGAAAAATTACTGCCTGTGTTCTCCTCTAGGATTTTTATGGCTTCAGGTTTCACATTAAACCTAAACCACATACATACATATGAATATATATATGTATGTATACATAATTATATATATATATAATTTGTAAATTAAAGAGAATTTATATTTTCTTAAGTTTAGTGTTGAAATGGACACATAATAGTTTGTCAGTCAAAATTTATCAACCATACAAGAGAACTTGTGCACAGTAACTAGGAACTCTGTGACACTAGAGATGTCCCTCCATTTGACATTGATCCATTATATTTACATTCTTAGAGCTTGTGTATTTAAAAAGCAACATTCAGACTGTATTTTTCATAAATCCTAATGTCTGTGTTATTTCCTGCTGTATAACCCACCATCTCACAACTTAGGGTGTAAAACAGCAAGCAACATTTGCTCGTGATACTGTGGACCAACAATTTGGGCTGGGCTCAGAGTTTCCTCTCTGGGGCTTGCCTGGGCTCACTCGTTATGATGCAGTTAGCTATCAGCTTGCCTAAGGACAAATGGTCCAGGAAAGCGTCACTCACATGGCTTAGGTTTGCTGAGTTAGCAGGACACTTTGATTATCACTTCCTGTGGCCTCTCCCCATGGGCAAGCCTGGGCCTTTTCCAGTGATACAGAAATTCACACGAGCTCACATGGGAGTGCTAGGTCGAGGTTTAGAAGTCACACTATGTCACTTTTGACACCTCTATTGGTAAGAAGGTCAAGAAGTAAGGTCAACTCAAAGTTGGAGAAATAGCCTGCACCTCTTGATAGCAGGAGTTGCAGAGAACGCATAGCCATTTTTAATATACTACGGCAAGAAACTTTATTAAGTATATTTATGAAATCAAGTGAAGGTCAGTAACAGGAAAATGTATTTTCCAAACCAGTTTCTAATAAAAAAATAGACTTTATGTGTAAGCAGTATGACTACCTTGTGTAAACTTTAAGTTTACTTGCCTTCCCTATGAAACATTTCTTTTTTTTTTCTTAAAGATTTTATTTATTTATTCATGAGAGATAGAGAGAGGCAGAGACACAGGCAAAGGGAGAAGCAGGCTCCAAGCAGGGAGCCCGACATAGGACTCGATCCTGGGTCTCCAGGATCACATCCTGGGCAGAAGGCAGTGCTAAACCTCTGAGCCAGTGGGGCTGTCCCCCTATGAAATATTACTATGAGTGTGTCGCTAAGGTTCCTTTCAGCTTTCAGAATCAGGGTCTCTGATATCTGTCCTCTGGATTCAATTTTTCAGTTATTCTATCAGTATTATGACTGATCTACTCATCTGCTATCTCCACGAGGAAGAGACATTGTCTACCTGTGGGTGTTGTCTCTGGGGAGGATTTAGCATTATTCCTTCCTTCTTACTGGATTAAACATCATCTGGGAGGTAAACCTAAAAATTCTTGAGAATTTATTCTCTCCCAGGAAATCTTTTAAGTCCTTTATAATTTTAACTCATGAAAGACACACACAAGAATTTTTGTTTACTATTGTAGTTACTATTATAGTTACTACTATATTACTACTATAATACTACTTTATTATGCTACTATATTATACTTTCTACTATAGTAACTAACAGTTGCTATTATTCTTTTCATTTTACAAATGTGGAAACTGAAGTACAAAAAGTTCAGGTAACTTACCCTCGATTTCATGGAGAGAATGTGATAGAGATGGGATTAAAACAGAGCAGTGTGGCTTCTGCACCTAATGGCTTGCATATTGCATTAAATAAAAGGGAAGAGAGGAAACCTGACTTCAATATTCCACACATTGCATGAAAAGACTTTACCAAGCATCAAGCTACCTTGTGTTATAGAAGATCAAAAAGGTTAGTTTTCCTTGAGCAGGGTGGCATCTTTAGCACACACCTTCCATTGCTAGAATATATCACTCACCAACCCAAATTTATCTTTGCTAAGAAAGATGTTCCTCCATTGACATTTACCAATATATGTAAAGCATCTTTTGGAGGGACATGATTGTAAAAACTCTAGAAATCTCAGAAAAATATCCTTTTTGAATGGAACTTAACTATCTTTAGCACAAACGTAACAATTACTCTCAAAGGCTAAGAAGATATGCAAAGTTAGCTTAAGATTACAGAGGATATAAAAATAGTTATAATAAAAACATCGACTCTGGCTGTATGTAAATTATATGAAGATACCAGTGCCAGTGACTTGAAGCATAGGCCACGATGAAAGCCTGATAGAAGTCTGCTAAAATTAATCAAGTATCATAGGTCATAGAAAATAAGCTCTTCGAAGAGATTCCATAGCAAAGGCAAGCAAGGTAATGTGAAGGAGAACAGGGCATCAAATGGCAAACAAAGTAGAAAGCGGGATGATGAGTGAAATGGGTCAGTGGGTTGGTGGTTCTGTGAGATTAAAGACTAAAACTAATAGTCCAGAGTCACAAAGAAGCTTAGGGAGCATTTTAGATTAAAACAAAACAAACAAACAAACAAACACACAAAACGAGAGGGAGGGGACAGAGAAACAAGAGATTGATGCATGTAGACTTTTCCAAAAAGAACCAAAAACAACCCTAAGTGATCCATACATTATAGGTAATAAAAAGTATTTTGCCCCAAGTCATAGAACTTGTCACATGATGGGCCATCTGATCATGAAACCAAGATGAGTGACTAAGATAATTAATCATTAGAGGTAATGGTTGCATAAGAACTAGACTTATTCAGCACAAAATAATATTCTTACTTCAGTCCTGTTGTACTTATTCTGTGCCCTGGCTTCTGTTCACTTAAGATTTACATTCAAATGTATATAACTATTTGACTTTGTGTAGATATAATTTCCCCTAAATAAAAATTTAAAAATCACTCTACTCTCCATATTCAGTCCCAGTCCCAGCAAATGCTCTGTTATCCAAAGTTTATATATTGTGAGTTAACATCTTAGAACTTATATATGGCATAAAAAGAGAGAAGGAGGATAATGCTTAGTATATATGAATAACGCGTGCATGTGAGAAGCAAAGAGAAACTATCAAAGCTACTAGTCTTCATTTCTGTAAATTGGTCATGATGCCATAGTTGATATCTATGACTTCCCTCTTTAGCACCCACCTCATACTTCCCTTGTCTTCAACCAGAAACTACTCTGGGTTCTTTACCTAGTGGAGTGACCCAAATGTTTATTTCAGGAAGGTCTGAGTCTTTAGTCAGCCTGCCTTCTTTGGTTGCTGTTAGCTCTCCTATCCCATTTACAATTTGGCATGGAAGCGAAAGAGACATTCCAGAGAATCCCCTGGGTTCCAGATGTAGTCCTATTTACCTCCGTTGTGTAACAGCAACTAAACTTCTCTTTGGTAATTAGAATAAATCACTCCATACAGTGGATTCCTTCTCTCCAGCAATCACCATATTGTGAGTCAGCATATCACTAAAGGTTATAAAATGAAAATACTGATACTCTGAGTAGAACTTTTGGAGTTATTAATGTACCCGTGTCAGAAAGCAAGCAAAGAGGAAGTGTGTAAAGACAGTTGAGAAAAGATTTGGTTAAACATTTGACTTTGGTTAAACATTTGGTTAAACATTTGACTTTGTCTCAAGTCATGGTCTCAGGTTCCTAAAAATGAGCCCTCAGTCAGGCTCCTCATTCTGCAAGGAATCTGCTTCTCCTTCTCCCTCGTCCCCTCTCTCTGTTTATGCCTCTCTCTCAAATAAATAAATATAATATTAAAAGAAAAAGATACTTGGGAAACGACAAAGGAAGAATGAGACTTGCTTGCTAGTCAGTGGTCATGCTGAAATCCAAGCTTTTCTTTAGGCTAAAGTACAGGAATGAGATACTTGAAAACAAGAAGGGAATTTTTTCTGAATCATAGCAAGTATGAATCCATAAAATTAATGACCAAATATTTAATTTCCTCATTTGAAATTGTGGTAAAATGAGAAACATTGGGTTTCGGGGTGGCTCAGTCATTCAAGCATTTGCCTTTGGCTCAAATCATGATCTCAGGGTCCTGAGATCTAGCCCCACAGTCTGCTCCCTGCTCAGCTGGGGGTCTGCTTCTCCCTCTCCCTCTGCCCCCCCCCCCCGCCACTAGTGCTTTCTGTCTCTTAAATAAATACATATAATCTTTTAAAAAATGAGAGGCACTTAACAATTGTTAAATATTAGTTGAATTTATTAACTGTTAAGCAATTTTTCGTCTTGTCCATTCCCCAACTTCTAAGGTATCCAATCATGGAGCCAGGTATTTGTTCCTAATGTGGCCGGTTTCTTTTCTTTGTATCTCCATAAAAGCTGTGAAGGCAATGCATATATTTCACAATTAAAACTGCAGGATAATGACATTTTAAGGTTGTAGAGTTATTTATAAGTTATCCACCTTATTTTACATGACAATTGAGAGAAGAGTATAAAGATGTAAACACTGAAGGACATAGGGGGACTGTTTACAAACACGTTTTTTAAAGAGCTTCCACTTGTCATCTGTTAAGTATACATTTTGTCTGCTATCACTTAAATTTATTTATTTATTTTTGAAATTGAAGTATAGTTGACACACAATGTTACATTAGTTTTAGATACATGACATCATGATTTGACAAGTTTATACCTTATGCTATGCTCGCCGTATCTGTCAGATTGGTTATCTTTTCTCGCTCTTTTCCTTCTGAGCTCTTTTTACTTATTTTTTCTTTTTCTTTTTTTAAAAGATTGTATTTATTTATTCATGAGAAACACAGAAATAGAGAGGCAGAGACACAGGCAGAGGGAGAAGCAGGCTTCCCACAGGGACCCCTATGTGGGACTCGATCCCAGGACTCTGAGATCACATCCTGAGCCACCCAGGCATCCCTTCCTTTTTATTTTAGATAAGAATGATGCTGATATTCCACTGTTCAATCAAGTATCTTGTTTATAATTAGCATTTCAATTGCCTTTTAATTTTAGGAAGCTCTAATTAATTAGAAACACTAAATGAATGTAGGCTTCTGCTTTTTATGGTCAACTGCAATGGATCAAATCTTAATATATAACCAAAGATGTGGAAGATATTTTTAATACAGCAGTGAAGCACAAAATCAGAACTTTTAGAAGTCTGCTCCAGTGAGGGATATCTCGACCTGAAAGGTACTCAGGCAGCAAAGCGGAGACAGAATCCTAGGTGGGACAGTGTGGTCTCAGGGTCCTTGAGGTCACAAGCAGACTGGGGGTGCCTGAGTGTGGCAGCATTGCCAGGCATCAGAGTAGGGAATCTGGTTGCCATCAGGGAGCCCAGGATCAGGCTCTCAGCTTGGTGTTGCCATAAGCTGTGAACCATGTCAGGATCAGGAGACCACTCCCAGAGCAGAGGCCCAGCAAGCAGTAGGACCTTGGCAAGACCCCCTTCCATCCCCCAGTAGGAGTGGTGCAGGTGTGTGCCAGAGGAGTCTGCAAAGATTGGAGCCTTGAAGTAGGCTTGTCTGCCTGATATAAAAATGCTTGGTCACAGGCTGGGTGAACAGAGAGTGTGGATGAAAACCAAGGAGGCAAGAGTCTCTTTCTGTGAAGGCACTCTGAGGGGTAGGGAGCATGAACTTTCAGCTCCTGGGCTAGAGATCAAAGCACTGCCATTTTCACCTCTGCCCCAGCTCCAGAGCTGCTTACACTGAGCTGAGGCCTCTGACAAGGGCAGTGTAGCTCCTCCCAGGGCAAAGACACCTGAGAATCAGCGTAACAGGCCCCTCCCCCAAAAGACCAACAGGAACTTCTGGCTAATATCAAGTTTACTGATCACATAGAACAGCAAAACTCTAGCGTTAGGGGAAAATATATAGAATTTGCATTTTTTTCTTCATGACTCTTTAGTCTTTCAATTTAATTTTTTTTTCTTTTTCAACTAATTTCTTACTTTATCATCTTTTAAAAAATCTTCTTAATTTTCATTTTTACATTTATATTTAATATATATTTTTCATTTTTGGCTTCCTTTCATTGTATTCAATTTTATTTTTGTATATATATGTTTTTCTTTTCTATTTTGGGATCTAGTTTCTTCTAACAAAGAGACAAATACATCCAGGATCTAGTGTATTGCTCTGTTCTGTTCACCTGTTTGATTATATTCTTTCCTTTTTTTTTTTTTTCTGGTTTCTACTCTCTTCTGATCTGTACTCTTTTTCTTGGATCATTCGTGCTATTTTTGTATTTTGTTCTCTTGTTCACCTATTCTCTGAGCAGAATGACAAGACAGAAGAACTCACATCAAAAAAGAGAATAAGAAGCAGTGCTCACTGCCAGGAACTTAATCAATATGAATATAAGTAAAATGTCAGAACTAGAATTCAGAATAATGATTATAAAGATACTAGCTGAGCTTCAAAAAAGCATAGAAGACACTAGAGAATCCCTTTCTGGAAAAATAAAAGAACTAAAATCTAATCAGCTTGAAATAAAAAAAGGCTATTAATGACATGCACTAAAAAATGGAGGCTCTGATTGCTAGGATGAATGAGGTAGAAGACAGAATCAGTGATACAGAAGACAAAATGATGAAGAATAAAGAAACTGAGAAAAAGATAAACAATTACTGGATGATAATGGAAGAATTTGAGAGATGAGTGATACCATAAAGTGAAACAATATTAGAATAACTGGGGTCCCAGAGGAAGAAGAAAGGAGGGACAGAGGCATATTTGGGCAAATTATAGCTGAAAACATTCATAATCTGGGAAAGAAAACAAGCATTCAAGTCCAGGAGGTATAGAGAACCTCTGTCAAAATCCATAAGAATAGGTCAATACCTTGACATATAATACACAAGCTTATGAATTTCAGAGACAAAGAGAAAATCCTTAAAGCAGCTCAGGACAAGAAGTCCTTAAGCTACAAGGGTAAAAACATAAGACTGGAAGCATACCAATCCACAAATACCTGGCAGACCAGAAGTTACTGGGGGCTAAATGAGAAAAATATGCAGCCAATAACACTATATCCATCTAGGACCTCATTTAAAATAGAAGAGATAAAAAGCTTCCAGAACAAATAGAACTAAAAGAATTTGTGACCACTAAACCAGCCCTGCAAGAAATATTAAAAGGGATCCTTTAAGCAAAGAGAGAGCTCAAAGGAACATATACCAGGAAGGAACAGAGACAATATATAGAAACAGTGACTTTACAGAAAATACAATGGCACTAAATTCATATCTTTCAATAGTTATTCTGAACATAAAGGGCTAAATGCTCCAATAAAAACACATAGGCATCAGGTTGGTTAAAAAAACTAAGATCCATTGACATGCTCTCTACAAGAAACTCATCTTAAATCCAAAGACACCTATAGATTGAAATTCACGGAGTGGAGAACAATTTATCATGCTAATGAACATAAAAAGAAAGCTGGGATAGCAATCCTTAGAGGACACAAATTAGACTTTAAATGAAAGACTGTGGGGCAGGGCAAGATGGCAGAGGAGTGGGGTCCTCACCTCACCTGGCCCCATGAACTCACCTGGATAACTTTCAAACCATCCTGAACACCTACAAATCCGACCTGAGATTTACAGAGAGAACAGCTGGAACACTACAGAGAGTGTTCTCTTGCGCTTCTGACAAGGTAGGAAGGTGGAAAAAAAAACAAAAAAGAACCAGTGGGGGAGGCCCCGCGGGGAGCCGGGCTGAGGCCCCGGGAGAGCCCCCGGGACAGGGGAGCCCCGCCCGGAGCAGCGGGAACCTCACCGACCCCCGATTCCTCCGCGGAGAAGGAGAAGCGCTCGCAGGGACCTCGGGCAGGACCGGGAGGGGCCGCGGGGCCTCCAGGCTCCCAGGGTCACTCACGGAGGAGGGGGCCGGGGAGAGGCTGCACCCCGCGGCCGAGCTGGGAGAGGGCGGGGCTGGGGGGCCTCGGGGAGAAGCCGGGGGTCGGGCGGAGACTGGGGGGGGCTCGGGGAGAAGCCGGGGGTCGGGGGGGATGGGGGGGCCTCGGGGAGAAGCCGGGGGTCGGGGGGGCTGGGGGGCCTCGGGAGAAGCCGGGGGTCGGGGGGGGCTCGGGGGGGCCTCGGGGAGAAGCCGGGGGTCGGGGGGGGATGGGGGGCCTCGGGGAGAAGCCAGGGGTCGGGGGGGGGCTCGGGGGGGCCTCGGGGAGAAGCCGGGAGTCGGGCGGGGGCTGGGGGGGCCTCGGGGAGAAACCGGGGGTCAGGGGGGGATGGGGGGCCTCGGGGAGAAGCCGGGGGTCGGGGGGGGGCTCGGGGGGGCCTCGGGGAGAAGCCGGGAGTCGGGCGGGGGATGGGGAGCCTCGGGGAGAAGCCGGGAGTCGGGCGGGGGCTGGGGGGGCCTCGGGGAGAAGCCGGGGGTCGGGGGGGGGATGGGGGGCCCTCGGGGAGAAGCCGGGGGTCGGGGGGGTGGATGGGGGGCCCTCGGGGAGAAGCCGGGAGTCGGGCGGGGGCTGGGGGGGCCTCGGGGAGAAGCCGGGGGTCGGGCGGGGGCTGGGGGGGCCTCGGGGAGAAGCCGGGGGTCGGGCGGGGGCTGGGGGGGCCTCGGGGAGAAGCCGGGGGTCGGGGGGGATGGGGGGGCCTCGGGGAGAAGCCGGGAGTCGGGCGGGGGCTGGGGGGGCCTCGGGGAGAAGCCGGGGGTCGGGGGGGATGGGGGGGCCTCGGGGAGAAGCCGGGGGTCGGGCGGGGGCTGGGGGGGCCTCGGGGAGAAGCCGGGGGTCGGGGGGGATGGGGGGGCCTCGGGGAGAAGCCGGGGGTCGGGCGGGGGCTGGGGGGGCCTCGGGGAGAAGCCGGGGGTCGGGGGGGTGGATGGGGGGCCCTCGGGGAGAAGCCGGGGGTCGGGCTGGGGCTCGGGGGGCCTCGGGGAGAAGCCGGGGGTCGGGCGGGGGCTGGGGGGGCCTCGGGGAGAAGCCGGGGGTCGGGCGGGGGCTGGGGGGGCCTCGGGGAGAAGCCGGGGGTCGGGGGGGGGGGATGGGGGGGCCTCGGGGAGAAGCCGGGGGTCGGGGGGGGGATGGGGGGGCCTCGGGGAGAAGCCGGGGTCGGGCGGGGGCTGGGGGGGCCTCGGGGAGAAGCCGGGGGTCGGGCGGGGGCTGGGGGGGCCTCGGGGAGAAGCCGGGGGTCGGGCGGGGGGGATGGGGGGCCTCGGGGAGAAGCCGGGGTTCGGGCGGGGGCTGGGGGGGCCTCGGGGAGAAACCGGGGGTCGGGGGGGGATGGGGGGCCTCGGGGAGAAGCCGGGGGTCGGGGGGGGGCTCGGGGGGGCCTCGGGGAGAAGCCGGGAGTCGGGCGGGGGCTGGGGGGGCCTCGGGGAGAAGCCGGGGGTCGGGCGGGGGCTGTGGGGGGCCTCGGGGAGAAGCCGGGGGTCGGGCGGGCGCTGGGGGGGCCTCGGGGAGAAGCCGGGTCGGGCGGGGGCTCGGGGCTGGGGTGGTGGGGGCTGCACCTGCTGCCTTCGGTGCAGCCCCCCCCCATTGGCGTGGGCCCTGATCCCAGGGCGCCGGGACACGGCCGGGCTCCTGCTCCCCCCGGGACAGGCGGAGGCGGGGAGGGCCCAGGACAGCGAGGACGCTCCTGCCCCGGGGCCCCCAGCTGTGCAGGGCAGCGCCCCCCGCCCTGGGAGCTCCCAGGACCCTGCCGACCAGGAGACTGCGGTGGTTCCTGGGGAGCTGACTCCAGGGCTGGGGACCTGGCCGCCGCCAGTGGTGGTGTCCCTCCTGGGGTCACCCTGTGCCTGGGACGGAGCAGGGGCGCCAGGGAACAGGGGCCTCACGGGGTTAACACCTGTTTACCCTGGGTGGCTCAGCGGTTTGGTGCCTGCCTTGGCCTGGGGCGTGATACCGGAGTTCCAGGATTGAGTCCCACATCTGGCTCTCTGCATGCAGCCTGCTTCTCCCTCTGCCTGTGTCTGCCTCTCTTTCTCTGTCTCTGTCTCTCACAAATTATAAATAAAATATTTAAAAAAAAGAGAGAGAGAGAAACAGTTCCCACGGAGCTTGGCACCCAGTGGGGGTAAGCAACTCCCCCAGGTGCACACACCTGAGAACCAGCACAGTGGCCCCTCCCCCAGAAAGACCTGCTGGAAGGACAGGGGAAGAGCAAGTTCTGGGCCGAGCAGCCCTGGAATGCTCCAGGGGAAGTCGAGGATATAGAACCAGAGGGTACCCCTCCTTTATATTTTTTCTTCCTTTTCCCAGTACGACTCATTTTTATATCAAACTTTAAATTTCAAAATTTTTTCTATTCTGCCTCATTTTGTTCTACAATGGTGGAAGTTAATACTTCTAAAACATGACCAGCATGCACCCAGAACCAAGTGGTATGGCATGCTGGTTCATTCTGTGAGATTCCTCATTCCCATTCTGCCCCCCTCTTTTATCTCATTTATGCCTTGGTGGTCAATGGTAGGGCCTTCTATAAGTATTTCCAGTTTATATAAATTTGAGACTGAGCATCTTCTATGCTATTAAGTCCCAAACTTAATATACTCAGAAACAAGAGGATTACCCTCTAGAACCCCTCAGGTAGACTACAATCTCCCTCCACTACAACTTCTTCACTCCACCATCACCTAGTAACCCCGCCTTTTTTTTTTCTCCTTTTTTTTCCCCCCTCTTCTTCTTTGGGATTCTTGGTCTTTTATTTTTTACTACTTTGTTTTAACATTTGTTTTTCACTTTAGTGGTCCTTTTGTTTTATTTCATTCTGATCTTTGTTTTCAATTTCTGGTCTCTGACCTCAGCAGAATCATCTAGGGTGAAATTTACTTATATTGTGTTGATATTCTTGACTGAGCCTGCTCATACAGCACTCTGCACAGAGCAAAATGACTAGAAAGAAGAACTCACCACAAAAGAAACAATCAGAAACAGTACTCTCTGCCACAGAGTTACAGAATTTGGATTACAATTTGATGTCAGACAGCCATTCAGAAGCACAATTATAAAACTACTAGTGGCTCTGGAAAAAATCAAAGGGATTCAAGAGATTTCATGACTGCAGAATTTAGATCTAATCAGGCTGACATTAAAAATCAACTAAATGAGATGCAATCCAAACTGGAGGTCCTAATGATGAGGGTTAATGAGGTGGAAGAAAGAATGAGTGACATAGAGGACAAGTTGATGGCAAAGAAGGAAGCTGAGGAAAAAAAAAAAAGAAAAACAATTAAAAGACCATGAGTAAAGGTTAAAGGAAATAAGTGATAGTCATAGAAGGAAAAATGAATGTTTGATTGGGGTTCCAGAGGGCGGAGGGACAGAGGACCAGAAAGCATATTTGAACAAATCATAGCTGAGAACTTCCCTAATTTGGTAGGGAAACAGGCATCCATATCCAGGAGATAGAGAGGACCCCCCCCCCCAATATAAATAAAAACCATTCAACACCTCGACATTTAATAGTGAAACTTGAAAATTCCAAAGATAAAGAGAAAATCCTTAAAGCAGAAAGACAAGAGATCCCTAACTTACATGGGGAGAAATATTAGATTAACAGCAGACCTCTCCACAGAGACCTGGCAGCCCAGAAAGGGCTGGCAGGATATATTCAGGGCCCTAAATGAGAAGAACCTACAGCCAAGAATAAATTATCCAGCAAGGCTCTCATTCAGAATAGATGGAGAGATAAAGAGCTTCCAAGATAGGCAGAAACTGAAAGAATATGTGACCACCAAACCGGCTCTGCAAGAAATACTAATGGGGACTCTGTAAAAGAAAGAGGAAGCCCAAAGAAATAATCCACAAAAACAGGGACTGAATAGGTATTATGATGACACTAAATTCATATCTTTCAATGGTAACTCTCAACGTGAATAGGCTTAATGACCCCATCAAAAGACCCAGGGTTTCAGACTGGATAAAAAAGCAAGGCCCATCTATTTGCTGTCTACAACAGACTCATTTTAGACCTAAGGACACCTACAGCTGAAAATGAAAGGTTGGAGAAGCATTTACCATTCAAATGGTCTTCAAAAGAAAGCTGGGATAGCAATCCTCATATCAGATAAATGAAAGTTTATTCCCAAGACTGTAGTAAGAGATGAAGAGGGACACTATATCATACTTTAATGGGTCTATCCAACAAGATCTAACAGTCATGAATATTTATGCCCCTACTGTGGAAGCTGCCAAGTATGTCAATCAATTAATAACCAAAGTAAAGACATACTTAGATAACAATATACAAATGGTAGGAGACTTCAACACAACACTTTATGCAAATGACATATATTTTAAGCACAACATCTCCAAAGAAACAAGGGCTTTAAATGATACACTGGACCAGATGGATTTCACAGATATATACAGAAGTTTGCCCTCGAAAGCAACTGAATACACATTCTTCTCAAATGCACATGGACTTTCTCCAGAATAGACCACATACCGCGTCACAAATCAGATCTTAACTGATACCAAAAGGTTGGAATTGTCCCCTGCATATTTTTAGACCACAATGCTTTGAAACTTGAACTCAATCACAAGGAGAAATTTGGAAGAAACCCAAACACGTGGAGGTTAAAGACCATCCTGTTAAAAGATGAATGAGTCAACCAGGAAATTAAAGAAGAATTAAAAATATTCATGGAAACTAATGAAAATGAAGATGCAACCATTCAAAATCTTTGGGATACAGCAAAAGCAGTCCTGAGAGGGAAACACATTGCAATACAAGCATCTCTCAAAAAATCGGAAAAAGACTCAAATACACAAGCTAACATCACACCTAAAGGAACTGGAGAAAGAACAGCAAATAAAACCTAAAATCATCAGAAGAGAGTTAAGAAAGATTCAAGAAGAACTCAATAAAATAGAGACCAGGAGAACTGAGAACAGATCAACAAAACCAGAAGTTGGTTCTTTGAAAGAATTAGTAAGATAGATAAACCCCTAGCCAGCCTTCTTAAAAAGAGAAAAGACTCAAGTTAATAAAATCATGAGTGAAAAAGGAGAGATCACCACCAATGCTAAGGAAATACAAACGATTTTAAAAAAATATTATGAGCAGCTATATGCCAATACATAGGCAATCCAGAAGAAATGGTCACATTTCTGGAAAACCACAAACTACTGAAACTGGACAGGAAGACATAGAAAACCTGAACAAGAAAATAACCAGGAAGGAAATTGAAGCAGTCATCAGAAACCTCCCAAGACACCAAAGCCCAGGACCAGATGGCTTCCCAGGGGAATTCTATCAAATGTTTAAAGAAGAAAAAATACCTATTCTAAAGCTGTTCCGAAAGATGGAAAGCGATGGAATACTTCCAAACTCATTTTATGAAGTCAGCATCACCTTAATTCCAAAAGCAGACAAAGACCCCATCAAAAAGGAGAATTATAGACCAATATCCCTGAAGAACATGGATGCAAAAATTCTCAATAGGATAGTAGCCAATAGGATCCAGCAGTATATTAAGAATATTATTCACCATGGTCAAGTGAGATTTATCCACAGGATGCAAGGCTGGTTCAACACTCGTAAAGCAATCAATGTGATAGATCATATCAACAATAGAAAAAACAAGAACCATATGATCCCCTCACTAGAGGCAGAGAAAACAATGACAAAATACAGCATCCATTCCTGATCAAAACTCTTCAGAGTGTAGGGATAGAGGGAACATTCCTCAGTATCTGAAAAGCAATCTATGAAAAGCCCACAGCAAATATCATTCCCAATGGGGAAAAACTGAGAGCCTTTCTTCTAAGATCAGGAACACAACAGAGATGTCCACTCTCACCACTCCTATTCAACATAGTGCTAGAAGTCCTAGACTCAGCAATCAGACAACAAAAAGAAATAAAAAGCATTCAAATTGGCAAAGAAGAAGTCAAACTCTCCCTCTTTGCAGATGACATGATACTGTATGCAGAAAACCCAAAAAACTCCACCCCAAGGTTGCTAGAACTCATACAGCAATTTGGTAATGTGGCAGGATAAAAAATCCATGCCCAGAAATCAGTGACATTTCTATACACCAACAATGATACTGAAGAAAGAGAAATTAAGCAGTCAATCCCATTTACAATTGCACCCAAAAGCACAAGATACCTAGGAATAAACCTAACCAAAGAGGTAAAGGATTGATACCCTAAAAGAGCTGCAAAACACTTCTGAAAGAAATTGAGGAAGACACAAAGAGATGGAAAAATATTCCATGCTCATGGATTGGAAAATCTATATGCTGAAAATGTCAATGCTATAGGCAATTACACATTCAATAAAATCCCTATCAAAATACCATGGACTTTCTTCAGAGAGTTGGAACAAATAATCCTAAGATTTGTATGGAATCAGAAAAGACCCTGAATAGCCAGGGGAATATTGAAGAAGAAAACCAAAGCCAGTGGCATCATAATGAGGGAATTCAAGCTGCATTACAAAGCTGTGATCATCAGACAGTTTGGTCCTGGCACAAAAACAGACACATAAATCAATGGAACAGAATAGAGAATCCAGAAATGGGCCCTCAGCTCTATGGTCAACTAATATTTGACAAAGCAGGAAAGACTATCCACTGGAAAGAGGACAGTCTCTTCAATAAATGGTGCTGGGAAAATTGGACAGCCACGTGCAGAAGAATGAAACTAGACCATTCTCATACCATATACAAAGATAAACTCAAAATGGATGAAAGATCTAAATGTGAGACAAGATTCCACCAAAATCCTAGAGGAGAACACAGGCAACACCCTTTTTGAACTTGGCCACAGCAACTTCTTGCAAGATACATCTATGAAGGCAAGGGAAACAAATGCAAAAATGAACTATTGGGACTTTTTTTTTATGATAGTCACAGAGAGAGAGAGACAGAGAGGCAGAGACACAGGCAGAGGGAGAAGCAAGCTCCATGCACCGGGAGCCCAATGTGGGATTTGATCCCGGGTCTCCAGGATCGCGCCCCGGGCCAAAGGCAGGCACCAAACTGCTGCGCCACCCAGGGATCCCGAACTATTGGGACTTAATCAGGATAAAAAGCTTCTGCACAGTAACAGGCACAGTCAACAAAACTAAAAGGCAACCTACAGAATGGGAGAAGATATTTGCAAATGACCTATCAGATAAAGGGCTAGTATCCAAGATCTGTAAAGAACTTATTAAACTCAACAGCAAAGAAACCCAATCATGAAATGGGAAAAAGACATGAACAGAATTTTCACAGAGGAAGACATAGACATGGCCAACAAGCACATGAGAAAATGCTCTGCATCATTTGCCATCAGGGAAATACAAATCAAAACCACAGTGAGATACCACCTCACACCAGTAAGAATGGGGAAAATTAACAAGACAGGAAACAACAAATGTTGGAGAGGATGTGGAGAAAGGGGAACCCTCTTGCACTGTTGGTAGGAATGTGAACTGGTGCAGCCACTCTGGAAAACTGTGTGGAGGTCCTTAAAGAGTTAAACATAAAAGTACCCTATGACCCAGCAATTGCATTGCTGGGGATTTACCCCAAAGATACAGATGCAGTGAAACGCCCGGACACCTGCACCCCAATGGTTATAGCAGAAATGTCCACAATAGCCAATCTGTGAAAGGAGCCTTGATGTCCATTGACAGATGAATGGATAAAGAAGCTGTGGTAGGGATCCCTGGGTAGTGCAGCAGTTTGGCGCCTGCCTTTGGCCCAGGGCGCGATCCTGGAGACCCGGGATCGAATCCCACGTCAGGCTCCCGGTGCATGGAGCCTGCTTCTCTGCCTGTGTCTCAGCCTCTCTCTCTCTCTCTCTGTGTGACTATCATAAAATAAAAATAAGAAACAAATAAAAAAATTGTTTAAAAAAAAAGAAGCTGTGGTATATGTATACAACTGAATATTACTCAGCCATTAGAAAGGATGAATACCCACCATTTGCTGTGATGTGGATAGAACTGGAGGGTATTATGCTTAGTGAGGTAATTCAATTGGAGAAGGACAAACATTATTATATGGTTTCATTCATTCAGGGAATATAAAAAATAGTGAAAGGGTTAAAGGGGAAAGTAGAGAAAATGAGTGGGAAATATCAGAGAGGGTGACAGAACATGAGAGACTCCTAACTCTGGGAACTGAACAAGGGGTAGTGGAAAAGGAGGTAGATGGGGGAATGGGGTGACTGGGTGACAGGCACTTGGGTAGCACTTGATGAGATGAACACTGGGTGTTATAGTATATGTTGGCAAATTGAACTCCAATAAAAAAATATACAAAATAAAAAACCAAACCAAAGACTGTAATAGGAAATGAAGAAGGACACTATATCATAATCGAAGGGTCTATTCAATAAGAAGATCTAACAATTGTAAACAACTATGCCCCAAATATGGGAGTATAAAAACGAATTAATAACAAAATTAACGAAACACATTGATAATAATGCAGTAATATTGGGCATCCACTCACAGCAATGGACAGATCATCTAAGCAGAATATTAACAAGTAAACAAGGGCTCTGAATGACATGCTGGACCAGATGGACTTCACAGATATATTCAGAGCCTTCTATCTTAAAGCAACAGAATACACATTATTCTCAAATGCATATGGAACATTCTCCAGAATAGATCACATACTGGATCACAAATGAGGCCTCAACAAGTACCAAAAGATTGGGATTATTCCCTGCCTATTTTCAGAACATAGTGCTTTAAAACTTGAGCTCAATCATATGACGTATTTTGCAAGTAACACAAAAACATGGAGGTTAAAGAGCATCCTACTAAAGAATCAATGAGTCAACCAGAAAATTAAAGAATAATTTTAAAAATTTATGGAAACAAATGAAAATGACAACACAGTTGTGTTCAAAATCTTTGGAATGCAGCAAAATCATTCATAAGAGGGAAGTATATAGCAATACAAGCCTTTCTCAAGAAACAAGAAAAGTCTCAAATACACAACATAAATGTATTCCTAAAGGATCTGGAGAAAGAACAGGAAATAAAATCTAAACCCAGCAAGAGAACTATAAGGATTAAAACAGTAATAAATGACATAGAAATAAAAAAGAACAGTAAGACAGATCAACAAAACTAAGCTGGTTCTTTGAAAGAGTTAATCAGATCAATAAACCCCTAATCAGACTTATCAAAAAGAAAATAGAAAGGACCCAACATAAATAAAATCGTGAATGAAAGAGAAGATATCACAACCAACAATAAGGGAATACAAGCAATTATAAGAACATATCATGAGCAACTATATGCCAATAAATTAGGCAATCCAGAATAAGTGGAACCATTCCTAGAGAGTATAAACTACCAAAACTTAAAAAGGAAGAAATAGAAAACCTAAACAGACCCATAACCAGCAAGGAAATTGAAGCTGTATTCAAAAATCTCCCAACCAACAAGAGTTCAGGGTGGATGACCTTCCAGGGTAATTCTATGACATATTTAAAAAATTAATACCTATTCTTCTGAAGCTATTTCAAAAAATAGAAATGGAAGGATAACTTCTAACTCTTTCTATGAGGTCAGCATTACTTTGATCCCCAAACCAGACAAAGACCCCACCAAAAAGAATTATAGAACAATATCCCTGATGAACGTGAATGCCATAATTCTCACCAAGATACTAACCAATAGGATCCACCAGGACATTAAAAGGATTATTCACCACAACCAAGTGGGATTTATTCCCAGGCTAAAAGAGCGGTTCAACATTTGCCAATCAATATGATACAATACATTAATAAAAGAAAGGACAAGAATTATTCAATCCTCTCAATAGATGCAGAAAAAGCATTTGACAAAGTACAGCATCCCTTCTTGATTAAACTTTTCACAGTGTAGGGATACAGGGAACAGACCTCAATATTATAAAAGCCACATATGAAAAGCCCAAAGTGAATATCAATCTCAGTGGGGGAAAATCTGAGAACTCCATATTCCTCCGAAGGTCAGGAACATGACAGGGATGTCTATTCTCACCACTGTTGTTGGATATAGGTCTATAAATCCTAGTCTCAGCAATCAGACAACAAAAAGAAATATGAGACATCCAAATTAGCAAGGAAATGTCAAAGTTTCAATCTTTGCAAATAACATGATATTTTATGTGGAAAACCCAGAAGACTTCACCCCCAAATTGCTAGAACTCATACATGGATTCAGCAAAGTGACAGAATATAAAATTAAGGAATTAATCCCATTTACAATCGCACCCAAGCATAAGATACCTAGGAATAACCCTAACCAAAGAGGCAAAGGATCTGCACTCTGAAACTATAGAACACTCATGAAAAAAATTGAGGAGACAAGGAAATGGAAAGACATTCCATACTCAAGGATGGGAAGAACAATATCATTAAAAATGTCTATGCTACCTAGAGCAATCTATATATTCAATGCAATCCCTATCAAAATACCATCAACATTTTTTCACAGGCTTAGAAGAAATAATCCTAAAATTGGTATGGAACCAGAAAAGACCCCAAATAGCCAGACGACTGTTGAAAAAGAAAACTAAAAGTGGTGGCATCACAATTCCAGTCTTCAAGCTCTATTACAAAGCTGTGATCATCAAGACAGTATGGTACTGGCAGAATAACAGACACATCGATCAATGGAACAGAAAAGAGAACCCAGAAATGGATCTTCAACTCTACAGTCAACTAATCTGTGACAAAGCAGGACAGAATATCCAATGGGAAAGGCAGTCTTTTCAACAAAAGGTTTCAGGAATATTGAACAGCCACATGCAGAAGAATGAAACTAGACCATTTCCTTTCACCATACACAAAAATAGACTCAAAATGGATGAGATTCCTAAAGTGTGAGACAAGAATCCACAAAAATCCTGGAGGAGAACACAGACAGCAACCTCTTCAACCTTAGCTGAAGCAACTTCTTCCCAGACATGTCTCTAAAGGCAAGGGAAACAAAAGCAAAAAAGAACTATTGGGACTTCATCAAGATAAAAAGCTTCTGCAAAGCAAAGGAAACAGTCAACAAAACCAAAAGACAACCGAGAGAATAGGAGAAGAAATTTGCAAATGTCTTATGAGACAAAGGGCTCGTATCCACGATCTATAAAGAATTTATCAAACTCAACATTCAAAGAACAAATAATCTGGTTAAGAAATGGGCAGAAGACATGAACAGATATTTCTCCAAAGAAGACCTACACATGGCAAACAGTCACATGAAAAAATGCTTCACATCACTCATCATCAGGGAAATACAAGTCAAAACCACAATAAGATACCAGTCCACACCAATCAGAATGGCTAAAGTGAATATGTAAGGAAACAACAAATGTTGGGAATCATATGGAAAAAGGAGAACCCTTTTACACTGCTGGTGGGAATTCAGGCCAATACAGCCACTCTGGAAAACAAGATGGAAGTTCCTCAAGAAGTTAAAAATAGAGCTACCCTATGACCCAGAAATTGCACTACTAGGTATTTATCCCAAGGATACAAATACAGTGATCTTAAGTGGCACCTGTACTCCAATGTTTATAGCAGCAATGTCCATAATAGCCAAACTGTGGAGATGTTCATCGACAGATAAATGGATAAAGAATAGGTGTGTGTGTGTGTGTGTATACATATATATATATATGCACATACACATACAATGGAATATTATTCAGCATCAAGAAAAATGAAATCTTGCCATTTACAGCAACATGGATGTAACTGGAGGGTATTATGCTAAGCGAAATAAGCCAATCAAAGAAAGACAACTATCATATGATTTCATTTTTATGTAGAATTTAGGAAACAAAATAGAGGAACATGGTGGAACAGGAGCGAAATATAAAACAAGATGAAATCAGAGGAGACACACCAAGAGAGACTCTTAACCATAGGAAACAAACTGAGGGTTACTGGAGGGGAGTGGGGTGGGGGGATGAGGTAAGTGCGTGAGAGGCATTAATGAGGGCACATGATGTAATGAGCATTGCATCTCATAATCAATGGATGAATCACTGAACTCTACCTCTAAAACTAATAATACACTATATGTTAATTAATTGGAGTTAAATAAAATTACGAGTGTTGAACCAGCCTTGTGTTCCAGGAATAAGTCCTACTTGGTCATGGTGAATAATTTTCGTAATGTATTGTTAGATCCTATTGGCCAGGATCTTGTTGAGAATTTTTGCATCCATGTTCATCAGGGATATTGGTCTGTAATTCTCCTTTTTGGTGAGGTCTTTGTCTGGTTTTGGAATTAAGGTGATGCTGGCCTCATAGAACGAATTTGGAAGTACTCCATCTCTTTCTATCTTTCCAAACAGCTTTAGGAGAATAGGTATGGTTTCTTCTTTAAACGTTTGATAGAATTCCCCTGGGAAGCCATCTGGCCCTGGACTCTTGTGTCTTGGGAGGTTTTTGATGACTGCTTCAATTTCCTCCCTGGTTATTGGCCTGTTCAGGTTTTCTATTTCTTCCAGTTCCAGTTTTGGTAGTTTGTAGCATTCCAGAAATGCGTCCATTTCTTCTAGATTGCCTAATTTATTGCTGTAGAGCTGTTCATAATATGTTTTCAAAATCGTTTGTATTTCCTTGGTGTTGGTAGTGATCTCTCCTTTCTCATTCATGACTTTATTAATTTGAGTCTTCTCTCTCTTCTTTTTAATAAGGCTGGCTAATGGTTTATCTATCTTATTAATTCTTTCAAAGAACCAACTCCTGGTTTTATTGATCTGTTCCACAGTTCTTCTGGTCTCGATTTCGTTGAGTTCTGCTAGAATCTTTATTAACTCTCTTCTTCTGCTGGGTGTAGGATCTTATTTGCTGTTTTTTCTCTAGCTCCTTTAGGAGTAAGGTTAGCTTTTGTATTTGAGTTCTTTCCAGTTTTTGGATGAATGCTTGTATTGCGATGTATTTCCCCCTCAGGACTGCTTTTGCTGTATCCCAAAGATTTTGAACGATTGTATCTTCATTCTCATGGAGTTAAATAAAATTAAATTTAAAAAAGAAAATAAACCAAAAGTTTAACCACAGCTCCAAACTATAAATAATTTGCCACTCACTTTTTTCTTCAACTGAGTGGTAGATAATAGATTAGCTCTGTAATATCTATACCAAGTCAGCTCTCAATGGTTTCTAGTTTCCTAGTCAGGGATTTGTGCATGCCCATCTGCATGTTATAATTTGAGGATCATTCATGTTGTAAGATCCCATCAGTATCAGTCTACTTTATCCTTCTGAATTATATCTCATCAATTCAGTTGATGGGCCACTATTTTATTAGTAAGAACTTCCTGAGTAATTCAAATTCATGATGACCCTCTTTTTAGAATGTGAGGTTTACAGGTACATGCTATGATTATCACACATTTACTGCTGCCTTTAGCTGATGTGTTTTGAAGGGAACATATTTTGGGTATTACTTTCAGGATTTTTATGCAGAAGAATGACTAATTGCAAATAACTAAGTCAATCATTTCTATTTACCAAAACAAACAAAAAACAGAAAAACCCACAATCAAACAAAAAACATGTAACTAAGAGAAAGAGACTAAGATGAGAATACTGCCTACTTCAGGATTCTAATCACAGTTGGTGGTGACTCAACAGCCAAGGGAGAAAAGCCTCATTTTAAAGTCATCCCTTTTTAATGTTTGAAATAATTTCCAAGGTCTACAGTCCAATGTCTACAACTTGATAATAATATAAGCTTTGCCCAAGGACACTTGGTGACTGCCAGAAATTAGATTAGAACTCCATCTCTTAGCTTCTGGGTTAATATGTTTTTGCCCTTTAGATACCTACTTCCCTGTGACTCAAATCCTGCCTTAACTATGAACCCCTCAGTAATTGTTTTCTATTAATCATTCTCTTGTTTCACTTAATTCCCCACCCCACTCCCACCAGGTGAGTTAGTTTATATGACCTTGGACTTCATTTTAGAAAGATAGTACTCATAGCAATTAGGAAAATTCTATATTCAGAATAGTGGTTTACAATAACTAGTAGAGAATGAGAGGAAAGAATGAAAGTGAATTTAAGTATGAAAAAGCCTGAAAATGATTTTGTAACTCTCATTCAAAATGTTAAACATAAAGAAATACAGACATAAAACAATAAAATAAAATTGACCAATATCCCTTTTCTCTTAGTTATATTATTCACATACAACTGAGTTATAATCATGATAGATAAGTCTATAAAATATGTATAATTAAATTTTTGCCAAATTTTAGCTACCAATTAGGTATCATTGTCAAATGAATTTACTATTTTAAGCTACCCAGTGAGCCAAGTAAGATACTTTGTAATATTAAAGAATTCTTGGGGACTTGTCTAAAGCATGGCCAGACTGCATTTTTGCTTAATGGATGATGCTCTTTTCTCCTCGACTTCTTTGATAATACTTCTGTCCTCTTGCTATCAACTTCAGTCCTTCCAGAGGTCTTCCCTCATAATCCTATTTTACCAAAGTGTGACAGTGACCTATAGAACTTATAGTTCTATCTCTTTCTCTCTGAAGGTAGACTGGAGGCCAAGACTTGTATTTTTTACCTAAATCTATATAGTAATGTGTAGTGATTATTAAATTAATTAATTATAACAAATCAGTGCACTTAAATTCAAATCATGTCCAAATCTAAGAATTTTTGAGGTGAGTTCCTTTGAAACTAGATATTCAGTGAATTATATAATATATTCTATCTAATGTGAACCTTTGTTTGTTAGTTCATATCTGTGCATACTACTCACAGATAGTTTAAGTGGAAGCCTGTCTGAGTTAAATGATTCAGATCATACTGAATCATTTAGGAATATTGCAAAAAAAAAAGCCATTTTTATCAGAAAAGGCAAGAAAATAAAAGAGAGAATAAATGTATATCAGGTAAGTAAAAAAAATCTCTCTTTTACTGCTAAGAAACAATTTTTTAGTTTTCTAATCACTTTTTTTAGATTTTTTATTCTTTGTGGAACTATCTCCAAGAAATATAAAGCATTCTAGGAAAATTTTCAATGACCAGTCACAATGAAACTTTCCAAATAGGATTTTCATCTTAAATTTATGAGAGAGACAAAAATGGTGAGGACTCTGTTTCAATAGGAATGATATAAGATTGAGTATAATTATCCCCAATTATCAATAATTTTTGGAGCAGATTCAGGCAAATTAAATCTCTTTGTTATTCTTGTTGTTAATGTTAACATATTTCAGTTTATTACTGGTGTCAGTAAGTAGGTTATCTTACTCTTTGAATAAATACTATTTTTACCAAGAATATCAACAATTTCTTCCAATATGAAAACTTCTGCTACTGGACTTATATGTCATATCTAAATATGACAAACAATCCATCTTTCAGAGGATTAATTATTTTGCGTATGTGTTGTATTGTTTTGGGTATGAATTTAACAAGTATGAAGGTATCCTATGGGAAATGACTGCATAACTGTAAAGAGTAACCATGGCAAGAGATTTCTTGTCTCCATTCTCACTTAGTTTTTGATAACCAGTTCATTGCTATCACTTGCAGAGTTAAAATAGAAGACAGGGGTTTTCTAATGTATTCCTTTATTAATCTAGATTTCAGTTACATCTTTCTAATTTCTTCTGATAAGTTTAAAGTGAAAACAAAGTCTTTTAGCTAATGTTTCACTATAAAACAGTTCACCAAAATGAATATCATTAATCCTGGATCCAGAAGTAAAAGAAAACAGAAAGCATTGTATTTTTCATTCTTTCCAGAAGGGTCATTCTGTCTGTTAGTCCCGTTGTGTGAACAGATACATAGGAAGACAGAGCTAGAAGTTTCCCACAATATTTTTCCTTCATGCTTCCTACAGAGGCTCTTAAAGTGATCACAAAAGAAGCCGCAAGCAGTTCAGCCATCAGGTCTCCACAGGGCACCAGAGGATCTATAAGCATTGCTTTGTAGTCATTTTCCTGAAGTGTGACTGTAGATTATACTCTCATGAAGGACTTTTATTTTTTCAGTCATTTCAACAAAGAAATCTCTGTTTTATTGTTGACTGCCAGGATGTTTACTTTGGTAAGCCTTTAAGAACTAGGTCTATAAATTTTTATTTGAATTCTCAAATAATGTTTTGTTATCTGGTGAATGGCTTACCTTGAAGTTCAGGAGGGAAGGCTTCTTGTAGTCAACAAGGTGAGTATATGAAGGAGTCAACACTGTTATCTCATGGCCTCTCTCTGTGAGTTTGTTCAGAATTATCTTTACATTAAGCCAGTGTCTCGTGTCACATGACTACCACCAGAATCTTCCTGCAGAATTCATAATCAGAGCAGAAGAGCTGCAGCAGCAGAATTGTCATGGCCCACTTCTCAATTATCATGACAGCAGCACCCTTGCACGTTGTTCCGTAGAGGTCACAGTGTGTTGCTGCTGAAAGGAGAGATAAAATGGCAGTTTAGATATAGAACAAGTTAAAAATTAATTTTAAAGGGAAAAGTTTATTCATTGCATGCAAGTTTTATGTTCATTGAGAGAATAAAACAGGCAAAAATATCTGGGAAAAATTATTCCAAACTTCTAGAACTTAAAATACATGAAATAAAGATACATTTATTCTTTGGATTGGTAATGAGAGAAATGACATCCTAAAATTAATATTTCATACGCAGAACTACACACACACTCTGACACCCATTCCACCCTATGATCAAAGGTGCCAGGTAGTTTAAGTAAACATATTCCACATCTTTTTCCCAATGTGGAATAAAGACTGATTTGCTTAATTACATTTGGATATTTCAGGGAACATTTGATAAGAACGAAATATAAATATTTCAGGGTGTTAAGAATTCCAGAGGAAGAACACAATTATTCCTATAAGAAACTGTTAGAAACAACTTTACTGAGGCAGATAACACATGGGGTGAGATGAAGCTCTGGTAGGCTGTAGACAGAGTGTGGCAAAAAGGCAGAGTTCACAGTAAATAGAAAGATGGGAGCCATTCATGGATATTGAGATGGATATTGGGAAATTATTCCAGTGGATGTGGGTCTCAGATAAAGCTGTGGGCAGTGGGTTATAGAAGAAAGTTGTGTTGAAATAGGAGACATTAAGTTAGTCTCGAGTCATATACAATGAGTTTAGATTTTAATTTATATGCAAAAATTATTTGCTCAGGTTTTTTTTTTTTTTTTTTTTTTTTTTTTTTTTTTTTTTTTAAAGATTTTATTTATTTATTCATGATAGTCACACAGAGAGAGAGACAGAGAGGCAGAGACATAGGCAGAGGGAGAAGCAGGCTCCATGCAGGGAGCCCGACGTGGGATTCGATCCCGGGTCTCCAGGATCGCGCCCCGGGCCAAAGGCAGGCGCCAAACCGCTGCGCCACCCAGGGATCCCTGCTCAGGTTTTAAGGGGAGTCAGTCACAAGATCAAATTTTTCCTTTAGCAAACACTTCTGGCAGCTAAACATAAATTGGCATGTAAAGATAAGATTTTAAAAGAAGGGAAATGATTAAAAATGTGGATTAATAACTTAAACATGGGATCACAATAGCCTGAAACATAGACTGATAATAAGAGATGTTAGAAACACAGTTGAAATTTATATTTGCTGGGACACCTGGGTGGCTCAGTGGTTGAGCACCCGCCTCTGGCTCAGGTCATGATCCCAGGGTCCTGGTTTGAGTCCTGCATCGGGTTCCCCATGAGGAGCCACTTCTCCCTCTGCCTATGTCTCTGCCTTTCTCTCTGTGACTCTTATGAAAAAAATAAATAAAATTTTAAAAAAAAGAAACTTGTACTTACTGACTAGATCTGTGACTAGAAAAAAAGTACTAGAGCAAAGATGTATGGTTTTGTAAAAATGGAAGAAGTGTGATTTCTGCCTAAATAACCAAAAGGCTGAAATGTCACTATGTAAAATATCATACGCAAACTCACAGCAGGTCTAGGATCAATATGATCTATTTCAGATTTTTTTTTCCTACAGTGATTGATTTAATAAGAAAACTCTATGCAAATGTTCATATGCCCCTTGGCTATTCAGATTTAGGTAGATGATAATGTTTCAAGATATGTAGTGGGTAATCTTTCACGTACTCATTTATCTGTCCCTCTATGTTAATAATTAATGTACATCACTGTAAATCCTTTTCTTTAACACATTCAATAAACAATTTCTACCCCTACTAAGTGAAAGTTTTGCCCGGAGTTATGATGGGTACTCAAACTGCACAAGCTTTTACATTAATAGATGAATTTGGAAGAGGTGAAGAGTATAATTTTTCTCCTCTTCCATCACTGAGACGACTGTGAAGAATCGTGAACCATTCTGTGTTATATGTACATGCTTCTGAACATCTGTGTGTATTGATGTGTGAAAAATGGAAGTAGAAAAAAAAACATGGAATGGGAGATTAGAGACCCATGATGTCATATCTCACTTTTTATGTCTAATAAACATTGATTCATTACTCCTGCAACAGCAACTCACAATTGAGGTTGGATTGCAATGATAACTTCACTGGGGGAAAGAAGAGGATATTCAGAATCTTGAAATAAAATTTCAAGCATCAATACATGTATTGCCATTAGCAGAAATCAAGAGCCCCCCCCCAGGAACACTATTTTACCTTGCAAGTTTCTCAAAGAGATTTTACTCAGATGCTACAACCCAAGCAAAAGATGGCCCCTCTCATGGTCCCTAGTATTAGCTAACTACAATATTGTTACCTTATTTAACATAACCATCTTTTTCTTTCTCAAAACGGTTTCCTTCCCAAATCCCTAACATTCCACATTTCTTTCATTTTTTTTTTTTTGAAAACTCAAAACGTGTTGTACACCTTTCTTTTTACTAAAAAAAAAAAAACAAAAAACAAACAAACAAAAAACCTACCATCATATTCACAAAGAACCAAATGATGTTTAGGTCTCTCATTTCTATAAAGTCTCCTTTATGTGTTGACCCTCAGTTTGTTTCTCTTGCTATTGTCTGAGGTTGAGACCTTGTATTTTCCAAATGACTTCTCAAAACCTCCACCTAAATGTCACTTTGGCTCCTTGAAGCAAATAAATTCAAAAGAGAGCACAGTATACTAATCTCAAAGAAGTTGCTCCTCCAGTTGTTTCCTATTTCTGTAAAAGCTGACTCTGTTCAAATACACTCACAAGGTGGAAACCCTGGAGTCTCCCTTAATTCTTTCTCTTCCCTGAAGACATTCCTGTCACTGAACTTTTCCATATGAGAACTTAATATTTAGTAGAAGCTCTTAAAGGACACATATCCAAATTTCTGTTGTTGGTAAATGAATTAAGAATAGCCGTGTTTACGGTAGACAGATGCAGAAAGACATAATGTCCTCAATATCATTTTGTAATTCCTTTGTCTGGATAATCCCTCAATGGCTGTAGCCATTGTTACAGCCCCACTCAAGGGTGTCTCTGAAACGCAGTGGTGGAGCAAAATCTTCCCAATGGGTAGAATATCAAGCATAGATCCAGGTCACTCCATTTTTGTGGGGAAAATGGTGACCTTCTTTACAGACCTATAGATTCATAGGCAAAGACTAATGGATTGACTGGGTTGTCAAGGATTTGGGACTAACCAGAGGGAAGATTAAGGTAGATTATCATCTACCTAAATCTGAATAGCCCAGGGGCATATGAACATTTGCATAGAGTTCTCTTATTAAATCAGTCACTGTAGGTAAGAAGGTTTCAGGTAGAAGTATGTGAATAAACCTCTTGGTGTTTGCATGGATTATGAAGATACTCCCATTCTGTGGAAATTCCCTCCAGAAGTCATGTTCTACAGACAACTATCTCAATACAATAGTAAGGTGGTTTGGGAATGCTCGAGTGGTTCAGCCGGTTAAGCATCTGCCTTCAGCTCAGCTCAGGGCTCAGGGTCTGGGATGGAGCCCCCTGAGGGCTCAGTCAGTAGAGCATGAGACTTATGTGTTCAAGCCTTCCTGAGCAGGGAGCCTGCTTCTCCCCCTCCCTCTGCCTCTGTCCCTCCCCATGCTTGTGCTCTCTCTCTCTGTCTCTCTCTCTCTCAAATAAATAAAATCTTTTTTAAAAATGATAAGATGGTTTGGATGATCAGTCCTGTGAATGTCGGTGTCTTTTTCCAGACTTTCTGAATTTGATCTTAAGGCCCATGCACCAAGGAACAATGGAGACTGTGGTGGAATATGATGCACAGCATGGACTTCACCTCACCAGGGCTCATTTGGATACTCCAGCTGTTACATGCTCAGATTGTTAATAGCAGAGATCTTCCCCACCCTCTTCCCAATATGGTAAACTCTCAAGGGTTCTAGCCACAAAGTAGAAAAATTGCATTGGTCACCTTCCATCGTCGGTGATGCATGATTTTTCCTTCAGAAAAGTCGTTATCATTTCCAAATGACAGGCAGTTTACCTACGGAAAAGCAAGAGGCATCAAGACGGCCTATGAGCAGGTTCAGAAGGGGCCCCTGAAACTAAAAGGCATCGCAGAGCTCGGTGTGACCAAGCGGAAGAAGAAAAAGAAGGACAAAGACAAGGCGAAACTCCTGGAAGTGATGGGAATGAGCAAAAAGAACGAGGAGGACTAGCAGCACGGCCTGGACAAGGGAACCCCAGCCCAGGCGGCCTTCGAGAAGATGCAGGAGAAGCAGCAAATGGAAAGAATCCTGAAGAAAGCATCCAAAACCCACAAGCAGAGAGTGGAGGACTTCAACAGACACCTGGACACCCTTACGGAGCATTATGACATCCCCACAGTCAGCTGGACGAAGTAGCCTCCCCACCCAGGGTATGCAGTGGCATCGAGGGGAATTGGAAGGCAACGTTAAGGTTCTGTTTGGTGCCTTTGGTATTTTCTAGAAACATTATTTTACACACACCCTTGTGTTTTCTGCTGGGACAGATGCTTTCCAAAGCAGCGTGCCCTCTTGCTGGAACTTGATTAAACTAAGACTGTTCTTTTACTCCATTTCAGTTTGTTGGTAGCATAGAAGGTAAACTTTTTTAGTTTGGACTGGAAATTTTGTACAGGTTTATTTAGAGATTAAGGTTATTTCTGTGTCACATACAGAAAAGTGCCTTTACACCCCAGTTGCATCTCATTCCGACAGTCATCCAGGAGCTGTCTTTACCCGGAAGAAACGGACTCCAGAGGCTAAGGAGTTAATGTCAGCATGGACTCCAGTGGATAAGGAGCTAATGCCAGCACAGCCTGAGCTTACAGACCCCACGGGGCCTGCGGGGCCTGCGTGAGCTGTCCTCCCAAGCACCCTTTAGCTTGAGGCTTATTCTCTTCCTTCCAGAGCCTAGGGAATCCACTTAAACCTTCATGGCCTTCAGAATGCCTCCTCAGCCACCTGGTGTGTGAGACAATGCAGCCTGGGAAGCAGAACAACCGCCAAATGCAGGGATGTAGTGCATACCTTGTCCCTGTCTGAGCAGCCTGTGGCCCGCATGCAGTCTCTCCCCCTAGGGTCCCCATTCCAGACATGTCTAGAGGGTATCCCCGTGGCAGACTTCGTTAATCAAGCACAGCATCCCTTTGTAATGGGCCCAGACACAGCCTGCCTCACTACCCTCAACCCTAGGCTCTAAGCAATCCCCACGTTTATTCAGAGTTGGCACAGAACATGTAGCCTGCTTGGTGTTTCTGGCCTAAGGACACCTCAGGGGTGACAGGACCTGGGCAGAGCCCCAGCACCGAGAGTACAGTCAAAGGAGATGACGGAGGTCCTGGTGCTGGAGAGCCCTGACCTCTGAGGACCTGTGTTATACCCACGTGATGAGGATCAAACCATATATACTACTGGGAGGAAGACTGTTGACCTAGGTAGTGGCAGAGTAGTAAAGTCAAAAGAGAAAAACCACGTGTTGGGTTTGGGGCTGTCACGTATGAACAGAATAAAGCAAAAAATAATTATTAAAAAAAAATTTCCAAATGACAGATTTTCCCCCTCCCCTTCTCTGTATTATTTCTGCCAGATAACCAACTATGCACATGAACCCTAAAGGAATATCTTGGTGTTGATGTCAACATCGTGTATAACCAATTAAGGAAATTCAACAAAGCCTAATATTCATGGAGTTTACTGAGTTTTACCAAATTCTTCCTTAACTAATGAGAGTTTTTCAGGGTTTTAGCTGGGAGACAATATCCTATATATTTTATTTTATTTTATTTTATTTTTAATAAATTAATTTTTTATTGGTGTTCAATTTACCAACATACAGAATAACACCCGTATATATTTTAGAGGCTGTCTTAAATATGCAGTGTATGGGTCAGAGCATAACCTCATATATATGCCTTCTGTATTTTCGTTTGAAAACATGGGTTCAGATCTCAAGGCGTTGAAAGGGAGAATGAGTCCCCTAACAAGTATGCCTCACTATTGCCCTAGCAGGTTTGTTTTTCATTATTACCACTTGGAGTCAGGCAGTTTGGAGGTTACATTTATCATGGAAGGAAGGATTCCACCCAGGAATATAGCCAGGATGTCAGATTCTTATTAGATTATTAACTGTGAATTACTTTGAGCTTGATAAGTTTGAGATCCTCTGCTTCAGAATTCGTTCAAAGAAGGTGTTACTCTCTTGGCTGTGATCATGAATTCAAAATACCGAAGATTAATTAGGCTACTGACATTTATTTGGAGTGGATGAAGTTTTGGATCATCCTATCAGGTAAAGAACCCTAACCAGAGGAGATGCTCCCTGAGGCTTAAGGGAAACAGGGAAGGTTACTGAACAAAATAAGTAAAAGTATTAGCTGCCGCCTCCTGAATAGCTCCAAGGCCTGAAATGTAAGAGCTGTGTGTCTGTGCTCCAGCTAATGGGAATTGGTTTCTGCTCTTTAGGGATGAGTGTTTCCTCATCTGAGCAGTTTTTTGAGTGACTGTTAAGGAAAGTCCATTCTCACTGTATATGTATGTATGTGTTATTTTTTATCTGTTTATTATCCAAATAGGGATCCCTGGGTGGCGCAGCGGTTTGGTGCCTGCCTTTGGCCCAGGGCACGATCCTGGAGACCCGGGATCGAATCCCACGTCGGGCTCCCGGTGCATGGAGCCTGCTTCTCCCTCTGCCTGTGTCTCTGCCTCTCTCTCTCTCTCTCTCTGTGACTATCATAAATACATAAAAAAATTTAAAAAATAAATATATATATATATATATATATATATATATATATATATATATATGCTGCAGTTAGACCAACTAATGCAGTGGTATCACTCAGGAATTTTTGCCTGCTGCCTTTGGATGTTATTTAGGCAAAGGAAGAAATCAGCAGGTAGTCAGCAAGAGAGGAGAAAGCAGGTGAACAGTGGCTATTGAGAAGAAACAAATCTCTATGTTGTGGGTGGCCACTCTCAGAAACCAAATGGGTGCCTGAATTGGGTGGTGCTCAACACCATGAATGGCTACCCCATCTCTCTTGGATCTTAAGCCACTTGCTATATTCCAATAGGAATAAACTGCATGGAGCAAGCATAAAGAGCTCCTCTCAGGACATAATCGAATTGTAAAAGTCAAAACACATCAACATGAACCACCTTTAAAAATACTAGCATTAAAAAAAAATTAAAAAAATAAAAATAAAAATACTAGCATTTAAGAAATACATCTTTAGCCTTCACAAAAAGATTTAAGAATTTATTTGCATTTTCAGGAATGTACATATTCAAAAGAAACACATATTCCTATATACCACATATCATGCATTTATTTTTAAATTGGAAGTAATTTTCAATATGCCATATTGAAATAAATATGAATTTCAAAAATTTCAGTAAGCCAACGGCTGTAATTTATCACCTCAATTATACATCAACTATTGAAATTAAAACTTTAATTAGAATATGTCATTAAGTGTATAAGGGATAAAGAAAGTGCAGTCTTTATTTGTTAAATTAATGCAAAGCTGATTCAAATATGATTTTAATTAGTGTTTTGTGTCATAAGTATTTACTAAAACATACTCTTAGTCAAGCAGGTCTGCTAATATCTTACATCCTTGGCATAATATTTAATTGATACATTTAAATTTGCAAGATATACAGACTGAAAAATAATATGATGGTCTTACATTCCAAGGAAATATTTGTTTTTGCTAGGGAACTAAATCTTGGATTATAAAGACTGATTACAGACTATGAGCATTAGTGATTTTACAATATAAAAAATTGATATTTAAAGTTAATGTTATTACTTGTACTGTTAATTAAACATCTCATAAAAGTACTATTTTTTTCCATATTTCTTAATAATTTCCTCAATAGATGACCTATTCACCTTTAACATACTGCTGACATTCTCTGTCCCTGAGGAAAAATAATGACTCAATTAATCTCTTTTGTTTGAGGGCAGTCCCCATACCCTTGTTTCAAAAATAGGTACACATGAGTACTTATTGATTATAGGCAAGAGCAAAGGCCATGATTATCTATGTATGAAATAGGAATTTGCAGACCTTCTCTAGTATGATGCACCATTACAGTACTTATCAATTTAGGCTCTGACCCCAGCAACTTTGGGCAAGCAGAAGGCCTTATTTTTATGAAAAAGAAACTTTGTGAGTTCCTCAGGATTCAGCATGTGGTCAGTCAGCATACTCTTAAGGTTAAGCATAATGAAAAATAATGATATTTTGACTAAAAGGATAATAAAATTATTAGTATCCTTGTGCCAGGAAAATGAGAGGAAAGGGTAAAGGCACCTGGGAAAAGACAAAGGAATACTGGGGCATGTTCACTAGTTAATGATCATGTTGAATTTTTAGGCTTTACCTCTAGGCTAGAGCAGAAGAACGGGAATTTTGAAAATGAGATGGAGATACTGTGTTTTCATTAAGGTCACGGTGGTTAGACTGAACGGGATTGCCCATTAAGGCCTCTTCCCAGCTTAGAAAGATCTACTCCCTCTTTTTCTTCTTTCCTGCTTTACTAAATTTTCGACAAGAAAACAAACAACATTTTGTGACCAAGAATATAGCAGTCGCCACACAGGCCAGCAGGAATCCAATCACATCCAAGGAGTGGTACTGGAACCAGGTGAGGTCATGGGAGGCTGGCCGCAGGTGCTTGGCTCCTTTGTGGCGCATGACAAACTCAATCCAGAAGACTGCTCGGTCCAGGGGCTTTACAGGTTGATCATGGTGAATCCTCGATAATCTTGTAGCATTCTCTTTATAACTGGCAGGCAAAAATATAGAAATTAGAGCGTTTCTGTTTTCATTACAGGTAACATGTGATACACGTTATAGGTTATGTAAGCCAAAGGCCATAGATACACGGAGAAAAAAATTCATTCTTGCTGAGACATAAACTTTGTTGGTTGCATAGCATCTTAAGAGTCAGGAAGGGAATATGTAGATGAAATATATTCTTAACAGAATGTGATGAAATGCAAACACAAAAAAATGGACTAAGTTTATTGCAAATGTATGTCCTAATTTCTCCAAGGAGGAATTTTGAGATTGCGTAAAGTATAGTTTCCAGGGTTGTTCCAAAACCAAGACTGGGAGTAACCCAATATAGTGGGGAAACTCCCATAAGTAGGTTCACAAGCATGGTCTCTAATATCTGGCATTATATAATCATGATTATAGACAAGCTGATAATCAACATTCATAAACAATTTCTGCAGTGTCTAAGACCCTGGCACTGTGATAATTCCTCCAGTGCACACAGTTGTGTCTCTATGATGCAAAGGACAGTGTCTCTATTGACAATATCAAGGTTGGTAAAGATACTGGGATAATTTTGGAAATGGCAAGGACATGGACTTTGAGTTTTTTAGATAAATAGAAATATCTTGCTAGAATTAAACCCCCCTAATCATGTGGCATGACAGTAGCAATAGTTATATGGAGTTGACAACTCTAATCTCTCAAACAAAAATCGATAGAAGTATGTATTTGAAAGGCAAGTAATATCATGACCAACCATTTCTTGGTTGATGAGCCAGAATTAGTATATTTCCTTTGGGTTTTGTGTTAGAGATAAAAGTTTCGACCAGATGACGTGAAGATGGTAGAATATAAATGACTTGGGAAGAGATGTCCTAGTGTGATTTACATATTGTTGGGATTGGAGAAGGAGAAATGTGGTTATTATTCACCAGTGAACACGGTATGCTAGATGCAGTAGGAGAGGATAATTCACTTATGTTCATTTTTGTGTGTGGTGAGAAAGAATATTCTCCAATCGGGTTGAAATGTTAGTAATATATATACAGCTTTTCACTTGAGATTTTTTTTTAATTTATTATTTATTGGTGTTCAATTTGCCAACATATAGAATAACACCCAGTGCTCATCCCATCAAGTGGCCCCCTCAGTGCCCATCACCCAGTCACCACCACCTCCCGCCCACCTCCCTTTCTACCACCCCTTGTTCATTTCCCAGAGTTAGGAGTCTCTCATGTTCTGTCTCCCTCTCTGTTATTTCCCACTCACATTTTCTCCTTTCCTTCACTTGAGATTATATATACATATTTCATCAAAGAAGATTTGATTATATATATATATAATCATAGTAATAAACAATATTTATAAAATTATTACCTACTCAGTATCTCTCCTCCCTGTGTATATGCATATATTGATCAATGGTATTGTAAGTGTTAATGATGGTTACTTTTGAATGATAGAGTTAATTATCACTTCCAATTTGGTACTTAGTTAATGGTTATAATATTTAAATAAGCATATGTATGTGTGTTTATACAAACAAGCATATTGTTCAAAATATGTCTGAGAACTCACATCATCATTAAATGATTCATTCTGAAAAAAATATTAATAAAATATTTGAAGCATTAGTCTTTTACCCCATTTTCAGCAAATCACTTAGTGTTTAGAAAATGAAAAAATAAAGTGGTTTTGATATTGGTCATGTTATGATTGTTATTTGAAATAAATCAGTTACAAGGCATGAAACGCTGAATATTTCCAGGTGTGATGGGTAGCCTAATCCACGGTAGGCCTTTAAAGCAGTCGTACTTACGAAGGTTCATTAATGACTGTTCTCAGGGCATGGAGCAGATCTGCACTGGTCATTGTGTTGATGTTCACCTCCACAGCTGCTCCTTTGGCCTTCATGTGAGCGATGTTGTCAGGCTGATCAGCAAACATAGGCACTCCCACCATAGGAACCCCGTGATAAATAGCTTCATAGATCCCATTGGTTCCACCGTGAGTGATAAAAGCTTTTGTTTTGGGATGACCTAGTTTGGAATTGGGTGAGAAGTAGATGAGGATTTCATTGTCATGGGTTAACAGAATTGGAGAGAGAGGGAAAAGACTACAGGGGTAACTCAATGAAGAGAGCAGCAGTTTTCTACAAAAGCCAAGAGCGTCTGGGCTATGCCTATCTCAGAAAACTATGATCCCAGGAAAGCAGGCAGTAGTTCCCTCTGCATTGTCTGCAAAGACTTTACTGAGGAGGAAATACCTGAACTGAGACTGAAACTTGAAGAGTGATGGGAGTCTCAGCTGAAGATGCTCTTTTGTGAATCGAAGGAAGCACCGACTCTCTAAAATGAACTGCCAATTCTCGAATTATTTCTGCTTTAAGACGGCAAGTAAAATGTGACATTTGATTCTCTTTTTCTAGATTTATTTATTTATTTATTTATTTATTTATTTATTTATTTATTAAATTTTGTTTTAGATTCCAGTGTAGTTAACATACAATGTTGTATTAGTTTGGGGTGTACAATATAGTGATTCAACACCTCCATACACCACCCAGTACCCATCACAACAAGTGCACTCCCTAGTCCTCATCACCTATTTATCCTTGCCCCATCCAATCAATTCCCCTCTGGGGACCAGCAGTTTGTTCCCTATAGTTAAGAGTCTATTTCTTGGTTTGTCTCCCTCTCTTTTTTACTTTTCCTTTGCTCATTTCCTCTTCTGTTGTTATTGTTTCTTAAATTCCTCATGTGAATGAAATCATATGGTATCTACCTTTCTCTGACTTAATTATTTCTCTTAGCACTATACTCCCCACTCTATCCATATCCTTGCATATGGCAAGGTTTCATTCTTTTTAAAACTGAACAATAGTCCATTGTATTCACATACCACTTCTTCTTTATCCATTCAGCAATCGATGGGCACTTAAGCTGCTTTCATATCTTGGCTATTGTAAATAATGCTGCTATAGGGATCCCTGGGTGGCGCAGCAGTTTAGCGCCTGCCTTTGGCCCAGGGTGCAATCCTGGAGACCCGGGATCGAATCCCACGTCGGGCTCCCGGTGCATGGAGCCTGCTTCTCCCTCTGCCTGTGTCTCTGCCTCTCTCTCTCTCTTTCTCTCTCTCTCTGTGTGACTATCATAAATAAATAAAAAAAAAAATTAAAAAAAATAATGCTGCTATAAATATAGGGGTGCATGTATCTCTTTGAATTTGTTCTTTTGTATTCTTTGGGTAAACCTCCAGTAGTGTGATCACTGGATCATGGGGTAGTCCTATTTTTTACTTTTTGAGGAACCTCCATACTGTGTTCCAGAGTGGCTGCACCAGTTTGCATTCCCACCAGCAGTGCAAGAGAGGTCCTTTTTCTTCACATCTTCAGCAACATTTTTCGTTTTGTGTGTTTTTGATTTTAGCCTAAAACGTGACATTTTATCTATTAAATATTCATTGAATGTATTTGCTGCTAAATAGCCACTTTACTTGCCCATTATCCAACTGTACAGGTTTTCTTCCCCTCAGTCTTACCAAGAAGATCATTCTGGGGTATCCAGTCATAGAGCCGAGTATTGGTTCCCAACGTGGCTGGTTTGTTTCCTTTGTATCTCCATAAAACCTGTCAAAGACAGTGCTTTAATTTTGCAAGTAAAAACGCACAGTGAAGGCATCTTAGGGCTGTAGAATTATTTGTAAGTTAGGTAGCCCACCACTACTTTATGTGATAGTGAGAGAAGTGGACATAAGGGGTCGTTTGCAAACACAGAGATATAGGAGGACTGTTTACATTAACCCTGTCAAAGGGGCTTGTACTAATAGTTTATTAAGTATAGTTTCATCATTTTTGTATTTCTCACTTAAAAGTTTTGAGGTGTGACATTATAAGTGAAGAGATATTAAAAAAATAAAAAGACTAGTTTAATCAGAGCATGGGGGTTTTTAAATAGCATTGAAATGAACATGAAAACTGGTAATTTATTAATGTCATAAGGCCATCTTAACTCTCATGTTTCAAACATAATGTTTTCCAAAAATATACTTAGCTTTAAGTGTTTATTGTATGCTTGTTGAATGAGTGTATGCTTCTTCCCTGCTTCCCTCTCTTCTTCCTTCCATCCCTCTTTATCCTTCCTTCCTTCCTTCCTTCCTTCCTTCCTTCCTTCCTTCCTTCCTTCCTTCCTCTCTCTCTCTCTGTCTCTCTCTCTCCTCTTCTGTAGTGTTTGAGGGAGGAAGAGCTGGAGGTTTGCTTTATTTCACTATTTAATGAAATATCTTGTTAGGATGTTAACCTTTTGTCACATACTTTTGCAGGACGAGGAGCTCTGTAAAAACTAAGTTCAGATTAAATATTATAAAGGAATTTATTTTTATTTATTTTTTATTATTTATTTATGAGAGAGAGAGAGAGAGAGAGAGAGAGAGAGAGACAGCCAGAGGGAGAAGCAGGCTCCATGCACGGAGCCCGACATGGGACTCGATCCCTAGACTCCAGGATCACGCCCTGGGCTGAAGGTGGCGCTAAACCACTGGGCCCCCCAGGAATCCCAGGTAGTGAACTTTTTTTTTTCAAGTTTTTAGTTTATTCAACAATTCAATACTTCATCCAGTAGTCATAATGGCAAGTGCAAGCCTTAATCCCCACTGCCTATTGAACTCATCCACCCACCCACATTTCCTCTAGTAACCATCAGTTTGTTCCCTTTAATTAAGAGTCAGGGCAGCCGGGGGGCTCAGCGGTTTAGCGTCGCCTTCTGTCCAGGGCGTGATCCAGGAGACCCGAGATCAAGTCCCACGTTGGGTTCCCTGCATGGGGGCTGTTTCTCCCTCTGCCTGTGTCTCTGCCTCTCTTTCTGTGTGTATAAATAAATACAATCTTTTAAAAAAAAAGAGATTGTTTCTTGGTTTCTCTGTCTCTCCCTCTTTTTCCCCATATTCATTGGTTTTGTTTCTTAAATTCCACATACAAGTGAAATCATATGGTATTTGTCTTTCTTTGACTTATTTTGCTTAGCATTATATTCTCTAGCTCCTTCTATGTCTTTACGAAGGGCCAGATTTCATTCTTTTGTATGGCTGAAAAAAATATTCCATTGTATATGTATAACACATCTTTTTTTTTTTCCAATTTTTATTTACATTTAGTTAGTTAACATACAGTGTGATGTTGGTTGCAGGAGTATAATTGAGTGATTCATCACTTAAATAATACCATGTCTTTATCCATTCATCTGTCCATGGACACTTGGGTTGCTTCCATTGTAAAGCTGCTATAAACATCGGGGATGTGTACCCCTTTGAATTAGTCTTTTGGCATTCTTTTGGTAAATACCCGGTAGCATGATTATTGGATCATAGCATAGTTCTATTTTTAACTTTTTGAGGAACCTCTATACTGTTTTCCAGATTGACTGCTCCAGTTTGCATTCCTGTCAGCCATGCAAAAGAGTGCATTTTTCTCCACATCCTTGGGTGGGAAAAAGTGCAGAAATAAATAGCAAAGACTTAACAGCCCTAATTAGTAAAGCTTACCATTATGGAGGTTTATATATTTTAACTAATATACAAACATAAAAAGTCCTAGGGTATTTCATGAAGAGGAATCTATAAAGAGTAGAAATCTAGAACTATAATGACAACAAACTTCAAGTTAATTGAATATAATAAATCAGAAAATATATATTGTTTGATAATAATATTAGGATTTTTAACTGTTTTTAACTGTAGAAATTTCAAGTTAGAAAGATTAGGCTTCCACTTTTAAACCAACTAGATATTGATATAGTCTCAATGAAACCTAGAAATATAAAGTATATCCTTGAGCATAATTCCTGTCTATTCTACGTACACTATCTCTCTTTTCCTGGACCTTGGCACTAACATACTTGACACTTAGGGGGAATAGTCAGTGCAGGTCATAAGATTTCACATAGTAAAAGATTTTTGGGATCTTAACATTGTCGTCTCTATTTCACTGAAAATAAATAATTGTATGAACAGATGTATTTCCATAGTAATTCAGACTTACTCAGAAAATGATTAAATGTGCCCCAGTATACTATTTAATGTTTTAAGAAATTTTTACCTGAAGGTGGTATCAGTTACACTCAGTGTTTCAGAGTTGATCTAGAAAGAGTCCTATTCATCACACTTTCTCTCCAATTGGCAGAGTGGCTATCCACCAGGCCCCAAAGTTGTACTGACCTTCTGTGGAATCTGGGCAAGAGCCGAGGCAATGAGATTGGCTTTTTCATCTGTGAGATTTTTGACCATTGACCCCAGAGAAAACACCACAACACCATCTTCACCTGAACTTTGGACAAATTCTTCCATTTCCTACAGTGATAAAATTATCTTTATTACAAATGTGCAGGATCACAGGGGAAAAAGATTTCACTTATACTTCTAAAATAGACAGTCATGAGAAGTATCCGAGATGTTAGACTGGTTCTACTTTTTGCCACAAAGAACCATCTAACATCTTTAAGAGGAAATAGGTTTCTGAAAACTATGACTTAAATATCTAATGAGTGATTACAAATAAAGGCATAAAACTGAACCATTATACAAAGTGAATAGGCAATAAGAGACATCTCTTCCCATGGCTTATGGAACTCTTATATTCAAGGCTTAATTTTATGAACCAGCAGGGATATTTGCAAACTCAAAAATATTCCATGTAAGGAAACCCAAAAAAGGGTTCTAACTAGACTTTTAAAATGTGCAGGTCAGTTTACATGCGTTAGATTATTAATAAATCAATCCAACTCTCTGTTAGGCCTTCAGGATATTTTTCTCATGTTTATTCTTTGCCTGATGAATTGGACTAAAAATGAATTTGTTTTAGAATTGACACATATAGCAATACAGTTTGTATGTATGTATTTATTTATTTATTTTTATTTATTTTTATTTATTTATTTATTTTTAAAGATTTTATTTATTTATTCATAAGAGACACACACACAGAGAGAGGCAGACACACAGGCGGAGGGAGAAGCAGGCTCCATGCAGGGAGCCTGACGTGGGACTTGATCCCGGGACTCCAGGATCACTCCCTGGGCCGAAGGCAGGCACCAAGCCACTGAGCCCCCAGGGATCCCCATTGCTTCTTTTCTGTGTATGCAGTCCCTGGCACAATTTTTTCATCAGAGATATAAGGTATGATGGTGTTCATATTGCCCAAATGTTTGTATTAATAATTGGGTTTGAAATGGAATAATCCCCTCACTTGTAAAACATGTCTGAGTTGTTTTTGAAATTGTGTGTATGAAAAGTAAGAATGGCATGATGAATATAATAGTGTGTATATAATATAATATATTATAAATATAATATGTAATGATATAAATATAATATATCTTGTGAGCCAAGGAATATGTCCTGTCTCTTTCCATACTTTCTCTTCATATTGGTTTACTATCTGCTATAATAATACTCAATTGAGCTTACATGTAGCTATAACTTGACTGGTAAGAAAAGCATATTCAAAATCCTAAAATAAAATTTAAACTTAAATGTATATCTTACCCGAAACAGAAATCAAGAACTCTCCTGCTAATACTATTCAACTCAGTCTTCTACAGAGATTATGTTCACTCACCTACATCCTAGGCAAATGAGTCTCTACCTCCTCAATTCCTTGATAAAGGTAGTTATTGATAAAGATTGCTAAATACAATATTTTTATCATGCTTATCTATTATTCTCTATTACTTCTCATATTGTCTTCTTCCAGCATTTTTGACTGTCCACATTTATTTATTTATTTAGGTTGTGGTATACAATTTTCCTTTCATTTCAGAAAAACCTGACATCATGGTCTTAAAGAATGAATTCAGTTTGGGGGCACCTGTGTGGCTCATTGGTTGAGAATTTACCTTTGGCTCAGGTGATCACGGGGCCCTGGGATTGAGTCCTGCATCGGGTTCCCTGTAGGGATCCTGCTTCTTTCTCTGTCTATGTCTCTGCCTCTCTCTGTGGGTTTCCCATGAACAAATAAATATTAAAAAAAGAATGAATTCAGTGTTTAGGTCTCTTAGTTCTGTGACTTCTTTATTTTGATGACTCCTAATCTGTTTCTGATGCTCTCTACTAAAACCTAGACCTTATATTATCCAAATGATTCCTCTAAGTATCCACCTGAATACTCTTTTGGTTCTTTAAAGTTAGTAGGTCCAAAATAAATTCATCATTATTATCGCAAAAAAAGTTTTTTCCATGAATTCTTTTTTATCTTGGTAATGATCGCTTTTATCCAGTAAGTGCTACCTGAGTCCACGTCTTCTGTCAACATTTTCTTCCTACTTACAAAATTCTGGAATCTACCTGAGGGTTCTCATGAAATCATTATCACTCTACCAGTCATTAACAGTCCCAATTCGTAACTCCATCATGTGTGTTAGGAAGACTATTGCAATCTTCTGGGGGATTTTCAAGTCCCTAGCTTCCTGTTACTTCAATTCAGTACCCAAACTGTAGACACACTGATATCGTAACTTGCCCCTTGAATTGCTTTTCTTCAGCCAAAATATCAAAGTGAAGTCCAAAAAGGTAATTATCAGTCATGAGAGAACTTTATGACTTACAAAATAGACTTGGAGCAGAAAACAGCATATGTCTGTTATCAAGGAAGTATACTTTAAAGAAAACTCAGCATTATATATCATAAGATACGAAAGAAATCCTCCAATGTAATAGACCTACCTTAGGTAATGGTTTGGCAGGTTTACAGTGCAACCCTCCTACAAACTCAAAATTGGGTAAGTATGGGCGAGGAAATTCAAAATCCCAATATGTCCGGATTAGCCAAATTTCTGCTTTCCCCATAATCTCACATAATGTAGTGGGTCTTCCTGGAGGAAAAAAAAAAAAGTCAAGCGAAGGTTATCCATATTTATGTTTGTTGGAATACAATCTACACTAATTTACTGACAAGTTATTAAGGAAAAAGATAAATCTGTCTCCTAGATTATTTATCACATCGGGATGTTAAAAGGAAGGGAAAATTAAAATGATAAGGAGGGAAAGAGAAAGAAAAGGAAGGAAGACAGGAAAAGAGAGGGAAAGAGGTGGAGAGAGGGAGGAAGGAAGGGAGACAGAGAAGAAGAGAGGGAGAGCAGGAGGGAGGAAAGAGAAGGTAAGAAAGAGAAGGATGAGAGATGAGAAGGAAGGTGGGTCAAGGATATTTGGGTAGGGAAAGTAATGTGCAAGTGTACTTTCACAAAAACAAATTCAATAAAAAACTTAACCACAACTCCATGTATGATAAATTTAATACTTCTTGCTTCTCTCCAGTTAAATGGCAGGTGATAGATTAGCCCCATTGTATCAACACAAATTCCCTCTCAATGGATCTTTAACTCCCAATTAGTATTGTATCTCTACCTTCCAGTCTGTTATAGTTCACTCATAATGAACTTCCAGCCTGTCTGCTTTACTCATAATGATAAAGAATCCCAGGAGCAGCCCGGGAGGCTCAGCGGTTTAGTGCCACCTTCAACCCAGGCCCTGATCCCGGAGACCCAGGATCGAGTCCCACATCAGGCTCCCTGCATGGAGCCTGCTTCTCCCTCTGCCTGTGTCTCTGCTTCTCTCTCTCTCTCTCTCTCTCTGTGTCTCTCATAAATAAATAAAATATTTTAAAAATCCCATCAGCATTTGTTTATCCTCCTAAATCAAATCCCATCACTTTCCACCACAATTGATTTGCCAATATTTCATTAGTAGGAATTCTCTGAATAATTCATACCCAATACAAACCCCTTTGGAATGTGAAATATACATGTACATATCATCAACATAACACAATTATTTTGGTGTTACCTTTAAAAGACGTTTTTTGAAAGGGAGATTCTAAGTATGAATTTTAGAAGATCTGTAGAGAGGAGGAATGATTATTTGCAAGTGACCAAATCAACCGTATTTAGAAACAAACAAACAAACAAAAAACATGTTTTCCACCTAACCAAATAAAAATTCTTATGAGAATTTCCTTTCCTAAAGATCATAACCAAAATTGGTGATCATATATAACACAGACAGGAGAGCCTCTTTTTAGTCATTACTTTGTAATGTTTGAATTTATGTCTGATGTTATATGGTCAAATGCCTTAATTTGATAATGAAGAAGAATTTCTGAAGGACACTCAACTTGAAATTATCAGAGTTTGGATAAACACGTCACTTCACAGATTCCACGTCAAAATACTTCTGTACATTAGAGGTCTTGTACCGCATGTGATGTCCTGTCTTGATTATCGCCTCCTTAGGTGAAATTATTGCATATAATTTATAGGCCACATTTTGAGAAGTACCTAACTTAAATATTTGCTAAAATTCTATATTTGAAGCAGTGGTGCACAGTTACAAATATAGAATCAAACAAAAGTAAAGAGAATAAAATTAAAAAGCATGCAAATATTGGCATATAATTTCATAACACATTTTAAATGATATATTGAGGAATTACAAAACGAAAATATAGAATTAAAATTTACCAATCAAACTTCTTCCTATAATTATATGATTCACACACACTGAGTTAGGAACACAGTGCAGAATTACATAAATGAGCTATTAAATTGGAGTTACTATGTAAATACTGCTAATGTTTGAATAGAGTGTTATAAACCTACATGATGAGTCTACTAAGGTGGCTTTTAATTTCAAAGAGCCTGAATTTATAGCAAAATGTCTTACTATAAGCAAGATAGATAGGAGGGAATTTCAGTGGACAGTTACCAGTCTCTCAGAGGTAAGTCATATTAGCTGGGTTGATACCTAGAGACAGCTTTTCTAGGCTAAGATTATTAATTTCTCTTTGAAGACATGTGAGGAAAAATATTATATCTGAATCACTGTTTAAAAAAAGTAATACTTTACTTATTTAGAGCAGTTTCTGGATCACAGTAAAATTGAGACCATGAGAATAAATAAATAAATAAGAATAAATATTTATTTATTCATAGGGACTCAGAGAGAGAGGCAGAGACACAGGCAGAGGGAGAAGCAGGCTCCGCGCGGGGAGTCTGATGCGGGACTGAATCCCTGGATCCCGAGATCATGACCTGAGACAAAGGCAGACAGACACTCCCCACTGGGCTACCCAGGTGCCCCAAGGCGGAACTTTTTCACATGTCCTCACCTTCACGCATGCATAGACTCTCTGTTAGTAATATCCGCAAACATAGTGGTACTTCAGGTATAAGAAATGAACTTACACTGGCACATTCTAATCATAAAGTCCGTAGTTTACATTATAGTTCACTCTTGATATTGTTCGTTCTGTGAGTCTAGACACAGGTAGGATGATATCTATCTGACTATCCATCATTCTGGTAACAGAGTATTTACCCTTGCCCTAAAAGTCCTCTGTGTTCTCCCTTTTCATCCCTCTTCCCCCACCCCCTCCCACTCCTAGAAAACACTGATGGTTTATTGTCTCCTTAGTTTTGCCTTTCCCACGATGTCATATAGTTGGACTTCTACAGTATTTATCCTTTAAGGTGGCATTCTTTGACCTAGTAATATGCATTTTAGGATTCTCAATGTCTTTTTCTGGCGTGATAGCTCATTTCTTTTTAGTATTGAATAACATTTAATTATCTAGATCTACCTGTTTCTCCATTCACCTACTGGAGAACAGCTTGGTTGTTTCCATGTTTGGGCAAATATGAATAAAGCTGCTATAAATATCCATGCCTCATTTTTGTACAGACAAAAGTTTTCAGCTTATTTGGGTACATGCCAAGGAGTATGATAGTATGGTAAGAGTATGCTCAGTTTTGTAAGAAACCATCAAAATGTCTTCCAAAGTGGCTATAGCATTTTGCATTCCCACTAGCAATAAATGAGAATTCCTGTTCCACAACTGGCCAGATTTTGGTATTTGTCACTATTCTGCATTTTGGCCACTCTAACAGATGTGTAGTGCTGTATCATTATTTTAATTTGCATTCACCTCATGACACATGATATGGAGCATCTTTTTACATATTTGTTTGCCAACTGTGTATCTTCTTTGTTGAGGTTTCTGCTTCGCTTCATTTTTAATTGTGTTGTATGTCTCCTTATGGCTTTCTAAGAGTTTAATATACACATAAATATTTTGAGAGGGATCAGAGAGAGAGGGAGAAAGGGAATCTTAAGGAAGCTCAATCTCCATGCCCAGTGTGGAGCCAGACTCAGGGCTCAAGCTCACAACCCTGAGATCATGACCTGAGTTGTAATCAAGAGTTGGATGCTTAACCAACTGAGCCACGCAGGGGCTCCTATAAAATATTTTAGATAACATTCTTTATCAGGTATGTTCTCCCGATCAGTGTCTTATTGTTTCATTCTCTTGAAATTGTCTTTTACAGAGCAGAAGTTTTTAATTTTAATGAAGTCTGACATATTCATTATTTCTATTTTGTGCCTTTGGTGTTGTGTACAAATGCTCATTGCCATGTCCAAGATCATCTAGGTTTTTTCCTAGGTTATCTTCCAGGAGTTTTATAGTTTTGCATTTTACATTTAGATCTATGATTTATTTTTAGTTAAATTTTGTGAAGGGAGTAAGTCCTGTACTTATGTTCTTTTTTTGCATGTGGATGTCCAATTGCCTCCAGCATCATTTCTTAAAAGACTATCCATTGTACCACATTTGTTTCCTTGTCAAATATCACTGGACTACCTTGGTTGGGTCTATCTCTGGCCACTGTATTATTTCCTTTTCTGGTCTTATTTCCTTAGTTAGAACCTTCAGTATTGTGTTGAAGAGGTGTGGAGAGAGATATATTTTTATGTCTGGGTAGATTAGTTGAAAATCCCCAAGTCAACTAATGGGCTTAAAACATATTTGCAAGACACACTATAGAAAAAAAGGCTTAAATTCCCTAAAATATTAGTTGTAGGTCAGTCAGATAAATAAACTCAAAGAAAATAGACATGGAGCAGTGGTGACTAAAATGCCCTGTTAACAGTTAAAGTATAATCTTTGTTGAAGTATAAATTTTTTAGGAAGCTCTGAGATTATCTGGTAGGGGAAAATGTTTATAGTTTATACCTTATTTATCCATCACCAAAGAATATTGAGCATAAATAGCAAATCTGTTTGTATTTGTACACTATTCGAAAGACTAAACAATATAATTTTGAGAGAGTCACATATAGATGGCAGATGTAAAATTTTCAAAATGTTCACCAGAGTCAGGTTTATAGTTTCCACAAAAGAAGGGTGTTTCTAAGATAGATAACAATCTATTTCCTAACTTACTTATAGAGTACACAGAAGTTTATTTTATTATTTCTTTCAATGGTACACTTACATTTTATATATTCTTTTGTTGGTATGATATTTTCTAAGATCTGAACGTAGATGTGTAATATTTTGAAGTAGATACAAAATATTTTTGTCTGTGTAAATTAGTTGAAAATTTCCATGTCAATTGATGGGTTTAAAATATATTTGTACACATATTTGAAGTAGATACAAAATATTTTTGTCTGTGTAAATTAGTTGAAAATTTCCATGTCAATTGATGGGTTTAAAATATATTTGTACACATATTATAGAAAAAAGGCTTAAATTCCCTAAAACGTTCTTACAGGTACTAAGATAAACAGATTTGAGGAAAATGGAATAATTTTTATCCACTTCAGAAAAGGTCTCAGGATAAAGGCTAAATGATTCAGCAATTTTAGAGAACATTGTGGCAAGGATATAAGTGCAATAAATTTAGGACAACTTTTTTTGTAATACCAGAGTTGGAACAACCCAAGTAGTTATCATGACTAGACTAGTTCAATGATTTTTACATCCATTAAAACTAATGCTATTAAGTGAATGTAAAGAATAATGTAAATTTTAAAATATTCTGCAGAAAGATGTCAAATCTAGATTTGGTGAAAAGAAAGGCAAAACTGAATATTTAGTCATTCCTCCTAATGATAAAGAAGAAAGAAAAGATGTATTTATTTATTTATTTTTATTTTTTATTTTTTAATTTTTATTTATTTATGATAGGCACACAGTGAGAGAGAGAGGCAGAGACACAGGCAGAGGGAGAAGCAGGCTCCATCCACTGGGAGCCTGATGTGGGATTCGATCCCGGATATCCAGGATCACGACCTGGGCCAAAGGCGCCTGCCTAAACCGCTGCGCCACCCAGGGATCCCAGATGTATTTAATAAATATGTTTAATGAATATCTTCACGTAAAGACAAGAATATTCATAGTGCTTATGTAGAGAAATACGAAGCCAATTATTATTCATTATATATAATTTTGTTCTGTTTAAATTTTTCAGCCATTTTATTAGTTATTTTTGTTACGAGATTGACAAGGAAGTTATGGTCATGGTATATTCAGATTTTCCTAATAAAGAAGATAAGAGAATACAGGACTGAAAATCAACAAAAGTACATACAACAAACAAACAAGCCTACTAAAGATGACAGAGTTAAAAATTTGCCATAGATCCTAAGGATTACATCTATTCCATAATATTTATGCACAGAGAATCCTATAACTTTCCCCTCTTTATGCATAATATGACAAATGCACTAAAAATTTATCGATAGCACTGGAAAAGTTTCTTTTATTATCAGAATATATTTATTTTTCTATGTCTTGCATTTATTTATGAGAATGGAATTGAGGTCAAAATCCTTTCTTCTTTACTTTAAATCCATAGAACCCAACGCACTGTCTGCACCCAGGTTGTGCTTCCTGGTTCTCAAATTATTTGTGGTGAAATCAGCACAGTATAAATTTAAATCATGTATAAAGCTATGGAGTTTTAAAGTGGATTCCTTTGAATATATTGTTTGTGAAACAAGGTATCTATTGGAAAGTCAGTGTTCCAGACTGACTTGTGTTCCTCTAACATTCATGTTGAAATCTGATTATATTTTGAGTTAGATACCTTAAAGAAGTAATTATATTAGAATGAGGTCCAAGAGTGGGGCTTACTCCAGTGTCATTGGTCTCTTTATAAGAAAAGGAAGAAACATTGGGTTTACATAGGCACAGAGAAAAGACCATGAGAGGACATAGCAAAACAAAAACAAAATGGCCACATACAATCCAGGAGGACAGGCCTCCAGAGAAACCAGCCCTAGCAACACCAAGATTCTCAAAAATAGTTGGAAGTGGAAGCCAACCTCAGTTGATGGAATCAAATGACAGCCAAACATATGAAACTTGCAAAGCAAAACCACTCCTTATTAGAAAAAGTAAGCAGTTAAAAATAGAATATGTTAATTAATAACTTAAAAAAATGCTATCTTTCAACAACTCAAGCATTAGGTTTCTTAGTTTTCCATTGAATTTTTCAGGTTCTGTGTAGTACTCACTTAAGGAGTATAAAGCATCTGGAAAACTTTTCAGTATGACCAGCTATGATCAAACAGTTCATGTATGACTAATGAAGTTTCAACCAACATTTAAAAAAGAGATATGAATGGCAAAGACTCTGGTCCAAGAGGAGAATAATATACATTTTAAATGTAATAATCCAGGAGTCTCAAAATTTGTGGGTCAAAATTCAGACAAAGGAAATTATATATGCCAAAGTTAATCCCACTGTTCATATAGTTTAGGCTTCAGTTTATGGCTGTAATGAGGCAAGAGGATTATCTTACTCTTACAACAAATATTGCACTCTTTGACCAATAAAAAGCCAAATCTCCTCCATTATGAAAACTCAGTATACAAGATTCATTTGTGATATCCTATATCTGATAAAAAAATATATCTTCCATTAGATTGACACTTATTAGTGTGTTTTGTATTTTGTTTTGATAACAATCTATTAAGTATCAGGGTACCGTACAAACTGGTTAGATGACTGTAAAGAAAGGGTAACCATACCAAGATATTTCTTGCCTCACCCCTTTCAATTGAATATGGATAATGTTCATTGCTATTATTTATAAAGGTTTATGTGGAATTGAAACTCTTAAGAATATGCCCTTTTCATTTTCCCAGACTTTCTTAAACCACCTGTTTCTTTACATGACTATTTTAGAATGAAAAGCAGTCTCTTACCTAATACTTCACTGTAAAACTGGTCCCAAAACTGATTGTTATATTGGTGGATCCATAAGTTAAAGAAAATGGAGAACATTAAATTTTTTACCCTTTGCAGAAAAGTCATTCTGTCTGTTAGTGCCGCCATGGTAACAGGAACATAGGAAAGTGGAGCTGGAAGCTTCCCACAGTGTTTTTCCACAGTGTCACCCATAGAAAACCTTAGTGTGTACACAAAAGGGACCCCCAGTAGTTCAGCAATCAGCTCTCCACAGGGTAATGCAGGGTCTATGACCATTACGTTGTAGTTAGCTTCCCGGAGTTTCTTCATGATTGACTGGTTGTAGGCTACAGTCTCACATAGGAGTTTTAAGTTTCCTGTTATTTGATGAAAGAACTCTTGCAGTTTTAATGCTGACTGCCAGCGTGACAATGTTGGCATAACATTAGTAGCTATGTCTAAAAAGTCATTTAGTGATTTTTCAGCAGCCTCTCTGTCGCGTGGCACAGGGATCACCTCAAATTTCAGTGTGGAAGGCTTGTTGTAGTCAATGATGAAACTCTGTGGAGACACCAACACAGTCACCTCATGGCCCCTTTCTGTGAGTTTCTCCAGAATAATCCTTAGATTGAGCCAATGGCTCATGTCACAGGGCCACACCAGGACCTTCCCACAGAATCCACAGCCAGTGTAGCAGAGCTGCAGCAGCACAATTGCTGAAATCCATTTTGTAGACATCATGACAGTAGGTTCCTTACACACTGCTCTACAGAAGTTAAATGTTTGCTGGGCACAGAGTGAAGAGGCAATTTAGATACAGATCAAGTTAAAAATTAATTTCTAGAGTTAAGAAATGACACTATGTGTAGAGCACTTTGTCATTGTTGACGAGGCACAGTCCTATAGAGTATTTGTCCAAGAGGAGATATGAAATATTTAAATGTTTTGAAGAAATGGCTGCAGTATTTTAGGAGTTCATTTTAAATATATTAAAATAAAAATAATATATTTTAATTGACAATGTTTAAATGTAATAGAAGAACCCAATTAAGCAAGTCTAGTAAATAATGTGGTACATCTTATGGAACATGATGATTGATAATTTGGGAAACAAAAATGTAAGCTTTGACATGCTCGTATATGGATAAGATGCATACATCACGTAGTAACAGGAGGATAATGCTAAATAGTATATTAAAGTACAGTATTTCAGGGCCCCAGAAGATGCCGTCACTCCAATGTGAAAAAATTCACACAAAGCTGCAGGATGGAGGGTGCATTTCACCGGAGCCCAGAAGCAAAAGTGACAGAAGGAGGGTTCTGAAGGTAAATGGAAGAAAAGGAAAAAAAGAATGCTGATATGGGAATCATGACCATTTATGTATATAGTTATCAGTTCAGTATGTTTAGAGTGAAAGCCAACATAGGACACTGCAGACAAGGAAAATATTATTTAAAGCAGGACACTTTGGAGAGCCTTGTGTGCTGTACTTTGGGTTCCATTTTAATTTCCATTAAAGAAGTCTACTCAGATTTGCAAATGAGATTCAGAAAATGATCATATGTGTCCTATAATGAAACTATTCTAGCTTCTAAATAGGACTTGAGGGATGCCTGGGTGGCTCAGTGGTTGAGCGTCTGCCTTTGGCTCAGGGCATGATCCCGGTGTCCTGGGATAGAGTCCCACATTGGGCTCCCCCTGGGGAGCCTGCTTCTTGGTCTGCCTATGTTTCTGCCTCTCTCTGTATCTGTCATGAATAAATAAAAATAAAATCATTAAAAATAAATAAATAAATAGGATTTCCGTGGTATAGAAAGAAAGATTGTTAGATGGCATATTTTTTTCCCCTAGAAAATGATCTTTCCAGAAGCATGTTTTTTTAGTAGTATCTTGGAAGATGCTGAGAAAGGAGAGCTATTCTACCCATTTGACCTTTCAGAAATATTTAAAACTAACAATTTTCCTGAAGAGTAAATAACGATGTATGTTGGAAATGCGTATATTGATAATATATATGAGTAGAGATGGGAGTGTCATAGCTATAGAAATGAACAACAAAGAGGGGCATTTACTTATTGCCCAAGATTTCTCCTGGGGAATAGATTTCTCCGAGAGAGAAGCTTCTGTTTTACTAAGCAAAGAATTTGTATGTGCTTATGTTTGTTTCTGGGTATAATATTTATAGGCCCTAATGCTTGTCTGCAGCATGTATTGGAGAGTATAACATTTTCCAGCATAATAAAACTTGTGTCCATGAACTTTGTGCATATCAAAGCTGGTATCAATGGATCTGCCAAAAGTTATCTAGACCTGACTATTACAGGCTAATGGAAGTTAATTGTTAATTTGTATGTGTTTTTCTAAGCTGGTCATTACATCACCAAGAGCTTGAAATTAGTCAAGGTAGGAGGAGTTACACCACAGATATTAATAAATGCTATATAAAAGTGGTTTATTCCCCTTTTTACACCACAGAAAGCCACTTGTTAAACATTTAGAGCAGATCGCTGGATAACGAAGTGCAAAAAAGAGAGTGCATATGTCTAAGTAGAAGCAAAGTACAGGCCCAGGATTTAACAGATGGAGTATCTCAAAACTAGAAGTCTTTTTTATTAGTTTTCTATTATCAAATGACAGACTTCCCAAAGCCTTATAGTCTTAAAGCAACAACTTTCTATTTAGTTTTGACTCTGCTCACAATTCTGATCTAGCTAGGCAGAGCTATCCTGGGCTGACCTTGTTCATGCTCATGTGAATCTGAGTTATCCAAGTGCTAGCTGATCCTATGGGTCATATGGATGTTTTGGCTGATATCTTTGTGGGTGAGTATTCTGAGTTGTGTGTCCCTCACCATTCAGCATGCTAGAAGTTTAAATCACAACACAAAAAGTTCACAGCAACATGAATGGACCCTGAGGACATCATGCTAAATGAATCAAGTTAGAGAAAGGCGCATACCATATGATCTCACTTATACGTAGAATCTAACAACAACGACAACAACAACAGCAACAAGCCTATGGGTACAGAGAACAATTGCTGGTTGCTGGAGACGGGGTGAGTGAAATGCGTAGAGGGAATCAAAAGGTACAAACTTCCAGTTATAAAATAAATAGTCATGAGGCTGTAATGCATAGCACAGCGACTATAGTTAGTAATCTGTACTGCATATCTGAAACTTGCTAAGGAAGTAAATCTTCCATCACACAAAAAAATTCTGTAAGTATGTATAGTGACAGAAATAACAAGACTTACTGTGGTGATTGCTTTGCAATATATACATATTAGATCAATATATTGTATACTTGAAATTAACATGCTGAATGTTAATTATACCTTAACAAAAACATAAAAATAAAAATGTTTTAAATTTAAAAAAATTATACAGAGCAAGCCAGAATTTGGTCTATGGAATGTTCTTTCAAACCTTACAACTCTTTTAAAAGAAACTTTACAAATATCTTCTCAAATTTGGCAATAATCCTGAAAGTTCAACTGATAGGACCCAAAAGCAAGTTGTGAAGCAGAAAATTTTTTTTCTTTAATTATCAATAGTGTAAAATAAATTTTGATCAAGCATGCTACGGAGCATGTTGAATTATCCTTATTCTCTATAGAAAACAGAATTATAAAATGTCATGTGAATATGGCAATTAAAGAATATTCAGCCAAAAAAGTAATGAAAAATATTATAAAGAAATGTCAGGAAGTAAATTCAAAAATATGTTATTTTTCTGAATTCTGTGATACTTATGGCATTTGTCTTTTTTCACAAAATGAATCCTTTGTGAAGATTTCTTATTCTGAATAAATATTTGCATTAATATACATATTTTTAAATATCACAGAACAAAGAGAGTAAACTGCCACATGTATTACATTCACTAAAGTCACATAGGCCAAAGCAAGGCAAATAGCCAAGACTAGAGTCAGTGTGGGAGATGACTGCAAATGGGAATGCATTATAGGGGAAGCAGAAAAATCATAATAAAAAAGAACTTTAAAAATGTAAAGAAAGAAGATGTAAAGAAGACACTTAAGGGGCTCATGGGTGGCTCAGCTGGTTGAGCAACTCAACTCTTGAGTTCAGCTCAGGACATAGTCTCAAGGTCATGAAATTGAACCTCTCATTGGCCTCCATGCTCTGCAAGAAGTCTGCTTGAGATTTTTTTCCCTCTCTTGCCTCCTCTCCCTCTACCCCTCCCCTGGCTCATGTGCCATCTCTCTCTCTCTCTTTCTTCTCTCTCTCAAATAAATAAATCTAAAAAATAATAAAAAGAAGACACTAAAAAGCTAGTCACTTAAGCTAGAACTCTAAGAAAATATATTTGACAACTTAAAGATGGATAAAATTATATTATCTATCTATCTATCTATCTATCTATCTATCTATAATCTATCTATCTATCTATCTATCTATCTATCTATCTATCATCTACCTATCTATCCTATTTAACATTAACCAAAATTGACAGAAGTAGAAAAAGAAACTTCTAAATTTTAGGAAGTATAAATATTGACAAACACTCTCCTGCAATAAGTTCCCCAGCTCAAGATATTTTACAGAAAATCATAACAAGCCCATAGGTAACATCATCCACAATAGTGAAAGACTGAAAGCTTTTCCTCTAAGATCAGAAGGATGCCTACTCTCAGCATTCCTATACAACATAATATTGGAAGTCCTAGTAAAAGCAGTCAAGCAAGAAAAATAAATAAAAGACATCTGAATTAGAAAAGAAGTAGTAAATTTTTTTCTGCTTGAAGATGACATCCTTTTATATATAGAAAATTTTAAAGATTCCACCAGAAGTCTGTTAAAACTAATAAATGAATTTAATAAAGATGCAGGATACACACTCACCATACAAAAATCAGTTGTTTTAACATACTAACAAAATAGCTGTAAAATTAATTTAAAAATATTATTTTTATGCTATTTACTATAGCATCAAAAATAATGAAATACTTGGGGATAAACTTAACCAAGGAAGTGAAAGATCTGTACCTGGAAAACTGTATTATTTTTCTATTTTAATTTCAGTATAGTTTACATGCAGTATTATATTAGTTTCAAGTATACCATAGTGATTCAACAATTCTATACATTATTCAGTATTCATCATGAAAAGTGTACTTTTAATTCCCTTCATCTATTACATCCATCCTCCCCCACCCCATCAACTCCCCTCTGGTAACCATCAGTTTGTTCTCTATAGTTAAAAGTCTCCTTTTTCTTTCTTTCTTTGTTTTCTCTTTTAAATTCTACATGTATATGAAATCATATGGTATTTATCTTTCTCTGACTAATTTCACTTAGCATTATAGTCTCTAGAACCATCCAGATTGTTGCAAATGGCAAGATTTCATTTTTTTCCCATGGCTGCATAGCATTCCACTGTGTATGTGTATACATGTATTACATTCATTATATGATATATATATATTATATATATATATAATATATATATATAATAAATCACATTTTCTTTATCCATTCATTTTTCAATGGACATCAGTTGTTTCCATAACTTGACTATTATAAATAATGTTTCAATAAGCATAGGGGTACATATATTTTTTGAATAAATAAAATAAAATATTTAAGTAAATACTCAATAGTGGAATTACTAGATCATATGGTAATTCTATTTTTTTATTTTTTGAGAAAACTCCATATTGTTTTCCACAGTGGTTATGCCAGTTTCACTCTTATTAACAGTGCATGAGGGTTCCTTTTTGTCAAGACTTTTTTCTTGTGGTTTTGATTTTAGCCATTCTAACAGATGTGAAATGATACCTCACCTCACCTAGTTTTAACTGGCATTTGCTTGATGATGAGTGATGTGGAGCATCTTTTTATATGTCTTGACCATTTGTATGTCTTCTTTGGAGATATTCATGTTTTCTACCCATTTTTAAATTGGATTATTTGTTTTTGGGGTTTTGAGTTGTATAAGTTCTTTATATATCTTGGATACTGAGCTTTGATTGAATATATTATTTACAAATACCTTCTCACATTCAGTAGGCTGTCTTTTAGTTTTGTTGATTGTTTCTTTTGCTATGCAGAAGCTTTTTATTTTGATGTTGTCCCAATAGTTTATTTTTGCTTTTTATCCCTTTCCTTAGGAGACATATCTAGAAAAATTTTGCTATGACTAATGTCTGAGAAATTTCAAATGGTGCACTTTTCTAGGATTTTTATGGTTTCAGGTCTCACATATAGACCTCTAATTGACCATGGAAAACTTTAAAACATCAATGAAAAAAATTGAAGTAGACACAAATAAAGGGAAAGATCTCTTGTGTTCATACTATAAAAATTGATATTGTTAAAATGTCCACATTACCAAAGCAATCTGTAGATTCAGTAAAATCCCTATCAATATTCCAATCACATTTTTTTATAGAAATAGGAAAAACAATACTAAAATTTGTATGGAACCACAAAAGACCCTGAATAGCCAAAGTAATTCCAAGAAAAAAGATCAAAGCTGGAGGCCTCACATTTCTTGATTTTAAACTATATTTACAAGGTACAGTAATTAAAATAATATGATACTGACATAAAAGCAGACACATAGATCAATAGATCAGAATTGGGAACTCAGAAATAAACCCATACATATATGGTTACTTAACAATTGACAAGGAAACCAAGAATACTTAATAGAGAAAAGATAGTCTCTTCAATAAATGAAGCTGGGAAAATTGGATATTCACATGCCAAAGAATGAAATTGAATCCCTATCTCACACCACTCACAAAAATTAACTCAAAATAATATAAGACCTGAAACCATAAAAGTCCTAGAAGAAAACATAGAACCAAAGTTTCTTGGTATTGGTTTTGCCAATGATTTTATGGATGAAACCCAAAGCACAAACCACAAGGGCAGAAATAAATCATTGGTACCACATCAAACTCAAAAGCTTCTGCAAAGCAAAAGAAGCAAAATGGAAACCTAAACTACAGAATGGGAGAAAGTATTTGCAACCACATATCTGATGAAAGGTTAATATTCAAAATATGAAAGAGACTCATGTAACTCAATAGTAGAAGACCTCAAATAATCCAATTAAAAGTGGGAAGAAGACCTAAAGAGATATTTTTCCAAAGAAAACATAAAAATGGCCAACAGGTATATGAAAAGGTGCTCAATATCACTAATCACCAGGAAACGCAACTTAAAACCATGATGAGTTATCATCTCACACTTGTTAAAATGGTTATTATCAAAAAGATAAGCAATAAGTGTTGGCAAAGTTTTAGTAAAGGAACCCTTATGCACTGTTGGTGGGAATGTAAACTGGTTCAGCCACTGTGGGAAAAGTAAATGTAGAAATGTACCTCAGAAAATTAAATAGAAAATTAATAGGGATACTATATGAGCCAGCAATTTCACTTCTCGGTATATATCAAAAGGAAATTAACTTACTGTCTTGGAAAGATATTTGTACTTTCATGTTTATTGCAGCATTCTCACAACAGACAAAATATGGAAACTACTGAGGTGTCCATTGACAGATGAATGAAGAAGTTATGATTGTGTGTATATATATATATATATATATATATATATATATATATATGCCTCACAATGAAATAAAAAGTAGACATAATAAAAAAAGTAGACATAAGAAAGAAGGGAAACGTACCATTTTCAGTAACATGGATGAAACTTGAGAGTGTTATGTTAAGTGAAACAAGTCAAACAGAGAAAGATAAATTCTATATGATCTCACCTGTATATGGAAATTAAAAAAAAAAAAAGCCAAACTCATCAGAGAGTAGAATGGTGGTTGCCAGGAATGGATACTGAGAGGCAGAGAAATGAGTGAAGGTGACCAAATAACATGGATGAAACTTGAGAGTGTTATGTTAAGTGAAACAAGTCAAACAGAGAAAGATAAATTCTATATGATCTCACCTGTATATGGAAATTAAAAAAAAAAAAAAAAAAAGCCAAACTCATCAGAGAGTAGAATGGTGGTTGCCAGGAATGGATACTGAGAGGCAGAGAAATGAGTGAAGGTGACCAAAGGTTATAAACTTCCAGTTATGAGATAAGTAAGTTCTGGAGATGTAATGTACAACATGGTAACTATAGTTACCAATATTCCATCATCTATTTGAAAGTTGCTAAAAGAATAAGTTCTGGGGGATCCCTGGGTGGCGCAGCGGTTTAGTGCCTGCCTTTGGCCCAGGGCGCGATCCTGAAGACCCGGAATCAAATCCCACGTCAGGCTCCTGGTGCATGGAGCCTGCTTCTCCGTCTGCCTATGTCTCTGCCTCTCTCTCTCTCTCTGTGACTATCATAAAAAAAAAGAAAAAAAAAAAGGGAGAATAAAATGATATACTCAGTGGTTTCTCTTTAAAAAAAAAAAAAAAAGAATAAGTTCTGGGGATGCCTGGGTGGCTCAGCAGTTTAGAGCCTGCCTTCAGCCCAGGGCATAATCCTGAGGTCCTCGGATCGAGTCCCACATCGGACTCCCTGTGTGGAGTCTGCTTCTCCCTCTGCCTGTGTCTCTGCCTCTCTCTCTGTGTCTCTCATGAATAAATGAATAAAAAATATTTTTTTAAAAAAAGAGTAAGTTCTGGGGACGCCCGGGTGGCTCAGCGGTCTAGCGCCTTCGGCCCAGCGCCTGATCCTAGAGACCCGGGATTGAGTCCCATGTCGGGCTCCCTGCATGGAACCTGCTTCTCCCTCTACCTGTGTCTCTGCCTCTCTGTCTCTCTCTGTCTCTCATGAATAAATAAATAAAATCTTTAAAAAAAAAGAATAAGTTCTCATCACACACACACACACACACACACACAACTGCTAACTATATGAGGTGATAGAAATGTTAAAACTAACTTTACTGTAATAATCATTTTACAATATGTTGATCTATCAAACCATTGCTTTGTACACCTTAAATTTACATAATATTACCTGTCAATTGTATCTCAATAAATTTGGAGAAAAAAATAGAAAATTATACTCAACCTTAAAATATCAAAAATAAAAGAGCTCTTAAAGTATTACAGGCATGGGAAAAGAAGGAAAACAGAGGTTATTTTCATGAAATGTTTATGATATGGTACTAAAATCTTAAAGAAATGCCTAAAAGTGGAATATTTTTAATTTTGTTTCTATCCAGCCCTTTGTCTATCAATAAAAATATATCCAGCAAAATATTAATGATATATACAAAAATGATATGAATAAAATTTAGTTATTTCAATTAAATTTAAAAATAAAAGATAAAGACAATTATCTTCACTATTATTTAAAAAGTCTGAATTTATTAGAAGTAACATTAGACAAGAGAAGGGGACCAGTGACATAGGAATTAGAAAGGGAGATGTAATTTATTTCTAGTATCAGTTTAATGAACCTGTGTCTAGATAACTATTGTAAAGTACAGGATAATATGGACAAATATGAGGATATGAAATTGAAATTGAATGATAATTAGGATTTTTGTATACATACAATGGCCAGTGGCAGAGAAAAGGAAGAGGGAACTCATTTATAGCACCACCAACAAAACAAATCAGTTGGCTGAAATTTAACAACAAATATGTAAAACCTTTATATAAGAAACATCGGTAAGCACTCCAGAAGACACACAGATGATTTTTAAAGTAAAATAATAATTGTTATTATTATTAATATATTCTTGAAATGGTGATTCATAAAAATGTGAGTTTAAACCAAATATTTGCACTTAATTGTATGCCAGTGAAAATAATTAGTTCTTTTTCTCCTCTAGAGCTAGTTAAAATTATTTCAAAATTCTTATAACAACATAAGCAAGCAGAAGAGGCCAAGGGTACCCAGGACCTGTATGCTGTTCAATGAAGACAGAGCAAAGTTCTGTAAACTTGAGACCACACACTTCTCTGTGACAAGACAGCCAGTATGTTACCAAAATATTCAAAGATTTTTAACTTGCAAAACAAAATCTGTCAAGTTGAAATAATGTCACAACAGTGCCCTCAGGAAAGTTGGGGGAGAGAATGCTCATAGGAAACACCAGATCACCAAGCAAACAGTGGGAGTTTGGCAGACTTGTTTCTTTCTCTTCCCCATCTATGACTTCTCAATTTAAAATCCTGGAAATTAGGGGGTGGTAATTATTCCTGGGAATATAAATTTCTTTATGTAGTGGATTCAATATACATGCGGTCTTTATCTGGTTAAGTTACATATTTTGTGATTTCAGAAAAGTTGCCTAATCTTTCTGAATTTTGAAGGCTCCAATGTAAAAGATAATGATCATTCTTGGTGTGTGTGTGTGTGTGTATTAGTAATAATCTCTGTATTGTACCTATCAAAGCTCTTGGTACGTGTTTAATAAGAGTAACTTTAATAAGTTAATAGTAAAGATGGTACAATTAGCAAGAGCATTTGCTGCAGAATCACTAAATAGAGCTAGACCAGAGCTGCTTGACAGAGCACAAACTGAACATGAGTGGCAATGTAATCGTGTTGCTTTTAGAGTTCAAGTTATTAGAGAATGCTTTTAAAAAGCTCACAAAAGGAAAATAAAAGTCAATCAGAATGAAGAATGAAAACCAAACGATAGGAGTTACTCACTCTGAAAAGATTTGGAGACCAGCTTTTTTAGAAAAGAGATCCCAGAAATTAATTCATGTGCTGGTTACAGAGATACTTAAATTTGACAAAACACATCACACTGCAAACTTTATGCACTTAACTTTTACCACGTATAAATTAGCTCATAATCTTTTTAAAAAATGAGATAACCCTGCACATTAACCGCATGGTTATACTCTTTTACAGAAGGCAAAAAGAAAATACATAGTGTTGGTGAGAATAAGAAACAATTGGAATCCTAGTAAATGGCTGATGGGATTATTAATTGGCACAAGCACTTGAGAGAAACTAGATTTTAGCAGTATGTATTAAAGCTAAACAAATACATATCCTATGACCTAGCACTCCACTCAGATATGACACACGCATATTCACCAAAAGATATGTACAAGAATGTTCATAGCAATGTTTATCATAAATAGCCAAAACCAGGATAGTCCATATGTTTGTCAACAGCAAAATGGGTAAATAAAATGTAGCATATTAATTCAATAGAATCTATGTAACTTTGAGTATGAACAAACTATATCTATATCCAACAACTTAGGTGAATATAAAAACATTAGCAAAAGAAGCAAAATACAAGAGTACACAATGTGTGGTTAAAGTCTAAAATCACGCCAAACTAACTTGTATTGTTAGAAGTTAAGAAAGTGGTTATCCTTAGGAGTTGTAAGGACTGGCATGAGAAGAAAGAGGAGTTATGGGTATAATGTTTTGTTTCTAGATTTGGGCGCTCGTTGCATGGGTAGTTTCACGCTTTGAAACTTCAGTAAGCTGTAAAATTATGATTTATGTCTTACTTCAAAAGATAGATTACCCAGAGCTGGAACAAATAATCCTAAAATGTATATGGAACCAGAAAAGACCTCGAATAGCCAAAGGAGTTTTGAAAAAGAAAACCAAAGCTGGTGACATTACAATGCTGGTCTTCAAACTCCATTGCAAAGCTGTCATCATCAAGACAGACACATAGGTCAATGGAACAGAATAGAGAATCCAGAAATGGACCTTCAACTCTATGGTTAACTAATCTTTGACAAATCAGGAAAGAATATCCAGTGGAAAAAGGACAGACAGTTTCTTCAACAAATGGTGTTTGGAATATTGGATAGCCACATACAGAAGAATGCAACTGGACCATTTCCTTATACCATACACAAAAATAGAATAAAAATGGATAAAAGACCTAAATGTGAGATAGGAATCCATCAAAATCCTGGACAAGAACACAGGCAGCAACCTCGTTGACCTCAGCCAGCAACTTCTTGTTAGACATGTCTTCAAAGGCAAGGGAAACAAAAGAAAAAATGAACTATTGGGACTTCTTCAAGATAAAAAGCATTTGCACAGCAAAGAAAACAGTCAACAAAACTAAAAGGCAACCTACAGGATGGAAGAAGATATATGCAAATGACATATCAAATAAATGGCTAGTATCTAAGATCAATAAAGATTTATTAAACCCCCAAAGAACAAATAATCCAGTCAAGAAATGAGCAGAAAACAGAACAGACATTTCTCTAAAGGAGACCTACAAATGGCCTACAGACACATGAAAAATGCTTCACATCACTCATCATCAGGGAAATACAAATCAAAATCATAATGAGATACCACTTCACATCAGTCAGAATGGCTTAAATGAATAAGACAGGAAACAACGAATGTTGGTGAGGATGCAAAGAAAGGGGAACCCTCTTACACTGTTAGTGGGAATGCAAGCTGGTACAGCCACTCTGGAAAATGAGATGAAGTTTCCTCGGGAAGAGGAGCTAACCTACGACTCAGCAATTGCACTACTAAGTATTTACCCCAATGATACAAATGTAGCGATTCGAAGGGGCACCTGCACCCCAATGTTTATAGAGGCAATGTCCACAATAGACAAACTGTGGAGATCTGAGATGTCCATTGATAGATGAATAGATAAAGAAGATGGAAAAGAATTTTATTTATAACTTGTTATATGCTTCTTTTACTATAGCATATATATGTACATAATGGAATATCACTCAGCCATCAGAAAGGATGAATACTTACCATTTACATTGACCTGGTTGGATCTGGAGGGTATTATGCTTAGTGAAATAAGTCAATCAGAGAATGACAATTATCATATGGTTTCATTCAAATGTGGAATATAAGAAACAGGGCAGAGGATCAGAGGGGAAGGGAGGGAAAACTGAATGATGACTGAAAGTCATCAGAGAAGGAGGTAAGATTTTTAACCAGTACAGTTAGATATTTCCTTCTAACTTGTTTCCTTCAGAATAGATATTTGGGATTTTCCTGTATCACTATAAACATGCTAATTTTCCAGTCAATTTTTCCCACAGACTAAAGAATAGACATGGAGATGGAAAATTTCAGAAATTTGATGTTATTAAATCTCCTGTGTTCTCCTATGTTTGCTAATAATATCAAATGTAAACTACCTTCTCTATTTCAGTATCAGTTTACAGCTATCAGGTGTCCCTAATACTTTAAAAATGTGAACAAAAGACTTAATAGGATTATATCACCCCCAATGCTTTAATTTGAAATAAAATATCCAAGGCAGTTCCTTGTCCTTCAAGTATGTTTAGTAACATGAGGCGTATAGAGGATTTAAGTAAATAAGATATCTAATCTCTCAGAATGTGAGATTTCTGAAACTAGATTATGATCCTGTGAAAATGAGAAGTTGAGAACATTCTGTTTTACAAAGGCTTTCCATACATTATATAACCTGTCATGGTTCCTTCTGAGAAGGAAGATTTAGTATACCCCAGAGGCCATTTATTCTTTGCATACACACATGCACACACACACACACACACACACACACACGGGCACACACACACATATATGCAAAATATGTTTAACATTAGTGTGGTTCTTTATAATTGACATAAGACATCCATCTATATGGTGTCATATGATCATCCTAAAGGGCACAGTGATATAATTATCCCCTTTTAAAAGAGTAGAAATGTTGTGACTCAGAATTTAAGTCACTTGCCTGAAATTACACAGTAAATGGAATGTGAACTCAGAATCCCAGGTACTTTCCAAGAACCCTCACCACCTTGCTTTTCGTAATTCCTTTATTTAAGGAATAGAGACTGTTAACTCACTCAATACCTATAGTAGTTGGTATGTGATGCATATATGAGCAGAGACAATTATTATAGGACACATTTCAAATGCCTTAGAAAATAATCATAAGTTAATATCTAAATTTAAATCAGAATATGTCATTCAGTCATGAAATTTGGAATCCAGGAAAAAGAAAATGTAGTTATGTGACATTATGATGAATATAAAAACACAGAATTTTGCTTTCAAAATTCTAATCATAGTATCTTCAAAAGTATACACAAATTTTAATTATCTTGCATATATTTTATTTATATATGCGTGGTATGTTTAATCTCTTCCTTCTAGATGACTCTATGAAGAAGTTTAAAAGTGTAAGTGATGGAAAATTGGATGAAGAATATTCCAAAATCCAGGAAAGAAAAATATATATATACAAATTCTGCTTGTGAAAAGTAAGATAAAGGTCACATAACAGTGAGGATATTCCTGCTTCTATGGCTTGCCACAGATTTTTCTACTTGTTCTTATGGATGTCTAAAATACTTTTCCCCCAGGGATCCCAATGGCTCTCATACTCATTGCCCTCAGGTCTTCATTCAAATGTCACCCTTTGAGAACTTCCTTGCTACTGTATTTAAAAGTGTAACCCTGCTCCCAGAACTACCTATTCTTATTTTACTACATAGCATATATCACAGTCTAACACCTTACATTTTATTTCTTTATTTTCTGTATGCTCTTACTAGTATGTAAGCTCTATGGGGAGTGTAGATGTTGATGTTTGCCAACTGTACCTAAAAAAGAGGCAGGTACCAGGTTGGTGTTCAATAAATACTTTTTTTTTTTTTTTTCACAAGGAAAGCATGATAGAAGAAAAGAAGGAAGGGGGAGAGGGAGAGAGAGAGAGGGATAGAAGAGAGGAAGGAGAAAGAAAGGAAAATAAATAAAGAGTGGGAGGGAGGAAAGCTGAGAAACTAGTGTTGGTAAGATTAATGGTTAATTTCTGCTGTTAATTAATACTTGTTAATTAATACCTGATAAATCTGAGAAAAACCATTCGGGAGAGAAGAAAATAGAAAAATGAAGGAAGGTTCATGAGGATCAGAAAGAGATCAAAAAGATAAATAAACCAGAGCCCTTTGCATTATTTTATTTGATCCTCATAAGGAATGTGTGAAGCAAGGAGACTTGAGGATTGCTGAAGAATACAGAGAAATCTATTATCTATCTATCTATCTATCTATCTATCTATCTATCATCTATCATCTATTTTTTTAAAAACTTTTATTTATTTATTGATGAGAGACACAGAGAGGCAGAGGGAGAAGCAGACTCCCTTCACGGAGCCTGATTCAGGACTGGATCCCAGGACCCTGGGATCATGCACTGAGCTAAAGGTACACGCTCAACCACTAAGCCACCCAGGTGCCTGGATACAGAGAAATTTAAGTTGGAGCCATGCTAGTGTAAGCACCCAGAGGAGCTTAAGGCTGGAGAGATACTGGGGAGAGAGTGGTGGCTCTTGGGGGGACTTGGGGGGCTGGGGGGTTATAAAGTCAGCTTTCCAATGCCCAGTCCTAGGCTTTTTGAAAGTTTTCTGCAGACAAAGAAGAGAATGAGGAATGACGGAGGGAAAGGAAATCATGTATCACTTCAAAATGTTTGCCAGGTATTTTTTTATCTGTGTCGCGATTCATCCTAGTAGAGGCACTTTCATTTATATTCAAGGATTGATTTACTCATTGAAAAGACATTACCTAAATAGGCACAAGATTATTTGCACTGAAGCATTAGAATACATATTAGTATCACCATTATATTTTCTATATTTGGAATTTATCCAAAAAGGATGATCTTATATGAGGGTTTTATATATAATGTGTGTATTTACTTCAGCCTGGCATGTGCAGTGGGATGGAAAACTTCTGCTGTATTACCAACAAGAATAAATGAAGTATATGGAGACATTAATATGAAAATAGTTTAGAGACTTACCTAGAACTTTGCTGTAGTATGAATTCCATTCTCCCCAGTAGGACTGAAATATGTAGTCTTGCAGAGGATAAGAGATAGTATTTTTAACCCTCTCACCAAAGGTCATCTGGTCAGTGAGCTCTGACAAAGCTGCAGGTACATAGGAGGCAGGTGCTGGGATTTTCCCACAGTGTCTCTCAACTGTGGAAGCTGGAGAGAACCTCAATGTATACACAAATGGAATTCCTAATTTCAGAGCAACGAGGTCCCCACAGATAGTTACTGGGTCTGCTACTAACACATCAAAACCACGTTTCTGAAGTCTTGCCATTAACTTGGGGTTGCTTAATACTCCATCACAGATTTGTATATTGATTCGAAAAAAAGTATCTAGAAGTTTTCCTAGTTCTTTATAGAAACTCCAGAGTGTGAGAGGAGTTGGTCTGTGGTCTATCCATAGCATTATCATGTGTTCAATTAAGGAATCTAAGTTGTCGTTTGTAAAGGAGACAGGTATTACCTCAAAATTCACAGAAGAATCAGGATTAGAATTGATGAATAGAGTTGTTGATGAAGCCAGTACAGTCACATTGTGATTTCTTTGAATCAGCTCTTCTAGAATGATCTTAATATTTAACCAATGGCTACCATCCGTTGGCCAAATTAGCACATTTCCACTTAAAACAATTTCAGTCAAAGTCAAATTAAAAACCAGCAGCTGGACAAACTTCTTAGGCATGGTGATATCCATTATTAAAACCATCCTACTGTAGATCTTTCAAGATAAAAAGAAATTTTCAAAGTATATTTAGGGTTTTTTTTTCAAATAAAATAATGTTTAAAGTGATGGATACACTCATTCATAAGTCAATTGATCTATAGGTTAAAAGGAAAACAATATAATTCAAACCTTTATGTGCATTAAAGTTATTATTTTAACAACAGAAATAAATAAATTCCCATTTGAAAGGAAGTCAATTTATAAGCCTGGTGTCTGTGTACTATGTGACAATAATTATAAAAATGTATCTTTATCTTTCCTAAAATTAGGTTAAACAAAAATAATAGTTCTTACTGCTAAAGCCACTTTCTCAAAACTTATTGTAACTTCAAGATAGATGTCTTATTACAAGGCATTTTTACATACATTATTTAATTCAGTCCTTTCCAGAATCTTGTGTAGCATAAATTACTTGCTCTATTTCATAGAAAATGAAATTATTGTTGAGTTGCATACCCAAAAATATATGACAAAGTAGGGCAATTGGGACTATTATCATAACATCATTTGAGAAGTTGCTGGATTTCTATGGATTATGTCTCATCTTTGTAAGTTTTTGCAACTTTGGCAATGTATAATGACCAGCATTATTATTAATTCCCCATGGCTCATATTTAGGAAGAAAAACCAAAAATAATCTTCACTTAGAAGTTTTTCTCAAACATTTCAAGATGTTTTAGATTAATTGAATTATAGAGCAAATTACTACACATTTGGCAGAGGAGAATTTTCTTCTCTGATAAAGCATATTGATAATCATCTCCTCATTGCAAGGAATTTGTCACTTTCTTTCATGACGTGTCCATATACAGATCAAGAAGATTAGGGCCTAGTACCACAAGCTTTTCACTAAGAGCTATGTAGTAGCCTAAATTAGCTAGACACTAGAATTCAACAACCCCAGATTCAAAAATTTTTCTTTTTTCTTTTTCTTTATTCAAAAAACTGTTCTTTTACAAGTTTTGTGACCCTGGGAAATTACCTTTACCCTTAGCCTTCTCATGCATACGTGAGAAATAATGATGTTAATTTGTTATATTACTTTGTGGATTAGCAATATGATCTGTAAAGTTTCTTTGTAAACTGCTTGATTCAGAACAAAAGTTTGATAATATTTGTAGTTTAATAAATTTGTCGATTGATCAGTAAGCCAATAGGCTAGCTAGAGAATGACAACTAGACATAGATACAATAATAATTATCTGTTGAGATTCTTAGTAAATGCCAAACTGAACAAGGACAACTATGTAATGATGCTATTTTAAAAGTTATAATCATTAGAGATTGCCATTAAAAAGAGAAAATAAGAACAAATAATGTCATTAAAAGGATAGAAATCAGGAATTGAGAATGTAAATTAAGTGGTTTGTTTTCTATTCCCACTCTGTTGTCCTTGAATTGACTAATTATAGGCCTTTAAGTAACAAAAAGACCAGAAAGAGAAAAGGAAAGAGGAAAGAGAGAAGCGATGCTTTTAGAATTATTAAAATTGCATCCTTTCAAGAGTCAGCATCAATTTGAATATAATGTCTATACTTTAGAAATTATTTAGATTTTGAAGCCCAACAGCAAACACCCTGATGACCATTAAAATAGGCCTAATGAAAAGAATTTGATGCATCTTCATAAATCTGTTGCTATCATGACCTTTCAATAAAAAGGAGACAAAATATAACATACAAGGCATAACCAAAGGTTTATCAATAAAATACTTAGACTTGTCCAATTATTGAGGTTCATTAAGTGGAATATAATAATTAAGTAGGGATTAGTCATTAGCAATAGTGACATTAGCACTTAAAATCTTATCAAAATATATCCTTGAATTAAATGCATGTAGGCAGCCCTACTTACCCTGAATAAAAGAAAAAAAAAAAAAACAGTTTAAGTGTGGGCAGCCAGTAGCAGAGCCTATCTGAGAACTGAATCTCCTAATCTTCAACACACTGGGGTTACTGAAGGTCCTAAACACTGACTTTTGACCACATTGTTCTCCAAACAGAGTTCCTCCCCTTCCCCTTCTTGGAGCCACTAGCCTATTTGCCTTTTGAAGTAAATATGTTTTTCTCTGCTTCCCAAAGTCAATCATTCCGATAGCCAACTTGCTAGCTCTCTTAAAAACTGGAGGAACAAAGCCTCAGGCTCTAAGTCTGAGTCCCTAAGATTAAAATTCAGTGAGACTCTGAGTCTTTCGTCCTATCCTCTGACTGTCCGTATCTGTGGCATTCAAGGAGTCCCTTTGTCCCAGTTAAGTGGCCTTTTCAGGACAATAACATAACTATCTAATTTACTGAAGGACAATAGCAGATAATAGAATTTATTAATAGCTAATGTATATGTTTTTTGTTTTCGAATTATACTTGGATGTTACAGTGTTTAATTTCACTGGTGTCAATGTAGGTGTCTGTTTTATTTATTTTCCAATTCCCTGTGTGCCTGCAATATAGCAATGCAAATTCAAACATTTTAAGAAGATAAAAAATAAATTGTGTTTAGGGACATGTAGATATAAGCTTAGATTTAATTTTCCATCAATGGGATAAATAACAACTCCTGCCAAATATGCCTGATATCGTGAAAAAATGAAGTTCAGGGATTTAAAATGATTAAACATGTTTATTTTCTTCATGAAAGAAGAAGAGAGAAACCATGGTTCAATTTGTCCAACTCCATCATTTTATATGTAAGAACGCAGATCGAGGAAGGTTTATATTATCTTGAAGTCACAATTGCCAGTAAGTGGCAGATGAGATGAATGCCTAGGGATTCCAGTTTCCAGCCCAATATTCTTTCTTCTTTCTTTTACTTTTTAAAATGTGAGATACATTTTATAACAGCGAAAATTAGAAAACCATTACGTTTCATAATTGTGACTATTTGATAAGATGACATCTTAAACATGATTAAAGAGCCCAGAAAATAATATTCTTAAATATGTCTATGAAACATCAATATACGAATAGCATGAGTAAAAAATAAGTCAGCCAGAGAAAGTTTGTACTAATTAGAATATTGTCCCTGTACTTTGAATCAAAATTCTCATTCTCACTCTGCTTACTTCAAAAGGAAGTTCTCCAAATAGTAATAAAACAGATAAAGTTTTCAGAATCATATTTAATAAGCCATGTGCTTTTAAAAGAGGCACAGGCCCAAAATGAAGTCATGTTAAGGTCCCATGTCACTAAACCAAGACTTAATACCTAACCTAAGGTATTAGGCTCACCCCCTCATAACTTTTAATCTGCCAACTGAAATCTCTTGGTGAACACCAGAAGGTAATCTGCTAAACTTTTTCTTCCCCTTAGGAAGGAAACTTTGCCTAAACATTGCATTCTTTGCTAGTAATTCCCTCCAACTCACCCTGTTTAAATCTTTCCTTTTCTACGGCTCTACAGAGTTCCCCTCTACTTACTAGATGATATGCTGTCCAATCTCTGAATTGTTTAATAAAGCCAATTGGATATCCATATTTACTCAGCTGAATTTGTGTTGTTTAACACTGTTAAGTGTATATATGTATGTGTTATATATATATATATATATCTCACAGGAGAATGGCTAGTTCATTTATATAAAATTAAACTGAAATTAAAGTTCTTTAAAATATGTATAATGCTATCAGTTTGAATTGAGAATCCTTTTTTTTTTTTTTTTTTTTTTTTAAGATTTACTTATTTATTCATGAGAGACACAGAGAGAGAAAGGCAGAGACACAGGCAGAGGGAGAAGCAGGCTCCAGGCAGGGAGCCTGATGTGGGACTTGATCCTGGGACTCCAGCACCACACCCCAGGCCAAAGGCAAGCACTAAACCACTGAGCCACCCAGGGATCCCTGAATTAAGAATCCTTAAAACAACATTTTGGTTTGCAAGTTCTTTCTTAGAATTTTTCCCTCATGACGTGACCTGAGTTAAAAGTGTCCTCTTCCTGTGTGCTGCCTGAGCATTTCAATGAATGGCTAGAATTTAATTGTGCTATTCATTTCTCATTATCTCTTGGATTTGGAGGTGGTCCCAAAGGCCATAAAAGCTTGGAAACTATCTTTCATACTGTTTTTAAAAACAGAGTAATCAACTCCTTAGTAACCTTTGAGTTTTAGCTTCACAGTAGAGCTTCAACTTTTGTTTTTTTAGTTCCTTGATTGCATTTAGTTAATTCTTTTGAAAGCTTAAAATTAGATGCACTTTTCCTCCCTCATTGTTTTATTCTATATAAACTGAGTTTCTTTCTCAAACTTTCCTTTTAGCTTAGGGTCTAGCATCAATGCTTCATGACAAATGCTTTATTGTAACCTCAGGCAAGTTATTCTGCCTCCTTATTATAAAATGGTGAAGAATGCTGGAGCCTATTTCTTATCATTGTGAAGACTGAATTTAAAAAATTCATGTAAATTATTCAGAACAACATCCATGCTCAATAAATGTTAGCTATATATGATAATGTAGAGAGAGAATCTTACTTTAAAAATTACCAATTTAACCAGATCTCATCACCTAGACCCATCTCCCTTCTACTTCTCAGATAATGGTCCTCTGGGGTGCCTGAACTTTGGTGCAGCTATTCCCAAACACCACAGGCTCCTCTACAGGTGCCAGTCATGCTTAATCTTGAGGCACATCACAAATGATATCTTACTAACAATGTATTCAGTAACAAAGTTCACTAGTGATTTATTTTAAGAAATACAAACATATAAAATTCAAGATTATATCCATAAAAATGATCATCTCCATTTCCTGTCATTGAGTGGGAGCAAAAGAGTGACAAGGCTTTTGAAATTGCGCATGTCCCATAGCAAATTCATCTTGGATGTTATGTTAATGGCTGTCATCCCACTCAAGGGTCATTATGTAAAGAAGGATGCTACCAGAGGTGATTTGAAAGATTGTAACCAAACAATTAATTTACATTTAAAAAAAAATAGAGGAAGAAAGGAAGGTAGAAGGAAGCCAGAAAAAGATTGAGAAGAAAGAAAAAAAAAGTTCCAAACCAACATGCATTACTCTTCAGGGAAAGAACTCCAATATATTTTTTCTTCTTTAAAATGACTATTGGAAATCAACCATTTTGGAGATATACATTCACATTTGTTTCATTTCTAGCACTTTATCTTACATGAATTACCTGTGTTCAGTTCACATAAAGATCTGAATATTATAGTCATAATTTTTTTAAGATCTATTGTTTTTTTCTATTTAATATATTTACAGGAAAATCTGCTGTTATTATAGATGACATTAGTTCTTGGAGATTATTCACCTAATTATTCATGTCCAACAATACATTTTGTATTCATATAAATACAATATATAAGGATTATTCACTCAAAAAAAGCTATTTGTTTCTATACTTTCTGAAGGGTAAAATTGTTGGTAGCAATAGGTAATGTTTATGGATTATAAATATTTTACTGGTATTAAAATGCTACATTATTCTTTTTCTTAAATGTTCTTCAATCTTGGTGGGTTTTTTGTTGTTGTTAATATGTACATAAAAATAAAATTTACCTGGTTCAACTTTAAATAAATACATTTGAAATCCACGGAAGCCTTTTCTTACTTTCAGTTCAACATTGCATTTTAAGTTGCCTTGGGACCAGGTACTTATCCTCAGGCAACTGGCTGCAGGCAACAGCCACATGGAAACCTTTGCCTAAACAGCAAGTTACCTAGTGATAACATCAGCCAATTAAACTCCAGTTAGCAAACTTAGAAACTTAGTATAAGTAAGAAATAAAACAGTAGACATCAAAAGCTAAATCCACTAAGAGGAAGAGGACCGAAGAAAGTTTAAACCTAAAATATTCTGAGTAATTCATGAATTTGCCCCCAAAATTTTTAAAGGAGAGAAAAGTTTTTCTGGAAGGTTTGGTGTCAGACTTTCATTTGAAAACTATTTTCTTCTATTAGTCACTATATAATTTTATTTTAGCACTTGGTATTTCCCATTGGTGATAGTAGTTTTTCTTCACAAATTCACTGTAAATATTAAGAGATATAACATATGAAAGATTTATTACAGTGTCTAGCACATGGGAAGACATCAACAAATATTAACTGTAATTGCTATCATGATATTGAACCATGAGTTTCAACCAGATACCTTATGCTGAAATAAAAGAAGTAATTTAGACAATATAATATCTGATTCTTAGCAATTAGCAGAGATTAAGGACTCAGTCTGAGATTATTGCATTCCACTGCAGAAAAGTAATCTTACAGAAAGTTATCCTATTTATTTACTTAGGTGTGATAGTTTGAGACCTGAGTGGATATGGATTCATTGCAATGACTTGTTTAGAGCACTTAAACTAAAGTAAAAAAGAAAAGAAAAATCACTTCACATTGGAAAAAAGTGATTTTTATAAGCCAGTTCCATTTATCATTTTCATTTATCATTCTACATGTATGAAGGCTTACACAAAAATGAATTACTCTGTCATTTCAGTACTTTTGCTTCTTACCTGGTCTTTTGAATATGAGTGTTCATGTCTCTGGCATCAATAAGAATAACATCCGTAAAGACAAACTTTAAATAGTCATTTTAAGTCAAAAGAGTGTAATTTGTTTAGAAACATGATATTATCAAAATTGGAGAATAAGAACATTTTTAGAAATCTTCATTACATTCCCATGAACAAACTGTTAAGAAAGATTAGGATCATGTCTTATGACTGGGAAAATTGTGTGGTTTTATTACCAGTATTCACTTACAAGCACAATACAATGGAACATGTGATTCTGAGACTGCCAGCATGAGGAAGGTTTATCTGAGAATAATCTTACCAATTCTTATCTGAGAATAAGAAGCATTGTGATCATGATAATTATTTTTTGGAGATTGAGAACAGCCATTGATAAAAACAAATGTAATGAGATAAAAATGTAAACCTATATCATGACTAAGGTGTTCTCTATGTACACACCCCTTTATTTCATTAAGATGCTGCACTTATTCAGATGTCTCTGTTTACTACACATGTGAGTTGTTGCAGATCCTGACAACTTGATTGTTTCATAAAATGGCCATTTTTAAATTATTTTTCTCATTTTCTTTTTAAAGAATCTATTTATTTATTCATGAGAGACACACAGAGAGAGGCAGAGACAGAGGCAGCGGGAGAAGCAGGCTCCCTATGGGGAGCCCAATGACAGACTGGATCCCATGACCCCGGGATCATGCCCTGAGCCAAATGCAGACGCTCAACTCCTAAGCCGCCCAGGCATTCCTGTTTCTTCATTTTTAAGAACCAGTTTCAGCTCTACAATGTTGACCATTCACTTCCATCTTCATAGGATAGCTTATAATCAACATAGTAGCTATGTTCTTCTCTCTAAGTAACAGAACAGCTCAGTCTTCATTTATATCCCAGGAGATAAACATCTATCTTTGAATTTGGGGACTATTTAACATACTCAGAGGAGATGATGAGCCACTTGTAATTAATGCTTCTCTTAACAATACTCACCAAATAACCCACACTTACATGGCCAATTAATTCATGACAAAGAAGCCAAGAATGTGCAAGGGGGAAAGGACAGCCTCTTCAATAGGTGGAAAACTGGACAGCTACTTGCAGAACAATGAAACTAGATCACTTTCTTATACCATACACAAAAACTAACTGAAAATGGTTTAAAGACTTGATATAAGACCTGAAACCATAAGACTCCTTGAATAAAAAAACATAGGTGGTCAGCTCCATGACATCAGTCTTGACAATGGTTTTTTTTGGATTTGACACCAAAAGCAAAGGTAACAAAAGAAAAATAAACAAGTAAATAAAATAAAAAAGATTCTATACAGCAAAGGAAACCATCAACAAATGAAAAGGCAACCTACCTAATGGGAGAAAATATTTGTAAATCATATATCTGATAAGAGGTTAATACCAAAATATATAAAAAGTCATATAACTCAATAACAAAAAATGGATTAAAAAATGGCCAGAGGATATGAATAGTTATTTTGCCAAAGAAAACATGCAAATGACCAACAGGTACATGAATAAGGGCTCAACATCACCAATCATCAGGGAAATGCATATCAAAACCACAGTGAGATATTGGTTATTGTTAATAATGCTGCTATAAACATACGGGTGCATGCGTTCCTTTGAATCAGTACTTTTGTATCCTTTGGGTAAATACCTGGTAGCACATTTGCTGGGTCATAGGGTAGTTCTATTTTTAACATTCTGAGGAACATCCATACTGTTCTCGAATGGCTGCACCAGTCTCCATCCCACCAACAGTATAAGATGGTTCCCCTTTCTCCACATCCTCGCCAACATCTGTTGTTTCTTGTGTTGTTAATTACCTCATACCTGTTAGAATGGCTATTATCAAAAAAACAAGGTATAACAAGTGTTGGCAAGGATGTGGAAAAAAGGGATCCTTTGTGCACTGTTGATGGGAGTATAAATTGGTACAGTCACTATGGAAAACAGTATAGAGAATCCTAAAAAAAAGTTAACAATAGAATAACCATATGATCCAGTAATTCTACTTCTGGGTTATACCCAAAGGAAACAAAATCATTATTTCTAAGATATATCTAAGAGATATTCCTCACAGTATTATTTATTTATAATAGCTGAGACATGGAAACCACCTAGGTAACCATTGATGGATGAATGAATAAAGAAGCTGTGGCATAAATATCTACAATGGAATATTGAATTATTCAGCCATGAAAAAGAAGAGAATCCTGCCACTTATGATAATGTAAATGGACCCTGAGGGCATTACACTAAGTGAAATAAGTCAGAGAAAGACACTGTACAATCTCATTTATATATAGATTATAAAAAAAAAAAACACACACCAACTCATAGATACAGAGAACAGATTGACGGTTGCCAGAGGTGAGGGGTGGGAGAGTGAAATGGTTGAAGAGGGTCAAAGGCATAAATTTCCAGTTACAAAATAAATCCTGGGGATGCAATATATATAGCATAGTGACTATAGTTAATACTGTATTGTATATTTGACAGTTGCTAAAAGAGTAGCTCATAAAAGTTCTCATCACAAGGGGAAATAATTTATGTATGGTCACAAAGTGTTAATTAGACTTAATGTGGTGATCACTTTTTTATATATAATATGTAGAATCATTATGTTTTATAACTTAAACTAATATATGTCAATTATATCTCAATTTAAAAAAGAAAACAAAAATAAATAAATAAAAAAGAAAACATCTTAATCTCTTTCTCATGCCTCTTAACATGTCTTAACCAATTAGCCATTAGCTTTTATTAATTTCACATGATAAACAGCTAACACAAATTGAATGGTTTCTATCTCCTGGACACCATTGTAAAATCCTTTTATATGTTAACTAATTTAGTCCTCACAGTAGTCCTGTTAGAGATGGGGTGAATAAGTGTGGATATAAAGAGAATTAATTACTTTTCCATGGTCACATACTTGTAGGCGGAAGTTGTTTATCAAGAGCCTATGGTCTTGATTACCTTACTATGTAGTCTCATCTGCATTATTTTTCTCCATTTATAAGCTACTTCACTATTCCATGCTCTTATCACTTCTTTCCTAGAGTTATACAGAAGCCTATGGAAAATTTTCATTTAGGATATGGGAAGAAAGAACCTATGCAATAGATTTTCCTTAAGAGATAAAGATTGTAGAAAGAAGTTTATTTTTGCTTCTGCCTTGACGGATGTACAAACCTGAGAGTGGAGTATAAACTTGATCAGATATTGAGTCTACAATCTTTTCACTCCATGTCCATATCTGTCCAGATATTTTATGTAAGATGCAATTTTATACAATACAGCCCTTTAAACTTTTTCTGTTTAGTAGGTAAAAACTAAAATACTTGGCTTTGAAAATATTTATTGAATTAATTCATTATGGAAATCCTGACATTTCCATGTTTTTTCTCGTACCTCCCCACCTTGCACTTTGACCTTCATAAATAAAGAATCATCAGTAATGCCCAGCACACATATGCTATTTTGATATTCCACAACATTGGGCACAGGTATCCAAAGCATAAATTTGGATGTTGTCCTCAACTACATCTAATTCTATACTCATATTCAGACTTTCTTCCCCCTACTTATTTTGCAGGAAAATTCATATTCACTTTTGAAATTTTTTCTTGTGTATCAACTTCAACTCTAGTTTCTCAGAATATCATTCTCTCCTGTTACATACTGCCTATCTCCTTTAACTATCTCTGTTCTTCTTTACCCACATTATTCATACTGTAAACATTCCCTTTCTTGTATGACTTCTCTGCTTGACTGAAATTCTTGAAGCCAGGAACTTCATCTTAGTCTTTGTTGTAACCTCCCTACCTAAGGGAGTGCCTAGTAAACAATAGGAAATCTATGAACGATGATCAGAGATTATCTGTACGCATGTGTGTTTTTAAACACACGCACACAAACGCCTATATTAGTAATGGACTTATAGAAAGCTTAAACTCTTCCAGTTTTCTTTACACATCATTGAAATTTCTAGGCAATTTCTACTGCCAGTGTAATAATTAAATTAGAATTCAGTCCTGTTTTTAAACTGTCGCTGTATGTTATTCATAAAAGAACTAAGTTGGTATATATGAATCCACAAAATTAGAAAATGACACACTATAGTTACAAAGCATATTGTCTTTCATCTTCCTGTTCTCAAATGATACTAATAGATCAATATGTAGGGTTGAAAAATAATAGCCACAGGGAAATAAAGAGAAGATACAAAACTCTGTTCAAATTCAGATAATAATAAAAAAAATTACATACCCAAAGCTTTACTGTAGTAAGAATCCCATGATTTCCAAAGAGTGTCAAACATGTAGTCCTGTAGACTGTAGGAGATGAAATTTCTTACTCTGTCAGTGAAAGACATCTGGTCAGTGAGTTCTGATAATATAGCAGGAACATAGGAAGGAGGGAATGGTACCTTCCCACAATGCTTTTCCACTGTTGAAGCTGGAGAAAATCTTAAAGAGTACATAAATGGAACTCCCAGTTTTAAAGCCACTATATCACCACAAGGGAACACTGGATCTGATATTAGGACTTCAAATTTGCTTTTCTTCAGCTTGTCCATCAGCTTTTGGTTTTTGAGAACACCATCACAGATTTCTCTAGACAGCATGTGGAAGTTCTTAATGACTTTGGCCATTTCCTGATAGAATCTCCAAATGGTTGAAGGAGATGGCCTATTTTCCATCCATGTCAATACAAATTCCTTGATTATTCCTTCTACTCTTCCTTTGTCAAAGGGCACCTTATATATTTCAAATGTCAGAGATGGGTTAAAGGTCGGTGTGATGAAAAGTGCACCAGAGGCAACTAAGACAGTCACGTTATGCTCTTTTTTAATCAACTCATCTATAATTATCTTAATGTTCAGCCAATGACTACCCTCCATTGGCCAAATCAGAACATTCCCACCAAGGGTGATTCCTAGGAGACTAATCTTGAGAGACAGCAGCAGAATATTCTTATTTAACATGATGTGGCTTGATGTAGAAGATTGATGAGATCTGAAATCTGTTTTTCAAACAAAAAAGAAAGACAAATTATTTTTCAGTTTTGATTCAAAACAATTGATACCCTCAAGAGCATCCTTTCAACCAAATGATATTACTCATGGTAGCATCATATTTTATGGTAATTACAGGCTTGGGTAACATGTGTCTTATCTCTCAATTTGTTCCTTTAGCTTGGGTTATGATTGTTTTTTAAAGCTTGATCCTTCAAATCTTTCATTGCGTCTCATAATTGTGAAATTCTTACTATTGAATTCTTTGAAGCTACTGTATATCTCAAGTCTACCTTCAGGCCTGGGTACTGAAATATCAGATTGGGTCAGAACTTATTCAGAAATGTAGAGATGCCAAGGCTATAGATTTTCCAATATTTAATACATTTAATATAATATCATTAACAACAATTAAATATTATTATAGTAGTTACTATTTCTTAATAGATAGGATTATTACAAGGAGAATATTTACAAGAATGTGAAATACAAGCAAATAAAGGATGTGTAATGTTTGTTACTACTTTAATAATATGTTTAGGAATTTTTTTAATTTTTAAAAGGTTTTATTTATTCATTTGAGAGAGACAGCGAGGAAGAGGACAAATGTGAGGGAGAGGTAGAGGGAGAGTGAGAAGCAGACTCCCTGCTGAGCAGGGAGCCCAACTTGGGACTTGATTCCATGACCCAAGATCATGAACTGAGCAGAAGGCATATGCTTAACCATTGAGCAACCTAGGCACCCCATGTTTAGGAAAATATTTGTATTAAAAATCACTGAGAAAAGATTATAAGTAAATGAATGAATTGTGTACAAATATACATGCAAGAGATGGGTAACATTACTAATCAGTAGGAATTCTTTGAAGAGAATTACTAATTCAAACTTGCTTCTATGGAAAGTGTTGCTCAAAAGCTGCTGGTCTGTGTGCAGTATAACTACATTTAGACCAAACCTTTCATAATTGCTAGTATTTTTTTTTAAGATTTTATTTATTTATTCATGAGAGACACAGACAGAGGCAGAGACATGGGCAGAGGGAGAAGCAGGCTCTATGCAGGGAGCCCAATGCGGGACTCTATCCTGGGACTCCAGGATCACGCCCTAAGCCGAAGGCAGACGCTCAACCACTGAGCCACCCAGGAGTCCCTCATAATTGCTAGTATTAATTAAGCACTTCCTGTGTGTCAGACATTGTGCAAATGTTTTACATATGTTAATCTCATTTATTCTTCTCTAAAAAAAAAAACCCAATGAAGTAGAACCTATATTCTCACATCAAAGAAAGAACCATTGTTTAGAGAAGTTTAGTAATTGCCAAATTCATATAATAGAATAAGCTTTCAGGGTCTTTGGCTCCCAGAGCCTATTGTATTAATCACTAGGATAGATTGTCCTATCAGAGTGTACATTGCCCCTTCATCACTATAAGGAACCCATCCATATAAACCGTAAAGTGCCCCAAACATGCTGACACAATATAAAATGCACAATACCAATTTGTGTAACCCATCCTGGACAATGTAGGATAAATCATCCGAGTAAAATAATCTCTATTAAAATTGTGCATATGTGTGCATATGTTTGTGAATAAGCAGAAATGACTTTTTGTTTTAATCTGTTGAAATTAGAAATCTTATATATGTTTAGTGATATCTTTTCTAAACTCCCCGTTACTGAAGATAATCTATAGTGAAACACTGACTGCTCCTTTAAAACAACTGCTAACTTTTACAAAGTACTATTCAGAGTTTAGCAGACTAATCACACAGATCGTTGTGCGGATTTCAATGCATGCTTCTTTATACTAAGATTTTACAGTATGCAAAAAATTTCTGCCTGCTGCTGCCAACCTGATCGATAGTTACAAGATCCTTTAAAAACACTTGCTATGATTCACTAGAATGAACAACTGGTAAAAATTCACTGTCATTTTACTCATTTTATTCACTATCAGGGAATCAGATTCAGTTTTAAACAATTAAAATAGAGTCTTTATTCAGTTTATTTGTATTTCTATAGGCAGAGAACTGCCTGCTAAGTGAAAGATGAATCAAAGAGATAATTCTTATATCCATTTTATGCTCTCAATGAAGACAATTGCATATATAACTGTAATAAAAATCAGCATAGTATATTTGTGTCAGCATGCTAGCATGAGAAGAATTTAGATTATGATAATAAAAGATGTGCCTCAATTAATTGCACAAAAAGGGAACACACATGGTATTACATTACCAAAATTGATTATTGCCTTTACTACAGGATTTTCTTTATAGAAACTTTAAATATCCCTTTAAAAAAAAGATTATTTTTTTATTTATTCAGAGAGAAAGAGAGAGAGAGAGAGAGAGGCAGAGACACAGGCAGAGAGAGAAGCAGGCTCCATGCAGGGAGCCTGATGCAGGACTCTGGTCTCCAGGCTGCAGGTGGCGCTAAACCGCTGTGTCACCGGAGCTGCCCTAACTATCCCTTTTTTTTTTAATAAATAAATTTCACTTTGCATAAAACTTATTTGATATGAATTTAAAATACATAAATATAAAAAATCCATTATGCAACATTAAGAAAATAAAATAACCACCAAAGGATGAAATCTTCTTATACACATGCTATCTTAAAGACTAGCAGTCACTTGAGAGAATCATTTCTGCTTTTATGTATTCACTTTATGTGAAGGACCGATTCAACTGTCCACTGGTAGGAACTAAAAATAACAGACCTACCTTTAAGGAGGCCATTGAGCTTGCACTGGGATAAAACTTTCACTTGACTACTCTATAATACAGTTCCTTCAGTATCTATCAAATTATCTAAAGTATAACACCTAGATGGGAAAAATTCCCAAATTATTTAAAAATAGGACTGGAAACCTTTTTAAGTAGTAAAACCCACAACCTTGTAATAACTGATATTTCTTTCAGAAGAAAACATGAATCTAAATATACATTATTTACATATTGCTTGTCATAAGATTTTTAAATTTCTTACCTGAAGTTTTCAGTGAGAGCTTTAATAGCACTTGTTTGCTATTTGAAAGTTGAATTTAAGTATATCCTAGGTGGGTAAGCATAATGTGGTGAGAAATATGATCTTAAATAAGGAAGAGGTTGTACAGATTTGTTTACTCCTAAGGCATTCGATTTCTATTACATGACTAAGCAGATTAACCTTGAGTTAAAGTTGTTCCCTTCTATTGGTTTTCTGGCAACTATTTGCATTAAATATTGCCTTTGCTATTATGAACTCTGCAGCCCTTCACCTTCCCCCACCCAGACAAGGATGTCTGGATATATCTGAAATAATGATTGGTAATAATTAATAATCATTCATTATTATTAAGAAGTATGGTAAATACCCCTCATGCCCATGCAACATAGAATTATTATTATCAGTACTAATTATGAAAATATTTTTTAAATTGATTTTTTTTCTGATTTTTTCTGACGAGAGGGCTAGGAGCTACAACAGAACTGAATTGCTCTGTATAAGGAAGAAACATCTCAGAAAAATTCCAACATTTTTATTGATCTTTGTATTTATTTTTTTTTAAAGGTACTAATTTATGTTGGTTCATAACCATCTCAGGAGCTTCCTTGGCATAATCTGAAATTGGCCCCTGTGTTCAGAGGGCAGGGAGAGAAGAAAGAGGCAGCCCACTTCAGGTTAGCAAGTGGCAGTTTTAATAAGCAAAGGAATTTACATATGAAGTATCCTTTGGGTGGCAGCAGTATGAATGGATCCTTGCACCCACCTGCAAAATCTTAAAAGTTTAGAAAGAGATTTTAACTGAGTTCAGTCACATATACTCTGTAGATTTTCCAATACCACATAATTATCTCAAAGCAACGTCCTTGGAACAGTAAGTGGAACCCACATTACAGGGGAGAGGATGAGGAGCCTTTGAGCGTTAAGTTCCAGCTCATAGGTCAACTGGCAGTCATACCTTTTCACTGACTTTCCCTAACATTCCATCCATCATGACTGGATCTTACAATCTCACATGACCCACTCGTCTGCAGTGGGCCCTGGGCAGGCAGCCAGGGGTTTCACTAGCATGGAGTTGCTCGTTTGGCAGCTGTTTGGCTGCACTGAAAGCAAATGCCATAGCTATGATATAGACACATGTAAGAGAAAACACAGATTAGAATAATAATTTCCAAAATCAGTGACAACTTTTTCTACAGAAACCCATGATCTGAACCATTGATTTATCAGTTACCTGAACCTGTGGGTCAGATCATTCAGGGCATTCATTTGTGTCCTCATGAAATTTAATAAATATAATACATTAGTAGGCTCATCTACCAGGCATGAACAAAGAACATTCTGTTTGGATAATGGCATAGCTGTCCTTGTGAGACAGTGATAATGTCTAAGGTAATTTTATTTTGGAGAGATTTTCTCATCAGAGACTTTTCGGTATTCAGTGAGGACAGGCTTTGTTGGCTATCCCTTAAGGCTTACTGGATGAATTTAGTAAAGGCTTCTGTGTGTGTTAAAATGTCCTCCAGGCCAATGGAGGGGGGAAAAGCAGCCAAATTATCATAGTGGTGAAAAAACAGAATGTTTCCCCACTGGTCCTGAGAACAGGGAAGTTGGCAGCTTTAGAAACTTGAGCTGGTTGTACATACAATACAGGTTGGCCAGGGGAGACAACACTGTCAGGCAGGAGAAGATGGACTGGGAGTAGGTATGCCAGATGAGAGCACCCATCTTCTTTCTTTTGATGGCACATGCTACATTCCAGGCATTGGGCATTTTAGCAGGTGCAGCTTGCAGTAGGATAATAGGATCCCAGTAGAGGTTGAGTAGATCCCCCTATCTCAGGAGGGGGAAGTAACACAACCATCTTGGTGGGATATTCCATTGTAAATTCCAGTAGACTTTCCCAAGTGGGTGATGGGGTTTGGCTTCTCAGTAGCATACCCCACTGATCCACTGTGAGATTTGGGGCAGTCTGTTTCCCATGATTTCTATAACTTTACAGTATCAGACACTTTGGCAGGGGTCCCTGGTCTGGCACATAGAGCAACAGGCTCTGCTGGTTGATCATTCAAATGTATTAAAGCCTGGAACTGTATTTTAGTTTACCCAAAGTGGTTTTATCTGTTAACAATTTAACTTGCTGCTTTAATATTTCATTTTCATTTTCTTTTTTTTAAGATTTTATTTATTTATTCATGAGACACAGAGAGAGAGAGAAAGAGAGAGAGAAAGAGAGAGGCAGAGACACAGGTAGAGGGAGAAGCAGGCTCCAGGCAGGGAGCCCGACATGGGACCTGATCTCGGGTCTCCAAGATCACGCCTCGGGCTGATGGTGGCACTAAATGGCTGAGCCACCCGGGCTGCCCTCATTTACCTTTTCTATCAACCCTGCTGAGTGTGGATTATAGTGAAGATAGAACCTCCATTTAAAATCAATATGCTATTACCCACTCTTGCAAAATATGACCTCTGAAATGTGACCACCGATCACTATCCATATATGGTAGTCAGTTTCTCCGATCCCTAGTGGTGGCAGCCTGGTTTGCACGGTGGCAGGGGAAATCTTGGGTTAGGCCAGATACAAACCAAAACATATTTAGAACCTGCACTCAGAGGGAGAGGGCCAATATGATGAATTCGTCAAACCCTCACCAGCTGAACTAAAAACTAAAAAGGATGTCTTAGATTCTTTGGCAGTTGCCTTGGCTTTTGTTCAGAATACACAGGCTCTACTGCATTAGCTAAGTCCTTGAATCTCAAGGACAATATACAATCCTACTCAGGCACTCTGATGCCCCCAATCTGCTGTATCTATGGAAGGGTCAGTAGACTTGTACCTGAGCTAATGGATCATCTTCTGGACTGTCAGTGCCTTATGAGATGTGATGGGAAAAAAGTAAAGGCTGACTCAGGTTCCTGCAGACTCAAATGTCTTTTCACACATTTTTCCCCCACAAAGGCTTGCTTATGATCATCCATGCTTCGATTTTCCATTGTCCAAGCCATAGGGCTAGTCCCTTTAGAACAGCCCAACTGTCAATGCAAAGAGTTAACAACTAAGCATCTGCCAGATTGCTCCGAGCTCAGCCCACTGCTGCTGCATCCATTGCTGTGTGAGAGGCTCTCGTTGGAGGAACACTCTGTACACTACAAAAAGCTATACAGTTCTATGGAAGTATATCAGGTTTCTGCCTCGTCCCTTGAACACAGCTAGACTAGCATCAAAACATTTTAAACAACTAAGAAATTGACTGAGGAGTCCAGCTGGGTAGGCAGCAGCACTCCTGAGAAGAGGTAGGACAGAAGCCCAGGAGTAGATGGTGCATAACATGGTGTGTAGATCTTCTGGGTCACACTGGGGGAGAATATTCCCCTTACTGGAGTACATTTGAAGAAAGGTATATTGCCTTTCCAAGGACAAGGGCCCTGGAGGGGCGCCACTGAGTGGGCATGCAACATGAGGCATGTGCAGAGGACAGATAGTCTGGTTGCAGCTTTTCGCTGTGCTTCACCATAGACTCCAGGCATCTGAGCAGACATGTGACTGCTTTTCTGGGAGAGAACCATGCCCAGCCTAGTACTGTGAGGCTTTCCTCCAGAGGAAGGGAGCAAGTTCATACCTTGCGGGGTCCTTTAAGATTTGGCATTTTGAATCCCAGCCACCAGACGGATATAAAACACAGGAAAACAGTGGCACCAGATGACGGCCTGGGCATGGACAGGTTGAGGGCAGAAATCTGACTGATTCTTGGGACATAGGAGGGGAGATTGTTCATTTTTCTGTGAGGGCCTCCTGAATAGTGGCAGCCTTGAGTTCCCATCCCCAGGGACAATAGGGTAGGGTGATGCCATCTTCTAACACTCCCCACAGTATAATTGGGCTTCAAAGAGAAACACAGCAGCTCCAGTGGAGGCTAGAGCTGATTACATCAGATGTCACCTCCCTGAATCCTACAGGAGCATCCTTACCAGGGCAGGTCCAACTGTGAGCCTGTACTGTGGGGCTCTCTCAAACAGGAGCAACACAACTCCCCCACCCCACCCCCTCCATGTACCAAGTCTACTGATCACAGAGTGTTCCAAAGCATCAGCTCCAGTTCTGGCAGAAATAGGACGAGGCTCTCCCCTCCCCACCTTTTTTTTCTTTTTTCTTTCTATCAGGCTTATAGTTTTTGTTCATTTGTTTGTTTGTTACCTTTGCCCATTTTTTGAATAAAGCTTCTTTTTCCTTCCTTTTTTTTTTTTTTTTTTTTTTAATTTTTCTTTGGAATCAGGCTGACAGTTTTTTTGTTTATCTGTTTGTTTGCTTTTTTATTCTTTTTCCTTTTCTCTTTTTTTGGACAAGGTTTTTCCTATTTTTGTTTGTCTGTTTGTTTGTTTTAAATCAGGCTTAACAAACAAATCAAAGCACACCTCATTATGGTCCAAACACTCCCCAATGCAAGCAAGGAGGAACTCTGTAGGGTACTGACCTGTGGGAAAGAGCAGCCGAAACAAAATAGCAGAGTATATGCAGCATACACCAGAAACACTTTCTGAAGCACCAGGCCCTGGACAGTGTATGACCCTTTTTGATGTAACATTACTCTTAGGAGCAAGAAATATAGCAAGCTTTCATAACATGCAAAAAAGCAGAAACTTAGCCAAAATTACAAGATGGGGGAAATCTCCCCAAAAGAAAGATTGAGAAGAAATCACAGACTTGCTTAAAAGATATAAGCAATATATCTGAACAAGAATTTAGAAGTACAGTCATAAGAATACTAGCTGGAGTTGAAAAAGGCATAGAAGACACCAGAGAAACCCTTCCTGTAGATAAAAAGGCATAGAAACTGGTCAGACCAAAATAAAAAATGTTATAACTGAGATGCAAAACCGACTGAATGTAATCATAACAAGGATGGAAGATGTAGAAGAATGAATAGATGATCTAGAAAATAAAAGTATGGACAATAATGAAGCTGAAAAGAAGAGGGAAAGAAAGCTATTGAATCGTGAATATAGACTTAGGGAACTCAACAATTCCATAAAGTGTAATAATCCATATAAGAGTCCTGGAAGAAGAGCAGGAAAAAGGGGCAGAACAAATTATAGTTGAGAATCTCCCTAATTTGGGAAAGGAAACAGGCATTCAAGTCCAAGAAGCATAGAGAACTCCCCAGAAAATCAACAAAAACAACACCAAGACATATCATAGTGAAACTTGCAAACTACAAAGATAAAGAGAGAATCTGAAAGCAGCTAGGGACAAAAGATCTTTGACCTACAATGATCTTTGACAAAAAGATGGTTGACACATAAGGATAGCAGCACACCTGTCAACAGAAACTTGACAGGCCAGAGGAGGGTGCCAAGATATATTTAACATGCTAAATGGGAAAAATATAGAGCCAAGACTACTTTATCTAGAAAGGCTGTCTTTCAGAATATAGGAGAGATAAACAGTTTCAAGACAAGCAAAAACTAAAAGAGTTTATGAACACTAAACCAGCTCTGCAAGAAATATTAAAGAGGACCCTTTGAGTGGGAAAGAGGGACCAAAAGGAACAAAGACTAGAGAGGAACAGAGGCAATATACAGGAACAATGACTTTACAGTTAATACAATGGCACTAAATACTTATCAATCAATAGTGACTCTGAGTGTAAATGAATTAAATGTTCCAATCAAAAGACATAGGGTGTCAGAATGGATAAAAGAGCAAGACCTATTGATACGCTGCTTATAAGAGACTCATTTTAGGCTCAAAGACACCTCCAGATTGAAAATGAGGGGATAGAGAACCATTTATCATGCTAACAGACATCAAAAGAAGGCTGGAGTATTCATACTTGCATCAGACAAATGAGATTTTAAGCCAGAGACTGTAATAAGAGATGAAGAAGGGCACTATATCATAATAAAAGGGTCTATCTAACAAGATTTAACAATCGTAAATATTTATACTCTCAACTTAGGAGCACCCAAATATATAAATCAATTAATAACAAACTTAAAGGAACTCATTGGTAATAATACAGTAATAGTAGGGGACTTTAACACTGCATTCCCAGGAATGGACAGATCACCTAAGCAAAAGAGCAACAGGAAACAATGGCTTTGAATTACACACTGGATCAGATGGACATTACAGACATATTCAGAACATTTCATCCTAAAGCAGCAGAATGCACATTCTTTTTTAATGTACTTGGAACATTCTCCAGAAGAGACTACACTCTGGGTCACAAATCAGGCTTCAAATGTTATAAAAAGATTGAGATAATATCATGCATATTTTCAGATCACAATGCCATGAAACTTGAAGTCAATCACAAGAAAAATTTGGAAAGACCACAAATACATGGAAGTTAAAGAACATCCTACTAAAGAAGGAATGGGTCAACCAGGAAATTAAGAAATCAAAAAAAAATACATGGAAGCAAATTAAAATGAAAAATCACAGTCCAAAACCTTTGGGGCGCAGCAAAGGCAATCCTAAGAGGGAAGTAGATAGCAATATAGGCCTTCTTCAAGAAGCAAAAAATGTCTCAAATACACAACCAACTCTGACACCTAAAGGAGCTAGAAAAGAAACATAAACAGAGCATAAAGCTAGTGGAAGAAGGAAATAACAAAGATTGGAGCAGAAATAAATGATCTAGAAACAAAAAAAGTAGAACAGATCAAATAAACTAAAAGATGGTTCTTTTCAAAAAAATAATAAAATTAATAAACCCTGAGCCAGACTTATCAACAAGAAAAGATGAAGGACCCAAATAAATAAAATCATGAATGAAAGAGGAGAGATCACACACAACAGTGCAGAAACACAATTACAAGAGAATATTATGAGCAATTATATGCCAACAAATTAGACAATCTAGAAGAAATAGATAAATTCCTAGAAAGATATTAACTACCAAAACTGAAACAGGAAGTACTAGAAAATCTGAACAGAACCAAAACAAGCAAAGAAATTGAATCAGTTATCAAAAATCTCCCAACAAATGAGAATCCAGAGCCAGATGGCTTCCCAGGGGAATTCTACCAAACATTTAAAGAAAAATTAATACCTATTTTCCTGAAACTGTTCCAAAAAATAGAAAGAGAAAGAAAACTTCAAACTCATTCTTTGAGCCCAGGATTACCTTGATTTCAAAACCAGACAAAGTCCCCACTAAAAAGGAGAATTACAGGCCAATATCCCAGATGAACATGGACACAAAACTAATCAAATCCAACAGTATATTAAAAAGATTATTGGGGATCCCTGGGTGGCTCAGGGGTTTGGTGCCTGCCTTTGGCCCAGGGCAAGATCCTAGAGTCCCGAATCGAGTCCTTTGTTGGGCTCCTGGCATGGAGCCTGCTTCTCTCTCCTGTGTCTCTGCCTCTCTCTCTCTCTCTTTCTCTCTCTGTCTATCATAAATAAATAAATAAATAAATAAATAAATAAATAAATCTTTTAAAAAAGATTATTCACAATAATCAAGTGTGATTTATTCCACAAATACAGCATCCTTTCTTAACAAAAGCTCTCAAGAAAGCAAGATAGAAAAAACATACCTCAACATCGTAAAGGCCATATACAAAAGACCCATGGTGAATACTGTCCTCAACAGGGAAAAACTGAGAGCTTTTAGTCTAGGATCAGGAACATGACTGGGATGTCCACTCTCATCACTGTCATTCAACATAGTACTGAAAGTCCTAGCCTCAGCAATCAGACAACAAAAAGAAATTAAAGGCATCCAAATTGGCAAGGAAAAAGTCAAACTTTCACTCTTCACAGATGACATGATACTCTATATAGAAAATCCAAGACTTTATCAAAAAATTGCTAGAACTAATATATGAATTCAGCAAAATTTCAGGCTAGAAAATGAACATGCAGAAATCTGTTGCATTTCTATACACCAATAATGAAACAGAAGAAATAGAAATCAAGGAATTGCTCTCATTTACAATTGCACCAAAACACATAAGAGACCTAGGAATAAACCTAACCAAAGAGATACAAGATCTGTTCTCTAAAAACCATAGAAAATTTATGAAAGAAATTGAAGACACGAAGAAATGAAAAAACATTCCATGCTCATGGATTGGAAGAACAAATATTGTGAAAATACCTATACTATCCAAAGCAATCTACACATTCAATGTAAACCCTATTAAAATACCACCAGCATTTTTCACAGAGCTAGAACAAACATTTCCAAAATTTGCATAGAACCAGAAAGGACCCTGAATAGCCAAAGTAATGTTGAAAAAGAAAACCAAAGCTGGAGGCATTATAATTCTGGACTTCAAGTTGTATTACAAAGTTGTAATCATCAAGACAGTATGGTGCTAGCACAAAACCAGACACATAGATCAATGGAACAGAAAAGAGAACCCAGAAATGGACCCTCAACTCTATGGTTAACTAATCTTTGACAAAGCAGGAAAGAATATCCAATGGAAAAAAAGATGGTCTCTTCAACAAATATTGTTGGGAAAATTGGGCAGCCATATGCAGAAGAATGAAACTGGACCATTTCCTTACACCATACACAAAAATAAATTCAAAATGGATGAAAGACCTAAATATGAGACAGGAAACTATCCCAGAGGAGAAAAAAGCAGCAAATTCTTTGTCCTCATCTGTAGCAAATTCTTCCTAGACATGTCTCCTGAGACAAGAGAGACAGAAGCAGAAATGAATTACTGAGACTTCATCTAGATTAAAAGCTTCTGCATAGTGAAGGAAACAACAAAACTAAAAGACACCTTACGGAATGGAAGACATTTGCAAATGACATATTGAATAAAGGGCTAATATCCAAAATCTATAAAGAACTCAACATACTCAACACCTAAAAAAGAAATAATCCCGTTAAGAAATGGGCAGAAGACATAAACAGACATTTCTCCAAAGAAGACCTAAGCATGGTCAACAAGCACAAGAAAAAAAATGCCCCACATCTCCTGCTATCAGAGAAATACAAATCAAAACCACAATGAGGTATCACTTTACACCAATTAGAATGGATTGAAGTATGACTTTACACAAATGAGAATGGCTAAAATTAACAAGACTGGAAACAACAAATATTGGTGAGAATGTGGAGAAAGGGTAGCCCTCTTGCACTGTTGGTGGGAGTGCAAGATGGTGTAGCCACTCTGGAAAATTGTGTGGAGGTTCCTCAAAGAGTTAAAAATAGAGCTACTCTAAGATCCACATTGGATTGTTTGTTTGTTTGTTTGTTTGTTTTTATCATAAAGTTTAATTATGGTTCAGAAAAAAATTGAGTGAATAACTTTCTCTGAAAAAATATACTGACTCTGTGTAGACTGCAGTTATTTTGGGGAGGGGGGCTGGTAAGTTAAATTTCTCTATTTTCTATTCTGAAAATTCATAAAATGTCCCATTTCCAGTCTGATTATAGAAATGCATGTGCCCCAAATGGCTGAGAATAAATATAACAAGAAAGGCAAAAGCTGCAAAGCTAAGGGCATGCAACAGTCTCTAACAGAAAGTCTCAGAAATACCCAAAGTGGCAACAAGGAACGTTTGGCTGGAATTTGAAGGTCTTTTCAGTCATCTTTGTCTTTTGCTCTGTGTTTAAGGATGCGCGTGAACTCAGTGTAATTGAAATTCCCCTTCTTGTCCATAGGTGCTTCCCTGTACAGCTCATCCACCTCCTCATCTGTAAACCAGTCTCCCATGGTAGTCAGCAGCTCTCTCAGGTAATCTTCCTGGATGGTGCCAGTTGCTTCTTCATCAAAGCAAGCAAAAGCATTTCTGATGACATCTTCCGGATCTGTGCCATTTAACTTTTCACCAAACATCATGAGAAACATGGTAAAATTTATGGGCCCAGGAGCCTCATTCATCATGGCATCCAGATACTCATCGGTTGGATTTTTCCCTAGGGAGGCAAGCATATCACGCAAATCTTCCTTGTCAATGAAACCATCTCTGTTCTGATCCATCATGTTGAAGGCCTCTTTGAACTCCTGAATCTGGGACTGGTCAAACATGGCAAATACATTGGATGTTGCGTGCTGGGGACGCTTCTTGATGGTCTTAGTCTTTGCCCTTTTGCTTGACATGGTGGCGGTTAAATCCCTGCACAGCCACGAGAATCGGAGCGCTTTGGTGACCCCCTCGCTGCCCTGGCTGCGGCCACCAAGTCTCCTCAACTCCCGGAGCCCCTAAAGCCAGCACTTCTGGCCTCCCAGATTGGATTTTTTAAAAAAGAAAGATAAACTGTATGCTATCCACAGACATTCACTTTATAAAGAAAAACATTAAAAGAATACACACATCATGATAATGTTAATATAATAAAGCTGGAGTGGCTCTCTTAATATCAGATAAAGTAGGTTTTCAGAGTAAAGGATATTATTGGGTATTAAGAGAGTCACTTTATAATTAAAAGTGTCAATTTATCAAGAAGATATCACAATCTTGAATGTGTAGGAAGCTAACATCAGAGCTTCAAAATACATAAAGCAGACTCATGAAAGGAAAAAAAAGAAATAGATCCATGATTATATTTGATGATTATGGTAATATTCTTTTAATAATTGATGGAACAAGCTGACAGAAAATAAATTAATAAATAGAAGAAACTGTAATCATGGCAAAAATATTTATGAAAATTAGGGAACCCTGTCATAGTCTACAATATACAACATGCCTCTTTAGGGTACTTTATCTATGCTTTTTTGCCAGTATTAATTTTGTAAAATCTTTTTCTTTCTAGTTGCTTTCATTTTTTGATACATTTTTGCCCAGGTCATTATTTTTGTTTAAGTTTTTTAGATGAACTTATTATAAAAAGCCTTAAGTTGGATTTTTAACTCTAATTTCAGAGGTATTTTATTTTATTATTTTATTTTTTATTTTATTTTATTTTATTTTATTTTATTATTTTATTTTATTTTATTTTTTACAAGATTTTATTTATTTATTCATGAGAGACACAGAGAGAGAGGCAGAGACACAGGCAGAGGAAGAAGCAGGCCCCATGCAGGAAGCCCGACATGGGACTCGATCCCCGGTCTCCAGGATCATGACCTGGGCTGAAGGCAGCCCTAAACCACTGGGCCACCTGGGCTGCCCCTCAGAGGTATTTTAAAAATAATTCTAATACTATATTATAAGTAATATCACATATAAAGTGAGATAAGCGAATACTAATCTATATAATGGTCAGCTAAAAAAATGAGATATTTTAAATCAATTCTTTATACTTTCCTTCTCATTTGCCCCTTATAGCCATGAATTCAGTTCTTTGTATTCTCTTGAATTTCTTTATACTATTATTATTTTTGTTCTTCTTGTTAAATAACATTTGGTATTATTTTATATTTTTCAGTCTTTATATACAATTGTTACTTTTGTTATATGTGTGCATATTTGTATATATATATTTTGTACGTAGAATAAAGAAAATTGTTAACATGGGGCTAGATCTAACCATTAATTGAATGAAACATTAGAAAAACCTTCATAAAACTGAAAAACATAAAAAAGAAAGAAATAAAATATTTGATACTAATAGCAGATAAGTTATGAAGGGTAAATGGAGTTAAAGTACCACAGGATAATTTATTGTTCAGGAGAAAAATGATGAATGCTTGGGTGGCTCAGCAGTTAAGCGCATTTGCCTTCGGCTCAGGATGTGATCCTGGAGATCGGGATCGAGTTCTGTGTCAGGCTCCCTGCAAGGAGCCTGTTTCTTCCTCTGCCTCTGCCTATGTCTCTGCCTCTCCCTTTCTGTGTGTCTCATGAATAAATAAATAAAATCTTTCAAAAAAAGAGAAAAATGAAAATGCTGATTATTATGCATTGGTAAATTTAATTATAAAGTTAAATAAAAAGTGAAGAAAGAAGTCAACTAAAACTGATGCAATAAGGAAGAGTAAATCATTTTGTCCCAAGAACTATATAAGAAAGTCAATCAGTAGTTAAATAAATTCCTACAAAAACACTCCAGGTGCAGACCAGATTTTTGAGCAAGATTTACCAAATACTTAAAGAACAGGTAATTTTAAATTTCTCCTCTGAGGGTACGTAACTGTGATACCAAAATATGTACAGTACACAAAAGAGAAATGACAGGAAAATCACATAAATTTAGAGGCTGATAAATATAGAGGCAATTAATAACACAAATATTAGCAACACTTTTTCCATTATGCATAATAATCTTCAAGTACATGTCAGGATTATACTCGGAACTCGACTTTAACATTCAAAAATCAATTCATATAATCCATAACTTTAACAGATTAAAGGAGGAAAAATAATAGAGTAATTTTTACAGATGTACAAAAAGCCATTAGTAAAATTCAACATCTATTCCTGATTTAAAATTAAAAAAAAAAAAAAATATATATATATATATGGGCAGCCCCGGTGGCTCAGAGGTTTAGCGCTGCCTTCAGCCCAGGGTGTGATCCTGGAGACCAGGATCGAGTCCCACCTTGGGCTCCCTGCATGGAGCCTGTGTCTCTGCCTCTCTCTCTCTCTCTCTCTCTCTCTTTCTCTCTTTCTCTTTCTGTCTCTCATGAATAAATAAAAAAATTCTTTAAAAAAATATATATATATTATATATGTATATATAGAATACTAGGATTCAAGGGAACTTCTTTAACCTGATAAATGTTATCTACAGAAAACAAACTCTTCTAAATAGCTTTCTAAACATGTAAAAACAAGCAAAATAAAGCTACATTGCCCAGTGATGAATTTGTATTTGGTAAAATCATGAAAAGAAAACAAAAGGTTTATTATCAAAACTTGAGGATAATGGTAACCTCTGAAAGAAAAGGAAAAGAAAAGGATTGGTGATAAGGGGATCTTCTTTATTGGAAGTGTTCTAGTTCTAAAATGAAGGGTGGTTCCATTGATGGACATTTAAGAATTATAATTTGAAATGTTGAAGAAATTTTTTATCTTTATCACTCTGTTCTCATGGGACAATGCCCTCTGCTTTACAATGAAATCTCCCGCCAGATTGATGAATTTGACTTCCTGGATTTCTGGCTCTATTTATTTTCCTGCTCTCAAAATATTTTCGAGAGACCTATAACCACTCCGACACACACACACACACACACACACGAACACTACCCTGCAGACCCATTTTTCTATTCATGTGGCTGTCCAGTTTGAAGAGACAATTTTACATTTGATTCTGGCCCACAATGTAATAGAAAGAACAATATATGCAGCCGGTTGATAAATGCTCCAATTATAGCTATGCTATACTACTATACTACAATACTACTACCATTACTACTGTTCCTCTTCACACACACACACACACACACACACACACACACACTTTCTTGGACAAGGTCTTAACATGAGAGCTTTAATTTCTTTACATGTGAAATAATGTTTTTGTCATAGAGTTGTGAAACTTATGTAACATGCATATTAAATCTAGTAAAATATCCAAACCAGTTTTTCTGCAATTTGAATCTATTTAAACTCCTAACTGAACAGTTTTGAATTCCTAAGGCTTGAAAATTTTTCTCTTTTATTAAATTGCAAAAGTGAATGATTTCCAAAAACCATATTAAAACAGAATAATGTTAGGAGCCGGATGCCGGGCTCCATCCCAGGACCCCAGGATAATGACCTGAGCCAAAGGCAGACACTTAACCGACTGAGACACTCAAGGTGCCCCAAGTCATTAAATTGTCTGTTAAATATGTTGTTTATGTTCATATTGGTTTTGTGTATCTATGTACATATACAGGCATACACGCATAATTTGATATTACATATTTGTGTGATATTATATTTAAGCATATATTTATATGTTTGCATAAACATAACAAATCTATGGTATACAGAAATACATCTTGAGGAATTTTTTACTCCATTAACAGGTTAGGAAAATCCCAATAATTCACTCATACTATGATCCCTGGTCAGCGTTATCAACTACCATCCACGTGGGGGCAGCATATCCTAAAACTAGATGAACTAGCCACAGGAAAAGAAGTCCTGAGTGGGATCCAGGTTTAACCTAAGGCCCAATAGACTGCTATCAAGCTAAACACATGTGTGAATTTATAGTTTTGAAGGTGCTTTATACACAGTTTCTTGTTGAATCATTACAAATTTCTGTGACCTTTATGTTATAGATGAAGAAACCACAGTTTCCTGACAACTGAAAGGTTTGGAATTATATCTCATTTCCACCAATTACATATTTCTCATTCTCAAGGCCTCTGAATTTTTCTTTTCTTTTGTCTTCAAATGTTGTTACCTTTCCTGTTTGGATTTAAAACTACCAGACACAGGGCAGCCTGGGTGGCTCAGCGGTTTAGTGCCACCTTCTGCCCAGGGCGATTCTGGAGACCTGGGATCGAGTCCTGCGTGGGGCTCCCTGCATGGAGCCTGCTTCTCCCTCTGCCTGTGTCTCTGCCTCTCTCTCTCTCTGTTTCTCGTGAATAAATAAAATCTTAAAAAAAAAAAAAAAAAACTACCACACACACACACACATGATCAGTGAAGGATTTCAAAGTTATTTAATGAAAACTGATAGTTTCTTCTCATGTTCTTCTCAAGCTTTTCCTACTCCCTCACCCCTGAGGTAATGTTAGCCATTTGTTGTGTATTTTTCCTGACTGCTTACACACCCCTACACATGTGTACCCACGCACTTTAATATGGATGTGTATATGTGCATATATGTATGATGTATTATTTATTTATAATTTGTTGATGTTGTCGCTGTCTATGATATGTTTTTATTAAAATGATATCAAATAATGCACATTAATCTTGAAACAAAAAAAGTAGCCTTGGGACACCTGGGTGGCTCAGCTGCTGAGTGTCTGCCTTCCGCTCAGGGCCTGATCCCTGAGTCCCAGAATCAAGTCCCACATCTGGCTCCTTGCAGGGAGCTTGCATCTCCCTCTGCCTGTGTCTCTGCCTCTCTGTGTGCATGTCTCTCATTAATAAATAAAATCTTAAAAAAAAAAAAAAAAGTAGCCTTGACAGTTGTCAGCTGATCTCTTCTACCATTATCACCGTGGCCAAATTTCCTATTGAACACAAAAGATTTCACAAAATACCAAAATCAGATGAGGTCATGTGACTAGCTAAGGGGGACAAAAACATCATCACTCTGTAATTGTATGTAAGCCCAGACAAAAACAAAAATACTGTAGATCAAAAACAATTAAGTAGTCTTCTCTCTCAGCTAATGTGGGTGATCAATAGTTCTCTATCAATGACAGCTCACTTCATCTGTCCCACTACCTAAATAAAATATTAAGTTATTCTTCACAGAATTGCGTCCATTTTCCAACTGGCCCAGTGCAGGACAAACCCCAACTTCCTGAACCCTTTGTCCAAACCACTCAAAACAAACACAACCAGTTTCTTGATGCAATAAATAACATCTCATTTTTTAAACAAGTAATCCCTACACCCAATGTGGGGCTCAAACTTACAGTTCCAAGATCAAGAGTTGCATGGTCTACCAATAGAACCAGCCAGGAACCCCAACAGATCTCACTTTTTTGGCAGGTGTCCCTTAGCACTCTACAATTTGCTTTTTTAATTTGCTGTACATCATGAGCCTCTTCAAAGTCAATATAATTGACTTATTCTGTAGTTTAGATTGACCACAGTTTGTTGTACCAAATCCATACCAGGGGACAATAAAAATGCAATTTTTGTTACCACTGCAAACAATGCTACAATCAATATATACTCTTGCTTCTATTTCTTTCTTTCTTTTTTCTTTCTTTTTTTTTGCTTCTATTTCTTTAGAAAGGATTTCCCAATAATGATACTAGTGGATTAAAGAGAGGCATTTTTAATTATAATAAACATTTTTTTAAAAGTCTGTTATAGTTATATTCTTAGCTTCAGCAGTAGATTCCATAATAATTTTCTTTGTCAGTGTAGTAGGTGAAATGATCTTGTACTGTCTTAAAAAGCAGTCTTTTATTAGGGTGCTTGAGAATCTTTTTCTGTGTCCATTTGTTCATTCAGTGAATGTGATTTAGCACATGCTACTTATTATTCTACTTGCTGAGCGTATAGTAGTATATAACCAGATCAACTTCCTACCCTCTTGGAGTTTATATTGTTTGGGGAAAAGACAGCCTCTAAACAAATAATGAAATTGATTATGCGAGATGATAATAAGTGGTGTGGAGAAAAATTAAATTTGGTCAAGAGAAAAGGGAGAGTGAGCTACTAAGTTTATAGGATGCTCAGAGAAGTCCATTAATGAAATGACCTTTGAAACAGCTGAAGGAGTGAGTCATCTGGATGTCTGAGGCAAGCAGTTACTTACAAATAACAGAGAAGAGCTCAAACCTGAGCCAGGATAATGCTTAAAATGCTCTAAGAATAATAAGAGGTCAGGCAAGACTGGAGAGGAGAATCAAGGAGGTCTGAGAGATAAAAGGAAAGACACAAGGATCCTTGAAGGTCATTACAACAACGTTGGTTTCTACTCTGAGTGAAGCGTGCAGTGTGATAGGAGGGTTTAAAGCTGGGGAATGGCAGCTTTATGGGAGCTTTCTGGTGGCGGGGTTGAGGGCTGAGGGTTGAATGTAGAGCACAAGGGCTGAAGCACACAGACCAGGTAGGAAATTGTTGTTATAATTGAAGCCATTTGTACCAGAAATTTGGGGAAAAGTATTACTGGAAGATGTGGGGAGAAGAGATCAGATTTGCGATATATTTTAAGGGCAGTGCTACAAATCTTGGAAAAAAGTTGGGAACGATTCCAATGTTATTTTACTTGAACAATGTCATGACAGAGTTGACATTTGCTGAAATGAGGCAGGATGTGGTGGAAGCAGGTCTGGAGGTTGGAATCAAAAGTTCAGTTTGGGACACATTATATTTGACATGCTTATTAAACATTCAGGTAGACATACTGAGCATACTTTTAGAGACAGAAGTTTTAAGTTCAAAGGAAAAATCCAGAATGAAATTTAAACTTGGAAGTCATCAGCCTGCAGATGATTTTTAAAGCGATGAAATCAGATGAGCTCAACTATGGAGTAAGTGTAAATAGATAAGTGATCCTCGAAGTGAGAGCTCTGGAAAACTCCAGTATTTAGAGGTTGTCAGGATGAGGGGAAAGCAGCAAAGAAGATGGGGAGAGGGAGCAGCCAGGGAGGTAAAAGAACCAACTGTGAAAACAGGCATACCTCCTTGTATTGCACTTTGCTTTATTGTGCTCTGAAGATAGAGCGCTTTAAAAAAAAAAAATTAAAAGGACTGTTAAGGCATTAAATTAAAAGGCAACCCTGAGTTGGGCACCATTTTATGGCTAATATTGTCAAGTGTATTGATACCATTTTTATAACTGCATTTGTTTTGTGCCATATTTTGATCATTCGTGCAATATTTCAAACTTTTTCATTATTGTTATATTTTTTATTGTGACCTGGGATCAGTGATCAACGATGTTACTATTCTAATCATGTTGGGGTGAGACAAACCACACCTGTACAAGACAGCTTAATCGATAAATGGTAAACCATTCCCCCATGACTCTCCCTCTACTCAGGCTTCTCTGTTCCCTAAGACACAACAGTATTGAAATTAAGCCCATTAAAAATTCTGCAATGGCCTCTAAGTGTTCAAGAGAAAGGAAGAGTCAATCAGTGAGGCAAAATTTATTGACATCTTATTTTAATAAATCACCAAAGGCACCTCAGCCTTCAGCAGCCACCCCCTGACAAGCCAGCAGTCATCAACATTGAGGCAAGACCCTTCACCAGCAAAAAGATGGCCACTCACCAAAAGGTTAGATGATGATTAGCATTGTCTTGTCAATAAAGTATTTTTACTAATTTTTTAAGGATTATATTTATTTGAGAGAGAGAAAAGGAGAGAGAGAGAGAGACAGCATGAGCAGGAGGAGGGGCAGAAGGAGAGGCAGGCTTCCTGCTGACTGGGAGTCTGATGCAAGATACGATCCTAGGATCCTGGGATCATGACCTTAGCCAAAAACAGACGCTTAATCGACTGAGCCACTCCGGTGCCTCCAATGAAGTATTTTTAAATTAAGATAGGTACATTGTTTTTTAGATATAATTCTATGGTACACTTAATAGACAATAATATAATGTATATGTAGTGCACGTGTAATATGCACTGGGAAGCCAAAAAATTCATTTGATAGTTTTATTTGGATGTTTGCTTTATTGCAGTGGTCTGGAATCGAGCCTGCAATATCTCTGATGTGTAACTGTTGTGTTCCAAAAGCCAAATGGCAGTTTTCAAGAAGAAAATAACAATTAACTGTGTCCAATGCTGATAATAAGTCAATTAAGATTTGCCATATAATTTAGCAATGTGAAGGCTTTTGGTGAATTTGGCAAGAGCAGTCTGATGAAGTGGTGGAGGTGAAAGCCTCAGTGGAGTAGGTATAAGGAGATTGTGATGATAGTCGACTCCTTCCAAGAGTTTGCTAAGTGAGAAGAGAAATGAGGTGATTGCTAGAGGCTAACGTAGGAGAAAGAGATTTTTGTATTTTTTTCAACGTGGATGAAATATTCATTTGGATGAGGGAGTGATTATTGTGCAAGACAGAGGGAAATACTGGTAAAGAGACAAGAAGAGTGAGTGAGCATGGGCGCTGGTGCAGTTCTGGAAGGGACGGCGTCATATAACTTCATGGACTGTACCTCCACAGGAAAAAGTAGGAAGAACATGTAGAGTTGCAGGCAGGCTGGTTGACTGGAGTTTGTGGAAATTCTCTTCCGATTGCCTTTGTCATGAAATGAAAGATTGTTTGGAGGTATGAGAACAACACAGACAGTATGAAACTGTTTTCTAGAAGAGTGCTTAATGATCAAAACCAGAATATTGCAGAAGTGTCATCTATATGATCATGATTATGAATATAAATGCTATTATTCAGCATAATTGTATGGATTTTTCCAGTCACCTTCTGCTGCCAAGATTGGGGTTTTGCCATACCAATATGAGGAGGGTGTAGAGGAGCTAATAAGTATATGGTCAATACAACAACGTGATTAATATAATGTACCATGAAATCTCTGCTGTGTAAATAAGTAAATAACGATGTGAAAGGAAATGATGGACAGTGATGAGTGGCAAAATCAATGGATTGTTTGTCCCAGTGTGTTCAAAGATTGCTGAAATTATAACTAGGGTGAGTCTAATGAACATTTGGAGATCTCCTTCTTAAAAATTTTCTAGTCATCTCTTCACATTTTTTAAGAAGACTTTTGTCAATTTTTATATTTTGAGTATATATATATATATAGTATAAAAGTATATAGTCTTTTAACATTCATATATGTTACAAATATTTTTATTAATATATTACATTTACCTTTCCTATTTTAAGAATCCTTTCCAAGCATATTAACATGTATGCTTCACCACTCATTTCATTAGTTTCTGCTCAGCAATGCTCATTTCATCCTCTCCTGTTTTGAGATCTTTATATTGGTTGAGTTGTTTTTGGTATAACTACTTCTAATGATTTCTTCAAAAATGTAAATGAATGGAACGCTATTTTACTTAGATCTTACTACATGAATAGCATTTTGGCAAGGGCTAAGATTCTTAGGGCACAAACATTTATTTTTCTACCAAACTATAAACCTTATAGTTTCCAGTGGTATGGATGAAGAATCCAAAAGTGGTCTGATTTTCCTCTCTTTGAATTCAAAGCAACCAATTTATTCTGACAGAACATAAACTTTTCTCTTCAAATTTTGAAATCTTTCCAGTGTGAGACTTTGTTTCTCAAATCCTGCCTTAAATTCACTGGCATACTTCATCTGAAATTTCAATTCATTTTCAACACAAGTAAAGTATTTTTTAAATATTTTTTTATGATTGATTTTGTTTTCCCATTTCTTTATGCCTCTATCAGTCCTTTGTTGTTCCTTACAGAATGCTCCTTATTTCTCCTCCATCTCTCTAGTATCTTATCTTGTCACTTACATTTTTCTTTTTTTTTTTCCTTTGGTATTTTTATTTATAGGACAGTTCTTTCATTTAACTTTTTAAAAAAGATTTTATTTATTTATTTGAGGAAGACAGAGCGTGAATAAGGGGGAGGGGTGGAGGGAGAAGCAGACTCTCCACCACCAGGGAGACCAACATGAGTGGGGCTCCATCCCAGGACCCTGGGATCATAACCTGAGCCAAAGGCAGATGTTTAACTGACCGAGCCAAGCAGGTGCCCCTCTTTCATTTAACTTTTAAGATAACTTGGTTTTCATAATTGTCTATTTCTGTTCTGCTGTTGAATTTTTAAGGTTGGAAATTATGATTTTTTGAATTGTTCTTTGTTACATTTCTAAGAATTTTTTCACAACATTTTAAAAATCTCCTGTTTTTTTTGTTTGTTTGTTTGTTTGTTTGTTTGTTTCCCCCATCAAGTCTGCTTAAATAGGATCTTCTTGTTCTGTAGGTTCTTTTAATATTACTTAAGGAAGACCTTCTTGTTGGTATATTTTTATGTGGACTTTCTGCTTGAAGAGACTAAATCTCCAAGAGTGTTCTTTCATAACAACTTACTTTTATGCTAGTTATGCTGACCATTTTCTTATAGCACCCTCAATAATCACTGGCTAACTGGTTCCAAAAGTGTTTTGCTCTATTTTTGCTTTGAACTCTAAGGACTACTACATATATCTCCTATTTTCTACACTTCTTACAGATCTGTTTTTTTTTTTTTTTATATACCAAAATCTTATTAGTTTTGTTTGGTTGGTTGTTTTAAAATTTTACAGTTTTGATTTTATCCTAGTACAATTTATTATGGGTTTTTATGACTAGGTCATACTTAATAGCTAAGTGAATGAGCTCTCTGACTTAGTGCTTTTTTTTTTTTTTTTTAGGTTTTTCTTTTCTTTTTAAGGAATTTTATTTATTTATTTGAGAGAGAGGGTGAGAGAGAGAGAGAGAGAGAGAGATCATGAGCAGAAGGGAAGGGCAGAGGGAGAGGCAGACTCCCTGCTAAGCAGGGAGCCTGAGGTGGGAATCAATCCCAGGACCCATGGATCATGAACCCAAGCCAAAGGCAGATGCCTGATTGACTAAGTCAACCAAAGTGCCCTGATTTAGTGTTTAATTGCTTTGTCTTTCTCTTTATAAAATGGAACTGATAATGGACCTATTTAAAAGTTTTTTTTTGTTGTTTTTTGTTTTGTTTTGTTTTGTTTTTTTTAAAGATTAAATGAAATGATACAAGGTCAGCCTGGTACTTGGCATATAGAAAGTGATCCATACTAGTTATTATTGTTACACTTAGGATTTCATTTATTTTTATTTTTATTTTTATTTTTATTTTATTTTATTTTTAAAAAACTTTATTTATTCATGAGAGACACAGAGAGAGAGAGGCAGAGACACAGGCAGAGAGAGAAGCAGGCTCCCTGCAGGGAGCCTAATGTGGGACTCGATCCCGGGACATCCGGGATCACGCCCTGGGCTGAAGGCAGATGCTCAACCGCTGAGCCACCCAGGTGTCCCCTACACTTAGGATTTTAATAACTGTGTCCTGAAGACTTCGTTTAGTAAACAATGATAGCTCATTCTAATCACCCCTTGTTTATTCATTCAGCTTTGTTGCTTCTTTCACCCTTAACCTAACCAGTTTTGCAAAAGCCCAACCCTGATTAAATTTAACATTCCACCTGCTTTGTGCTGAAACAAGACTAGAGAAAAAACACACTACCATCGTAACTGGTACTGTTTTAAATTTAGGGCCACGACCATGCCCCCAGCTGTCTCCTTCTATTTCTCTACCTGCCACTATCCTACTCTTCTGGAAAGCCATTTCACATCTTTTTTGCTATTTTCTTCTGCTGTATTCTCCATTTTATTTTTTAAGCCCCCACTCCTGATGTTCCTTTTTGTTAAAATGTTTCAATTCATGTTATTCAGAGTATGGAGGAGAAGGTGCACTAAACAATATATTCAATCAACTCAAACATGTGGCAAATATATTTACATAGCTTTTAAGGCACATCCAGCCAGGTTCAATTTTGTGAGGACTTCATGGTAATGTAAAACATAGATTATACGTACACATAGGGACTGTTTGTTGACACTTTGAGTAAGATCTTTTTTTTATTATATATATATATTGATTTTTATATATTTATTATATATATACATATATTTGTTTTATTGGAGTTTGATTTGCCAACATATAGTATAACACCCAGTGCTCATCCCGTCAAGTGCCGCCCTCAGTCTCTTATCCATGAGGGACACAGAGTACCTTTAACATGCCAGCTTACTCAGGATTCACAGAGGACTGTTGAGGAGAACTTATTTTTGCAATCTTTAGATATCAAGCTACATGCCCTTGAATACGCTCTAGAGTATTGAAGAGAATTAGTTAAAATAAAATTATTATAAATGTTAAAATTTACAGGATGCCTGGGTGGCTCAGTGGTTGAGTGTCTGTCTTTGGCTCAGGGCATGATCCTGGAACCTGCATGGAATCTGCTTCCTCTGCCTATATCTCTGCCTCTGCCTATGTGTCTGCCTCTCTCTCTGTCTCTCATGAATAAATAAATAAAATATCTTTTTTTTTTTTTTTTAATAAAATATCTTTAAAACCCATTTTTTTTACTTCAATGAATGAAATTAAGGGAAATCAAGATTTTAGCTATAATAGGAAATTTTGTTTCAATTTTTATTTTTGACACTATTGTAGTGGTTTTAGAAAAACTGGATGCAAATTTTTAATACTCATTTCAGTAAGAGTTGTATTCTTTATCTCCCATTGAGTATGTAGGTTTATGAATGCTCTAACGTTAGCTTTTAATGCTAAGAAGACATTGGAAATGACACTATTTAATTTTTGATGCCAAATCATGAAATGATATGTAACCACTACCTTGTTTACTAGAATACTTGCTCTTAAAGCCCTTCACTATCATATAAGAAGTTGAGCTACAATGAGGCTGCCATGCTGTGAAGAACTTCAGTTCAAGCTACAAGGAAGGAACATGTAGTTCCGTGGTTTTGCTTATAAGTTGAGTGTGGTCTTCAAGTTCACACAACCTAGGCTCCCAACTTGTGGTTTAAAATGCCCCAAGGAAATGTCAGCACCCAGCCACTTGAGATTTGAGTCTTCCCAGTTTAATGCCCTAACATCACAGAACAGAAAAAAGCCATACTCTCTTCATCTCTGGATCCTTGATCCACAGGAACTTTGAAGATTATATAGTTGTTTTCCACCAGTACATTTTTTAATAGTTTGTTACCTAAAAATAGATAGTCGATAACAATTGCCTCGGTGTGTATGTGTTTTGAGTATGTATGAATATATGTCTATTATTACAATAAGTAATTCAGCTGTTTATAACTTAATTGTAGAGTCAAATGTATGTGTAGTGAGATGGAAGGCACAAGAAAACACTAACACTAATATTAGTGAGAAAGGAAATTTGAAAAAGAAAGAAGAAACTTTCTTCCATTTTAGAATTTTTACAAACAGCACTTATTCATCTGTATCATGACTTTGTAAATCATTTTACATGGCATTTGAATATCAAGACAAAAAGAACATACATGAACTCAGTTTGAAATCATTCACAGCTCTGTAGTGATGTATTAGATATTCACCTCAAACTTATCATATTGGCCTTCAGAATCCAAGAGTTATTTTGTCTCTGATATGTAAATCATGAAACATAAAGTTCAACATTTGTTTATTTTGGGAGTTTCACTTACTCTTCAGAGGATTCAAGTGGGAGTGTTAAAAGTTGGCTGCGATATCATTGTTTTCTGGCAATCTCATCACATAGTATCTCATTATTGCTCATGTTGGAATGTTCTCACTATCTGGGAAATTTCACTGGAGAAATGCTTTCAACCAAACACATCTTGGTAGCTGAATAGGGCAGATTCAACGCAGCGGCAAAACAAGCTGCTGCCTGAGGCGGTTCAGAAATGCCTCCCAGTTTTAGGCATGCCTGTGTTTGTCCTCTTTTTTTCTTTTCTTTTTCTTTTTTCCTTTTCTTTTCTTTTTTCTTTCTTTTTTTTTTTTTTTTTGCTTTCTTCTTTTTTTGGAAAGTGATTTTAGGTGTACATTTACACCAGATTAATCATATTTAATTTTGTTTTTCATGGTATACCTGTGACGGATGAATTTGATAAGACAATTACGAGGCAATCCTCTCTGTATGTTTCTTTAAGATTTATTTATTTTTCTTATATTTTTTTCAGAATGAAGCATTTGGACATGGTTTCGTGTTAAGGATTTTGTAATTTGTACTTACATATTAAATTTAAAAATTTAAAACACAATTCCATCCATTACAACCTAGTAAGAATTTATTGCTGCAAGACACTATACAAAAACTATGATAATATATCATTTTCAAATGTGGTTCTTCTTTCATAATATAAATTAGTAGCATGGAGATTAAAATTCCTTTTATTTATTTATTTATTTTTTAAAGATTTTATTTATTTATTCATGAGAGACACAGAGAGAGAGAGAGGCAGAGACACAGGCAGAAGGAGAAGGAGGCTCCATGCAGGGAGCCTGATGTGGGACTCCATCCCTGGTCTTCAGGATCAGGCCCTGGGCTGAAGGCGGTGCTAAACCGCTGAACCACCCGGGCTGCCCTAAAATTCCTTTTAATACTCATTTTCTCCATGGGAATCTGCTGCCTCTGTGTATGTGAGTGTGTGAGTGTGTGTGTTTCCCATTCTGCCATGTTTGTTTTAGATATTATTTCATGTTTGCTTTTAGAAAAATTATATTGGTTTCAAAATTAAATGTTTTTGCCAAGCCAGTGTCTAAAGATAGCAATATATTCACTTTCTGAAATGAAATTCCCTCTGAGAATGAACTCACTAATGAGAAGACTATCTAACATTTTTTGAGTCCTCTATGTGTGAATCACAGTTCTAAGAGCTTGACACACATATTTTACCTTCATCACAACACTATGAGTAAGAACTATATTTATCTCATTTTTGCAGAGGAGAAAACTAAGGCAGAAGGATTAAGTCACTTGACTATCATTATCCTGCCAATAGGTAGCACAGCCATGATTTGAACACAGGCACTGTAACTCCAAAGTTTACAATTTTAACAACTCTAACATATTATTTCATTGAATAACTTCAATAACAGTACTATTAGTATTAAGAATTACCATTTCTTACATGCTTTTTATGTGCTGTGCATAAGATTTGATGTATTACATTTGAGGTTTGCATATGTCATATTATTTTATTTTATTCTCAAAATAATGTTATGACATTATTATTTGTTAACCATGGTGAAATGGAATCAGACATACTAACTGGCCAAGGTTATGTAGCTAGTAATTGGAGCATCCAAATGCTCATCCTTTTTTTCTTAATTTCTTTTTTTAAAGATTTTATTTATTTATTCATGAGAGACAGAGAGAGAGAAAGAGAGAGAGAGAGGCAGAGACACAGGCAGAGGGAGAAGCAGGCTCCATGCAGGGAGCCTGATGTGGGACTTGATCCCAAGTCTCCAGGATCAGGCCCTGGGCTGAAGGCAGCACTAAACTGCTGAGCCACCTGGGCTGCCCCCAAATGCTAATCTAAGATTTTTCTTCAGAAAAATCTAAAGACTGAAGTCATTTTACCTTTGTACTTTGTGATTTCTTGTTGTTTGTTTTATATTTGTGTGTGTGTTTCATGATAATAAGGAAGACTTTATGGTTAAATAAAATAATAGGTTTCAGCTTCAAATAAAAAATTAAATTAGATACCACATTGTGCAAATAGAAAATATTGCTTTGAAGGGACCATATATCTTAGAAAAAAATCTAGATGAGACACTTCTAGGCAAACAAAAGGCCAAAATGATGTTTGGGAATTAGGCAAGCCACATAAATGTATAAAGCAACAAGCGGGAGTGATGGGGCTTGTACTGAACTGGAGACTATACATTCCAGCTAAAAATATTCAAGTTCATAAAAAAGTAAAGATCAAAGAAACAAAACCCAGCACCAATAATGGCATCAAGAATTCTGCTGGCCAAACAAAATACTTTGAAAGTAAAATTCCAGCCATGAAATTCTAGTTTTCCACTTCATTGCAGGTAATAATCAACATCTCATTTTCTTTTTTTTCAAATAATAAATTTATTTTTTATTGGTGTTCAATTTGCCAACATACAGAATAACACCCAGTGCTCATCCCCTCAAGTGCCCCCCTCAGTGCCCATCACCCATTCACCCCCACCCCCGCCCTCTTCCTCTTCCATCACCCCTAGTTCCTTTCCCAGAGTCAGGAGTCTTCATGTTCTGTCTCCTTTCTGATATTTCCCACACATTTCTTCTCCCTTCCCTTATATTCCCTTTCACTATTATCTATATTCCCCAAATGAATGAGAACATACAATGTTTGTCCTTCTCCGATTGACTTCCTTCACTCAGCATAATACCCTCCAGTTCCATCCACGTTGAAGCAAATGGTGGGTATTTGTCGTTTCTAATGGCTGAGGAATATTCCATTGTATACATAGACCACATCTTCTTTATCCATTCATCTTTCGATGGACACCGAGGCTCCTTCCACAGTTTGGCTATTGTGGCCATTGCTGCTAGAAACATCCGGTGCAGGTGTCCCGGCGTTTCACTGCATCTGAATCTTTGGGGTAAATCCCCAGCAGTGCAATTGCTGGGTCGTAGGGCAGGTCTATTTTTAACTCTTTGAGAAACCCCCACACAGTTTTCCAGAGTGGCTGCACCAGTTCACATTCCCACCAACAGTGTATGAGGGTTCCCCTTTCTCCACATCCTCTCCAACATTTGTTTCCTGTCTTGTTAATTTTCCCCATTCTCACTGGTGAGAGGTGGGATTTCATTGTGGTTTTGATTTGTATTTCTCTGATGGCCAGTGATGCAGAGCATTTTCTCATGTGCTTATCTGCCATGTCTATGTCTTCCTCTGTGAAATTTCTGTTCATGTCTTTTGCCCATTTCATGATTGGATTATTTCTTTGGTGTTGAGTTTAAGAAGTTCTTTATAGATCTTGGAAACTAGCCCTTTATCTGATACGTCATTTGCAAATATCTTCTCCCATTCTGTAGGTTGTCTTTGAGTTTTGTTGACTGTATCCTTTGCTGTGCAGAAGCTTCTTATCTTGAACATCTCATTTTCAAAGGTGAATTATTAATACTAGAGATCCAAGACAGCCTGGGTGGCTCAGCGGTTTAGTGCCGCCTTCAGCCCAGGGTGTGATCCTGGAGTCCTGGGATTGAATCCCACGTCGGGATCCCTGCATGGGGCCTGCTTCTCCCTCTGCCTATATCTGTGCCTCTCTCTCTCTCTCTCTCTCTCTGTCTGTCATGAATAAATAAATAAAATTTTTTAAAAAAACAGTAGGGATCCAAAAAGAAGTAGGTGAAAAGACTTTATTATATATAAAAGTATACATTATATATATGTGTGTGTGTGTGTGTGTGTGTGTGTGTGTAAGTTCCTCAATGTAGTGAGAGGAATACCAATTTGTTTAAAATAACTTCATATCTTCTATGAACTAGGGAGAGGGTCTGCTACTTCCCATGATATTCAAAATTGGTAATCATTTTGATTCAAATGAAAATTATTACAATGAAACCTGTAAGTAGAGATTATGTCCATCTTAGGCCACAATAACACAGGGGTAAAGAAAAAGTAGTACACATTATGAAAACATTATTTTTTGTTTTCATCTACTTTGCAAGAACTTTAGTTGCCCTTAAATTCTTCCAGGATTTTTCTGGGAATTGTCAGGGAGTGTCTCTGATCTAGTCGCAGGCTTCTGTGTTAGTTTCTGATTTTCTTTTTTTCATTCCAGCTCATGGAGCCTTATCTCCTCTGATGCCAGGTCCACATTGGAATCATCTACAGTGGCCATCTAAAGGCCATGACTCCTGTATATTCAGTTTGTGGATGGTTGTGAAACCAAGAAGTTGGTTGTATTTGACCTTCTGGTGTGAAACTCTGAATGACAGAGATAAAGGCATATCCAAATGACAATTCCTATGCAGCACAGAGAATTAGCTCACCTCTCATACTTTGGCCCAAACTGCCTAAGAACCAAAGTTTGGGCTTGGATTCTCTTTTGCTCCTGAGTAAGCATATTTAAATCTTTAATGCCACTACAGGCATAACTATGTAACCTGCAGATAAGTCTAAATGCAGTATCAGTATAACCATATATTAGAGGTTCATTATAGTAGAAAGATTTGGGGGTGGGGGTAATTAGTGTCATCTTTTCTTAAAACCTCTACCAATAAAAACCAGGAAACAAAGCTTCCAACTCATGAGTTAAAAGCCAACCACTGGGGCACCCCAGTGGCTCAATGGGTTAGTGCTGCCTTCAGCCCAGGGCATGATCCTGGAGACCTGGGATCGAATCCCACGTCGGGCTCTCTGCATGGAGCCTGCTTCTCCCTCTGCCGGTGTCTCTGCCTCTCTCTCCCTCTAGAGGTGTCTCTCATTAATGAATGAATAAAATCTTAAAAAAAAAAAAGCCAACCACTTTGTGATCCTTATCAACATAAATTTGAAAATATATTTATTCCAAGGTTTAACAAAAACAACAATTGTCTTATATTCTAGAATCAACAAACTATATCCATAGTACCCATACTCACTTTTCCAGTTTATATTTGCAAAAAGTTTTACCGTTTATGTAAATATATTCAACAACCCTTTAATGAATGCTTAGGTTGTGACTTTACTGTGCTAGGAACTGGGGAAAAAAAACAGAGGTAGGTAAGATATACTGTCATTTACAGACAATTAAAACAAATTACTTATGCATCAATGCATAATTCAGAGTGGTAAGAAATACAAGAGATTAAAATACAAGAAATACAAGAAATACAAGAGATGTGCTCTGTGTTTCAACAGGAAATGATAACATAATAAACACACTATATATACATGTATATAGAAACTTTCATGACTTAAGACTATGACTTTCCTTTTATTTCCTTCTATCTATTGAGAAATGTGTATATGTATAGTATGTGACATAAAAAAGATGGGCTTGTTAAATCAATGAGGGAAGGGTGATCTGATCAATGCAGTGGTATTGAGAGAATTATTTAGATAGTTCATTGTTCTGAAAAATTTCATGCTTTAGAAATGTGACTAAAAGTTCTATACAGGGAAAAAAACAGTAGAGGATGTGGGGACCATTTTTTAAATAGTTGTACCTGGAATAATTGGGAAAATAATGCAATTATGGAAACCAGATATTAAGATCTCTAAACAGACCTCAATCAAAGAATCTCTGTTCCTCACCTAAGTTCGGAGAAAAGACATAAAAGGTAAAGATAGAAGCTAAAATAACTTTATCATTGATTGAAACCAGGTCAGTGAATTCAATTTTATGTTTGTCAGACAAATGGGCTTGTTAATACTGGACTTGAAATTAGCAGACTTAGTTGCAGGTAATTCTGAACTGGGGTCTATAGGTCCATTGTGAGGAAAGGCAGGTAGTCTATACCTGGAGGACCAGAGCAGAATATCTTAGTGGCCAGAATAGCTGTCAAAAGGTAGAAGAGAACAGCGGAACAGAACCTGCCCAGTTATTTTCCCCAAATTTACTAATTAGATATATGACTTAACTTCAGCTTTAGCATTAGTAAAGTAGAAGAGGTTTTGAGTAAACTATCAGAATTCCTTCCACAGAAAGAAAATGTAAAGAAAAGGAAACACTTCATACTAATATTCTTTCAATATTTGTTCTCTTTTTAACTTTGGCTTAACCATTAAACTATGATCTACTGGGGATAAGGTCATTCCTCTCAGAAGAGATTAGCAGTTTAATCAGGACTATCCTGTGCCTCCTCTGCAAAACCACTTCTCTAATACCAGTCTATCCTTTGAGAGCTGGTGGATAGTTAGATTTTACCTTTAGATATCTATGAAATTATCCAAACAGCACATGAATTAAGTCAACTGAAAGGCCATTCTATAATTTATTCCATATTCTATTTCTCAGCCAAATGAATCAGCCCTACTGATTATCTTCAAGTTATCAAATATTTCTACAATGAAATTAAATGATATAATTAGGATAAAATGCCAAAAAGAGAATCCTAAAAAATCTTAACAGCATAAAGGTATCCCAAATTTGACTATGTTTTCACTTCTCTTATCAAATTCCTAAGGCAAGTTAAAGGCTAAACATTAAATCCCATTGTAACTCCAAGTCCAAAGAAACTAAATACCAAAATAAAATGTTCTTGCCTTTCTGATAGAAATCCATAATCCAAAGCATAAATTTCTCTCAATTTGTAATTCCCATGAGTCACAGCCAGATGAGTTCTTAGTAATTTTATAGATCCTGGGAATCTTTCAGCAGTTATAACCTAAATTTTGTCATTAGAATGGACTTAGTTTCATCAGGGTCTCAGAAAATCTAAGGACAGTTTCTGCTGTGCTTTGCATGTTGGAGTTCAAAGAGTTAGTAACACAAAATCCATGACCCCAAGATCAAGAGTCACATGCTCTTCCCTGAGCCAGCCAGGCACCCCTAAAGAGAAATTTACTCACATGATTTTGGGGGCTGGCTAGCCCAAAGTCCATAGGTTGGCAGACTAAAAATCAGACAAGAGCTGATTTTGCAGTCCTGAGTCTGAAATGTAGGTGGCAGGTTGAACACTAGGGCAAAGGTTTTGTTTTGTTTTGTTTTTTTAAGGCATTTATCTTTAATTTCTGTTTGTTTTTAAGAAATAAATGGCAAAATATATACACTGTAGAGCCTGAATCCCCCATCACAGGGTATGAATAATGGTCCAGTTGCGAAGCTCCTGAATATACTCTTTGGCATGGGTGACTGCCGTCTTCCGTGCCTCAGGTGGAGGTGGAGGGCCTTCCACCAACTTCACAAAGTAATGGCAATAAACCTTCTCCATGATCCCAAAGTGTCCTCTGCCATGGTATTGGGTGCGTTTCAGGTACTGGACTCGTCCTGAAGTCGATTCAGCTATATATAAATTGGATCTGAATTCCACATTGTGGTCTCTCACTGCCATATCTTGTACTTCTAAGAGAATCTCTTTAATTATTTGGGCCCCCTTTTTGTCACTGAATTCCAACTGAGCCAAAGCCTGGTCAATGGATATTCCTCATAACAGTTTTGCCAAATACCACATCTTGTCTTTGCTGTATTTTATTTGCCTTCGACAATGGTAGATTTCTGCTGGCCTCCAAGGTTCTCCAGGCAACTGTGGAGGATAAATAATTTTATTCTTCTTTTCCCATTTTCGATTAATGTCCAGAGACCCACTCATGTGGATATATGACCGGGGTAAAACATTGTGAGATGAAAGAAGCCCTAAGGCCAGCTTCCCCCTCAGATTCTGCATCCATAATGCACCCAAACGTTCCAGTATGGCCACCACCATCTTTCTCCTGTTTTTTTTTTTTTTTTAATGATTTTATTTAATTATTCATGAGAGACCTAGAGAGAAAGAGAGAGAGAGGCAGAGACATAGGCAGAGGGAGAAGTAGGCTCCATGCAGGGAGCCTGATATGGGGCTTGACCCCAGGACCCCAGAATCAGGACCCAAAGGCAGACGCTCAAACATTGAGCCACCCAGGTGTCCCTCGGGCAAAGTTTCTATGTACAGTCTTGAGCAAAATTCTTTTTTAGGGGATCACCTGGGTGGCTCAGTCAATTAAGCATCTAACTCTTGATTTTGGCTCAGGTCTTGATCTCAATGTAATGAGATCAAACCCTGTGTCATACTGAGCATGGAGCCTGCTTAATATTCTCTCCTTCCCTCTCTCTCTGTTCCTCTTATTCTCCTCTCTCCCTGTCAAAAAAAAAAAAATCTTTTTTGGGGAAATTTAGTTTTTTGTTCTTTAGTTTGTAAACTGATTAGAAACATTAATCACATCACAAAATATCTTCACTGCATCATTTACACTAGTGTTTGGCCAAACTGGGCAACATAGCCTAGCCAAGTTGATATAAAATTAAAGATCACACCATGTTCTGTGAACTTAAATTAAGCTATGAATAAACTCCCAGAAAGATGTTGGTTTTCACACAAGATTAGAGAGAAGTGAGTACATGGGGAATCTATCTAAGCTTCCCCTTGTTAAATAAATCTATAGTCAACTTAAGATCATATCATGGGAGGAGAATAGCCTTGAGTTTGTGTTAGTCACCAGATGGGTCCAAAGTTAGTTTCTCTACAGTTCCTTTGTGGCCCTGAGTACAGAATAAAATTTGAATTAGTGGTTCTACTGTTGTTTAGATCCTGCTAGAACCTGATTTCTAAAATAACAAGAAACTCAACTGCTTTGCACTTTGGAAGTAGCCAATATTGTCCTGTGAATGACTAAAAAGCCTAACAGAATCTTTTCTCTGTATGACTTGTCTCAGCTATTCCAGTTGAGGAAAAGCAGGGCCTGCTACAGAGCCTCCAGGACATACTTTATTAAGGCCCTATCTTTGGTGTTCTTGTGTATCTGGCCCTATAACTGAGTCTTTGACTCTACTAAGACAAAGTTAGAAAGTTCTGCTGGCATCTGCAAACTCTGTCTCTCAGACCTGCATGTGTTCTCATTTAGCTACCTTTGGCTTGGGCATTCTGGCTCTTATCAAGGCCATTTTCATGGCTATACCACCTTTGCCCAAGACTTGTTTGAAAAGAACCACTCAAAGTTAAATCATACATAAGCTACAGTTATTGCTAAGGCCACTCTACCATATGATTGCTACAAAGCTTATTACCAAGGCTGCAAGGGTCAAAATTGCTCTCCCTCCCCCCCCTTTTTTTCTACCATGCAACAAAACTTACATTTTGAACAGTTATTGAAACAACTAGTGATTTAGTTATTACTGAAACTGGTAATTTCTAAGCTTAAATTGGGGCAAATGGCTAGAGTGCAGAGCAATGCCATCATTGGGCACTAAGAATTCAAGACTGAAGAATTAACAACTACCTCTCAGACAGAGAATCAGGTGGAGAGTTGACTCTTAAAGGATGTTTTCATCAGAAAGCTTAGCCATCTTCCAGCTGCTTACCTGCAATGATGAGCCTCTGCTGGTCAGGGGGGATGCTCTCTTTATCCTGGATCTTGGCCTTCACATTTTTGATGGTGTCACTGGACTCCACCTGCAGGGGTCATGCCAGGCAGATTCTTTATGAAGATCTGCATACCACCCCTCAGGCACAGAGCCAGATGGAGAGTTGATAATAAATCACAAAAGTCAAAAATTTCTCCCTTTATATCAGAGATTTAGGAATACAAACAAATGCCCTTTTCATTCCAAAAGCCTCCTCATGTGTGTTTTATCTAAAATTTTGTTATTTCATTTTTCAATGTTCTCAGTCCAAGCATAACTGGGTCCTTTACAGACCAACTAAGACTACTATTCTTGGCCCAACTTCTGTACAATATTAAGATATAAAACAAATTATTAAAGATGAATATAAAATATCGCCTTTAGTATTGACAGAGGCCAAACTGGAAAATATAACTTTGGGTCTTAGCCAGAGAGAATTACTAAACCACAGAATTAGAATTTATCTCTTAAAAGAGGGCAGGCTCACTTGCAGGAGAAGAGAGCAGTAATGAGCAAATATGCCAGCCATTCTCTCAAATTTACTTGTTAGACACTTCACCTTTCCAGGAACAGAGTGTGTAAAGGAGAAAATAGCAACTCCAAATTAAAATAACCAAGCTCCTTTCACGTTTAGGAAATCTCGGAAGTATCCTATCACTGGGCAATACTCATCAGTTCACTCACCTATCGTAGCAGCTAATTTTTTATCATTTTGGGATTTTGGCCAGCCCTAACATGGCACAGGCCAGCCTGAGAGGGTATTTCCTGGTGCTTAGCTGGAAAGTATAAGAGGTACTATTGTTCTGGGAATCACACATTTGGGAGGAGTTCGGCAGTTCAAATATTTCTTGGTTCCTAGTATTACTAAATCCTTGGAAGGATACTTTTTGAACCCATATAATATAATTCTATTTGCACGGTTAAAAAATAGATTTTATGAAGAAAAGTATCTGAAGAAAAAGGTATGGCTAATAAATTCTATTGGAATAAAATAGAGGGTCAAATAGGTCTTCCAGGACTATCTAGCAAGAGTTCACATAGACCTGAGGCATAAAGTGTAAGAACTATATGAAATTCCTCAAACTGTTGGTTTTTGTTGTTATTCTTGTGAGCCCATTGTACTAATTATCAATTAAAAGTGACACAGACATCTTGGGTCCAAGATATCAATTTGAGAAATTGCAAATAATAGTAACAAAAATAACAAAGTGGGAGAATGTTGGATACAGTCTGCAGCCAGTCATTAGAGACAGATGGCAGGGTATATAACAGATGGTGACAATTTAAAAAATCTATTATTAGATTTCTCTGAAGAAGAATTATTTGCTTTGAAGATGATATTTTTTACATCTTCAGACTTTCTTCTAACTCAAAGCTCTGAGACAAATTACAAACTACTGTTAAAAAAGAAAGACATAGAAGGTGAGAAGAGTGCCATAAATTCACCGTGGGTGAGGTGGGTATAGGTCTGTTTAGTATATATGTTGTTTTTCTCTTCTGTATGCAGTCTCTAAATTTTCCTTGAAATATAAGTCATATTTTCACTGTGCAAGTGTTAGTTAAGAAAGTTACTTCAGGCCCCAAGTACTTTCAATATATTCTCTATCAGGTTAATCAAGGAAATGATTATTTCCACATATCTTTGGCAAATAAAAACAAAGTTATAAATTGTTATGTGCGTGATCATGTGAATCTGTGTTTACATGTCTTAGCTATTTTCTTTCATAGTATTTCAAAGCTGAAAATTTATTCATCTGAACTTCTATAGACTTTTCTTTTTTTTCTTTTTTTTTGGGGGGGGTAATAACATTATCCTTCTTTTATTTATTTATTTATTTATTTATTTATTTATTTATTTATTTATTTATTTTTTTTTTTACTTTTCTATAGACCATAGCCATGGGTGGCCTACATTCTGTCTGAATGAAATTATTTTATAAATAACAAAACAGATAAGCCTATGAATTGGTAGATAGACTTATAACTCTTTTGTAGTATGTCTTAAACCTTTGCATATCATATCTGGTAGTTTAATCCTTAGGTTGAACTCAAGAAAAATGCACCAAAGATATGTATACCAAATACATGAACAAGAATGTTCATAGCAGTAGTATGCATAAAAAACAAACTGGAAACCCTTTCTATGCCCATCAAAAGCAAATAAATATTAGTATATTTTCACAATAAAAATATATATAATGAAAATGAAAGAAAGTCCTGATAGTACAAGCAGTGTGATAAATCACTCATTTATAATGTTGAAAGAAAAAAGTCAAAAAATCAAAGAATTCACCTGCACAATTCCAATAACTTAAATTTCAAAAAGAAGCAAAACTAACCTATAATGCTGGAAATCTGGATTTTGGTTTTCATTATGGAGAATATTAACTGAAAAGGAGTACAATGGAGGGGAAGGCTCTGGTATGCTACGATTGTTCTTGGCATATCTATCTGAATACATACGATTTGTACAACTCTTCTGAGTGAATGTTATACTTCACAAAATGTAAAACTGTTGACAATTGAAAATTCACATATTGCCATGGAACCTCTGTAACACTGAACGTTATGCCTTCACCGGTAGACTGCATTGACTTTTACCATATATCTATTGACTTTGTTATGTATTCCTGCCTTTTTCTGGTTTACTTTCCTTGTGTTCTTCTTCTGGCTTTGTTGCAGAAGCCCAGTGTGCTTCAAGCATAAGACCTCAAAACATGTCAATAAGAACAATTCAGGCAAAAAAAAAAATGCAAGAGTAGTTTTCACACATATCAATCTATTTAGAAATTTAGCTTTTATCCAATGGAAGGAATAATACACAGGAAATAAGCAAAAATGTTAATGAAATGGAATTTGCACCAATTGTTTAAGCTAAAGAATAGGTCACACATTGAGCAAACTGTGTTGGAAAAGTTACTAATTTCTATTATTTTGAAATATAGTACACATTTGGCTAACAGCCCAAGGTAGAGCTGTGTAATTCATTAAACTTCTTCCTTTCAAATTATATTAAATGATCAGTTTTAAATTTTATCTAGTTAATTTTTTGCATTTCCAAATATGAATCCAGTCAGTACAAAAGAGTGCCTTGACAGTTGTATCTATTTATTATCTATCTATCTATCTATCTATCTATCTATCTATCTATCTATTTATCTATCTATCATCATCATCATCTATCTATCATCTATCTATCTATCATCTACCTATCATCATCATCGTCATCATCTATCATCTGATCTACCTTTCTAGCATCTATGCATCTGGTAGTTACTTGGAAAACAAGACTAGCTCATCTGCATTATTTGGAAATAGCAGTCAGTAATATAAGTATTGAATTACCATTGGTGTTGGGACACCTGGGTGGCTCAGCAGTTGAGTGTCTGCCTTGGGCTCAGGGTGTGATCTCGGGTCCGGGATTGAGTCCCATATGGGGCTCCTTGCGGGGAGCCTGCTTCTCCTCTGCCCTTGTCTCTGCCTCTCTCTCTCTATCTCTCATGAATAAATAAATAAAATCTTAAAAAAAAAAGAAATTTAAATTATCTTTGCTGTTTATATAAAATGCATAATCTGGGGACACTGTCCAAACTACTTTACAATCTATAGGAAGAGCCACAAGAATTTTACTTTCTGTACAAATACTTTCATTATGCTCAAGAATTTTGGTACTCCTATTAATAGGACTGGAGGAAGAGGAGATATGAAGGATACAATTTGAAAGAAAATATTTTGTCCTTTCTCTTCCTTTTCCTCCCCCATTCAAATTTGCATGAGAAGTTTCTCAATAAGATTTATTACAGCTTGTTCTCTTCCTCCCTGATTAGGAGAGAACAGGACAGAGTACAGTCAGTCCTCATCTTATGAATAGGCTGCATTATAAAAACTATCTTGTTAGTCATGTATTTGGACTCTATGCATTGTACCAGAACCATTCCTTTCAATTAGTGAGCTTTTAAATCAACAATCAAAAGGTACATTAATTTAGATGAACTTGAACTATGCTGTCTTTTTAAAAATGATTAAAAAATATCAATTATACCATAGCTTATAAGAGAAAGGCATTCACAGATCTAACCTTTCACAGGCTTACAGGCAATGTCTGTGCAACATTAGGTCTCTGAAAATGGATAGAGCTTGGAACGTTTACACTGTCCACTGGGGCATCTTTACTTGAATATGTTTATGATAGTATTTTGAGAGTTAATTAATATCTAATATCTGAAGGAGATAATTTATATATAGTTCTCTATATTGTCAGAATTGTTAAGAATGACATTTTGGAGTAAAACAAACTTAGATTGAATCCTAATTTAAAGTTTAGTTTTCTCATTTTATCTTCTTCCAGTTTTATTAAGCAATAATTGACATAAATCCCTGTGTAAGTTTAAAGCATATAGCATGTTGGTTTGATTACATAAAATGTAAAACTGAACAGTGGGTCCAGCTAAGATCTGTATTCTCATATAGATACATTAGGGGAAAAAAGGAAAGAGAAGAAAGTGGGGAAAAAGAAGAAAGGGAAAAGATTTGCCTTTGATGAGACTTCTTAGCATACTTTTGATGATGGCCATGCTAACAGACATGAAGTGATATATCATTCTTGTTTTAATTTCTACTTCCTTAATGACTAGTGATGTGGAGTATATTTTCATGTACCTATTGGTCTTTTGTATATCTTTTAGGAGAAATGTCTATTCAGGTTCTTTCCCTATTTGTTATTTGGATTATTTGTTTGTTGTTGTTCTGCTGTTGAGTGGTATGATTTTTTAAATTTCTTTATAAGTTTAGGATATTAATCTTTTATCAGATATATGATTTGCACATATTTTTTCACATTCTGTAGGTTGTTCACTTTATTGGTGATTTATTTTTTGTGCAAAAGCTTTTCAGTTTGGTGTATTTCTACTTATTTATTTTTATTTTGTTGCTTATGCTTTAAGTGTCATCACCAAAAGATCATTACCAAGACCCATGTCAAGGAGCTTTGTTTCTATGTTTTCTCCTAAGCGTTTCATGATTTTAGATATTACATTTAATATTTAATTCATTTCAAGTTAATTTTGTTAGTGGTATAAAATATGGGTCTAGTTTCATTCTCTTACATGTGACTAACTATCCCAGCACCACTTATTGAAAAGACTGTCTTTTCTCCATTGAATATACTTGGCTCCTTTGTCAAATATTAGTTGAGACATATGCTCGGTTTTAGTTTTGGACTTCAATTCTGTCCATTGGTCTATTTGTTTGTTTGTATGCCAGTATCATCCTGTTGTGATAACTTTAGCTTTATAGCATAGAGTGAAATCAAGAAGAGTGATATCTCCTGCTTTGTTCTTTGTCAGGGTTGCTTTGGCTGTTTGGGATCTTTTTTGTCATTCTGTATAAATCTTGTGTTTTTTTCTACTTCTGTAAAATTTACCATTGGAATCTTAATAGGGATTTTAAATCTATAGATAGCTTTTGGTAGTAATGACATTTTAACAATATTAATTCTTCAAATCCAGGAACATGATAAACCTTTCCATTTATTTGTGTCTTGATTTTTTTCATCAATGTACTATAATTTTCAACATAGAGATCTTTTATCCTTCTTAGAAATTGAGACAAAGTATTATTGTGATTACTGGGAAGAAAATTCTTTCAACATCAGGTGGACTTCAGTTCTTTGCTTTCAAGAAATAACAAGGAAGGAAGACCTAATAGTGTTGTCATTCAATAGATTGTTCACGTATCTGATTCTTTTAATGAGTTTTGATATTTGATTTTTGTCATATAAATCAGAACCAATGGGGATATATATGTATACACACACACTACATACATACATACATGTACATATGTGTATACACATATGTGTGTATATACATACATGCACATGCATATATACGTACATATCAAGAGATTTATTGCAAAGAGTTGGCTTTATGATTGTAGGGCCTAGTTAAGCAAGTCTGAAATCTGTAAGGCAGACCTTCAGACTGTAAACTCTAAGACAGAGCTAATACTGCATTCTTTAAATGGAATTTCTGAATTTCTTCTTCCTCAGGGATATCTCAGTTCTACTCTTAAAGCCCCCCCCCTTTTTTTTAAAGTGCCACATGCTATAAATGGTCACGTTTTAATCCAGAAGAACAGTTTGAAATAAAATTCTATTGATTCAAATGGCTTTGAAACAAAAGTGACTTGTAAAGATATCCCACAGCCCAAGCTAGAAATAGTGTTCTCCCTATAGTTTCCAGAGAAAATGTTTGGCTGTATTGGTTATGGAAGCAGCACAAACTCTGCATGACCCGGTTACATTTTTATGCTAATTGTCCCCCTTCAGAGTAAGTGAGGCCTGAAGGCACAGTGCTTCTCACTGCAGCCAACAATGAATTACGTAGCCAAAATTCATCTGATCACTATTGTGTGTGTCACTGTGTAGCAGCCCTCTGCAAATCAGGTTAATGATTTTGAGAAACCCCACCCTTTGCCAGAACCTCAGATGCAAGTGTCAGTATTGATGAGGGGACTTTGTGGAGCTTTTGCCGCCTTTCCTCAGGGCAAAAATTCTGAACGTGGCCTCCAACATTTTGCAAGGGAGTCTGTGAACAGTCCAGGGGTGAGATGGGGCACACAAGTTCCCTGAGAAGGCATCCACCCTCTGAGCTGAGGGGTCAGTAGGAGGTGTTATGTATTGTGTATTGAAATAGATTGTGAATTTGCAAAAGAGAGGTTTGCAAATAAACTTTCTTAGTTGAGTACAAGTGACTCTAAATGTCATCATTCAGAACATGGAGCCAAGTATCTACAAAGCTTGCACCAAGCATTGTGGAAGTACTAAAAGGTAAAAGTCAATCCTTATCTTCAATGAACATAGCTTAATTTGTTGATTGGTAGGTAGCTCCAAAGAAATAGGGGTGCTTTAAGATAATTACACTTCAGTTAGTGACTGTCAGGTTAACTATCCAGGGGACAAATACAAGAAGACCTAGATGGAAGGAGAAGGTTCTTTGTGAGAGGATGGTAAGAGAACTCTTCATTGAAGTGAAATTCGAATTGGGCTTTTAATCTAGGGAAGTGGTAATAAAGCATTCTGGGTATTTGTGGGAATGAGGTTGGAAGGAAAAAAGACCTGCTGTGAGCACAAGCAACCGCACAGGAAGCACAATAACATTCAGGCACTGATGAAGACAGTTTGATTAGGAAAGCAGGAGGAAGGATAGCGATAGCGTTTTGGAACATAAACCAATTACATTATTTTACAGATAAGAAACTAAAATCTTATTTGCTTGGTTCTCTTCTTCTTCTTCTTTTTTTTTTTTTTTAAGATTTTATTTATTTATTTGAGAGAGAGAGAGAACAAGCAGGGGGAACAGCAGAGGCAGAGGGAGAGGGAGCAGATTCCCCACTGAGCAGGAAGCCTGACACAAGGCTCCATTCCCAGGACCCAGAGATCATGACCTGACAGGAAGGCAGATGCTTAACCCACTGAGCCACCCAGGCATCCCCTATTTGCTTAGTTTTCTAAAGTTCAAGTATTTCACTAAAGGAAGGGCCTTGATTAAAATGTTTTTCCCTTGGAAGTTTTTGTTGCTCTTTTTTTTTTATCCATAATGGCAGGTTTATGATAGGCATGGTCTCTGACCAAGTGCTAGTACTTGCTTCAAATGCCATGATGTGCAATGATTTTTCAAGACACATATTGGCTTCTTGGGGAAACAGTCTTTGAATTAATTAGTGAAGGGCCATGAATATGGGAGCAATCTCATCATTTCCAGGTATTTGCTATCAAGATTCCTTTTTTTTTTTTTTTTTTTGCTATCAAGATTCTTATAGTATTGTTTTGGTAGGAGAAAAATAGAATGTGATTATTCTACATTCTTTTGTTTGAATGTTATATGGGTGATTGTTGAATAAGAAAAATAATGATAAAAGCATTATTTTAGGAACATTAATTTGGCAGCAGTTGTTTTAATGATTTTAAAGGCTATCAGGTCCTTCTGAAACTGGAATTCTAGTAGGAGTGCTACCATATAGTGCAAAGCATGAGTTAGTGAGAGAGAGAGAGAGAGAGATAACAGGATGTTGACATTTGGATCAGAAACAACAATCCATAAGAAAGTAGAGGAAAATATAAATTCTCTTTGTTCCTCCCCTCTATTTCCAGTGCCTGAAAAAATACCTGGGGCATAGTTGAGCTTACTCAAATTTTTTGAATGAAGTCCAGTTAAAGGGGCACCTGGGTGGCTCAGTGGTTGTCTTCCTTTGGTTCAGGTCATAACCAGGGGTCCTGGGATTGAGTCCCGCATCGGACTCCCTGTGGACAGCCTACTTCTTCCTCTAACTATGTCTCTGCCTGTCCTTGTGTGACTCTCATGAACAAATAAATGAAATCTTAGAAAAAAAAAAAGTTCAGTTACAGAAACTTATTTTCACTATGGAAAACTAGAGAAAATAGAAATTATCCTATCCTGCTAGTGAAGGCAATTAGTGAAGTCAATCTATTACCCAGATTAAAGACTAGTTCAGAGAGACACTTCTTTTTTTTTCAAAAATAAACCCTATAATCAAAAGTATGTATCACATTAACTTATTAATCAAAATAATAAATCAAATAGATTTATTTGAAGTGATTGGCTTCACTTCCTTGTTGTCTAGAGTATTCTAGAAAGTCGGAAGTAGTTCTCAATACCCGTAGGTATTCAAGATTAACTACTTCTAAACATATTTCTAAGGAACATACAAAAAAAAAGTTTCATTCTCTGAAATAATTTATAATACATATTATAATAAACCTATCAAAACATCTCTAAAAATCATTATATCTATATCTATTTATATCTATGTCTATATCTATATCTATCTCACTCCCAGGAGTTTGCTGTTGTATTAGGCCAGTCCTTTGCTGGGGCTAGGGAAGAGAGAAGTTACATGCTTGAGGTGCTATTCCAGTTGCAGATTCACCTGTGAAGGAAAAATACTGTCACCCAAATTATTATAGCTATTTCAGGGGGTCTATCACATGTCAGAACTCTTCTTCAGAATAAGGCCCAGGGCACTGGAACCAAGCTTGAGTTTGGGAGCACAGCATACAACTTGGCACTTGCTGGTAGGATCTGCAGGCAAAAAGGTCTTGCTGCACATGGGGAGATAGATAACTACTTCTAAGACAAAGCTGGCTGAGAAGCAAATGTTCCAAGGAAGCATTCGTCAAAGAGCCCAAGCTAACAGGCACATATATGGACAATACACAGAAGGGATATGGGGTCTAGAGAGCATAGTGGAGATTCAGCCCAGAAAGTCTCCCTTAGGTGCCAGTTTGGGAAATTGCACCAAACAAATTCACAAAATGAAGTATCTGAAGTTCCCCAATTGGGAACAGACCACAGGAATTGGTGATTCTCAGAATCTTCGAAGAGGCTGTTGAGATCAGGGAGGATTCTCCATAGGAAGCAAGTTGCAACCTCAGTCCAGGCTCTCAGAGCAGACACAGCTGCAGTTCCTATGGAAGAACCTTCAGGAGACCAATGTAGAAGAACCTGTGGAGACCCAGAAATTAGACACTCAGCAATTAAAAATTTGATGCTTAGAAATTAGATATAGGAACAACATTTCCAAAATCTGAGCCCCATCATCTGGGACATGAGCTGTGTTATCCAAATAGTGGCACTGCGAGAAGATGAACTCTGACTCAGGGAACAGCTTGAGACCCAGAAGACAGCAGGGATCAGAGTGTCCTGGGTCAAGTTTTCAGCAAAGGGAATTGGGGCAGAGCTAGGAAATGTAGTGTCAGTGTGTAAACAACACTTCTTGGACCATGTTAATAGAAGGGGAACTTCATTCTAAGTCATAACACATAGAGGTTGAGTAAGATAAGTGCTTACTCTGCTATCTGTACTAGTCTAGGAAAAGGTAGGAATATCCTACAAAAACATAACAATTGGCCCTACCCCTACGGAATTTGGAAGCTCAGAGTCAGGAGCAAAATTGAGACCTGATTAATGACACACACACAAATTCATTTTAAAAGCACATTTTCTCCTTCTTTATAAATCCATTTGACTGCCTAATGGCCTCCTTTTTAACAAATTACAGCTCTGTTCTTCCTTCTTCAGATTGGTCACTAGGATCTTTAAATCTCTGTGCGAAACTGAAGGGTGGTTCCAGACATTTCCTTCTTGTAAATGACATCAAATTTCTCATTTTGGGCCACTGTGAAGTAATTCTTCCAGTCACCTGCAATCCCTAAAAATAAATAAGAAAATATATGGAATAACATATTTCCATTATGAAGGAAGCCTAGTATACCAAAAGAAAAGTTTCAAAGAGTTAAAGAAGGACTTCCCTTGTATTTGAATACTATAAAATGTCATTTCCCCTTTATTGGTCATTCCTGTCATCTAGGAAGGTGGCTTAGAGCTAAATAGAACCTGTTTTTTGAAATATAATTGATATACAATATTGTAATATTACAGTATTATTAACTATATTCCTTATGTTGTACTCTGCATCCTCATGACTTATTTATTTTCTAACTAGAAGTTTGTTCCTCTTAATTCCCTTCACTTATTTTGCTTATTCCCCACCCCCCTCCCCTCTGGCTACCATCAGGGTGTTCTTTGTATTTAGGAGTCTGTTTCCATTTTATTTATTTGTTTTTCTGATCCCACATATAAATGAAACTGCATGGTATTTGTCTTTCACTTAGCATAATACCTTCTAGGTCCATCCATGTTGTTGCAAAAGGCAAGATTTTGTTTTATTTATTTATTTTTTATGGCAAGTAGTATGCCCTTGTGTGTATATACCACATCTTTTTTATCCATTCATCTACAATGGCCACTTGGGTTGCTTCCATATTTTGCCTATTATAAATAATTTTGCAGTGAACACAGAGGTGCATATATCTTTTTGAATTAGTGTTTTCACTTTTGTTATCATAGTGGACTGCTGGATTATAGAGTAGTTCTATTTTTAATTTTTTGAGAAACTTCCATGTTGTTTTCCACAGTGACTGTACCAATTTACATCGGACAAATAGTGCACAAGTGTTTCCTTTTCTCCACATCCTCACCAACACTTGCTATTTTTGTCTTTTTGATACTAGCCATTCTGACAGGTTGGAGGTGATATCTCATTATGTTTTTTTAAGTTTTTATTTTATTTTAATTTTTTTTAAAAAAATTATATATTTATTCATGAGAGACACAGAGAGACAGAGGCAGAGACATAGAGGAAGAAGCAGTCTCCCTGCAAGGAGTCCCATGTGAGACTCCATCCCAGGACTCCAAGATCATGCCCTGGGCCAAAGGGAGGCGCTCAACCATTGAGCCACCCAGGCATCCCTCTCATTATGGTTTTGATGGACTTTTAAAGATACATACTGAGAAGGCTTAATTTTCCTATCTAAACTTATGGACCATACAATAGTTTCCTGAAAGAGATTGTTTTAGTGTTCCTGTTTGTCATGGGTCATAGGATTACTGTTGGACACTCCATCAGTGATCAGGACAGATTTTATTTCACGAATTAGTTTTAAAAACCATACAATGGACTGGTCATCAGCACAATTAATACATGACTAGGAAATTGATGTATCATTTCCCATGAATTTATTAGTAAAGATGGTGTGATACTTGAAGGATACCATTTTATTTCAGTTCCCTAGACTTTTATACTGTATTTGCATTTTAGATGAGATGAATAGCATTTAAAGTCAAACATATAACAATGCTGAATCATCTCTACAAAACCAAAACTGTTGGGAACAGATTTGCTTTTAATTTCTTATACTTGAAAAAAAAAATTTCTTATACTTGGATGCTTATAAATATTTGAAAAATTCTTAATGCACTGCAAGTGTGCCTGGAGATAAACATTTGTTTTGTTATTTTATGAAATATAAAATATGTCCTGTTGAATTGCAAGTTTCATTAATCCATGATGGCTTGATGAAGATTTCAAATCTTTTAATGAAAAACAGCCCCATAAACAATGTTGTTTCCTGGTTATTATATTTTTTTCTGTGTTTACCAGATGGTAAGAGCTCTTTGAAATGTGACAGTAGTGTATATTTGAAGTAGTCCATCTGTAAAGATGTCAGTAAATACAAAAAGCACAAATTAAACAATCAAGAGTCATATATGAAGTATTCCAATGATTTTCTATTAATTATATAATATACACAAACACATTTGCTTCACAAGAGTAAGGGAAGTATAATTTTTTTTTTGATTAAGTAAATGCTGGCTAAAGCCTAGATTTTTCTGTTTTGTTGCAATGTGGAACATAAGTATAAACACTGGACATCATCTATCCTCTCCCTACGACTTTTACTATTGTGTGACTAAATTATGACATTGATTTAGCCAACATGGCATCCTTCCAGACTGAGTGTACCCAGCCCTTTGTTCATATATCACTTTGAACCCTGGTTAGCATCCATTTACATGCATGCCTCTCTCATTACATTGCGAGCTTCTTAAAGCAAATGTATGTGTCATTCATCCTTGCATGTTCTAGGAAATATGTGCTGCATGCAGGTGTTCATGAAGTGTTTCCTATACATAAATGAATGAATAAATGGCCATTCTTTACATGTTTGTTGAGTGCATGAATGAATAAACGGGTAAACAAATCTCGAACTATTTAGACTAATAAGACTTGCTACTTTTTAATGTATTACTTATGGTGGGAAAAAATATTTGAAATGCTTACATGTTATTTACCATAATCCTCCCCCAAAACTTATGCCAGAGATCTTGTTACTTTCTCCATATTTTCAGTGATGTAAGCAGATGTTTGACAGATTGAATAAACATATTCAAAGTCATAGATTCAGGGAGTGGCACAGCCTGGACAAATTGCAGATCAATCTGACTACAAAAGGTATGTTTTTTTTCCACTTCTGGAGGGGATGTAGAGACTGTCTCTCTTATGAGACTCAAATGGACTCTTTTCTGCTTGAAGTTTAAGAAACCATAGAATCCAGATACTGAACTTGTTTCATCTAACTCTATGCCCTAATGAAATATCATGGAGTGGTATCAATTTTCACATGACTGGGAATGAAACCCTTCTGAAAGTTACATTCAGATAATCTGACAAAATGAGAATTTGCCTTATTTAATAAAGGTTTTTTTTTTTTTTCCCTGATTTTTTTCTACCAGCAAAATATGTGCATGTGAGCATCAGTCTTGTTTTAGACACCATTTACAATGAAAACTTTACTTTCTTATACTGAAGGTTAGTTGTGAAAAGTTAAGTGCAATGTTTTTGAAAATAAAGAACAATTTGAAAGCACTAGGGCAGTTTGCTATTTTGAGAAGTAATGTAGAAAAATATTTTAGAAAAAATTTAACCATATAACTTTTTTTGAAAATCAAGGGTTTTAAAAAAAAAAAAAAAAGAAAATCAAGGGTTTTCAGCCATATGTTCATATGTACAGTACATTTTTAGGGTTATGTTTACTTTGTAGCACACCAATTGAAATTCTATCCCTTTTGTCTCTACTTCAATAAAGAATATTGAAAACAGAGGGTGACATTATTAGATGGATAACTTCCCAAATTTGTTTCTAAGTTAATAATTTGTTAAATGTATTATTTTTATCATTAATAAAACATTGTTGACACAAATCATACACAATAAGCCACAATATGCAGGATTTGCATCAGTGGAATCAATATCAAATGCCATATTCCTCTATTATCTTTTTAAGTTAAATTTAGATTCCATGTTTCCTATAATTCAGACAGCATTTTTAGGGAGCAAAATAGGGTAAAAAAAGTGATTTCTCCTGGTGAATCCTTAACAAAGTGACCACTGTTCTCTAAGTGATATGAAGTCTTTAAAGGAAATATTCCTGTATTGAGTGACATTAATTTATCACTGAGGAGAAGAGGGAAGCCTATGCTTATTTAGGCAAAGATTTAAGATTTAGGAATAACAATTTTGGAATGACTCACATCAGAATTGACAAAACTACTCTCATTTAGTAGCACAGTAAATAGAAAAATAAACATGCATCAAATATTCAAGGTATTCAGATAACAAGTTCATAATGCATTATTTCCTTAGTCATTTCTAATCTAGTTCAGCAACTTTTTGTGGTAGGTAGTTTTAGTGTCCTTATATTAGAGATGAAGAAATTGGTACCCAAACTGGCTAAGTAATTGTTAGAGGTCACAAAACTAATCCTCATTTTAGAGTAATTCAGAAGAAAGTGAAAAGGGAAATTAAACTAGGCAAAGTATTTACCTTTACGCATAAAAGATGATTTGCTATGATCCATCACTGTACTTGGTAGATGTGTATAATTCACCAGAGGATTGTCCTTCATCATTTCAAATGAGGTGTGATGAATTATCTTATCCAAGACTTCATCATTCAAATTCTTCTCTAGAAATCTAGCAATCTTCTGGACTTCCCGCTTTGGATTCTATCAGTGGATAAAGAGACATACCCAAGAAAACGATAAATCATTAACATATCATTAGCATATTGTGAAAACTATAATATTTATAATCTGTTTTCTTAAATGTTGGTTCTGAATATCCAATCCATATTTTGTTGGGTCATCAATAGTTTTTAAAAAATTAATCATAAAACTGAAAACATCCATAATTTATATTTGGCAAAAATAGATGAAATATTTTGTTTATTCCAAGTTTCATATTTTTAGCTTATATCAAAAGTAGAATAAGAACAAAGCTTGGGCTAAATATTAACAATATTTTTTAAAAAACTCCAACAAAGATGCAAAGATATAAAGACCTAAGTAATTCATTAACTGTTGGGGATAAAAAGAACAAAATCTGAGAAATAAATAATTTTCCAGATTCTTATTTTTTTTTAAGATTTTATTTACTTATAATAAGAGACACACAGAGAGAGGCAGAGACATAGGCAGAGGGAGAAGCAGGCTCTCTGCAGGGAGCTCAGTGTGGGACTTGATCCCAGGACCTCAGGATCACAACCTGAACCAAAGGCAGATGCTTAACCACTGAGCCACTCAAGTGCCCCAATTTTCCAGATTCAAATGACATAAACTTGATGTTTGTAAATTTTAGGAGGTTAAACTAAACTCTATATGGATATGTCTAGAAATATATTGATAAGGTGATATCTAAGCTGAATTGAAAAAGGTGAGTCAGAATTTACCACGATATGTAGTCTGCTGAGTTGTTGGAGAGTGAATTTTTAGTACAGAAATAGTCAAAATTCTTGGAGGTACAGGGTCTCATAATATGTTGAAGGGAGGAAAAAAACACAAAGTGGTTGAAGTTAGATTTGAGTTGTTCATACAAGTAAGAGAGGCTATAAAACTGGAAAGATAAGTTGGGGTAAAAATGAGAAAAATCCTTGGATGTCCTGTGAAGGATTTGGGCTTTATCTCTTATTCAGGGAAGAAACATCATTTAATAATATGTCATTAACTATGTGTGTGCTCATGTATACACATATGTGTGTTTTGGTAGGGAGTTCCCTACAAGGAAAGTTCTGGCAAAATATTATGTCTCAGACCTTGATAAGAGCAGAATGAGCCGACTAATTAAGGGACGTCAGTGCTTGGAATAAGTAAAAGGTCAGAAATGATGATAGTGGGGAAAAAGCCAAAGAAAAGTTAATACTGGTATTAGGAAAACCACAGATAGGCAAAAAGAGAACAATTTCTATTAGGGATTCCAAGTGTTTGGAGAATAATATGGCCACTGCCAAAGTATCAATGCTTGTTAGTTTATAGAGCTGTAGAAATGAAAGTAGAGTATGGTGACTACTGAATCTCCTTCTGCTGTATTTCTCTTTCACTGCATTGATTGAGAAATTATGCAGATGCTCATAAACCAATGTAAATTATTAGGGTTCTCCTTGAATTTTATTATTGATATGTAATTATAATCTTATTCTATTATTGTTAAACTTCTTTATATAACATTGCCTAAAACTGACTGTATGACAGGAGAAAAAGACCATCTATTAAGTATGATGAACTTAACAGGTTTGAGTGGGTTTCAAAATATCTAGATATGCTTATAAAGCTGATTGGGCCAGACTGTAAATCAGTATGAATGAGTGGATTTGAATAATGCATTTTAGCTGAATAAGGAGAGAAATGGTTGACATGAGTGTCACATAGGGGATAGCATGATGTCAGAAACAGAATGCAAATACCAAGTAGGCCCAGAAAGTGTATTTCCCCATCCTATGGAGGAAAGGGACTATACCTAGAAGCTAAAATTGCTCTTTTCATAAAGTTATTAAGGGCTACTCTTGTGTCTAGGAAGTAAAGAAAGATAGTACAGGACAGTTTTCTCCTTATGAAGAATTCATGACTTAATTCTGGCTAATCAAATACTCAAGGGATATTACCACTTATAAAAAGTGTTTTCAGAAAACCTCTTCTGTTTCACAGCTGCATATTGCCAGCAAATTGGAAATTAATTGCCTCAAGCCCTGTATAAATGGGCAGTAGTAAAGTTTAGGCCGTAGATTCTCTATGGGCTATAAACAAGTGTGATGGAAGATGGGATCCTGGGCAGGGCAGAAAAATTCATAGACTCTTTTTGTTAAAATGTGAGAATGTCCTGGGGGTTTCTCAGAAATACTTGGATCAATGGAAATTTTACCTGCGACATGATTTTTGTTATGCAAAGTAAGATTGATGTCTCTAAAATGTTTGTTGTTACTGCTCATTCATTTATTTATTCTTTCAAGCAATTAATTATTCATACAAGTGATTCTATGATGCATGTGTAAGGTGCTATATTCTGTACTGTGAATGTAGTTACAAGAATGATATTTCTCAGGAGTGTGTGTGTGTGTGTGTGTGTGTGTTTGCCAAATTTAAGTAAAATGGCCTCAGAATAGGCCTGGAACTTTGCAGAAGTATTTGAACTGCTACTAGGTCATGTAGGAAACAGATGAATGCTGATGAATCCCCAAACTAGTAGGAGAATAAAAGAGAGGAACACATTTGAAAATTATAATAGGGATCCCTGGGTGGGGCAGCGGTTTGGCGCCTGCCTTTAGCCCAGGGCGCGATCCTGGAGACCCGGGATCGAATCCCACATTGGGCTCCCAGTGCATGGAGCCTGCTTCTCCCTCTGCCTATGTCTCTGCCTCTCTCTCTCTCTCTCTGTGACTATCATTAATTAAAAAAAAATTTTAAAAAAAGAAAATTATAATAAGTAGGGCATGTGAACCAATGAGATGTCCATAAGATAGTGGAGCTATATCCACTGTATAAAGTCAATGAAGACAATGTATTTTCAGATTTTGAAAATTAATGAATATGTATGTAAGTGATGAATTACTTTATTCTACACCTAAAACCAATATTATACTGCATGTCAACTAACCAAAATTTATATAAAAATTTAGAGGAAAAAAAAGAAAATTAATGGACGAATAACATCATTAACCAAAGAGAGAATAAAAGAAGAAAAGGATTACATGTTAGAGACAGAGAAGCAAGATGAGTTTAGTTTTGAATGTGTTAAATTTAAGGATCATTTAAATAAAAGCCTGGGTCTGAATTAGGGTAGAAATTAAAAAGGGATTTTAGGGATCCCTGGTGGTGCAGCGGTTTAGCGCCTGCCTTTGGCCCAGGGTACGATCCTGGAGACCACGGATGGAGTCCCACGTCGGGCTCCCTGCATGGAGCCTGCTTCTCCCTCTGCCTGTGTCTCTGCCTCTCTCTCTCTCTCTCAATCTCTCTCTCTCTCTCTCTCTCTCTGTGTCTATCATGAATAAATAAATAAAATCTTAAAAAAAATAAAAATAAATAAATAAATAAAATGGAATTTTGGGGGGTCATTAGCACACAAAGAGTTTTTGTAACTGTAGGCATGGGTATGATCTCCAAAATGTAGCAAATAGCTTACAAAGAAAGCTAAGTAACAGATGGAAATCTACAGGAGCCAAGAGAGCATAATAACCTATTAAATGTAGGAAAGAATTTCAACAACAGAAGGTGCTCATAAACACAATGGTTAAAAAGTATAAGAAGATAAAAATGTCATGGATTTCACCATTAGAAATCACTAACGATCTTAGCAAGATTTGGATATGCAGGCATGAAGAGGCAAAATAATCACAACATTTTTTTTTTTAACTCCACAGATTAAATGGAAATATTTATTAACACTTTACCCCAGGATGTATTGGGGCAATTACTCAAAATGATTTCTACCATTTTACCTCTTTCATATCTTCATAGTACAAGAAAAGTATTGGATGTTCTTCCTTTTTCTTCCACCAGCTCTTAACATGATTAAACCAGGAACCATAGGCCACTAAAACCAGAGAAATAGTCTATTACTGTAAGCATTCATCAAATTGAATATTTATTTCTAAATAGTAAGCCAAATTGTACAAATATTTTGTAGAATTAATAATCATGGAAACTGAATATATAAGGCCAATTAAAATGTATATAATCAACCATTTATGGATGTAGTTAGATTAAAAACTATAAAGTACAAAAAAATAATAAAGTACAAAGGAAGCATTTCAATTGAAAATACATTGGCCTCCATATGAATTTTACTTCGCCTCACATGGGAGGAAACAATTCTACTAAGTACTCGTATTAACTATTTATCTAAATATTATAAATATATGTATAACAGATCTAACCAAGATTTGGACAACTTAAACAATTTGCATTGTAAGCAGGAAATGAGAATGGATTTCTAGTAACTGAAAAAGACATTTGAGAATATTTTCATTAAGTCCATGTTAAATACCAAATTTATGTATTAATGTCATAGTAAAATATTAGATAGTTGATCTAATTATTTAAATGTTATTTAAATGTGCTTTTTACTGGCTTAGAAATGTGTTTTGGGTTTTTAAAATATATTTTTTTATTTTTTTATTATTTTTTTGATAGATTTTATTTATTTATTCATGAGAGACACAGAGAGAGAGGCAGAGACACAGGCAGAGGGAGAAGTAGGCTCCATGCAGGGAGCCGGACATGAGACTGGATCCCAGGTCTCCAGGATTACACCCTGGGCTGAAGGTGGCGCTTCAGCCCAGGGTGTAAACCACTAAGTCACCAGGGCTCCCCTAAATATATATTTTTAAATATTTTATTTAGTAATTCATGAGAGACACAGAGAGAGAGGCAGAGACCTAGACAGAGGGAGAAGCAGGCTCCCTGCAGGGGACCGGACAAGGGACTGGATCCCTGGATCTGGGATCATGCTCTGAGCTGAATGCAGATGCTCAACTGCTGAGCCATCCAGGCGTCCAGAAAAGTGTTTTGGTAGGAAAAGTCACACCCATAATAGTTATTAGTATTATTAAAAAGAAAACTTACTAATTTCAAGCCCGGGCCTACCTACCATTTCCAGTCATGAATCTCTCCAAATACTCCTCCCAGGGACCAGGGGCAGGTTCCAAATTATTCATTAAGTCAAAATGATAATATGAGACTGCAACATCCTTGGCATTTCGAGCCAAATAAATCATCTACAGAGAAAAAAAAAAAAGAAAACCACGTGGATTTGAAATCCACAAAGTTAAAAATAGGAAAAATTAGAATTAATGAAACAGAAAGCTGTCTTTAAAAAAAAATGAACAAACTTGACAATCATCTAGCAAGACAAAGAAAAAAGAGAAGACACAAATAACTAATATCAAGAAAAAATAGGTTTCACATCAAATCTGATAGCCACTAAAATTACAATGAGTATGAAAAGATGTTCCACATCATATATCAGAGAAGTGAAAATTAAAGCAACTGTGAGACACTACTCCATACTTATTAGAATGACCAATATCCAGATAACTGGCGCCAAATCCTGGTGAGGATGTTGAGCAACCGGAGCTCTCTAATTCATTGCTGGTGGGATTGCAAAAATGGTACCTTGGAAGACATTGTGGCAGTTTCTTACAAAGCTAAGCATAGTTTTACCTACAATCCAGCAGTCACACTGCTTAGCATTTATCCAAAGTTGAAAAATAAGCTCCACACAAAAACCTGCAAGTGGATATATATAGCAGTTTTATTCATAATCGCCAAAATGTGAGGGGAACCAAGATGTCCTTCAGTAAATGAATGAATAACCTAGGATACATTCAGACAGTAGAATATTATGCACTAAAATCAAATGAGCTATCAAGCCATGAAATGACACGGAGGAAACTTAAATGCATATTACTAAGTGAAAGAATGCAATTTGGAAAAACTACATACTGTATGTTTCTAACTATGTGACATTCTGGAAAAGGCAAGACCATGAAGGCAATTAAAAAGATCGGTGGTTGTCAGGTTGGGAGGAGAGGGGGATGAATAGGTGAAGTACTGAAGATTTTTAGGACAGCAAAATTACACAGAATGATACTATAATGGTCTACGTTTTCATTATACATTTGTCCAAACCCCACAAGACCGAGTGAACCCTAATGTAAACTATGAACTTTAGGTGATAATGATGTGTAGGTTCATCAGTTTTAACAAATGTATACCACTCTGGTGGGGGATGTTGATAGGTAACTATGCATGCGTAGGGGCAGGGGATATATGGGAAATCTCTTTGCCTTCCACTCGATTTTGCTGTGAATCTAAAACTGTTCTAAAAGTAAAATTGTTGTAAAAATAGTCTGTTCAAAGAAAGAATAAAAATAGATATATGGGGGTGCCTGTGTGGTTGAGTTGGTAAAGCATCTGCCTTGGTCTCAAGTCATGATCCCACAGTCCTGGGATGGAGACCTGCATTAGGCTCCCAGCTCAGTGGAGAGTCTGCTTATCTCTTTCCCTTTGCTCCTCCCCACCTTGTTCTCTCTCACTCAAATAAATAAATAAAATCTTTAGAAAAAGGGAGAAAGTTATGAAACACTTTTCATTACAAAATTCAACAGCTTAGGGATCCCTGGGTGGCACAGCGGTTTAGCGCCTGCCTTTGGCCCAGGGCGCGATCCTGGAGACCCAGGATCGAATCCCACGTCAGGCTCCCAGTGCATGGAGCCTGCTTCTCCCTCTGCCTGTGTCTCTGCCTCTCTCTCTCTCTCTCTCTCTCTCTGTGTGACTATCATAAATAAATAAAAATAAATAAAAATAAAAAATTAAAAAACAAAACAAAAACAAAATTCAACAGCTTAGAATTCCTCATACATCAAAAACAGCAAAAGTTGAAATAGATAATCAGAATAGCCCCACAATTACTGAAGAAATTCAATTTCACATTTAAAAGTTCCCCAGAAGCAAATAATCAGGCACAAATGTTTCACTGGAGAATTTTATCAAACAAGAACTGACATCTTTATATTGAGTTTTCAGAGAAGGCCAGAATATCTAGGGATATTTGGGGAAAAACAGTAGCAATACAGTGCTAAGATGGGGATCCTGTTGCTATATACCTTTGGCAAACTTGATTATGTAAGTTGCCTGAAATATATATTTTTAATTCAAACACTTTCTTATGTAGTTCTCAACAAACAAAAATGTGAACAATCACTTACTACATGCATGAGTAAAGGGATAGAGAGGGTCACAGTAAAAAAAAAAGACTTCTAGTGTAGAGTGTACCTTGCAGTTGTTCTCCCAGAAAGACTTAGGAAGAAGAGCAATTGGTAGATGTGTCTTCACAAGCCGTGGTGATGGATTCTTCTCTAACTGTTCTATTCCTGGGAAAATTTTAGTTTGGTATATAGATACATTAGAGTTCTCAAGGAGCCAGCAATTTCCTGATTTTCTCTAACCTTTTAAAATATTTTTGAGCAGTATATAATGCTGCTAGATTTTGAACCAATCACACAGTGTTTATCTGGATTTGAGGATGCAATATTGCATAATAGTTAAGGGCATGGTTGTGAGGTTAGCCTCCTTGGGTTCAAATCCTAAATCTGTCACTTACTTACTCATTGTGAGACATTCGAAAGATTGCTAGTCTCTGTATCTCACTTTCTCCACCTCTAGAATGAGGAGTAATAGTATCAGCTTTAGCAATTTGGAGTTTTATCATACCTTGAATTATTACAAATAATCATGAAAATAGTTTCTGTATCTCAAATGAAAGAGATATGGATTCCTACTCTTTCTCATATCAGCTATTGTTTGTATCTGGTGTTATGGTATAAATGGTGTTGCATCTGTAGAGCATCAGCTGCTGCACCTGCATTTTTTCATTATTTCCTTTATGTGCCATGTGTACATATGTGCAAAATAAAAATGTTGTATAATTTTTAGGTGTTAAGTGAACTCACCAAAGGCATACAACTAATATGTGGGAGAACTTTGTTTCAAATCAAGTCTTTGGATAAGGGATATGTGAACTTCCCCGAGACAGAGAATATCCATTTATTTTGTCTATTCAGAGCTAGGATGATTCCAGAGGCCCGAATCTCACAAATATATAAGTGACTTGGTTAGTCTGAAGGCACTTCTGGGATAAAGGCACACTCAGAATTCCTGACATAGATTAGATGAGCGGGACCAACCATTTTAATTTACTATTCTTTTAATGCACTCAGTAGCCTTTATTATATCTTAGATATATCTCTTAATGATGTTATATGATATAGAGTCACCAACACCTAAAATCTCCTCCAGGTTTCATATCCAATAACTCTTAGTGTCCTATGCATTTTTTTTTGCAATATTACTTACATCTAGTCTAACATCTAGATTACCTGTTAATCCTACTTTATCTTTCCACCTTTTGCATACAAAGGCACACCTGCTTAAAACTGCATCTGACTCACTCAAAACAATCTTATACTGCACTTATTCACAAAAAGTTATTACATATGCCAAAAAGCCACTCAGTCTCTACTAAAACATCTTTTGACAATGTTCTATATAATGCTCATTTTTGTTTTATAGTCTATTTATTTTTTGTTTTTTGTCAGCTCCCATGCTTCTTCTCCATCCCCACCTGCACCCCAAACACACACTAGAATGGAGATTTCACAAGAGCTGGGGTGTAGCTCATTTCATTACCAATCAATGTTCTGTAGAGAACAATGTGTAGCACGCAGTTGTATTAGGAAGAATTTCTTAATTATAATGTGGATAGGGTTGCCTGGTTTAGGAAATAAAAATAAAAAATCCTAGTTAAATTTGAATTTCAGATAAACAACAGATACATTTTAGTGTAAGTATCATCCATGCAATGTTTAGGATATACTTTTGCTAAATAAGATAGCTACTTATCTGAATTTCAAATTTAATTTGGTATCTTGAATTTTTTCTGAAAAATTTTATCTGGAAACATTAATTATACATTAATTATAAAATTCCACCAACTATTTTATTATGCCACTTCTGACCTGGTAGCTACAGCCACTTTACCCAGCATGTGGAAATGAGAAATCATTGTCTTCCACAACTCACTATGTCTCAATGCCCATGACATGAACTTTTACATTTTTTAAATGAAGTTTTCCTGATATCTTTATCTTTTATTGACTTTTGTTCTGTAGAATTTGATAGATAAGAACACTTTAAAAATTATCATCCAAATTTTTAGTTATTTTCTACAACAAAACTCTTTCATCTTAGGTCATCATACCTGGATATGCATAAATTAAACTACAGTTTATCAATACGTTTTGGTGACTGTACTGCTTCCAAACTTCTATTTTATTACCAAATTGACTCTATTTTCTTTGAATGAAAATCACAAATACAATAATTCATATGCTGTATAAATAATATTATAAAATTGTAATTCCCAGGTGGTTTAAAATTACCTGAAGTTCTTAGTCCAGGGACAGCCATTTCCAACATTGGAACTTTAACTGTTATAAAATCCCGCTTACATTTTTCAACATCTCCATTATTCAGAACCATGTCTACAATTTCACTAACCCAGGTGGTACCTGTGGTGAAAGACAACGTTTTTGTACCCATCACTTGAATCTGGGGGGAAAAGTACCTACAGGTAGTCTGCCATCTGAATGCATTCTATTAGAAACTTAATTCTGCAATTATCCTTTCTGTGCCCCAAATGCTCATTTTAAATATATTCAAAATAGGGATCCCTGGGTGGCGCAGCGGTTTAGCGCCTGCCTTTGGCCCAGGGCGTGATCCTGGAGACCCGGGATCGAATCCCACGTCGGGCTCCCAGTGCATGGAGCCTGCTTCTCCCTCTGCCTATGTCTCTGCCTCTCTCTCTCACTGTGTGCCTATCATAAATAAATAAAATAAATAAAAAAAAATTTTTTAAATATATTCAAAATACATGACTAGACTTGCTGATAGGAATATTAATTTTATTTAGTATGCTACTGATTTTATACAGAAGTTGATTTTTCAGGAAACTAATACTGAAGCCAGATCTGCATCTGTCAGACCACAAAACTCACCTGATTTGGGGTAAGTGGCTATTATGATATCATCTGGTCTGCTGTGGAATTGTTCAATATTTTCCCAGTTGTTTGCAAAAGTATAGATTATGGGATAGCCGTGAATCATCTTCAGATTTTTTCTCAGAAAATCTTTTGGCGAAATCATTTTTGTACCAAATTGTACAAATACTTAACAGAATACTTTCTGACAATCTGATCATAGGAAAATAAAGAAAATAAAAATCAGCAGCTTAGTAACTAATGCTATTAAAACACTGCTACTCCATACAAAGTGAAATTGGCCTTTAACTCAGCATGCAGAGATCTAAATACAAAGGGCAGTTTTGTGAGTGTAAAGCTGTAGATTGCAAGAGCAGCAACTGGCTCAGTGACAAGCAGTACAAAGGTCTCTACTGGAAGCTTTTTAAAGAAATGAAACTGCACATCTTAGAACACACACATACACATATATTATATATATTATATATTTTATATAATATACATATGTATTGTAATAAAAATTGCTTTGCCAACTCTTTGATTAGTAACTCTTCTAATCATAATTATACTAATAATACTATCTCTGAATTAGAATCTTCTTGCTCTGCTAAGTCTTCCAAAAATTTTGAGTCCTGGGAGGAGACTATATCATTATTCTCAGTTCTCTGATATATATTATATATACATATTTGGAGAGAGAGAATTTATTATGAAGAATTGGTTCGTGCAATTTTTATGAAGGCTGAAAAGCCCCTGGATCGGTAGATAGCAAACTGGAAACTCAATGGTTTAGTTCTAATTTGAAGGCCAGCAAGTTTGAGACTCAAGAATAACCAGTGCTTCAGTTTGTGTGTGAAGGCAGAAAAAAACTGATGTCTGAATTCAAAGTCAGGCAGGATGAATTCTTCCTCATTCCCAGGAAGGTCAGTTTTTTGTTCTGTTCAGGCTTTAACAGATCAGATAAGGTCCATTCACATTAGAAAGGGCAATCTGAAGTATTCAGCCTACCAATTTAAATGTTAATTTCATCCAAAAATACCCTCACAGATGTAGAATAATATTTGACCAAATATCTGGGCTCTCTGTGGCCCAATCAAATTGACATAAAATTGACGATCCTGGAGAGCTATTCATTGTTTATTTTTTCCACTTCATCTCCACTGATGTGAAACTCTAACTTTGCTTTTACTACTGTTTCTCATTTCACAACCGTCTCACCCTTCCCAACACAGAATATAAACATCCCAGAAATAGAAGGAAATGTAAAATGTAGAAGTTATAGGATCCTTTATAACCTACTGGTCCATTTAGTTTTGAGAATCTGTCAATTAACAATAACACACAATATATACTACATACAAATAGAGTTTGAATTAACAACAATCTGAATTATATAGTATCTTAGATGAACTCTTACAGCTGCTAGTAAAATCTATCTCTAGACTTCAAACATTGCTAACCAGACATTCTTTTTTTTTTTTTTTTTTTTTTTTTTTTTTTTTTTTTTAACCAGACATTCTTAAATGTATATCTATAAATAATTTTATCCCATAAATATTTTGTAAGGAGCAGGAAGTGGAAAGAAGTGAAATTGAGTCAGTAAGCTCTGCTCTGGGAATGAAGTAGATGCTGAATGAACTGAATGAATGAATGACTGAATCTGCATGTCCCACTTAGAATCTTCTAAGATACATTTTTTTTTAATTTTTAAAAATATATTTTTAAAATTTATTCCTGAGAGACACAGGGAGAAGCAGACTCACTGAGGGGAATCCAATTCGAGACTTGATCCCAGGACCCCTGACATCACACCCTGAGTCAAAGGCAGATGCTTAACCGCTGAGCCACCCAAGTGTCCAGAATCTTCTAAGACCTTGAGGATAGTGTTACTTCCCAGTTTGGATATATACATAGGAATGAGTGACAATGGAAGTCAACATGGTATATGTGGATATTAGACCTGAGTTACATACAATAAATGAAACAGTTTTCTTTGAAACATTTTGGTCTACTAATTTCTTACCTAATTGTTTCTTCCCAGATTATACAAAGGTAAATATTGAGCCCAAATAACATTTGAATGCTTATATGTTCTAAATTAATTGAGGAAAGTAAGTGAGGCTCTCTTTTTCTTCTCTGGCTCCAGAATATAAAATTTTGTGGTGCACTGACCAATTCTTATAATGCATACAGATTAATAGGGAAAAGCAAATAAATATTGAGGACACAGTTCCCCTTCTTATACTATCTACTCATGTATGGCCACACCACCCTGAACTCACCCCATCTCCTATACTGTCTGCTACAAATCCTATGAATAAATCTGCTCCCCACCTAGTAGGTGGTTAACATTATTTTATACATTTATAACATCATTCCTGGGTCCATTCATGTCTTCACTCATCCTTTTTTATTTCTTTATTAATTTTGATTTATTTGTACTATAGTTTTATATTTATATGATTAATTCACAATCGCTATTCAAATACAGTTCATGTACAAACATCATGTAATACTGACAACACCTGAGAGCTTGTTAGAAATGCAGCATCTCAGGCCCCAATCCAGAATCAGAATTTATATTTCAGCAAAGTCCCCGAGTAATTGTATACACAAGGAAATGTGGGAAGCATGACTTTAGACCACTTTCATCTGCTCTCTAACAATATAGGGTGTGTATAAGTGATTTATCAAAATGAATCTACATCTTCTAGAAAATAAATTGTATTGACTGGGCTACCCACGCTGATGATAAGTCTTACTTTCATTTTGTGGATGAAGTTAAGGAACAAGTTCAGAATTTGCCCAGAGATACACAACAAGTGAGTGGTAACTAGAAATAGACGAGTTTTCCCAGCTCTACACACTTATTTGCTCATACCATGAATCTTGCATGGGTGGGCCTGAAACTGAGTCAAAGTCTCCGTGATTTTCTCTTATCCAAATGAGGACATTCGCAATTCATAAAGAAGTTTTACTTTGACAAAGCAAACTTCCTCTGACAAAAACCTGACTTTTCATGCTGCAAAAATGTTGTCAGAGAAGCATGGATGTGAGTAACAAGATGAAAATAAGGCAGCTGATTCTCAATACATCCTAGTCACATCTAGGAAAGGGTGTAACCAATTCAGGAATCTAGGAGTAGTAATCCTGACTTGCACTTCTCATTTTGACCCATGGATGATGATGAGTTCAGAATTACATGGGCAGATGGATGCCCACGGGTAAGGCTATAAGACATAACATAACTAATGTCACTGAGCCAGATACCCTGGAAGATGGTTTATGAGTGATATTTAAAATTATAAAAATTAGTTTATAAAAATCTTTTAAATCCTGAGGCACCTGGGTGCCTCAACTGGTTAAATGTCTGCCTTTGGCTCAAGTCATGATTTTAGAGTCCTGGGATGAAGTCCTATGTTGGGCTTTCTGCTCAGAGGTGTTAACTTCTCTTTCTCACTCTCCCTCTCTGCCCACTCTCTCTGTTTCTCTCTTCTCTCAAATAACTAAATAAAATCTCTTTAAAAAGTCTTTTAGGGTAATGCCAGGGTCCTGAGATCCAGCCCCGCATAGGACTCCCTGCTCACTGAGAGCCTGCTTCTCCCACTCCTCCCTGCTTGTGCTCTCTCAGTCTCAATAAATAAAATCTTTAAAAAAATCTCAAATTCTACCAAAAAGTAACAATATAATGTGGTTATATATGATAGTCTACATGATACCACGGGTCCTCCTAGCTGAACATTAAAATGTCCAGAATTGGCTTTTAAAAAGATCAATGGTAAACAAGAAAAAAATGAAAAGCAACATCCTTCATAGGAAAAACTAACTGAAATATCGGACATTAAAACCTAGTGGTTCTTTTAATGAAAAAAGTATTTCTTCCATTAGTTTCACCTTAATAAAGTCCAGCTTTATTCCCTTATGAAGCTTACAGTTTCATAAGAAGACCCCCAATGCTTCAGTAAAGTCCAATTGAACCTAGAAAAATAAAAGTGATCATGGGAAGCCTGAGAGATTGTGCATAGCATAAACAACAATACCAAGTTTCCTTTGGGAAAACTGGAATTAGGCAAAAACATTTAAATTGCAAACATGTGTTCAAAATGGGAATCATGGGAGAAGCCCAATGCTCTGCAGATGTCAGACAAAAACTTCCAGAAAAGAGATTTTAAAAAGCAAATTTTACCTCACAATTTAATTTCCTTTTTCAGTTTTCACGTTCAGTCAATGGTGCTGGTGTTGACAAGAACCCTGGGAGCTGATGGTAGTCCCAGGAGGACGGGGCCAGGGGAATCTGAGGAGGCTCAATTCTATCTCCAGGAAAAAGAGTAAGTTCAGGATTTGATCTGGATGCAGCACTCGGTGACTTGACAGGCAGTTAAGACACAAAAAGTGTGAACTAAACACAGGTACACACAGAGGCAGGCACTGCTGTTTCAACAGCTGGCAGAGCCAGGAAGCACTGAGAAGGAAATGGATCAGGGTGGTGGCCAGTAGTAAGCACAGTCAGATTGCCTGGATTTGAAGGTTCTAGAAGGCTTCAAAGGGTCTGAGAGAAATGCACAGGGGAAGAATCTGAAGCATCAGTGTATGGAAGCCTGTTGCTCCTCTGCAGTTTATAAGAATGTCTTTTAACTATTAACAATGAAAAGTCATTGTGTGTGTGTGTTCATCTGGAAGAAACCTAAGTTCTAATGTCTTAGAAAGGGCAAATATATACAAACATTTACTAAAGATAATACTAAATAATTTTAGCAAGCAGAAACAGGGGAGATCCATTGTTTCTGTCACTCTAATCATTTCTATAACCTCTCAGTATTTTTTTTTTTTTTTTTTGCATGCTGAGTCACATATACACACAAAGAAGGATTAAACAAGAAGCTTGTGTATGGAGGAGAAGAAACTTTGCCCCAGAAATATGCTCCTGTTCTCTACCCCTGTTATCTCAGCTACCTGTGAGATTCTTTTATGGTCAGTTGCTGTTCAATCCTTTAGCTAAGGGCTCTTAACAAGTCAGATATGGCTATAACCACCAAGCCCTTCCCCTGGAGATTATACCTCTGCAGATCTGGGAAATTCAATTTTTGAATTGAATTTCAATTAATCCAAATTGTTTTAAGATCCTCCACTTTACTTACAGATCTTTAAGTTCATTTTAAAAATGCATTTGTGTCTTTAAAATATGTTCCCAACAGATTCCTGGTTTTCTTGGAGAGCTGGAGTTATTTCATTCTTGGTTTGTATGAAGGGTAGGAGTGTGTGAGAGAACATGGAGAAAAAATGTTTCTCTTCAGGGTATGGTATAGTTGTATTTTGTTGCCTGTATAATGGACCATAATCCTCAGTGCATCATGCACACAAATCTGGAAAGCATCGAGATTGATCATAGTAATACTAATCTGGCTCTCTTATCTTTGATTGGGGATCCTAGAATTCTTGCTTTTCTTGAGATGTTCTCTGAGTTAGTTTGTTCATTTTTTGTATGGTTTTGTGACTCTGTAAACTAAGGTTGGGACTTCTTTTCTTTTTGATGACACATAAAACCACTGACTCCACAAATCACCTTCCCTTCCTGCCAAACTTTATATAATCAAAGCATATTGAAAGCTGTGGGAAAAGAAAAAGGATGGTCTACAGAACCAGACTCCTTGGGCTTTAAATCAGTAATCCAACAGCCTAGTGAATAAGGGTAGACTTTTAACCTCTATATGCCTCCATTGACCATTGATATGAATGATGCCATCTTCTTTAGCTTTATTTTTTCTTTAGCTTTAATTGTGAAAATACACATCACATTAAATCTACTATCTTAAATTTATTTATTTATTTATTTATTTATTTATTTATTTTTGAGACAGGAGAAGAGAGAGAGAGAGAAGGGGTAGAGGAAGAGGGAGAGAGAGACTCTCAGGCAGGCTCCATGTCCAGAGCAGAGCCCATTGTGGGGCTGGATCTCACAACCCTGAGATCAAGATCTGAGACAACCAAGAGTCTTGATACTTAACCCATTGAGCCACCCAGGCACCCCTTAACCATTTTTAAATATACACTTCAATAGTATTAAGTACATTCACATTGCAGCATGACAAAGTCCAGAACTTTTTCATCTTATAAAAGTGAAACTCTACACGTGAAAAAATAGTTCTCCACTTCCCCCTCCCCAAGCCTCTGCACTACTCTTCATTCTGTTTCTATGAATTTGACTACTCTAGATACTATATGTGAGTGGAATCACACAATATTAAATTGGCTTAATTTACTTAGTATAATGTGCTCAAGTTTCATTTATACTGTAGCATGTATCAGAATTCTCTTCCTTGTTAAAGCTGAATAATATTCCATTGGAGGTATAATTCACATTTTGTTTATCAAATTATCCATTGAAGAACACTTGTTCTGCTCTTGTCTTTTGCTATGAATAATGCTGCAATGAACATGGGTGAATACATTTTTCTTTGGAATTCTGCTTTCAATTCTTTTGGTTATATACTCAGAAGTAGAATTGCTGTATTTTCAATAACATCTGCATCATTTTAGATTCCCACTAACAATGCCTAAGAGTTCTAATTGCTCTATAGAGTTGTTCTGATTATTAAATGAGTTAACACAAACAACATGCTTATAATATAGCCTGACAATGGCATCTTTAAAAAAAACTGTATTATTATTAACATGTTTGTTAAAAATTTAGTATTTGGGGGATCCCTGGGTGGCGCAGCGGTTTGGCGCCTGCCTTTGGCCCAGGGCGCGATCCTGGAGACCCGGGATCGAATCCCACATCAGGCTCCCGGTGCATGGAGCCTGCTTCTCCCTCTGCCTATGTCTCTGCCTCTCTCTCTCTCTGTCTCTCTGTGGCTATCATAAATAAATAAAAATTAAAAAAAAAGAAAAAAAAAAAAAAAAAAAAAAAAAAAAAAAATTTAGTATTTGTTATTACAGAGATATGAGACCTTGAAAACTTGGTATCCGTCCTGTAAAAATTCTCTAAATAAAACCTAATCATACTACTAGTAGCATATAAAATCTAGTTATATGAAACCTAAAGAAAAAATATCACCTGAATTTTTTGTGCTTAAAAGAGGGGGTATCCCTGGGTGGCTCAGTGGTTTAGTGCCTGCTTTCAGCCCAGGGTGTGGGTCCTGGGGACCCGGGATCAAGTCCTGCATTGGGCTCCCTGCATGGAGCCTGCTTCTCCCTCTGCCTCTGTCTCTGCCTCTCTCTCTCTGTGTCTCTCATGAATGAATGGATGAAATCTTTAAAAAAGAAGAAAGAAGAAAGAAGAAGAAGAAGAAGAAGAAGAAGAAGAAGAAGAAGAAGAAGAAGAAGAAGGAGGAGGAGGAGAAAGAAAGAATTCGGGTTTAGCATCAATACAAGAAAAAAATGAATTCTAAAAGAACAAATTAAAAGTGAGTAAGTATTACTTGAAATCCATATTAGAATTAGCTCATGAGTTCATGCATCATAGGATTACAAGGGAAAGTGAGGCTCCATATTGTAGACATGGGCCAGGCTCTTGGGGCTGCAAAGAGAAAAGTGTGCCAACTAGCTTAGTTTGTTGTGTTAAATATACAAGAAGAAAAGAGTACTGGTAAAGAAAGCTTTTATTATTCTTGTTTATTTGCTTTTGTAAAAAGTGTAAATACTAATAAGTGTGTGTGCATATGCACTGATTTAATGAGATTTTGTATAGAAACAAACTGTGAATGAGACCTCTCATCAAAGCCATTTCACACTGCACCAACATTCACTGCATTCCCTACTTCTCAGTGTTGCTCTTTAATAACAAAACCATGGACACTATAGTACACTGATGTTCATTTGGTAAGGGTTTCTTTATTTGGGATGAATTCTCAATTGTTTGGGTTTTTTTCCACACACAAAAATAATGTTCGAACTAAGAACAAATTTCTAAGACAACAAATTAACTTGTCTTTACAAAGCATGTTTATTGAACTTTTATTGTTTTTTTAAAGAATAAAATCTCAATCAACTGCTACAATGCAAACCTAAATGGTCTTTGTTTCATTGTTTTTTATGGGAAAATTGCTGTAAAACAAATTAAATTACAGGTTTGGAAGAAAACTGATTGTGGAAGCTATAAGAAGTTTGAGATTAAATTTAGAATAAAATGAAGAACTTTATCATCAACGATCTTCACTTTCTGAAAATAATTTTTTTATGAATATTTCTAAAGAAAATAAAAACTGACCCATAGATAACTTTTAGTAACATTAAAACATGCTTGAAGAGTCTCCAATTAATACTCATGCACCACTTCTGGAAAATTCTGGACATTTATATTTTATATAATTTAATTATATATTTATATATAATAATTATATAAAATTATATAAATATAATTATATATATATTTAAAGATTTTATTTATTTATTCGTGAGAGACGAGAGAGAGAGAGAGAGAGAGGCAGAGACACAGGCAGAGAGAGAAGCAGGCTCCATGCAGGGAGCCTGACGTGGGACTCGATCCTGGGACTCCAGGATCTCACCCTGAGCCAAAGGCAGGTGCTCAACCACTGAACCACTATATATCCCAGTAGAAATTATATTTTAATTTTTATACATGTATTTATACATGTATTATAATATCAAAATATTATTATGCCCAAATATAGAAGTTAAATTGGTTGGAAGTTTGAATCTGCTGTGTATTCTTTTTCAATTCAATTCAGCCAAATTCTAAAATAGATTCAATGAGATGAGTCATATCTCAATACAATGGTATTTCAACGGATTGAAATAAATTGCATACAATTTTATCCTTTGTCATTTCTTTTAATTTTAAAATATATATTATAATGTAGAATTAAAATTTATGTAGTTTTTTTTTTTTTTTTTTTTAAGATTCTATACATTTATTCCCAAGAGACACAGAGAGAAGAAGAGACAGAAGTAGGTTCCCCACCAGAAGCCCAATATGGAATTCCATCCCAGGGCTTTATGTAGATTTTAAGATGAAATATGATATTTTAAAAAAATTTTATTCTTGGCATACATGATTTGGGCTCTGCTTCAGAACTTGCCCTCCTCTCCATACCTAGGCTCATATTTACCTTAATCTTTTGTTAGAAGATCTTCAATATTACCTTTAAAAAGGGATGATAAGTCTGGAGTTGCAAAAGCAAGTATCTATGATACATAAACTACCAAAACTAAAACAGGAGGAATAGAAGACCCATAACCAGCAAGAATATTGAACCAATTATCAAAAGCCTCCCAAAAAACAAGAGTCCAGGGCCAGATGGTTTCCCAGGGGAATTCTACAAAATATTTTAATAAGAATTAATGAAATTTTTCTGAAGCTATTTCAAAAAATAGAAATGGAAGGAAAACTTCCAGAATCTCTCTATGAGACCAGCAATACCTTGATTCCGAAACCAGACAAAGACCCCACCAAAAAGGAGAATTACAAACCAATATACCTGATGAACATGGATGCCAAAATTCTCACTAAAATACTAGTCAATAGGATCCACTAGTACATTAAAAGGATTATTCACCATGACCAAGTATGATTTATTCTTGGGCTGCAAGGGCAGTTCAACATCAACAAGTCAATCCATTTGATACATTACATTAATAAAAGAAAGGACAAGAATCATATGATCTTCTCAATTGATGCAGAGAAAGCATTTGACAAAGTACAGCATCCCTTCTTGATTAAAACTCTTCACAGTGTAGGGATAGAAGGAATGTACAGCAATATCATAATAGCCAAATATGAAAAGCCTGCAGTGAATATCATTCTTAATGGGGAGAAACAGAGCTGTTCCCCTAAGGTCAGGAACATGACAGGGTTGTCCACTCTCATCACCGCTATTCAACATAGTACTAGAAGTCCTAGACTCAGCAATCAGGCAACAAAAGAAATTAAAGGCATCCAGATTGGAAAGGAAGAAGTCAAACTCTCACTCTTCACATGACATGATACTCAATGTAGAAAACCCAAAAGACTCCACCCCCAAATTGCTAGAACCAACAGTGAGACAAAAGTAAGAGAAATTGAGGAATCAATCCCATTTACAATTGCACACAAAACCATAAGATACCTAGGAATAAACCTAACCAAAGAGCCAAAGGATCTGTATCTTCCTTAATTTCTTTCATGAGAAATTTTATGAAAAAATTCTGTTTCATGAGAAATTAAGGAAGACACAAAGAAATGGAAAAATGTTCCAGGCTCATGGATTGGAAGAATGAATATTGTTAAAATGTCTATGCTACCTAGAGCAATCTATACATTCAATGCAATCCTTATCAAAATACCATCACTATTTTTCACCGATATGGAAGAAAAAATCCTAAAATTTGTTTGGAACCAGAAAAGACCCCGAATAGCCAAGCAACTATTGAAAGAGAAAGCCAAAGCTGGTGGCATTACAATTCTGGACTTAAAGTTATATTTCAAAGCTGTAATCATCAAGATAGTATGATACTGGCATAAAAACAGACACATAGATAAATGGAACAGAACAGAGAATCCAGAAATGGACCCTCAACTTTATGGTCAACTAATCTGTAACAAAATAGGAAAGAATATCCAATGGAAAAAAGGCAGTCCAAGAAATGGTGTTGGGAATATCAAACAGCTACACACAGAAGAGTGAAACTGGACCATTTTCTTACACCACACACAAAAGTAGACTCAATATGGATGAAAGACCTAAATGTGAGACACAAATCCATCAAAATTGCAGAACACAGGCACAATTCTCTTTTACTTCTGCTGCAGCAACCTCTTGCTAGATATGTGTCCAAAGGCAAGGGAAACAAAGGCAAAAATGAACTATTGGGACTTCATCAAGATAAAAAGCTTTTGCACAGCAAAAGAAACAGTTGACAATACCAAAAGACAACTGACAGATTGGGAGAAGATTTTTTCAAATGTCTTATCAGATAAAGGACTAGTATCCAACATCTATAAAGAACTTATCAAACTTAACACCCAAAGAACAAATAATCCAGTCAAGAAATGGGCAGAAGACATGAACAGACATGTAGAAGACATACACAAGGCCAACAGACACGTGAAAAAATGCTCAAATCACTTGGCATCAGGGAAATACAAATCAAAACCACAATGAGACGTCACCTCACGCCAGTCAGAATGGCTAAAATGAATAAGTCAAGAAAGGACAGATGTTGGAGAGGATGTGGAGAAAGGGGAACCCTCTTACACTATGCTTGGGAATGCAAGCTTGGTTGTAGCCACTCTGGAAAACATGATGGAGATTCCTTGAAAACTTGAACATAGAGCTACCCTGTGACCCAGCAATTGCACTACTGGGTATTTACCACAAAGATAAAATGTAGTGATCTGAAGTGAAGAGCCACCTGCACCCCAATGTTTATAACAGTAATGTCCACAATAGCCAAACTAAGTAAAAAGCCCAGATGTCCATTGACAGATGAATGGATAAAGAAGATGTGGCATATATACACAGTGGAATGCTACTCGGCCATCAAAAAATGAAATCTTGCCATTGCAATGATGTGGATGGACCTAGAGAATATTATGCTGAGCAAAATATGTCAATCAGAGAAAGACAATTATTGTATGATCTCACTCATATATGGGATTTAAGAAATAAAACAGAGGATCACAGGGGAGGGGAGGGAAAAATAAAACCAGATGAAATTAGAGAGGCAGATAAACCATAAGAGTCTATTAATTACAGGACACAAACTAAGGGTCACTGGAGGGGAGGAAGTGAGGGGATAGGATATCTGGCTGATGAACATTAAGGAAGCCACATGATGTAATTTACAGTGTGTATTATATAGACTGATGAATCGCTGACCTCTACCTCTGAAACCATTAATACATTATATGTTAATTGAATTTAAATACATAAATAAATAAATAAATAAAAATTAAAATGAAAGGTAAAAAGCCAAAAAAAATTGGGGTATTTAAAGAATATTCTAAAAAATCTTTATATTTTCCCCTCAACATGAAATTATATTATACAGAGAAGTTTAAACTGAATTTTGCTGTTTTTGTTTCATTTTTTAATTTTTAAAATTTTTTAATATTTTATAGATTTTATTTATTTATTCATGATAGACACACAGAGAAAGGCAGAGACATAGGCAGAGGGAGAAGCAAGCTCCATGCAGGGAGCCTGATGTGAGACTCGATCCCAGGACTCCAGGATCATGCCCTGGGCTGAAGGCAGACCCTCAACCGCTGAGCCACCCAGGCGTCCCTGTTTTTGTTTTAAGAAACAGAGAGCCTAGGTACATGCCAGTGGGGAAGAGAAGGCCAGAGGGAGACAGAGAGTATCCTAAGCAGACTCTGTGCTAAGTGGAGAGCCTGACATGAGATCCATCTCAGGACCCTGAGATAATGATGGAGCCAAAATCAAGAGTTGGTCACTTAACTGACTGAGACACCCAGGCATCCTGAATTTTACTATAAACAAAAATCATTTCTTCAGAAATAATTTTAGAAGCAGAATTGCTAATCAAAGTTATGTATTTTGTAAAGTTTGTACCACTTTATTTACTTTTATTTTTATTAATTTAAGTAATTTATTATTCATAAGACACACAGAGAGAGAGAGGCAGACACACAGGCAGAGGGAGAAGCAGCCTCCCTGCAGGGAGCCAAATGCAGGACTCCATCCCAGGCCCCAAGATCACGCCTTGAGCCCAAGTTTGTACTACTTTAAATACTCATCAGCAAAATACCAATGCGCCTTTTATCTATCCTAGTGACCAACATTTGACATGGCAAACTTTATCGGATTGTATAATCATATTGGCAAAAACTGTCAATCATCTCCTTATTTTAGTTGGCATTTCCTTACTTATGTCTGAGCTTGACTTTTTTTCAGTCTATCCTGATTTAATGTTGTTTTTAAGGAAGTGGGTAAACTTATTAATCTTTTCCTATTTTTCTATTAAAATATTTGTGTTCCAATCATTTTAGGAACTCTATATATTAAGGATAATAATAATTTTTCTTCCATAAATAGAAAAAAATATTTCCCAAACTTGTCATTTTAATTGTGTTTATTTTCTTGACAGGAATTGTGGTATTCAGGGGTACCTGGCTGTCTCAGTTGGTTAAGTGTCTGCCTTTGGCTCAGGTCATGATCCCATGGGGCTCCTTGCTCAGCCAGGAGCCTGCTTCTCCCTCTCCTACTGCCTGTTGCTCCCCCTGTTTGTGTTCTCTGCCTCTCTGTCAAATAAATTAAAATCTTAAAAAAAAAAAAAAAAGGAATTGTGGCATGCAATTTACCTTTGCAAAATACCTTAGTATTTATTAATAAATTTTTTTTTAAATTTTACTTTTTTATTACTTATTTTATAAGAAGGTAAGTTCCTTTGAGACAAATAATGTATCTTATACTTTAAAAAATGGCATATGAAAGGCAATTACAAAGAAATGCTGAATACATACTTGCTTTCTATATATGCATTGGTAAGGAAAAGAGGCTCTAAGTTGCAGCCATGCATGCTTATAATGACTGCAGTGCATGGTATTTTTTACTGCATATTTATAAAAATAACATTATAAAATTGTAAACTTAGTAATACTGTATAAACATTCTAAAGGGTTTTTAAAGATATTTTATTTATTTATTCATGTGAGACACAGAGAGAGAGGCAGAGACATAGGCAGAGGGAGAAACAGCCTCCCTTTGAGGAGCTTAACTTGATCCCAGGACCCCGTGACCATGCCCTGAGCCAAAGGCAGTTTCTCAACAACTGAGCCATCCAGGTGTCCCATGTCCTAAAAGTTTTAAACAGCTAGTTAAAAAATGGAAAGTGAGAGGAAATGTTAGAACTAGAAGTGCTATTTTGTGATACTTAACTCATTCAGTGACAGTTTTCTCAAATTATGTTTTTCCTAGGTCCCTTTTACATTTTGACCACATTTATTTTTATTTTCCTTATTTAAGAGTGTGCAAATTAATATTCTAATATCTATCTACATTCTCCAAATTTCTTTGTTTTTCTACCAGTGGTTTCTGCATGTATATTTTTTCTCAGTTACCCTTCTTATGAATGTGTGAATCTGAAGAAGAAGTCAATCTTTTGTGCAACTACTGTTTCCCTATAATTCCCCAGCAATTCTTGAGCATAAGGCCATCTCTTTCCTTCCATGATAAAAAAAAAAAAAAAAAATGGTAAGAGTCACTTCCTTGAAATTCCTTGTGTCATCATAGCTCATTTACGTGAGAAGGCAGGGATTAGGACAGCCATGAATCTACTTCCTTGTCTGAGAGCAGGTTACACTGACACATGTCACCAAAGTTCTTTCTCCTCACTTCCCTCTTCAGAATTGGAGAAGTCCCTCATTTGAATATTGACATCCCTGTTTACCTCAGTCATCTTTAATGAACAAGAAGAATGATAGCAGTGAAGGGTCATTATTGGATTAGAAATATGTACAAGAAATAAAAGTTATTAAATTGGGAACTAACTGAAAATATCCAAAAGTGGGCTGATCGAATCTGGATTTTTTTCTTTAGATGTCTTCGAAAGAAAAAGAGTCAACTTGTTCAACAGTAGTTCAAAGTCCTTTGATGATGGCAAAACCTGAGTCTTATTCCTTTTCATAAGCCAGTTGTCTTTCAGGGTCTCACTTAGGGACTCCAGGTTGTGTACTGCAACATGAATGACCTGGAATTGTAGAGTGCACAACATACGCAATGTATATGCTGGTGCTATAGACTAGCACTAATCATGACCCTTAGAATGCACTTGCTAAATGTCTTGATGAATGAAAGTCTTTTAGATTTATGTTAATAACCATAGTTATATGATATAGTAATAGGAGTTTTTAGTCTTAAATATAAGAAGTATCTTAATTTTATTTAGACAATTGTGTTTGGTAAATACTAACATGTAATTAATCTTACAATTATTTTACCTCTAATTGTTAATTTGGTCCAAAGGCCAAGTAATCAGCCTTGGGAACACAGTGGGAACACACCACAAAAACAGAAACAAAAACAAAAACAAAAACAAAAATAAATAAAAAGAACATACTACAGTGATAAGATCATGAACAAGTTCAAATTCTTCCACTTGTTTGTCACTTGTTGGATAAACTCTACTGAAACCACAATGAGCACAAAAGTAAATTCTCTGGGTGGCTCTGTCAGTTAGGCATTGGCCTTTGGCTGAGGTTATGATCCCAGAGTCCCATAATGGAGCCACTCATCCAGCCTCTGCTCGGTGGGGAGCCTGCTTCTCTCTCTGCCCCTCCCCCCACTCATGCTCTTTATCCTTCTCTCAAATAAATAGTCTTTTTTAAAAGGTCAATTCTCATATATAACTTCCACCAATCAAATATATTCTTTTCTTTCTCAAGAAAGGGAGGTTTTTTGGTTAGGCAAGACAAGGTTCTTGGGGTTGTGTATATGAATATGTATTCTTTTTTTTTTCTTTCTCTTTGTTAGTTACAGTGATTTTACAGAACAATAGATAGTGAATGTGAATTTCTCAGTACCAAAAGTTGCAATCTTGGGTGCCATAGAAGTGTTGGTTTTTTTAGCTGCGATGGAAAAAAGTCCTGTTTGATAGCTGTGGGTTTTGTATAACCCCCGGCCTTCTCTTGGCCTTAGAGAAGGAAATAAGAAAACCTGCTACTTGATGACCTGAACTTCTTCCCATTTACTCACACCCCACCCCATCCCACCCTACCCCAACACACACACACACACACACACACACACACACACACACACACACAGTCTGATTCAGAAAGATACAAAGAGCATGATCCCATCCTTGTTCATTATAATGTTAAAGGGCTTGATTTGGAGACCTTCCCTCCTCTTGATGGAAGTGGGGGAAGAAACACAGGTGGACTCTCCTTTAGCAGACCTAGGAAAGCGGAACGGAACAACTGCCTGCACCCTCCATATGCAGAACAACTGCCTGCACCCTCCATACTTCTGCCTGTGGTTTCCACTTCCTGAAAAAGAAACAACAAAAGCTGCCTTAAGGAAGTAAACTTTTGGCCTGAGACCTCATAGCTATCTCAGCAAAACATGGAAATGACAGTTTCTGTTAACATTTAATTTGAACTTTAGTATCTCAACCTTTGCTCCATTGTTTCTTCCTCTCTGATCTCTATGGCTTCTGAGACACCCACCCCATATCTGAACTTTGTCCACTCTCAACCTCAGGGAATGCATTGTTGGGAATGCAATATTGAATACATTGCTTGGTATAAGTTTTTTATAAAAGAGATATTTAATAATTTGTGTTTTAGATTAAGTAGTAGTTCTTTGGACATACATCAACAAGTGAGTCAAAAATACTATACTAGTCAATTTTTAAAGGCATTTTTAGAAATTGTAATTTCATAGCCGAATAAGTTCTTAGAAAAGTTTTCTGCTGCCTCTTAGGCACCTACCTTCTAGATTTTTACTCAAATTGTTTTTGCAAATAATTGCCATTATTTGCTGCTTTAGAAGAAGTTGTATTAGTGCTTTTAAGAATTTTAACTTTCATAACTGGATGAGGTAAACATATCAGAGCAAGTAGTCTAAGATGTTTGCTTAATGAACAAATGTTCTGGTTGCTTTTATTTTACCTTCATGAAATAAAATTTTTTCCTTTAGAAAGTATAATAATAAATTTTTCATTTTGCTTTTGGTAAAATCAGGGTGATACTATGTCTTATAGTTACTGAACTTTACAAAGTTTAAATTCACTTGATATCTTTGAATGGTTTTGTATACTTCTAAAGAAATAAAGAGCTTAACATCATGTCCCCTAACTATACGGTATATTAATTGATGTGGCAAGTTGAATATACACCCTATGAATATCTCAATGTATCCAGAAAATAATAAATTTAACCAGGAAAGAAACACAGAATGGTGATTCAAACTTCTGTAAATATGCATGGCTCATGTATTTACTATTCTTGGTATCATTTTTAACTTTTCCTAAAGAACTGTAACTCTCTGAGACAACCTGACTCCACTGAAAATCTGTAGGTGGTAGGGACGCCTGGGTGACACCATGGTTGGGCATCTGCCCTCAGCCCAGGGAGTGGTCCTGAAGTCCTGGGATCGAGTCTCACATCGGGCTCCCTACATGGAACCTGCTTCTCCCTCTGCCTGTGTCTCTGCCTCTCTCTCTCTGTGTCTCTCATGAATAAATAAATAAAATCTTTAAAAAAAAATCTGTAGGAGGTAAAGGCATAGAAAGTGTAGAATGGTGTATTATAACTCATACCTTACCTCACTCACACTATCTGTGTCTCCTTTGTCCAGAATATAACCTGTTTTGTTATGCCATGACTTCTTTTTTAAATCCTCTTCACTGGGGGGCCTGGGTAGTATAGTTGGTTAAGTGTTGGACTCTTGATTTCACCTCAGGTCATGATATCAGGGCTGTGGATCAAGCGCTGTATCATGCTCTGTGCTCAGTGGGGTTTTTGCTTGAGATTTCTGTCCCTCTGCCCCTCCCCCTGCTCTCTCTCTCTTTCAAATAAATAAAATAAGTCTTTGAAAAAAATAAAAAAAATCCCCTTTAATATCTGGTCTGCATCATTTTCAGCCAATTATATTAGAGATTTAAGGCTGAAGGTCAGAACTGAAGGTATTTCCTAAGCTTGTGGCTGTCACTTTGCTATCTGCATAGTCTGGGAAACACTCCTTAATTTGTCCAGTGCCAATTTTCTAATTTATAAAGCACTGACTTTGTTCAAAATGAAGTAGGATTGTGTAGTGAAGCAGTATTGCCTGGATTCAAATACCAGTTCTGTTGGACATTAGGGAAGCTGCATATTATCTCTGTTTCAGCCGTGTCTCATATAAAAAGGGGAAATGTATTAAATTCATAAAAATTATGCAAACTTCAACATGTGTTCATGAAGCACTTAGTACCATTCTCTAGTGGTAGGAAGTACTATGCAAATATGAACTCTTATCATTAATCATCCAGCATTCACTTTCTAATTCACTAGCAGGATAGGTTGGGACAATGGATATGGTTTATGAGCAGTGACAGACAGAAATTAGCTATTTCACTGAATTTTTAATAAGCCAGATGCAGTTATGCTCAGAGTTTTGTCCACAACAAGAGTAACTTTATTCCCATGAAACTGTCATCCACAACTGGCTTCCGTCTCAACTGTCCTAAATCTGCTTTGCTTTAGAGAGCAGGCTTTAGAAATTGTGTTTTAAGTTTTCCATTCCATTGCCTCAGAAAGCTCCATCAGGACACCTGGGATTGCTACTATGTGCTTATATGGGCAGTGTAAGGTGTCAGTGGTTGTCTGTATCCTTCCTCTCTCTAGTTTTCTTATTATTTTCTTTTAACCGCCAAACCCCCCAAACTCAGACACTATAGGCATCCACTGCTCCCCACATTGTTCACATTTGCTGTTACCAAAATTGCTTATGGGAATTCCGAAGCCCTCATAGTGCTTTGGACAGGGCTCTTATGAAAGACACAGCAATAAAAATTATAACTTCTGTTTTATTGAGAGTGTATTCACTCTCCAAAGAAAAGTACCTCATGGATTGCTGAGTTAAAATATGGTTTTGATATATCAGTCTCATTTAAAATCTTTAGCAGATATCTAACAAGGCAATGTGAGTGGATCACGCATATCAGTGCAAGTTATTTGACTGTCAGAACTGTATGGGCACAGATGTTACTCTTTTTTGACATTTCCTTAAATGAGGAGTGTCCCTAAACTCCACAGTGCCAAAGCCAGTGCTTCTTCAAACTGCATTTCTAAATTTTTATGTGGTCCTTGTTTCTTTCATTTTTTTGGCAAAAAAAATACATAAGACATTTTATTTTGTGCCATTATGTAGTAACCTCTAGTCACCAGGAGTCGTGAGAAATCAGATGGAAAGAATGAAAACACAAAATAGGATTTTGCACTGTGGCAAACTAACGTTTAGAAAAACCTTTATAGCAACAGATACTGCAGAGCTAATGAAGTCAGGGAAACCCTGCAATGAAAGATACCCCTCTCTGGTAAGACTGTGAGTTGATAATATTAATAGTACCTTGTTAGGATTTGTTATCAGAAGCCTGCCTCTATGTGGGTCTGTGATCAAATGTGCACTGTCTACACAGACCTGCAAATGGAAGCCCTAGTATTAAGCTGCACTACTAGCTCCTGGCTAGTAGTGGCTACTGATGCCTGAGAACTGCAAATACAAATATTTTCTACAGAATACTGTCTTAGTATGAGTGTCTTTGGATTCCAATCTGTAAAATTCGTCCAACTATTACCTCACAATAAAATTGTGTAATATCGGAGGAAATAATCCACTACAGAAAAGAGATTTGTGGAAAGATCTAAGTTTTTCAATAATATTCAGTGTTGCTTTTATCAGAGTTTAAACTAATTAAGATAAAACATTTTAAGAAATAAGATATCAATAAACATTAAACTATCAAAATTACTCTGCAGCTGCAAGAAAATACTGAAACTAATTTTAAAAATTAAAATCATAGAAATAAAAAATTCAATGGATTGTCGAACAACATAACAGTACAACAGAACGACACTAAATAACTGAAGAGTCCTAAAAAAGAATGACCCCAAGAGAGCCTGTGAAAAGGAAGAGTAAAAGAACAGAGATGTAGAAAATAGGATAAAATGGGAAATTCTAACATATGTGTAATTAAAGTTCGAACAGGAGAGAATAGAAAGAATAGGGGAGATAAGTTATTTAAAGAAATTGTGGATGAAAATTCCAGAAATAATGAAATATGTGGCTTCCCAGGCTCAAGATACACAACATGTTGCAGAAAAGATACATATTTTTAAAACTTACAGGTGTGAACTTGCAAATATCAAAAGGAAGAAAATATCTTAGAAGCAAGAAAAAAAGATGACACATAAAGGAATAATAATTGGGCTGCCAATTAAATTCACAAGCAATGATAAAAGGTAGGGGCTATAGAATAACATACTGAAGTGCTGTCAGAAAATATCTGTGCAATTTGAATTGTGTGTAGCAAAATAATTTTTAAGAGCAAGGCTAAGACATTTTATGATTTTAAAAGCCAAGCATTCACCGCCAGTGGAACTCCACTACGAGAAATGTTAAAGAGTAAAATTAAAGAGAGAAAGCAATCCTGGTAGATGTTCAAGAAGGCATGTTAAGAAAGCATGACGGTTATTATAAACAAGTCCTAATTGTATAAAACTAAAACAATCTGGGATTTATAGGATTAAGACTATATAACAAAACTTAAATACAAGACAAAATTAGCATATTAATTTAAAAGGATCTAAGTTCCTTATATTAGTTGGAGGGGAAAGTTCAAGATTTTGATTATGTTTAAATCTTGTTAATTACCGCATGAAAAATTTTGAGAAGAGTTACTAAATTAATAATGATAATGAAGCATATAATTTTGAAGCAAGTAGAAGTGGAAGCATGAATAAGGAAAAATCAATCCAAAAGAAGCAAGAAGTGAGGAAAGAAACTGAAAGGAGACAGAGAAAGAAGATGAGAAAGAATAAATATAAGCATAAAATAAAATGGCAGAAACAAATCCAAATGTATTTGCAATTATAATAAAAAGGGATTAAATTTACTATCAAAATACAGATGACTAGATCAGGAAAAAAGATGTAGCAAAAGTCTTTTACAAGAAAATACATAAAGCATAAAGAATGGTAAGACTAGAAATAAAAGGATGATATATATATATATATATATATATATATATATATATATACCTGCAAAATACTAATCCAAAAAAATTATTCAGTATATTGAGATTAGTTAAAAAACACTTGAAGACACCTACCATTTCTAAGGAAAAGCAAATCACTGAATAATGATATAAATTTTATTCTAAAATTGCAAACTACTGGACACAGACCTTAAACACTTCACAAAAATTAACTCAAAATGGATCACAGATCTAAATGTAAAATGAAAAGTATAAACTTCTAGGATATAACATAGGAAAAAAATGTCAACGACCTTACACATTGTGATAACTTTTTAGTTATGACACCAAAGACACAATCCATGAAAGGAAGAATTGAGAAACTAGAATTCTGAAGATTAAAAAAACTTTTTGGTCTTTGAAACACACTGTCAAAAGAATAAAAAGACAAGCCACAGCATGGATGAAAGTATTTGCAAAAGGCATATCTGATAAAGGACTATTTTCCAAAATGAACCAAAAAACTTTTTTTCCCAAAAAAACTCTTAAAATTTAAAAATAAGTAAATAAATAACCCAGTTAAAAAATGGGCCAAAGACCTTAGTTAGCATGCACCTCATCAAAGAAATGATACAGATGTCAAATAAAATGATGAAAAGATGCTCCACATCATATGTCATCAGGGAAATGCAAATTAAAACAACAGTGAGATACTGCTATAAAAACCTATTAGAATGATCAGAATCTAGAATCCTGACAACGTCAAATCCTGGCAACAGGAACTCTCATTCATTGCCTGTGAGAATGCGAAACGGCACATCCACTGTGGAAGACAGGTTGGCAGTTACTTATAAAACTAAACACACTCTTACCATATGCTCCAACAATCACACTCTGTGGCACTGTCCCCAAAAACTTGAATATTTTTGTCAACATAAAAATGTGCAGGGATGTTTAGAACAGTTTTATTTATAATGACCAAAAGTTGGAAACAACTAAGATGTCCTATGGTAGGAGAATGGATAATTAAACTCCAGCACTCCAAAGAAATGGACTACCAAGCCACAAAAAAACATGGAGGAAAACTAAATACTATATACTATACAGTTCTAATTATATGACATTCTGAAAATGACAAAATTATCGAGACAGATGTTAGTGCGGAAGAGGGAATGAATAGGCAAAACAGGATGTTTAGGACAGTAAAACTACTGTGTGTGAGAATAGTAGATGCGTTGATATATGTTTACATATAATTATATACATAAATTATACACGTTTATGTATTTTATATATAAATATTATACCAAGTATACAATCCATTTTTAAGTTACCTTAAAAGAATAAATCTGGCTGTGACAATTTTGGTTAAAATTTTTCAGGGATTCCCCATACTTTTGGTTAAAGTTAAAAACCCTTATATTTTCATTGGTAGAGTCTTTCTTAAAGTCCTTGGTTGAGATTAAAACTTGAATATTTTCTCACTTTCTTCAGCATAGTACTTATATTTTTCTTTCCACTTTGAAAAAATGAAAATACAGGACATACTAATGGACATGATTTGTAAAGCTAGTTTATTTTTGGTGTAAATTGTTCAAGGAATCACATGTAATTCTATATTTACTAAAAAGATTTAGTTAGTATAAAAAATGCCGATTTTTCATGTTGAAAAATTTTATCTCCTTAAGAAATTGGAAACAACAGAAGGTAAGTTACTTCCCCTCTTTGGATGTGATCTTGTAGGAGAGAAACCATATATATAAAATGGAATTCTCTATCTCATTCTTTAATCTTCTCTGTTTCTCTTCCTCTTTTCCTCCTCCTTCTCTCCCTATCTTACTAATTCTTTAAAACTACTTTAACTAATTCTTCCTTTGTTTTCTTTAACATTTAGTATGGACATTCTGGTCTGTATCTATTAATTTTGATTCTAATAATTCTCCCCACATCTTCCTGGTCTCTATCTTTTGGTGTATAGATTAATGACAGTTAATTGTCTAAAAAGTTCTATAAAATTCTAAAGAAAATGCCCCTCTTTCCTTCTAGAGACAAAAACAATGTTGACAGGCAATATATACTGTCTCTCACAGCTAAATAATACCATATCAGAATTTCAGAGATATTTAATGTCTGAACAAAACAAACTGACACTTAATATGTAGCCCCATATCTCTCTTTGATTTATTCATTTGTAAATTTCCCAAAGAAAGGAGCCATGTGCTCTGCATTTGTTTCTAACATTGACTAGTGTTATATAGGAACATAGATCATTAATTTGTTCATTAATTGGTTGATGGAAACCAGTGAAAATCAAGTATGGGATAGTGTGCTTTAGAGAAACAGTCCCTTTCAATGATCCCTTAAGAATTCTATTTATTTTTATGGTTTTAATTTTTCTAAATGTTGCCATTCTGAATAGAATATATATTAATTTAAATCATATATATTTTTATTCATATTCTTCTTCCCGAGGAGCAGCTCTGATTTCTTTCTCTTTCTTTAGGCTCTGTATAATCAATATATATATAGCAATATATATCCCAAGAGAATACCTAGGTTGGTATACACACACACACACACATGCATTATTATAACATGTAATATAATTATATGGTATTATAATTTATAATTAATATCATTATTACCATTATATGGTAATCTTATAACAATATTATGTAGTTACTGATTTATGAAACATTTTTCAGGCTTTATACAATTATATTTAATCAACAAGAATAAGTCTATTTATAATTATGCGTAGTTTGCTAAATCAATATCACAAGATATGAAAATTATGTCATTAGTTTGCTAAATTAATATCACAATAAAAGTGAAAACGCATCATTTACTGAAACATAAAAGCAGCCACCTACAGTCTTGATCTTGAATATCTATTATTTTTTTATTTTACTTTGAGAAGTGTCATGTGACACTGTCTAGAATAGTATTGCAGCAACTGTCTTAATTGTTTTAGGTGAATGTAAGGTACTCAAAGTACAATACCACATTTCCTAATAGAGATTATGAACATACCAAACTCAATTACTCAGCTGCTATTTTCAATAAACTGAAATCTCCTCTCTTCAAATTAAAACTCTTGATGGTTATTATAAATACTAGAATAGTTGAGAGTTGAAAAGGACCAGGTTGATGAAATTACATGAGATTATAGTATTTATCAGTGAAAAGGTACTTCACATCATTTGCAGAGCAAATCAAATGTAGATTTTAGGTAAGTCCTCTCAAACTCTTCCATTTCAACTGAGTGTTGTAAGTAAACAGTATTTAATATTTTTAATGCTCAGAAAAGTGTGATTGTCATATTAAGTCAAGAATTACAAATGCAGTGCTAATGTTTTCTGAATCAAAATATTGGCAATGTGATCTGAAAATTACCTGCATATATATGAGAAAAAGAAGGCAAACATCTGAAATGAGACTGTTATGAAAATCCAGGGTATGTGGTTGCTATAGTTTATGGGATTGTTTGCCTTATCAAAGCCTACCATGTTTATAGTTGCAGCACTAATATTGAATACGAATTATGTTTTGTCCACAGTTGCATGTTGGCTATATTTTTTGATTCTCCACTGTTGCTCTCCAAAACCAAAATATAATAAAACCCCTGAAAACTAGCATATTTTAGGCCAAAAGTAATATCTTGATGTATTCAAAATACAATTTTATTTATTCATTTTTTTTAAAGATTTTATTTATTTATTCATGAGAGACAGAGAGAGATGCAGACATAGGCAGAAGAAGCAGGCTCCCCGCAAGGAGTTCAATGTGGCACTGGATCCCAGATCCTGGGATCATGCCCTGAGCCAAAGACAGACACTTAACCCCTGAACCACCCAGGTGTCCCTTAAAATACAATTTTATATCTTCATTGAATAAAGGAAACACATGACATAGAGGATATTCGGCAGAAGTTTGGGATGGCAACTTCCCGATGGTTCATTTCAACGACATTGTATTGGAAAACCAGTGTCAGTTATTTGTATTATAGAACAAATCTCACTACATCCTAATATATGATTTAGGGAAAATCATTTAAATTCTTTGTGATTTTCTCTATCTTTAAAGACGTCATTACTATTATTATTTTTACTTATTTTTTTAAAGATTTATTTATTTTTCTTGGAGAGTGAGCACAGGGGGAGAGGCAGAGGAGAGGAGAGAGCAGATTCCCTGCTGAGCAGGGAGCCTGCGGGAGGGGGCGGGGGTCTCCATCTCACAGTCCCGAGTTAATGATCCAAGCCAAAATCAAGAGTTGGGTGCTTAACCAACTGAGCCATCCAGACTCCCCAGTCATAATTATTTAGAATATCTATAATGTGAAGAAAAGTGACAGGTACTTCGAGATCTAAGGTAAGTCAAAATAGGAAATAAATATGGATTAAAAGAAGTTTGAAAACTCAGCTTGTGACATCCAATATCGATTATTTTATTATTAAATCTCTACTCTGTATATATATCATAGTCAATAAAAAAATAAAAACAAAATCAAAGAATAGTTATTATTTATTCCAATGTGAAGGTTTTTGAAACAAAGCAGTTTCTCTTATTGTTTTCAAATGCATGAAATTTGACAACTGTTATTTTCCCCATCAGAGGAGATTTTCAATGATCTTTGTAAATGTGTAAACACACCTGGATTGGCTGGATGTCATGAGGTATGATTAACGTGCAGTAGCAGCAATTTGCAAACATGGAAGAGAGACAGTACAGGGTAAGTTAATAAGGAATGTGGGGATAAGAGTGAATACCTGTTAAAAAAAAAAAAAAAAGATCAGAACCAAATTGTCCTTTCTTTCTGCTTTTTGTGGTTAAGTGCACTGCCAGGTTACTGACTAGGAAATGTAGGAAAAATTAGAATACCTTTTTAAAGAATTGAATGAAGATCAGTTAAAGTGAAGCCATGAAAGTTGTATAGCATGATGTATGACACACAGCTCTCAATAAATATCAGCTCTTGATATTGTGGCTATTTCTTATGTTTTTCTTACAATTATTTCTCTGTATATTCTTTTTATTGCTATCCTGGCCTAAAGATCTTTGAATTCAGGACCCATGTTTTATATTTTGTCATCTCTGAGGCACAATATTTATACACAATTTATTAGTCTGATATTATGGTAACTGATGACTTTGTTTACGTAACTACTGCATTATTATGCAAGCAATACTTTGGTAACACGTTTGTTTACTTCTTTCTTGTTGCTGTTTAAGATCATGAACATACAAACTATAGCGGGAGACTAAGATTGATTTTGATAAACTATCCAAATGGAATCTACAGTAAACCATTCTAGGGCAATATACTTCAGTAAATTCCTTGCACAAAAATGTCATTGTTCTTATATTACTCTGGTATCCGTCTAAACATATAACAAGGAGAAATTAAAGCCTTTTTAAGGGGATATTTGGTTCTAATTCACCCATCTTGAAGACTCCCCTAAATATCTGCTGTGCAAGTCCAGTTACCCAAAACTTGAATTTAAAAAATAAAGCAGGTGTATTTATAGATTTTAAACTTTGTTTTATTATTTTGTCTTTAAGAAGAGTAAGAACATTGTGGAAGGTAATTAAAATCATACAGACAGTATTGGTTTTTTATATGTAGACTTTGAAATTCTTTGAATATTCTATTACAAACCACTAATATTAGTAAATAGAGAAAATTAACATACAGAATTCTTGTCACTAAATGTTTGAAGGGATATTTTTTCTTTTAATTTAAGTGTCAGTTAAACAAGTCGGAGAAAGAGCAGGACTTCTTAAATCTCTGAACGAAACCGCAGTGTAGAACCTTTCATTTTCTTTTCATAATCTTTTTCAAATCTTTCATACTGGGCTACGGTGAATTGGTTTTTCCAATCTCCTGAAATACCTGAAAAGAAAGATTAAATGTACATTTGAGACTACTATAAAATTTCCTTAGATCAGTTTTCATTTGAATTACCACACGTGTATTTTTAAATCTTCAACGTTTTCATATCCATTTCATTACTCCATCCTTTCAAACTCTTGGGCCTTCTTAGTTTTCTAAAAATCCCCATGGATTTTTTCCAGTATCCTATATAAAGAAGTAATCCCTTCAATAGTTTCAAGAAATGTCACTGGGAGAAAATCCAATGTCTCAAAATCTATATTTTTTGGCCCTAAGAGCTTTGTTAACAAAAAAAGAGATAATTTTTCAGTCCTTTTAAAACTATATTTTCCAATGTTAAGTGATAACTTATGAAAAAATTTCTATGATCAAGTAAGATTTGGAAGTGACTGGGTTAAATGTAATTAAACATATGTGTTATTACAGGATTGCTCAGTCTTCAAAAGACTAACCATATCTAAAACCTTTAAGGAAAGACAAGGGACATAGTATTTGCAAAGAATATCTGATAAAAACAATGGCATTTCTCACAGGTAATCCAGAATTCATTTGCAAGCCTAGTTTTAGGGAGAAAAAAGGGAGTGGGGGAGAAAATATGGCAAAATAACTTTGTTCATCTGTCCCAGGATTTCTCAACTTTGGCATTTTATTTTATTTGTTTATATTTCCACTGTTGACATTCAAAGCCAGACAACTGGCTGGGTGGATGTGGGAGTTGCTCTGTGTATTATAGTGTGTTTTCAGCAGGATTCTCAGCCTGTACCCATTATATGCCTATAGCATACTCTTAGTCAGAACTATCAAAAATGTCTTTGGATGTTGTCAAACATTTCCTGGAAGGCAAAAATCATACCTGGCTGAGATCCAAATATTCCTAGAAAGACTTACCCATGGCATACTTTCTAACTTTCTAAAAAAAAAAAAAAAACCACCTCTGGAGGCACAAAGATACATCATAATTAATGAAATTACCCTTAATAGTCCCTATATAAGTTCTTACCAAAGTACTTGTTTCTCCAAAATTGTCTTAGATTATATTAATAATTTTCCACTCTCTACTGTAAGATTTTATACCTCTGCCCACTGACATGTGTTGTATGACTCCTCTTTGCCTCATTAACTTTGGGCTTCAATTTTTCTTTTGCTTTGGTTAATAGAATTTGAATCTGTGCAATATATACCACATCTAAATAGCAACTTTAAAGGCATTGTAAGTTTCCAACACCTCTTTTGTTTTCCTGTCTACTAGAATATTGGGCATATCCCACAAATGGGTAGCTTTTTCAGCCTGGATTTCAGAAAGAGAAGACATAAGAAACTGAGACCATGAAAACCAAGTAAAACTGAACAGATTCAAAAGAATAAGCAAAACTGATGTATGGCCCACATTCACCAACGTTAAACAAAAAATAAAACTTGTGGTTTTAAGCCACTGAGATTCTTGAAGTCTTTTTTTTTTTTTAAGTTTCAGGGTGCCTAGGTGGTCAGTTAGTTAAGTGTCTGCCTTCATTTTAGGTCATAATCCCAGGGTCCTAGGATGAAGCCCCACATCAGGCTTCCTGCTTAGTAGAGAGCCTGCTTCTCCCTATCCACCCCACTCATGCTCTTTCTCTCTCTCTCTCTCAAATAAATAAAATCTTAAAAAATAAAAATAAAAAAAGATTTCATTTACTTATTTGAGAGAACAAGAGACGAACAAGCAGGGGGAGAGGCAGAGGAAAAGGGACAAGCAAGCTCCCCACTGAACAGAGAGCTTGATGCAGGACTCCATCCCAGAACCCTGGGATCATAACTTGAGCAAAGGCAGATGCTTAACTGACTGAGCCACTCAGGTGCCCCATGGAGTTGTTTGTTTCACAGCAGAGCTAATACATACATAAGTAACAGAATCTATGCTTCTCTGTCTCTCTGTCTCTCTGTCTCTTTCTCTCTCTCAACATGCAATTCAATTTAACATATTTTTATTAAGTGACTATTTTTGCAAGATGCTAGTTATATATACATTGAGATAATGCTAGAGATGCAATGATTTACCATATCATAGCAACAACCTCAAGGAATTGACACTTTTCATCATTCACTTGGTATGCCTAACATTTAAGCTGACTACTCACCACAGCAAAAATTTTAAGGAATATGAAGAATATTTAGAGAGTTCAGACAAATGAAAGGCATTCTTCTGATATAGCAAAGGAGGCCAAGACTCATGCTTATCAATACATCAGCTCTTGAGTAAACATTTCTCCTTAGAAGGTTTGCCTTACATGTTAGGCTTATAGAAATTATAGTTTATTTGCCACAAATTATTAATATCCCCTAAGTTTTTTTTTTTTGTTGTTGTTGTTCCTAATTTTCTTTTTTCTTGCCATCATATTCAATCTCTTTCCATTTCCTATAATATGGCTATACTCTCCATGACTGTAATTAGCAAGCTGTATAGAAACTAGTATATGATTTCTCACCCTTTCTCATGAAAGGAGATACAGAATGATCCATGACTGTAATTAGCAAGCTGTATAGAAACTAGTATATGATTTCTCACCCTTTCTCATGAAAGGAGATACAGAATGATCCATATCAAAATCTGGTATAGTGGTATAATTTGTACTTGGATTCTGTTTCATCACATTGAAAGAGCTGTGATAGAGGATTTTATCCACAGTTTCTTCTGACAAATCTTTCTCTAGAAACTGTAACAACTTCTGAATTTCATGTTTTGGATTCTAAAAAAAATATAAAGAGAAAGAATTATTTCAGAGAGATTTAATCATAAAATAGGCAATGCATTTAATAAAGTTCTACATATGTCAATGTGGTAAAGGAAATTATTTTATATTTTTATGTGCACTTTTTATTTTGCATTCCAAAGTACATGTCCTAGTCTTGGCCAGGCAATCATCTGCTAAAAAGAAGAGTAAATTTTGTTTGTTTGTTTTTTTCTTTCTCAAATTTTTAAATTTAAATTCTAGTTAGTTAATATATAGTGTAACATTGGTTTCAGGAATAGGATTTGGTGATGCATCTCTTACATATAATACCCAGCACTCGGGATCCCTGGGTGGCGCAGCAGTTTAGCACCTGCCTTTGGCCCAGGGTGCGATCCTGGAGACCCGGGATCGAATCCCACGTCGGGATCCGGGTACAAGGAGCCTGCTTCTCCCTCTGCCTATGTCTCTGCTTCTCTCTCTGTGTGTGTGTGACTATCATAAATAAATAAAAATTTAAAAAAAAACTTAAAAAAAACCCCAGCGCTCATCATAGCAAGTGCTCTCCTTAATACCCATAATTTTGTTTCAAAAAATGCAGAAAAATGGGTTAATATTCAATCTTTCACACTCAAAAATATAATTAATCTGTAGAATAACAAGTGGTAATAAAGCAAGCTACTATTATTATAAGGTATAATGTTCAAAATCCTTGATCTCCTTTTTAAAATCATATCTAATATCAAGAATAGATTACCTACCAAAAATGTTTTTTTAAAGATTTTATTTATTTATTTATTTATTTATTTATTTATTATTTATTTGAGAGAAGAGAGAGAAAGAACACGAGCAGAGGGGGCGGGTGGTGAGGTGCAGAGGGAGAGGGAGAAGTAGGCTCCCAGCTAAGCAGGGAGCTGGATCCTGGGCCCAAGACCTGAGCCTAAGGCATAATCGACTGAGCCACCCAAGCACTCCTATCCACCAAGCATTTAAAAAATACTCATCTTCTTAAACTCTTCCAAAAAAGTAGAAGAAGGAGTAATACTTCCAAACCCATTTTACAAGGCCAGCATTACTCATATACCAAAACCAGATGAGAATAACACAAGAAAATAGCAGATTAACATTTTTGGTAAAAATCAATGCAAGAATCCTGGGCAAAATATTAGCAAACAAAATTTAACAGCACATTAAAAGGTTTTAATCCGTGATCAAATGGGATTTATCCCTGTGATGCAAAAATTGTTGAACATTAGCAAATCAATCAATGTGATAGACGATATTAACAAAATGAAGGGTGTAAATCATATGGTCATTTCAAAAGATGCAGAAAAAGCATTTGGCAAAATTCAACATCAATTTATGATAGAAACTCTCAACAAAGTGGTGTAGAGGGAATATACCACAATTATGAAGGCTGTATATGACAAGCCCATAACTAATATATTCAATATTGAAGAGCTGAAAGCTTTTCCTCTAAGATCAGGAACTGCAGTCAACAATAACTGTAGTTAACAAACAATGCTGCATCGTATATTTGAAAGCTGCTAAAAGAGTAGATGTTAAAAGTTCTCATCACAAGGAAAAAATAACAACGTATGGTGATGGATATCAGCTAGAATTACTGTGATCTTTTCATAATATATACATATATTGAATCATTAGATTGTTAATATTATGTTATATATCAATTATGGCACAATTTAAAAAAAACAGATTATTTATCTCAGAGAGTGATAGTGGACAGAAAATACTCTTTCTATCTCTCTCTCCTACCTAGATTTTTTGATAGTATAAATATATGAGGAGGAAAGTAAACAAAATCCTGTCCATTTCCAGCCTAAGGAATGGTATGGAAGAGAAAGAGGCAACAATGAAAAGGAGAGATACATTTGATGTATTCCTTATGATTTCTGTGCTCCAGACTCCATAAGATACCTTGTAAGAATAGTGAAAAAGTAGCATTCAGACCAAATAGTTTGTGCCCTGTTACCCACTACAGAGATGATCTTCTTGATGGTCCAAATCAAACTGAAGCTGAAAGCCATAATCTTAGTGACCTCATGAAATCAGGCAGAAAAGCAATCTGTTTAGGTTTATTGAGCTACCCATCTCAATTCATGGAAACAGAATCAGAGAATTTCTGTAGTGGCTCTAAAATAATCTATTTCTTGTATAAGCAGAAATAAACTTGGTGGAGATCAGCACACATCTTATTCAAGGAGAAGAATCACAGTGAAAATTGAAGTCCAAATTGTGTCAAGTCTATCCTGTGAAAGTTAAATGAAAGTGATGGGAAAAATGTACACCATTCAGGCTTGGAATGGGAATATTTGGGATGAATTTGATGGCACAGAGACTCTGGAACTCTTGAGTAATTTTGAGCCTCTCCACTCATATTTAAGGACACTAAACTTCTTTTGCTTAAAGACCTTATTATGATCTAACATGGAAGATTTTCTTTCCTGATAACACCTATCCTCTTCAGGATCCACCCCAGCCACCCCCCCTTGTTGCTTCAAGACACATAATTAGAGTAATTGGTCACCCTTTAATCCAGAGTGACTGGTAAAAACTGGTTTAAACAGGATGTAGAAGAATCTGGGAATCTAATGAATCTGCCAGAGGGGGTCACTTTAGCTGGGTAAGGCAATTTCCCTAGAGGCCATAGAACAGATTTCCCGAATAAGAGATGAAGGGTAGTCATAGTTATCTAAAGGAATTTAGGTGTGAACAAGCTGCCTGAAACACATTCAACTTAAGAAATGCAGAACATTTCTTAAATGGACTATTTGAATAATCAGATCAGGATAAATTTTTGATCAAATTGGAGAATGAATTAATTTTCACACTAATAACCAGATAGAAGATGAAAAAATAAAAACTAGATGTCTTATAAATTAAATTACATGTTTTCTTTACTGTGCTTACCCCTTGGGGAAACAATCACAAATTAAATCATTTTAATCCCTACATCCAAGGAGCTTACATTATATTAGAGTAGGGCAAGAAAACATAAGAAACACATATGTCAAATAATGAGTGGTAGTAAATGATATGAAAAGAACAATAGCAAAAGAGATTTTAACAGATAATAAAAGGTGGATTATTTGACATTATGGACATGAAAGAACTCTGGAGTGTTAACATTTAAGTTAAGACATGAAGGATGAGAAAAAGATAATTTGAAAATAGTGGGAAAAAATATTTTGGACAGGCTCACTTAGTAAGAAAAGGAAAAGTGACAGCAGAAGAGGTTGGAGAGATAGGGACTAAATAATGCTGAACTTTAAATTATCTTAATGATTTTGTATTTCACGTAGAAACAGAAATCATTGACAGATTTGAAGAAGTGGGCATACTCTCATTTATATTTCCAGATAATTTTCTCTGAGTGGACAATAGAAGCAAAACGAGGTACTTCAAATAAGATAGTTGCCTAAACTAGAGCAGGAGGCAGTAGTGATACAAAGAAAGATGAATCTGAGGTTTCCCCCCAAAATTAAAAAAAATTATAGTTGCCTCTTACCTCTTTCATGTCTTCATAAAATAGATAAAAGATACGATAATCATTCCTCTTCTCCCACCAGCCCTTCACATGGTCATACCAAGAACCAAAAGCCACTAAGGTGAAAGACACAGTGTTTGGAAAATTAGAACTATTTATGTAAAGAATTGTTAAATATTATTCCAAGTCATTATTACCAACCCAAACACACTTATTAGTTCAAGAAAGAGGGATGGTAGGATAATTAACCCTGTTCTCATTGAATTTGTAATCTATTTAGGAGGGAGTAGCAGGGAAGTTCATAGAAGAAGGAGAAAGGGAGAGAAAATCATAGAGATGAAGAAGTTAATGAAGGGCTGTGGGGGAAGAGAGTGTATTTGGGTCTAAGAAGAAGAATCAGGTTTTGATAAGAGTGAGTAGACATTCCATGGACAGAGAATAGTCCAAGTAGCAACAGGAGTAAAGGTTTGCAAGATATCATTGAGATGTTCTTGCCTTGGAAAGAGTTTTTAATAGAAGAATGTTTATATGAGAATTTTAAGTAGAGCTACTACTATTGGCATAAATGTTTTCCTGGAAGAAAGAATACAAAGGTAGAGAAACAGAGCCTTGAGGCTAAAATCATCACCCTAGAATTTTCGGTTTATATAGTAAAAATAAGGGAATGGTAAAGAAAAGAGAATCCAAGAAATATGTATAAAATCAAAACAATACAACAGCCGCACAGCAAGAGAAGAAAAGTTGTCACTAAGCACTAATGAAATAAGACTAAGAACTGAAATATCTGTGTTAACATGTTTCCCAAAAGTTCTTTTTTTTTTTTTTAAGATTTTATTTATTCATGAGTGACAGAGAGAGAGGCAGAGACATAGGCAGAGGGAGAAGCAAGCTCCTCACAGGGAGTCCAATGCGGGAACCCTGGAATCACGCCCTGAGCTAAAGATAGATGCTCAACCGCTGATCCACCCACGCGTCCCTCCCAAAAGTTCTTAAAAGGAAGAGACAACTATATATTCTGCTTCCTCTATAGTCTACCTAATACATTAGTGGAGTGCTAGGCAAATATTAGGTTTATAATAAACGCAGATTTATGTTTAACTGTTCTATCTCCTGGCAAAAAGACTTTTCACTATAGAACTCCTTGATTAAAGTAAGAGTTGAACCTACCCTTCCCAGTCATGAATTTATCCAGGAATTCCTCCCAGGTACCAGCCTTTGGGTGTATTTTTGCCATCTGGTAGAAATAATAGTAAGATACAGCCACATCTTTAGCATTTCGTGCAACATACACCATCTGTGGGGAGATATGGCAATCGTCATTTCATTTATATTATTTAATAGTTGGTAAACTTTTGCTTATCTTGCAAGAATGCTGATTATTTCTTTTCTACTTCCTGATCTCAGCATTTACATGTATATCCTGACATGGAATATTCACGATTATGTATCATTTTAACATAAGACTTGTACTTTCACACCCTGTTTCTCTTCAGCCTTTGAAAAGAACATCTCAAAACACAGAAAACCAAATAATTACAATAAATATTAAATTAACAAAAATGAGCTAATATTGTTCTTAAATTAAGAATTTTTGTATATCACTTATTAAGACATGTAAAAAGAAACATAAAAGTTACAAAACATGAAAAAGATAAACATTCTTTTATTTTTAATTTTTTTTGTTGTTTTCTTTAGAGGAGGGATAAAGAGAAGGTAAGGGGCAGCAGGAGAGGGAAAGAGAGAATACCAAGCAGGTTTCACACCCAACACAGAGCCCAATGCTGGACTCAATCTCAAGACCATGAGATCATGACCTGAGCTGAAATCAAGAGTTGAAACCTTAACTGACTGAGCCACCTAGGTATCCCTAAAGTAAAACTTTTAAAGCTGAAAAAAAATGTCTTCTTTTTAACTGAAAATAAATTATAATCTGGGTACATTTAATCAACAATGATTAAACATTCTTCATTCTGTTCATGATCATGGCTACATACCAATTATTGCTGTTTATAATTTTGTGTGAGATTAAAATTTACTTTATGCATAGAGCCTTAAATCTGTTTGAAAACAGAAATTTCGAACATATTTTCCAATAGAAATGACATTGCTATGTCTCAGTGGTAATTAGGTTTTCAGGTAAGTCCACTGAAATCCATTAAGCTTACTTCTTATACCATATGACATACACTGCAGAGATCACTGACATATTAAGCCATTGCATAATATGGGCAAAGGAAAGTGACTGGCAAGAAGACAAAGCCCAATAGTATTCATAAAAATTAAACAAGATAACATACTCAGATGGCAGAGGATGTCTTATTTGTGTTTGCATTTATAATGACAATTACAATATCTGGTACATACACAGTAGCACTTCTATAAATGTTTATTGATTATGTACTTATTAAAGAATTTTGCTTACAGGAAGCTAAAACAGAATTCCAATGGAATTCCAAGGAGAAATTAAAAAAAATATAGTCAGATTTCAACATCCTTCTCTCTATAGCTGATAGAAAAATATGAAAAATGAGAAAGTGACATTAGTACAGATTTTGCATATATGAGAAGAATTTTAAAGGAATATCATAACAACTTTATTACAAAAATTTAACAGTTTAAGTGAAATGGATCAAGTCTTTAAAATGCATAAACTACGAAAGAGCATGCAAGGAAAAATACATGATCTGAATAATGAAATACATTGAGGAACATGGAAGACATAAATATTTATATGAAAGGCATTGAATTTATGGTTACAAATCTTTTCAGATGAAGAAAATTCCAGGCCTAGATTGCTTTGCTGGTGAATTGAACAAAATATTAAGAATGAAACAGTACCAATTCCAACCAAATACTTCCAGTAAATTGAAAAAGAATAAATACCTTCCAACTCATTTAATGAAGCCAGAATTACTCTAATACCAAAGAGATTATTCTCTAAGGATAAAGATATTACAATGGAAAGAAAGTACAGGTCCATATCTCCCGAAGACACAAATTATTTTAAAAATCAGCAAATTGGCCCCAATAATATATAAAAGACAACTATTAACACATATCATAAATTAATACAATCAATAATTAAATAAAAGGTGTGAAAGATTGTTTTAACACTTCAAAGTCAACTGACATAACTAATCATAGTAACAGACTAAAATAATGGAAAATCATATGATTGGTCTTAATAGACACAGAAAAAAACATTAGACAAAATCCAACATGTATTCCTGTTAAAAACTCAGCAAAGTAAGAATAGAACAGAACTTCCTCAGTTAGGTCAGTGGAATATACAAAAAAACCTCTAGGTGACATCACCATATGAATATTCCTTAAGATCAAGGGCAAGACAAGAGCATCTCCTCACTCCTATTCAGTATTATATTAGATGTTCTATCCAGTTTAATAAGTCAAGAAAAATAAGTAAAAAGCATCCAGATTAGGAAAAAAGAAGTAAGAATATTTCGTATTTTTTATTTTCTAAAAGCATGAACATCTATGTAGAACAATGAATTGGATCTACCAAAAAAAATCTGTTAGGTCTAGTATGTGAATTCAGCAAGTTTACAGGATAAAAGATTTAGTTGTCCATATGCTAGTAATAAACATTCAGAAAATAGTGTGTTTGTGTGTGTGTGCATGAAAAAGAGAGGAAAAGAGAGAATTACTATTATATCAGAAAATTTTAAAAAGGACATTGATACTTATAGATATTAAATAGATTCTTAGATCTAACGTGATAACCGAAACAATAAAGCCAATAGAAGTAAACAGAAGTGGGAATATCTTCATAACTTTGGGGAAGGCATTTTTTAAACAAATACACACCAAAAAATAGAAAATAAAGGAAAAACTGATATAATGACCAACCTCAAAATTAAGAATTTTTAAAAGAAGTTAAGAAAGTAAAAAAAAGGAAAAATAGAATGAATTAAGATATAAAATGTCCAATGATTTCATCAAAGGAATTGTACCAGAATATATAAGAATTTCTACCTAAATAATAGAAGAAAAGAAGCCCTTATAGGAAAAAAGGCATGGCACTTGAACAGATACCTCGGAGAAGGTATCTAAGCTATGTAAAAGTCCTTTAATTATTAGTCATTAGGGAAATACAAAGAAAACCACAGTGAAATGCCACCATACATCTACTAGTATGTCTAAAAATAAATATTTGTAGCTATATGTTTGTTAATGAGGATATAGAGTAACTTAAACTCTCACACTACTGGTCAAAGCGTAAATTGATCCAAGTGATTTGAAAAGATATTTGAAAATATCAAACTCAGCAAAGTCTTAGATTGCCTAAAGCTGGACAAATGGACACCTTAATTCCATTCCAAGATATAAAACCAAGAGAAATATGTAAATGTATGTGTATGTGTAATGGAAACTTATATAAGAATGTGCATTGAAGTACTTTTTAAATTACTGACAACAGCAACCACCCAACTGTCCACCAATAATAGTACTGTGGGTAAGTAGGTCGTGAAATATTCAAGTAGACATAATGGAATGCCTTATATCAGTGGTTTTCAAACATTATCATGGCTCAAATTCACCTAGAGGTTTTATTAAAACTCAGATCTGAACCTCATCCCCACAGTCTTTGATTCGCTAGTCTGAATTTAGCCTGAGATTTGCTTCTCTAACCTGCTATTTTTGCTCAGGGTACCACATTTTGTGATCCAGCAGGTTACATTAAAAAAAACAAAAACAAAGTTACAAGAATAAGAATTGATCTAATAAATATTATGTTCAATGAAATAAATTAAATATTCAAGATTATATATATTTTCCTATTACAAACAAAATTGGCAAACTAATTTATGGTAAAAACATCAGGATAGTAGTTCTCTTTGAAGATAGGATTGTTGCCAGAATGTGAAAAAACTAGAGCTTTTGGGTGGCTGGTAATGTTCTATTTCTTGATCTGGGTGCTGGTTTCATGGGTACACTCACTTTGTAAAAATTCATCAAGATGTGTGCCTAGGATTTATGTGCATTTTTCCATAAATGTTATACTTGAATTAAAATGGTTATTTTAAAAAGAAGCCTAAAACAAATCCACTTATATATAATTATAAATCCATATTTATAAATTACAATTATATTGAATTCATGAGGAAGCATTTCTAGTATTATTTAAATAATTAAATTAAATATTTAAAAGTAGATACTGAGTGAAGAGATTTTGATAGAAAGAGAAATTTTAGAGAACAGAAAACCTCGAGATAACCAGTGCTTGGGCACTAAGTCTATATCTATATATCTATTGCACTGGTCTCCAATGGTATTATTTCAACCATTGGATATAGAGACCACATCATTATTTTTGGCATGCTTTATCCAGAGGTGGGAATCTCCCGTCATAATTTCTGCATGATGAGTAAAAGAAATTTCAACACAAATAAGGATTTCTTTTTTTTCTTTTTTTTTTTTTTTAACTTGCTACCTTGCAGTTATTCTTCCAAAATGAAGAAGGGAGAAGTTGAACAGGTAGGTGTGTTTTCACTAATCTAGGAGGCTGCATTTTTTTCAAGTCCTCTATACCTGCAAGAACAAAAGTTAAATTCTATTATAAATGTGGAATCACAAAGGTCAATTACAATATAATCTAAGGCTTTGTAAACATTAACCCCACTATATGGCTTGAAATGACTATATAGCATTGGAGATCTATAATATCTACAACAAGATAAAAAAAAATGATAAATTCTGGTTAGTTATGCTGTTTTATTTTCTATGCATAGAAAATGTATGTATATATGTATGTTTTATTTTCTATGTATAACAGACAATAACTGTAAAATCATATATATATATATATATATATATATATATATATATATATATATATAACATATTTAATGGGCCAGGCTCCCAGGCAGCCAGCCTCATATATAATGTCTTGCTGAGGTAGAAACATCAATAGGCCAATGTCAAGACATCCAAAATTTTCCTTCATTTATCTTCTCTTGTACTCATTTACAATATGAGGAAATTGAACTAGAATATTTCAAAATCCCTTTCCAGCTTTCTTTATTTAATTTATAAGATCAAACTAAGCCATAAGGTTTATAACTAATCCTTAAAATTTTAATAATGCAAGACCACCCATAATTCTGTTTCTCAAGTCTGTGAATATCAGCTAATAAGCAGTAGACAGGATCTTATTCGGGAACAAACATTGAATTTTCTGTATATAATGATTGTACATTTAAATGCTGAAGACTTCCATCTGTGCTATTAAGAAAAAAATACACTCATCAAAATTTTCTCTTATGCAGATATTGTCTTTGAGTGTAAGAGGCATATAATATGGTTATTAGTAGAATCAAATTCTTCTTCTATTATAGACATTTATGATTCAAATGTCCAAGGTCTGTCTATATCAATTCCATCATGACTCCTCTTGTCACCACAAAATGTTAGGGGGATTTATTCCTATGTTGAAAAGGAACATTCAGGGAAAATACCATTCTCGAATCCAGGAATTATCAATTCCATGAACGGCACTCGTTTGTATATTGCATCCCGCTTACATTTCTCCACATCTCCATTGTTATAGATCAAATCCAATATTTCGCTGACCCAGGTTGTCCCTAAAGGAAAAAAAAATGAAACACCTTTAAACTTTTCTGTCAAAAAGAGTATAAGAGGGTCAATATAGGTAGAGAAGTTGTATAATATCAAAAACAAAAATATCTTCCTTTCCATTCTCTTTTTCCAATGAGACATTTTTATCTATCTTGAACGTATATATATGTATTGTGTATGTGTGAATGTGAGAGAGTAAATTTGATTAAAATAATCATAAAGTTAAGCCATAATAAGGAAGTAAAACATGGGTAATTTAAGAGACAGTGTATAAATCATGTAGCACACCCTCCTGAGTGGAATGGAGAAGGAAGAGGTGGATATCAATTGGTCCGACTAGCAATTTGTAAATTTCTTTTTAATATTAAAAATATTATTAGACTTTAGGATTGAAGAGTATTTGAGGGAAAAAAAACATTTGGTGGAGGTGTGAAAAAAGGATAAAGAGAACTTTGTGATGCATTTGTGATGAATAGTGTGTTATTCACAAACATAAGACAGTAGATTGTTAAGTGGATGGAGTCACTCTGGTCTTTATAAGATTGTGTCTCATTAATCTTGAGAAAGGTATTCAAAATACAGATAGCCCCCTACTTAAAATAGTTCAACTTACAATTTTTAAACTTCACAATGATGTGAAATTCAAGTGTTTAGTGGAAATGACCTTTGAATTTCAAATTTCGATCTTCTTCTGGGCTAGTGATAAGCAATATGAAGCTCTCTCTCTCGTGATGCTGCGTTGCAGCTCCCAGGCAGCCAGACAATAATGAGGGCAAACAATGAAAACCTTATAACCAGTCTATACCACACAATCATTCTTTTTTTCACTTATGGTATAGTATTCAATAGATTACATGAGATATTCAACACTTTATTTTAAAATAGACTTTGTGTTAGATAATTTTTCCCAAATGCAAGCTAATGTCAGTGTTCTGAGCACATTTAAGGTAGGCTAGGCTAAGCTATGATGTTCACTATTAAATACATTTTCCACTTATAAGTTTATAGAGAGATAATATCATCATAAATCTCTATATAAGTATATGGCCTATTTGACTTCCTACAGTATTCAATGATCAGATTATTGATGCTGGGCTAAAAAAGCAATTAAAAGTTAGGAGGAAAATATCTTTTTAACTGTTTCCATCCCTTCCTCTTTACCAAACATGTAATGAATGATAGTCTCTAAATTGAATATTCATGAGTGGAAACTAAAAAATTAAATTAAATAATTAATCTATGCACTGAATAGATATTTGATGAATGACCTGCATAAGCATGTGCCTTTGGATAGGTTCTATAAATTACTTTAGGCCTCTCTTTTAGTCCTTTCTGATGGACAGTTCTTCCTCCTCATCCTTTCTTTTTTTTAAGACTTTATTTATTCATGAGAGACAAAGAAAGAGAGGCAGAGACATAGGCAGAGGGAGAAGCAGGCTCCCTGTAGGGACCCTGATGTGGGACTTGATCCCAGGGCCACAGGATCATGACCTGAGCCAAGGGGTGGGTGAGCCAAGTACTGAGCCACCCAGGTGCCCCTTCCTTATCCCTAAATCATTAGTATGAGACTATCTCTCTCATCCTTATAACACAGACTATTACAGTGCTAAGAAAAAAGGTGGGTCAAATTGATACTATCCTTGAAGATTTTGTAGTCTGAAGAAAAAGAGACCTATATTCCAAAGTACAGAATACATTTCATTTCCTGTAGGTGGATGGTTCAAATTGTAGCCACTGAAATCTAATGGAAAGAAATGCCATTTTAGCTATGCTTCAAATTGGAAATGTTGATATTCTGTAATTTTTGCAAAAAAAAAAAAAAAAGAAGCACATGATTTGCCTCATATATGGAGTAAGTTAGCTTGGATCCTTTACAACAAAATTAACAAGGAATCGATATATTAATAACTTTAAGACATGTTCTCAACAGTTAGTAAAAGAAAAAAAATCAAAGAAAAAAATGACCACATAATTATTTTATGTGTAGCCATCTAGCCACCTATCTTTTAATATGACAGAAGAAATCCAGCTTCAAAGAGCACTTTCATAAATGAATTGTTTGTATAATGGTACCTTCCAAAGGTGATTTTAATGGTTTCCTGCTTGCGAGCATAATTTTTAAAATAACAACAACAAAAAGATGCATGTGCATTTTTCTCTAGGTGCCTTGCCTTTTCTCAACTTGTATCTCAACAAGGAGATGAAAGGTAGTTTGGGTCCCAAACAATTTGGGCTTGGTGAATCAGCTCGGAGAGCAATGTAAATAGTAAGAAAGAAAAAACAAAGCTTTTACCAAAACAAGTTTGTTTTCTATTTCTTCAAAGGTCTGTATTGTACATTTGCTTATTTCCTGATAGGTTTCCTGGAGTATTATAATTTTGATATTACAACCTTCAAAAATTCAGGTGTTTCTTCCCAGGCTTTGTTACATAGCCCTATGTAGTATTTTTAATATTTATAATATAAAAACATTAGTAGTCAATGTACTTATTAAAAACTTCTTGTCCTTAATTCCTTTAAGAAATGAAGGAGAAATATAAAGGAAAGTAGACTTTAGAGAATTTAGCAATTGGAACGGTTGATTGATTAGGAGCTCAAGTAAGTTAATTGGATAAAAGGCAAGAGAAAACCAATTATCTGATATCTCTCTGACCTTTATCACTGGATAAATTAGAAGACTGTCATAAAAAGATCTGGAAAAATAAAAATTATTGATTCTTATTGAGTCATCTTAATTTCTCCTTTCTGAGATCATCTATTAAGGTCAGCAGCTGTTTAACTTTGTAACAAAATATTTCTAAATGCATTTATAAAATAAAAATTTTAAAATAATAAAATATTAACATTTTACAAAATATATTTAAAATACAATAGATAAAATATGTAAACATCGAAATGCATAGAAGGTATAGGTATGTAATTCCAATGTATCCAAATCATCTAAGATATGCAGTTTTAAGAATTTTTATTTGAATTTGAAAAGGAAAATAAAATGACAGCATCACTTTTCCCACAGGTTAGCCCCCATTCATTTGCAGGCCTTTTAGAATAGTCAGTTTATCTGATTTGAGACAAAATTCTCCCGGCAACTGCTACTGCATTCCCTTGACTAATGATTAGAAGATCAGTGGGCTTATATATATGGGTCTATGTGTAAAAGTACGCATCAGTGAGTACAAATAAATAAAAAGATCATACCAGATTTGGGGTAGGTTGAGATCAGAAGGTCATCAGGTCGGGCCTCAAATGACTCCACCTGGGACCACTCCTCAGCAATGCTCCAGAAGAGGGGGACACCCTGAACATCCACTAACTCCCTCCGGTAGATATCCGGCTTCTTGTCCATTTTTCAGAAACTAGATTTTAAACAAAGGGAAGCATGTTAAGAAGTCTTTGTTTTAATAACATTAATAAAAGTAAAAATAAATTGGGGCTCCTGGGTGGCTCAGGTAGTTAAGCATCTGCCTTAGGCTCAGATCATGATCCCAGGGTCCTGGGATAGAGCTCTAAGGCTCCCTGCTGAACGGGGGAGTCTGTTTCTCCCATTCCCTCTGTCACTCCCCACCCCTGTTCCTGCTGTCTCTCTCTTTCTTCTCTCTTCTCTCAAGTAAATAAATGAAATCCTTAAAAAATAGATATTTTATTAAATAAATTAGTTGTATTACTATAGATCCAACAGCACTAGATCACATTCCTGTGCATTAAGAAAGAGTGGAAGAAGGAAGAGTGTCAAAATTAATAAGATCTCACAGGATTTATTTCATATATGCTGTTTACATGTTAAATATCATCAGCACTTTCCATTGGTATATTGAATTATACACCTCATTTCCTCAGGCAAAGATTGCTGGGATAGATAACAAAAGCACTGGACTTTGGAGTAAGGGGAGTGTAACCAACGTGCTGCCCATTCATTGCAGGGAGGATTTAAACAAGCCCCATAACTGCACTGGGTCTTCTTAACTGAAAACTGAAGAGTAGCTTAACACAGTACTTCCTTCCTTTAAGTTACTAGCTGTGACAGGTAAATTATTCTATCTAAATTATATGTAACAGACCACAAGGAGGAGACCACAGAGGAGGGGTGGGAAAGAGGAACTGACACCAAGGCTGGGTAAAAGAAACAAACTGGAGGTAGGTGAAGTATTGGAGATAGAGTGCTCTGATGAACTTGAACACTGGTGACATGTCATTTCCTATTCTGAGCATTGCTCTAATGAAGATACTTTCGTATCTCTTTAGCTCTCCTTATAAGAAGTGGAAGAGCTTGGATATATATCCTAAGTCCTACTTCAAAAGATGTTGTTTTCCCAAGTTCACAGGAACCGAAGCAGTTATTCTGCTTTCTCTGTAGTTCTAGAAAAACAGAGACTATCCAACAAGCTCAGGTTTATGAGGCTTCATGAGGCCCACCAGCACTTGCTGAACCTCTCTTCTCAGATTAAAATCAGAAGTCTCTGGAGTCAGTGGCCATGATTTAACCTGCACCTTTTCTGATATGCGATTCCTTACCTTCATTTCTTTTCAAGTCTTCCAACTCCACCCCTATCCTGCCTCATGCAAAATACTTTTTATTTTAAAAAGTTACAAAGATACAGGATACAAAAACAATATACAAAAATCTTTTGTGTTCTATACACTAACAAACTATCAGGAAAATTAATTAAGTGGACAACCCATTTATAATCGCATCAAAAATGATACCTCAGAATAAATTTAACAAAGAGGTAAAAGAACTGTACACTGAAAACTATACAACATTAATGAAATAAATTGAAGAAGACACAAATAAATGGAAAGATATTCTGTGTTCACAGATTGTAAAAATTAATATTGTTAAAATGTCCATACTACCCAGGCTAATCCCAGCTATATTCTTCACTATGTCAAAATGTATCATAGAACAAAAGAGGAAATGTGCAAGTCCTTGCTTGGCTAGCTACCAACTTTTCGTTTTCTAGAACAAAGTGTTGTTGCTATTGATTTTGTTATTTGTTCTGCTTTGTTTTTCATTACACTTGTACGTACTAACATAAAGGACAATGTTGTGAAGGCAAAAATAATTAATTCAAAAATACTTATTGAATATCTGGCAGACACTGTGCACTGTGGAATCTAATGAATATAAAAACTTGTGGCTATCTTCATGGTCCTTAGAAGTGAGGGGGAAAGATAGATACTGACCAAACAATCATACCAACAAGTTGAAATTTTCATTGGTGGTAAGTGCTATGAAGCAGAGATATATCTATAAATAGAAGGAACTTGACAGAGTCAAGCTGCTTAGAAATGTTTGCCCTGGGAAATAAGTGAGAATTAATCTGGAGAAGAGGCGAAACTTCCCAGCCAGGAAAAAAGCACATGCAATCACCTTAAGCTGACAAAGAAAAATAAGGCCTATGAGCATGGAGCGCTGATGAGGAGTGTGTAAATACTTTGCCAAATTATGTGGTAAGAAACTAGAGACTTCAGGATTTTTTGTCTGTGTAATTAAGCGTGTCTGAGATATAGTAGGTTTCTGGCTCTTCTCCACCCAAACAAGAGAGCCCATTGACCTGCCACCAGGCATAATTTTAACAGTAGTTCTGTCCTAATATGAGAGGGTAGTAATACATTAGTGGTTCTGGGATGTTCCTGAGCATCACTGGGAAGGAGTATATATTTAAATATTATTATTATTTTGCTCTTACCAAAAGTCTTGGGATTTATAAATACCACAGAGTTCCAATACAATAGGTAATAAATATTAAGTTGATTCTTGGGTTTGCCAGACCTCAAAAGTAAATTTGTGACAGCACTGGGTTATGATTTGATGGTATTGGTACTACCATATTTCCTGTTAATATTTGTTACTTTGGGGATCCCTGGATGGCTCAGCGGTTTAGTTCCTGCCTTCAGCCCAGGGCGTGATCCTGGACACCCGGGATCGAGTCCCACATCAGGCTCCCTGCATGGAGCCTGCTTCACTCTCTGCCTGTCTCTCTGCCTCTCTCTTTCTCTGCGTCTCTCATGAATAAATAAATAAAATTTTTAAAAAAAATTGTTACTTTTCAAGGGTATCTGCCTGTGAAAAGAAAGAATAAGAAATATAAGAAACAAAGTTTTAAAAGTTCATGGTTAGACATCCCCCCGCCCCCCAGCTGATAAATAACATTCTTTTTTTTTTTTAAATAGTATTTGCTGGGAAGTACTGGGTACCAAACACTGTTGCCAGGCAAGACTGTGGCAGAGAAAATGCCATGTATTCACAACACCTTTGTCGCTTTGTAAGCCAAGGGAGCTCTTCTCTAAGTGCTAAGTGGGAGGCTATGCAAAACATGAATCATTCAATAAATTAGATCTTAAAATTTATTCCGTTGAATTTTGTTTCTTAACAGATTTGAGAGCCAAAGTGAATGACATTCAGGGACAAGAAACACAGGTATAACATCCAAAAGCCCTTTTGAGTTCACTGTTTTTCTTGCCCTTGCCCTTTCAGAGGCCTGTTGGTAAGTCCTCTTGGTTTCAGCTCTGTTCTTGCATTCAAGCCATTGATCTAATTGGCTTTCCAGTCCAGGGTTAGTAAGTCAGTCTAGACTCACAGGAGGCTTTAATGGAGCACGTCCCTAGCCCTTGATTCAGTCCATAAGACCATGTTGGAATCTCTTCCCCAGTTCCAGAATAAAGTCCTTATTTACTGGAGTTTACTGGTTTGGTCCTTTCCCCATTTCCTGCCCAGTCTCCCTGAATGGAGTCTGCTGGTTCAGTCCACATTCAGGATTGCTGATGTAGTGCATGGGGACTTCTCTTGGCCAGTCCACAATGACACTTTTTGATTACTGCAGGTGTGTTAAGGTGCACAAGTTTGCTTGTCTTGTTTTGTGTAAATAAAGGCTTTGCTAGAGGGATTTTGGAGACCAAAAATATATAAAAATTAGTGGGCACAGGTTGAAGTAGAAGCCAGCAAAATGTAATTTTTTTTCTCATTAAAAACATAAATTCAATTAATTAACATATAGTGTATTATTGGTTTCATAGGTAGAGTTCAGTGATTCATCAAGCTTATATAATACCCAGTGCTCATTATATCACATGCCCTCCTTAATGTCCATCACCCAATCACCGCATCTCCCTACCCCCTGCTCCTCCAGCAACCTTCAGTTTGTTTCCTATGACTAAGAGTCTTTCATGGTGTGTCTCCCTCTCTGATTTCATCTTTTTTTTTTCTCTTTCCCTATGATCCTCTGTTTTGTTTCTTAAATTTCACATATGAGTGGGATCATATGATAGCTGTCTTTCTCTGACTTATTGCGCTTAGCATCATACCTTCTAGTTCCATCCATGTTGTTGCAAATGGCAAGATTTCTTTTTTTTTTGATGGCTGAGTAGTATTCCATTGTATGTATGTCTTCTTTATCCATTCATCTGTCAATGGACATCTCAGGTCTTTCCGTAGTTTGGTTATTGTGGACATTGCTGCTATAAATTAGGTTGCAAGTGCTCAAGTAGTTGTAATTACTGGGTTGTAGGGTAGCTTTTTTTTTTTTTTAACTTTTTGAGGAATCCTCATATTGTTTTCTGGAGTGGCTGTACCAGCTTGCATTCCCACCAGCAGTGTGAGAGGGTTCCCCTTTCTCCACATCCTTGCCAACATCTGTTGTTTCCTGACTTGTTAACTGTAGCCATTTTTACTGGTGTGAGGTGGTATCTCATTGTGGTTTTGATTTGTACTATCCTGCTGCCAAATGATGTGAAGCATTTTTTCATGCCTATTGGCCATTTGTATGTCTTCTTTGGAGAAATATCTGTTCATGTTTTCTGCCCATTTCTTGACTGGATTATTTGGTTTTGAGTGTTGAGTTTCTTAAGTTTTTTTTTTATAGATTTTTGGATACTAGCTCTTTTCTGATAAGACATTTTCAGATATCTTCTCACATTCTGTTGTCTTTTGGTTTTGTTGGCTGCTTTCTTTGCTGTGCAAAAGATTTTAATCTTGATGACGTCCCAATAGTTCATTTTTGCCTTAGCTTCCCTTTCCTTTGGAGACATGTCTAGAAAGAGGTTGCTGAGGTCAAGGTCACAGGGGTTGCTGCCTGAGTTCTCCTCTAGGATTTCGAAGGATTCCTGTCTCACATTTAGGTCTTTCATCCATTTTGAGTCTATTTTTATGTATGGTATTAGGAAATGGTACAGTTTCATTCTGCATGTGGCAAAAGGTAAAAATTCTTACCAGAATCAGTTCTTCCTTTTCTTTTGTTTTCTTTCTTTTTTATATTTTCATATAATTTTAATTTAAAAAAAATAGACTCCAAATGTCTATAGTAATATATTGAGTAAAAAAATAAAAAAAAACAAGAGGGAAATGTGCATAATTTATCTTAATGAATGGTGTATATGGTATTTTTTTAAATTACTATTAAATATCTAAAATTCCCCTACCTTCTACTTGATAGTAGTATAATAATGTGGCTTAAAAAATCAGCATGCCATAAAACAAGCTAATGTTAATATCACAATTAATGTAATTTTTCTATTATCCATTTATTTATCTATTTTTTATTTCAAGTTTTTATTTAAATTCTAGTTAGCTAACATATACTGTAATATTGGTTTCAGGAGTAGAATTTAGTGATTCATCACTTACACAAAACACTCAGCACTAGGGGCACCTGGGTAGCTCAGTCAGTTAATTCGCTGCCTTTGACTCAGGCCATAATCCCAGGGTCCTGCATGTAGTCCCATGTCAGGCTCCCTGCTTCTCCCTCTCCCTTGGTGGCTCCCCTTGCTTGTGCTTTCTCTCTCTCTCCCTCTCATTCTCTGTCAAATAAATAAATAAAATCTTAAAAAAAAACCCACCCAGTGCTCGTCATAATAAGTGCCCTATTTAATACTCATCACCCATTTAGCCCATCCCCTTGCCCATCTCCCCTCCATCAACCCTCAGTTTGTTCTCTATAGTTAAGAGTTTCTTACAGTCTCTTTCCCTCTCTTTTCCCCCCTTCCTCTATATTCATCAGTTTTGTTTCTTAAATTCCACATGTGAGTGAAATCATATGGCATTTGTCTTTCTCTGACTTATTTCTCTTTGAATCAATTCTTCCTAATCTCTGTTTGTAGTGTTCAGTAGAGATTGCAAAGTAAAATATCACATTACCTTTCCTTTCCAAATCCAAACCCATTGTTCATTGAACTTTTCTATCTCAGGGGTAGCTATGATGTTCTTGCTTGTCTCATTTGCATAACTATGCTTGGCTTTCTGCCTGCCCAGATCTTGCAGGTTGTTGATTTTGTTTTGTTTTGTTTTTTTGCTATTTTGTAAGTGACTCTGGTTTTTGAGAAGATGATATTATTTGCACCGTCTTTAAGGACCCATCTTACACCTGAGAGGCGTTATTCAATATTGTCAGAAATATTTAAAATTTAAAAAAAATATGCAGAGGGAAAGAAGCAAATTGAGGATAATATGATATACAGATCAACCTAAAATGTCACTTAAGTTACTACTTTATTCTTTCTGGAATTGAGAAAAAACTATACTCCTCTTACAAATCCTTTTGCAAAACAAAAGTTAGCTCTAGAAGCAATTCTTTTCAGCAGCATTTATATCTGCTTATTTTTCTAAAATCCTTTTGGTAAGCTCAAACTTTAAAGTTGAGCTAAATTAAATAAGTTAAGTTAAATTAATACCTAGATAATTTCCAAATATGACAAAATACTAAAACATTAATTACTGAACCTAGGTATATCTACTTTTGGCTTCTTATTGCAGAGAAACTAAAAGATATTTGGATGTGTTAATACTACATTGGGAAACTGAAAAAGGCATATGCTTTTAGCAATTATGAAGTATATTCATAAATTTGCCAATCTAAAGAATTCTGGTATAGCAAACAGTTCACAATTGCTTATTTCTTAGTTTTCACTAGAAATTATGGTTTCTAAAGGTTAAAATTTCTAATTAATATATGTAATTAAAGCTACTAGAAATAAGAAACATGTCTCTTTTTGCCAGTAAAATATGATGTATTTTTAGTAAGAGAAGGTTTGAGAAAAGAAATGCATTTTTTGTTGTTGTTGAGGGAAAAGAAAGTAATTTCATCCTAAAGCAAGGCTGGTTGTTTAAAGAGAAAACAAAGGAAAAAATCATAATGTTAAAAAAAAAAGTTGTAGAAGGTCTTGGGAAAAGAATTTTGAGAGGGAATTTATTTTATTTATTTTATTTTATTTATTTTATTTTATTTTATTTTATTTTATTTTATTTTTAAAGATTTCATTTATTTATTCATGAGAGACACAGAGGAGGTAGAGACATAGGCAGAGGGAGAAGCAGGCTCCCCGCAGGAGCCCAATCCAGGACTCAATCCCAGGACCCGGGATTACGACTTGAGCCAAAGGCAGACACTCAACCACTGAGCTACCCAGGAACCTGAGAGGAAATTTTAATATAAATATATAAAGCTAATATAATTATTATGTTTCATATATTATAGTTAATAAAAATATAATAAGCTAGCTAAGATTAAAATGAATTTATTTAAAAGTGAGTTTAAATATCAAAAGTAAGCTAGTACAAAATTAAAATTTAGTTTTCTCTGTGCTAATGGACAAAATTTTCTTGGACTTTTGGCCTCCAGTAAAAGTTTATTTATCTTTTAAGTACTGCTTCATAATAATTTGTGATCCTATTTAGGGAAGTGCTATAAAACTTTTTAATAATTTTTTGACAAACTTTTTTTTAAGATTTTATTTATTTATTCATGAGAGACACACGAGAGAGAGAGAGAGAGGCAGAGACACAGGCAGAGGGAGAAGCAGGCTCCATGCAGGGAGCATGACATGGGGCTCGATCCCAGGTCTCCAGGATCACGCCCTGGGCTGCAGGCGGCACTAAACCGCTGAGCCACCCAGGGATCCCCTTTGTTCTGAGCTCTAGACCTATTTATTCAACTGCCATTGCCCATTTTTATCCAAGTGTTCCTCAATTTCTTCAAATTCACTAACCACAGTTTAACTCATTAGCCTTGTTCTCCACTAACCAGTTCTCATCCTGGATTCTTTGTGTAACTCATTTATCCCACCATTCATGTAAAAAAATCTATTAAGTCATCTTAGATTCTACCTTCTTCTTGAATCTCCTAAATCCAACTGTCTCACAGATCTGATTATTTTTATCTTTCATGTATTCCTGGGAAAAGCATCTTCTTTTTATGAACTAGCTTAGTGGTCTAGACTATAACGTCTCTAGATACATTTGCCAGATCTGTCACGTACTACCACTGTGACACTGGGCAAATCATAAACCCAAGTTTCAATTTCCTAATCTTAAAACAGAAGTAATGATTTATTTAGTTTATAGAGCTATTGTGATGGTGAAATGAGATGATGGATATAATGTGTATATTGATAAGACATGGGGTATATTTGGTAAGTAGTAGCCATTATTAATATTATCATTATTACAATTGCCTCCAAATTTGCCTTGATTTTGTCCTTTTCATCATCCACCCTGTACTGTAGCAATGATCTTAAAACTAGTTTTAGTTTCTTATCTCCAAGCTCAGTTCCTCCCCTCCACATGCCAACTACAAGTGGGATCTCTAAAACTGGCCCCAAAATCGAAAGGATAGAGTTGAAAGAGCTTTTCCCCGGTTTTCACATCAACCTCTGTGACCCTCTGTTTATCTCTTCCTCATTTGGACATTAGATGTACATATCTACATCTGTATAGATATCTCCACATCTAGCTATTGCACCTGCATTTTCTGTCTTTGAGCTGATACTCTTGTGTATCTGAAACTCATTCATTCCTCAAAATCTTGCACAAATTTCACATCCTCTGAGAAGACTTCCTCATGACCTAAAGACAAAATTAATTACTGTCTTTTCTCCATTTCCATATCCTTAATATACTGATACTATTTTACATATTTAGTGTGTTTACAATGTCTGTTTCCCTAGTTAGAATTTTAGATTCATTGTCCCAATATTGGAACATATATTTGATTCTGTAATTCTAAAGTTTTCACTTTATTGATGTTAATAAATGTATATTAAAATAAAATGAAGCTTCTGTAGTATTCTAGGTAGAATAATCAGAGATTAGTTTTTTATCTTACCACTGTAATTTTAATTATTAAGCTAGCACTTTGGGATATGCTGAGAAGTATCAGTAGATCATAAACTCAATCAACAAGAAACTTACATTCTAAATCATTATTCAAAATGCACACCCATTTACACACATGTACACAGACACACAGCCCTGCTTTTAGTGCACATATTTTGTTATTTGCACCTCATAAAAACCTTCTAAATCCTATTATACCCATTTACAAAGGGGAAATTAACACAGAGAAACTTAAGTAATTTGCCCCGGGCACACTGTCAGTGGTGGCAGGACTGGGTTTGAACCCAGATAGTTTGACTGTAGGACCAGTGATCTTAATCACTATTCTATACTACCTTGTAATATAAACACTGAAGACTTAAATTCTAATATAAAATGACATTTAAAAAGTGTCCAATAATGTGGAAGTGGTCACCAGATCTGTAGTACAAATGGTGTGATTTGATTTTGACCATGAGATTTAGCTAATTAAAGATACAGAAGAATATTCTAGGTAGAAAAGAGGAAAACATAGTATTCCTTTTGGTCAATATCTCACACACAATAAAGTGCTTTATAAATACATAGAGATATTATTTACTAAAATGCATATGAAATGATTTTTAGAAAAACTGAATCATGTTAATGATTTAATAGTTTATCCTCATTTACTCATATATTTTATCTGATTGTATAAAATTTTATTTGGAACGATTTCTAACAGGAGAAATTGTACATTTTTAACTTTGTTTCATGTGTGAAAATTATATAATGAAATGTTTTAATTTATATACACTTTTTTGTAACTTTTGCAATATTTGTGTTTTTAATGATATTTGGTTATTTTAGATAAAGGTGAACTAATTACATGTCTGTATTTTAATATCTCCTAAATCTGATTCAGATTTTGCATGACTTCAATATTCTAAATTAGCATTATGACTCCTAAAAAAGCCCAAGTTAAAGTATTTGTGTAAAATATGCAGTCAAATTTAACTTACCTTTAAACTCTCAAGAGCTTTAAATGAGTATCCTAAAGTTAAGAATTAGAGCCAAAAAATCATTAGAAGAATAATACCTTCGAGTTGCATATGACTTACTATGTGAGAGAAATTGAGTTGGTGAGAGCTCAGGATATGTTGAAATGAGATGGTTGTTTCCCTTAGGTCTCTTTTGTTTACTTCTCTGAAAATGTCCCTTGGAATATAACTTCCTCTGGAAGGTAATTATAAGCCCTTGGAAACTCCTTAATATTCTTCACACTGATAAAAGTCAATGTTAGCCTATCTTAACCTGAACAAAACAATTGACTTTCATGCCCATTACTGAGTTAAAATAATGAAATATTTTACCTGAGGATATGATGTGCTTTAATCATAAAAAAAATAATATTAAACTCATAATAGTCAATACATTATTCTCCTGGGAAGTGATAATATTTTGATATTCAACAAATTCTTGACCTAAATGGGATAAATTTTATTAACTTTTTTAAATGTATAAAAACTCACTATTTTAACAATAGAAATACTATATATGTGAGTCTCTTAATGGTCAAAATGATCACTCCAGTTTGTTTCACCTCTAACATGATACTTCTAAGTAAAATGAACATTCTCTGTTTGCCCAACTATATGCTTTAAGTCACAACAGTAGGAACAAGAAAGGGGGGAGCTATTTAACAGAACACTCCTCTATTACCAACAAATTCTGTTAGGATACTACTAAGTAAAATGATGCTTTGTTTTTATCAAAACTCAAAGTGCACATTTAAAAAAGCTTCTCATTTATAAAATATCAAAAATAATACAGAGTATTCTGCATTTTTCACATGACCCTTGCCGTTTATCAGTGTAATCAATTATCCAATTATGTGCCTTTTGATGGTTGTTTTTAGTTTGTTTGCTGTATATGTAGAAATGAGGCCATGTTCTTTTCCCACACATTATATCTTACAAATGATCTTGGTTTATATTATCAAAACAAATGGCTAAAGTAACATGGGTTAACATTAAGGTGTAATGTATGAAGAATATTAAGATTTATGTGCACTTATAGGCATTAGAATTTCCATATTGTCTATTTCCACTCCAACTTAATAATAGCTCTGAAATTCATATCACCATTGGAAATTTCAGAGTTTAAGTAACTTACCCTATGACACAAAATGTATATTCAGTAAAATCAGATTTCAAATCCTGGGTATTAACACATCTAATGTGTGAAAACACTCAGCTTTGTTGCTGGAAAGGCCACTGTTAGAAAAGTCTAGAACTTACCAACAATGTGGCTTTGGGCAAGGGAACAGTTCTGAGCATCCAATTCTTTATCTGACCAGATATTACCCATTTCACAGAATCATTGTCATTGTGTCATTGTCATTATTATAATCTCATAAATGAAACTAACAGGAATTTAAATAAAACTTGAAAAAATCTCATAAATGAAGCAAGTTAATTATATGAAATGCAGCATGCTGTCTGGCATGTACTTCTAATAGTGTTATCATATTATCACCATTTATACCATCAAATTCTCAAAATTCACTCTCTTTTTAAAATTTCAATCCTGATTCAAATCATAAAAAAAAAAAAATACATTCTCTTTCACCTGGAGAACAATTCTACATACTTGATTCAGTCCCAAAAAAGAGATTAGGAGCCTAAATTTTTATATTTAATCTGTGCTTTATAATCAGTCTTGAAAAAGTTATTAACCTTAAAAGTGCTTGCTACTTGAGATAATCGCACTTGCCTGTCTCCTCCATCTCATACAGATATTCCCAAAATAAATGTACTCTATTACTTGATATCCTCAGGCAATTCTTTGTACTTAGGCAGGAAGTACTGGATGCCGTTTGCTACCAAGCACTCTTTTATTGCCAGGATCATTTAATGTAAGTATTTGATGGTAAAGAGTTAATTATACTCTTCTCCATTTGGGATCCCCCGGGGCCTAATAAAATCCAGAAAACTGCTCTTCAGTACCATAGTAATGAAAGAGATCAGTGAGGTCATCATCTCAGTCCCTGAAAACATAAACAACTCTGCTTTGTAATAGGGTTGGCTTGTTTGTAAGCCTAAATGAAATATGTGTTAGGAATAGGATAACAAATGTATCTTCCTCAAAAATATAATTGTGTATGTGTGTGCTTGTCTTTGTTTCTTTTTTAAAAATCGATTTTTCTGTCACCTTGGTGCTATATGATTTTACCTGAAAAGTAGGAGTTTTGGATTTCTCCTGCAGAGAAATAGTCAATATCTGCAGAGTTGGTTAGAAAGTTAAACAAATTTTCCTATTTTTGTAAGATAAAAAATAGGCAAGGGCAGATGGGAGAAAGTAGAGAAATAAACATTTAAGGAGCACATAAAATGGATTGGAGCCATTTTTCAAAAGGATCTTTCAAGTGTGATTTTGAATAATTTATGTAAATTTTATTTGCCATATTGTCCTCATCTGTAAAATGGGAATTATTTTATGTCCCATCACATTGGATAGTTGTAAGAATTAAATGAGTAAAGTACTTGAAACATGTCAATATGCTTGACAAAGTAAAGATCAATGAAATATTAACAATAAAAAAGTAACTATAATAATAATTCACCTTTTAGTAATATTTGAGATAGATATTATTTACCTTTCTCTTAAGAAAAGGAAACTGAAGCTTAGAGATTTATGAGCAACTCCTAAAGTCAAACAACACGTACATAGTGACATAAGGAATCAACCACGGACAATAATTTCTCTGACATCAGCCATAGCACCATTTTTCTAGGTATGCCTTCTAAGGCAAGGGAAACAAAACAAAAATAAACTATTAGGATTACATCAAAATAAAAAGCTGTTGAACAGCAAAAGAAACCACCACCACCAACAAAAAACAACCTATTGAATAGGAGAAGATATTTGCAAATGATACATACAATAAGAGGTTAATATCCAAAATATAAAAGGATTTATACAACTCAATACCAAACAAAAAAAACAAAAAACAACCCTAAGCCAGCTGTTTAAAAAATAGGCAGAGGACTTGAATAAATATTTTTCCAAACAGAACATACAGATGGCCAACAGACTCATGAAATGATGCTCAACCTCACTAATCATCAGGCAAATTCAAATCAAAGCCACAATGAGCTATTACTTTACAATACTTAGAATGGCTAAAATCAAAATGACAAGAAACAAGTGTTGGTGAGGATGTGAAGAAAAAGGAATCCATGTACATTGTTGGTGGGAATGTATTATTTGTGCAGCCAGTGCAGAAAAACGTATGGAGTTTCCTCAAAAAATTAAAAATAGAAATACCATATGATCCAATAACTCCAAAATTGGGTATTTTCCCAAAGAAAACAAAAACACCAGTTTGAAAAGCTAAATGCTTATCCTATGTTTATTGTAACATTATCTACAATAGCCAAGATATGGAAACAACTTAAGTGTACATCAATAGACAAATGGATAAAGAGGATGTAGAATATTTCTCAGCCATAAAAAAAGATGAGATTGTGCCATTTGACACAATATGGATGGACCTAGTGTGTATTATGCTAAGTGAAATAAGTTGGAGAATACCACATGATTCAAATCTAAAATTAAAAAAAAAAGGAGAATAAACAAACAAAAAGCAAATCAGAACTATAAATACAGAGAACAAATTGATGGTTACCAGAAGGGATGGGGGTGGGGGTGGGCAAAATGGTGAAAGAGTGAGGGAGATATGGGCTTCTAGATATGAAATGAATATATCATGGGAATAAAAGGTATAGCATAAGGAATAGGCAATGATATTTTAATCATGATGTAATAAGACAGATGGTATCTACACTTGTGGTGAACATAGCATAGTGTCTAAACTTGTCAAATCACTGAGTTGTACTCCTGAAATTAACTTAACACTGTATATTATCTATACTCAAAACCAGTCATAACCAGTTTCATGGATTCTGAAGACCATCCTGTTCCTTTTTTGTTTTTTGTTGTTGTTGTTTTTCAATGAGTAATCAGGGTTTTTTTTTTTTCTTTAATTTAATATGAAAGCATTTAAATTTCTGAATTTATCCCTGGCCAGTTTTGGCCAAATCCCAGAGACTTTAATATTTCTAGTTTTTATTATTTACTATATAATTTGTATTTAATTATATGATGATTACTAACCCAATAGAGTATTTTAAGGAAAATATATTTAATTCAGCTTTAAATTGTTAATTTAATTTGTTTTATTTTACAATTTTTAATTAGATTCTCTATTTGTTGGTCTAGAAGATGTAAACATCATAAATTGTGTATTTCATATGTGATTTTGATTCCATGTTAATACATGGTCATTTTGCTGCAAGTTGTATTATTTATTGTAGTATAAGCATAAATGTGTGTGTTTATATATGTATATATATACAAATGAGTTCAATATCATATTTTTAAATTTTCAAACTATTTTTAAAATTTAATCTCTCAGATTAATATTGTGTAATACTTCCCTCTGTACGTTTCTGTCAATTTCTCTCAAAACTTTTAACATCCACAGTATGTGAGTTTTTCTTTTTACTTTGAATATATGCTCTCTGAAATATAAAATGGTGATTGTGTTTATTATGTAATATAATATTTATTATCATAGATTCACCTAATACTTGATCTTTTTTGACTAGGGGTTTATCTATCTTATTAATTCTTTCAAAGACCATGCTCCTATCTGGTTTCATTAATCTGTTCTACAGTTCTTCTGGTCTCTATTTCATTGAGTTCTGCTCTATTCTTTATTATCTCTCTTCTGCTGTTTGATTTAGGCTTTATTTGCTGTTCTTTCTCCAGTTCCTTTAGGGGTAAGGTTAGCTTGTGTATTTGAGATTTTTCCAATTTTTTGAGGGAGGCTTCTATTGAGATGTATTTCCCTCTTTGAACTGCCTTTGCTGTATCCCAAATATTTTGAACAGTTATGCTTTCATTTTCATTAGTTTCCATGAAACTTTTTAATTCTTCTCTAATTTCTTGGTTGACCTATTCATATTTTAGTAGATGCTCTTTAATCTCCAAGTGTTTGAGTTCCTTCCAAATTTCTTCTTGTGATTGATTCTAGTTTCAAAGCATTGTGGTCTGAAAATATGCAGGGGATAATCCCAATCTTTTGGTATCAGTTAGGATCTGATTTGTGACCCAGCATGTGGTCTATTCTGGAGAAAATTCCATGTGCACAGAAGAAGAATGTGTACTCAGTTGTATTAGGATGGAATGTTCTGTATATATCTGTGAATTCCATTTGGTTCAGTGTGTTATTCAAGGCTCTTATTTCTTTGGTGATCCTCTGCTTAGAAGATCTGTCCTTTGTGGGGAGTGCTGTGTTGAAGTCTCCTACTATTAGTGTATTATTATCTATGTATATCTTTACTTTGGTAACCAATTGATTGATATAATTGGCTGATCCCACATTAGGGGCATAAATATTCATAATCGTTAGGTCTCCTTGTTGGATAGGCCTTTTAAGTATGGTTTAGTGTCCCCCTTCATCTCTTTCTACAATCTTTGGTTTAAAATCTAATTTATCCAATATGAGGATTGCTACTTCAGTTTTCTTTTGAGGACCATATACATGGTAAAAATTGTTCTTCGTTGCCTCATTTTCGGTCTAGAGATGTCCTTAGGTCTAAAATGAATCTCTTGTTGACAGCATATAGATAGATCTTGCTTTTTTATCCAGTCTGATACCCTGTGTCTTTTGATGGGATCATTTAGCCCATTCACATTCAGAGTAACTATTTAAAAAGTTATGAATTTAGTGTCATAGCATTACCTATATAGTCCCTGTTCCTGAGGATTGTTTCCTTGGGTTCCCTCCTTTGCTTATAGGGTCCCCCTTAATATTTCTTGCAAAGCTGGTTTGGTGGTCACATATTCTTTCAGTTTCTGTTTATCCTGGAAGCTCTTTATCTCTCCTTCTATTCTAAATGACAGCCTTGCCAGGTAAAGTATTCTTGGCTGCATGAAAGAATATTGGAAATTTTTAACCTAAAAGATAAACAAATCATAAGGGAGAAACCTTGAGATCTATATACTATTTTTCCTCAGTCCTGGAGTTTCCAGGGCTGCTTGGTCAATAAACTTGCTCATCCCTTGTTTTTCCATCTGGCCTTCTCGAGGAGGGGCCTGCTATACTGACTCTTAGGTGTCTGTGCCTGGGTAGAGATACCCCATCTCTTTTTGGGCTCAGTGTGAGCTGTTTATCCTGTGAGACCTTTGTTCCCTAGAGGCCACACCTCTCCCAGGTGAAATGCGAAAAGAAAAAAATTAAAATGGCGGTGGCCAGATCTCTAGTTCCGGAGCCAAGAGCTCCCCATGTGTACTGAACTGCAGTTTCTCAGTGCACACTGGCTCAGATCCTCCTGGGGGCAGGCGTGGGAGCCCTGATTCATACAAATTGGAGGGCAGCTAACAGTGGGAGAACTTTCATCATCCTGTGCACTCCCTGGTTCTGCCTCTCCTGGAGGGAACAGAGGATAGCCCAATTCTGTTTGTTGCCAAGCCCTGGAGTAGAGAGTGCTCAGCTGTTAGACTATGGACTGTGCATCCGGTACACCTCTTCCAGATGACCTGGGAGGGTTGCTGTGTTCCAGTCCTTTACCAGGACCTAGGACATCATCAGTCCCACAACCTGACCTCGGTTTGCAGTTTATGACACAAGTTGAGCTTTCTTCCTGCCGCCCCTATTCTTACTGTGTATCTGAGATATTGAGACTTCACTGACCTCCTGTGATTCTTCCCTATTTCCCTACTGAGCACTTTTCAGGCAGGAGAGACTTTCTCAGGAGCAAATTCTAAAGGTCCTGATTATATGCTGCCCTTCTTTCCTGCAGCAGCTTATAGAGGCTCTTTACCCTCCTCCCCTACATTTATCTTCTGATATACCCCCTCTGTTTCTCTTCTCCACATTCCTACTTTATCAGAAGTGATCACTTTTCTCTCTGTAGCATTCCAGCTGTTCTCACTTTACATCTCAGGTTGAATTCATTGATGTTCAGGATGGTCTGAAAGTTATCTAGGTAAGTTTGGGGGACCAGAGAAAAGGAGGACCCCCTACTCTTCCACCATCTTGCCTCTTCCCTTACTTCATCATTTTTGTTTTGACTCCTGTCTTATGAGATAATAGCATTGTTATTTTTTTGGCCTCTATTTGTTTTCTGTTTCTAAACTCATCCTTTAAAAATTGATATATGGGGCAACCTGGGTGGCTCAGCGGTTTAGCACCGCTTTCTGCCCAGGGTGTGATCCTGGAGACCCAGGATCAAGTCCCACGTAGGGCTCCCTGCATGGAGCCTGCTTCTCCCTCTGCCTGTGTCTCTGCCTCTCTCTCTTTCTCTCTGTGTGTGTCTTAAATCAATCAATCAATCAATAAATAAAAATAAAAAATAAAAATTGAAAAAAAATTAAAAAAATAAAAATTGATATATGATATGTGTATGATATATACACATATATATTTATTCTGTCTGAATGTTAAACCAATTCAAGCACTTCTGTTAACAGAAGCATTTCATCATTCTCCTTTAAAATGTTTCCTTCTTCCTTGTCTGTCTACAACTTCCATGAGAAATGTAATTTTTGTAGCAAAACATTCTTTGGAGGCTAGGATACAAAATTCCCAGTCTTTGAGAAATAATGACATTTATACAGGCTGAAAGCATTGATTTCTGCTAACTTGAGAAGACTGGAGTTATATCAAGCCTTAAATCTACATTGCCAAGAGATATCCCATCTCTTTTTGGGCTCAGTGTGAGCTGTTTATCCTGTGAGACCTTTGTTCCCTAGAGGCCACACATGATGTAATCCATACACATTAGCCTTGCAGGGCAGAAAACAGGATGGAATCTGGAGGGGGACAACTAAAGTTGTCCATAGGGAGCTGGATGAGACCTAAAGAAAATTACCTGGGCAATGTCCGATCCCTTATCAATAAATCTTTTCCAAAACATTGAGTTTCTTTTCTCTAGGGAAGATTAGTGTTTTCTCCACTACTCCTCCTCCTCCTCTCTAAAGTCTATTCTCAGGATGTGGTACTATGAGATTCGATGAGATGTGTACATTGTGAAGCTTAGTAAAGCTTCAGTCCTTCATAGAAGTAGATGACTTTGTCTTACTTGTGCATCTTAGACTGGAACATATTAGGTTCTGCCTGGACACAGATCCTTGAAAGTATTCTACAAATTTATAAAAGCTTTGGAAAGCTACTTCCTAATGACTTTTGAAATCAATTTCAAACTCTTTCAAGTTTATTTCTATCAAGTTTCAGAACACAAGAGGAAGTTGCTCTTAGATGCAATGAAGAAAGATATAAATTTGCCAACATTCCAAAGAAAACAGAGTCCAATTGTTGTTGAAAAATACCCTCTGCGTACTCTGAGCTATCACAAAATTCTAAGTGAGTCATGCGACCCCAAGTGAACTTTTTTTTTAACCACATAAAATGCTTCTTTTAGTCTTTTAGTATATCTGGAACTTTAGGTGTCATATAATATCACAGGCTTCAACTACTTGTCCCCATATTCAGTGGGGGATATAATAAAAGTGAAGTTCAATATAGTTTTATAAATATTGATAACCAAAAATCTACATACCAAAAAGTAAAAATATAATTTTGGCACATTTTCAGAACACTTGGGCTTATAAATGTTCATGCACCTGAGGAAAATATTTCTATCTTTTTAGAAAAATGAAAGTGACTGTAAACATTTATCCACTTAAAAACTTGTATTGACTGGTCACAGGAATTAGCCTAAATAGATTAATCTGACTTACTAGAATTGCTTCAATTTAAAATATTTGGCTTTTTATCTGTTATTAAAATATAATGCTAAATATTCTTATTACTACAATTTAATGATGTAAAATAACTTCTCTCCTGATGTGGGGTTCTTAGAATATTGCTTTGATAATAAATCAACTAGATATAGAAAAGACCATTCTGAAGTGATTATAGAAGGGTGCATTTAAAAAAAAATAACATATCTCAAATTTTGTTTCAAAACTTTTAAGAGGGGATCTCTGGGTGGCTCAGCAGTTTAGTGTCTGCCTTCAGCCCAGGGAGTGATCTTGGAGTCCCGGGATCGAGTCCCACATCAGGATCTGTGCATGGAGCATACTTCTCCCTCTGCCTGTGTCTCTGCCTCTCTCTCTCTCTCTCTCTCTCTCTCTGTGTGTCTCTCATGAATAAATAAATAAATCTTTAAAAAAAAAAGAAAGATACCTTTAAGAAAGTAATAAATTTCTAGAAATTGAAGAACACATTACTGTAGTGGTTCTCTAAAGATAAAAAAGATCACATATGAATTGTAGTGAAAAACATGCCACATAATCAAATTACTTTTGGAAAAAGAAAATAAGGTAGTTATCAATGGAAAATGCATTTATCTAACTCTATCTATACAATACAATTCTTTGGTAATCTCAAGAAGTAAACCAAAGCTGACTTGTATCTGATTGTATATAGATCTGATCTTCATATTGTTACATAAAGATTTTTAAATAATTTAACCTAGCCGTGAACCATACAAGAATATTTCTTTGAACTAAACAGAAATACTGAGAAGATGGAAGACTAATAGCCTTTAAAAATATTTTTAGCTTTATGAAGCTAAAATTAGCAGACTACCTCACACAATCTTAAATATGAAAAATAATCCTGTGAATTTATGATAGAAAATCTGGACCTAAGAATTTCTGAATATTTCTGTTTTTATAACAAAACATCCACACTAGAATTTTCCATTTCTCATTTTCTAATTTTTCAGTTGTTAAATTTAGTTTTATACAAAATATGGGCACTTTAAAGTTGATGAATTACTTACCAGATGCCTGTCTTGAAGAACTAGAGGTCCAGATTTTGTTTCTACAGGAATTGGTTACTGGAAATTTCCCTCTCTATATTGTTCAGTCAGCCAAGATAATCTGTTTTAAGCATTAAGAGGGCAAAAGAAGTCTGTAGAGCTGTATGAGGTTAATGATTAACTTTACAAAGACTGCAATTGGTTTAAATAGTAAATGCTTAAGGGAGGCTTTTTGTTGCTACTTGTGGTGGTAGATAGAAACAAAGAGCCCTTGGATATCTAAGCCTGGCCTCTGGAATTAACTGCCATTCAATAATTATGTATAGTAAAGGAAGCCCTTTACTTTTACTTTTGCTTCTCATTTCAACTGTAAAATCCACACAAAACACAGATGCTGTTTCATGACTCAAGTGCTCTTATTAGAAACCCTCACTTAAAGGTGATTTATCTGTACCTCTAGAACTGCATGGGCAAGTTAGACCAGCAAGAACATGGTCCCTGTATAGGAGCAAAGGGAGAAGGCTGTGAGGCCAAGAAAATTGTAATATATTCTGTTCTTTAAATGATGCCTGTAATATCCAGAGGCAGATCTATATATTACTTTTTTTAGCCACCTAGTAATAGTGGTGATTGTGGTGAAAGCTCTGTTTCAAAATAGGAAAAAATAGTTTGAAACTCTTGTCATTTTGCATTTGATCAAAATATTACCTATGACATGGTTCCTTTTTGTCTCTAGGTCTTGAAATTATGCTGCTAACAAAAGTCAAAGTTATTTAAATCTATGAGTTTATCAATCTGTACAAAAATGGAATTTGAAGTTGAACCCTGTCATTCGACAAAATATAAAGATGTGATTAAGTATAAAGATATATTATCATCCTCTGTGAACATCTCAAAGAGTGCCTTTGACACTAGCGGAAAAAGCTTTGTTAAGATTTTATCTTGTAGTCTGCTTAGGGAAGAAACTAAGAAACAGCCTGAATGTCACACTGCTATGGAATTTCAGGAAGGCAAAATACCTGGAGACAATTGGATACTTTTTACAGATTAATCTGAAAAAAGAGGGAAATATTTCTAGTGTGCCTCCCCTTCAGGCTTTGCACCTAGAAAATGATCCTCAGGATTTTATCATGCCTCCAGTTATGTTCCTTGAAGGATATTGGAGATTTATGTTCTAGAATAATTGCAATTCCAGGATTCAGGATTTAGGGTCACTAGATGCTGCTGAGGAAAATGTGTCATTAATGAAAAGATAATTAAGTGATGAGAGGCCCTTCAAGTTAGCTTGATAGAAGAATATAGCCCACTTAATTTGACCTCATGAGAAAGACCCAGGGAAATAATCAACTTAACACTATTCTCCTCTCTCCTTCAGATCTCCTGCCAAATAGAAACTGGAGAGCCTAGCATCCTGTTGATGTAATCCATACACATTAGCCTTGCAGGGCAGAAAACAGGATGGAATCTGGAGGGGTAAACTAAAGGTATCCAGCATAGTAAACTTGCCCCACTTTTCAGAGGGTCTACTTTCCCAAACTCTAATTAATTGTTATTTGTCTAAAAAAGCATTTCAATTAGATCGCTGAAACAATATTTTAAATATTCTTCTCTTGTAGGAATACATTTCATAAATAAATATTATTTAGGAATAAATTTTACAAATTTGCAGAACATTGTGAATGCGGAACATGTGTGACTATACACAAAACATGCACAGAGGGATCCCTTGGTGGCTCAGCCGTTTAGTGCCTGCCTTTGGCCCAGGTGTGATCCTGGAGTCCTGGGATTGAGTCCTGCATCAGGCTCCTTGCATGGAGCCTGCTTTTCCATCTGCCTGTGTCTCTGCCTATCTCTCTCTCTCTCTCTCTCTCTCTCTGAATCTCATGAATAATAAATAAAATATTTTTAAAAATGCACAGACATAAATCATTATTGTAATAAGTGGAAAGATATTCTTTAAAGATAAATTATACATTGCATGAGACTATAAGTGTTTGAGGGATGGTGGTAACACAACAGTGGATTTCATCAACCTTACCCTCTTTAAACAATTCATCACATAGTACTCACATAAATCTTTGGACAAGACTGAACCTTAGGGCAAGATATCTCAAGCTTAAATCTCTGGTTTCTTATAATCATGTTAGTATGTATGTAGTATGTACTCTGAATAATCTTTAAGGTATGGAGCAAGGTATGCTATGGTAAGGTATGATACGGGGAATTTCACAGGCCTTTGTGTGAGCCTTATGTGATGACTTCAGCATTTTCACCAGAAGAAAATAAATAACTGACTGAGTTTTAAGTATTGGCAAGGGTTAAGAGCAAAACTGGGGAATGCTTGAACTCTTGATAGTAAAATTCTTCCTGTAGGATATCAAATCAATGTCATCAATTTTGATAATAAAAGGCTGTAAAAAAATGTGAGAGAAAACCATGAGAGTTGATATACTAATGTGTGCAAATATTTACTGTCTTCCACTTTGCCTATGGAAGGAGAATACTTTCCTGCCCAATGAATGACTTTGGATTTAGGTCATGATTTTTTTGACCAATTAAATGTGAATAGAAGTCAGAACATGCCAAAGACACTTTGAGAAACATTGCATTTTACTATGGATCTCTCATTTTTTGTCTACCTTGAGAATGAGCATGTTCATAAAAGGGCTGCTCCTTCAGCCTGAAACCTAAAATGAAAAACACATGTATCAGATTTCAGCCTGTCTAAAGTCTGGAACCATGGCAGAGTAAAAGCACCATGAACAAGGAATAACCCTTTGTTGTAGTTAATAAGAAATTTGAGATTGTTTCATTTCTCTAGTAAAGCAGACTAATACAGTCTCTTTTCATAGAAAACAAGATCTAATGATTGTAAATATTTATGCCCCCATCTTGGGAGCACCCAAATATATAAAGCTATTAACAAACAAAAAGAAACTCATTGATAATAATAGTAGGGGACTTTAACACCACACTCCTGCAACAGACTGATTATCTAAGCAGAAAATCAACAAGGAAACAATAGCTTGAATAACACACTGGACTAGATGTACTTACCAGATATATTCAGAACATTTCATCCTAAAGCAGCAGAATACACATTCTTTTCAAGTGCACATGGGACATTCTCTAGAATAGATCGCAAATTGGGTCACAAATCAGGCCTCAATAAGCACAACAAGATTAAGGTCATACCGTGCATCCTTTCTGACCACAATGCTATGAAACTTGAAGTCAACCACAAGAAAAATATTGGAAAGATCACAAGTACATGGAGGTTAAGGAACATCCTACTAAAGAATGAATGGCTCAACCAGGAAATTAAGAAATAATAATAAAAAAAAATACATGGAAGCAAATGAAAATGAAAACATGCTAATCCAAAATCTTTGAGATGCAGCCAAAGGGTTCATAGGAGGGAAGTACATAGCAATGCAAACTTTCCTCAAGAAGAAAGAAAAATCTCAAATACACAACCTTCCCTTATACCTAAAGGAGCTAGAAAAGGAACATAAACAAAACCAAAGCCAACAGAAGAGAAATAATGAAAATTAGAGCAGAAATAAATGATCTAGAAACTAAAAAAAAAAGTAGAACAGATCAAAGAAACTAGGAGATGGTTCTTCACAAAAAATAAAAATAAATAAATAAAATTGATAAACTCGGGATCCCTGGGTGGCGCAGCGGTTTGGCGCCTGCCTTTGGCCCAGGGCGCGATCCTGGAGACCCGGGATCGAATCCCACGTCGGGCTCCCGGTGCATGGAGTCTGCTTCTCCCTCTGCCTGTGTCTCTGCCTCTCTCTCTCTCTGTGACTATCATAAATAAATAAATTTAAAAAACAAAAAATAATAAAATAAAATAAAATTGATAAACTCCTAGCCAGACTTGTCAAAAAGATAAGAAAAAGGACCCAAATAAATAAAATCACAAATGAGAGGGGAAAAATAACAACCAAAAACATGAAACGACAAACAATTATACAAGAATATATGAAAAACTATATGCCGACAAATTTGACCATCTGGAAGAAATGGATAAATTCCTAGAAACATATAAACTACCAAAACTGAAATAGGAAGAAATAGAAAACTTGAAAAGACCCACAACCAGCTAAGAAATTAAATTGGTAATCAAAAATCTCCCAAGAAACAAAAGTCCAGAGCCAGATGGCTTCACAGGTAAATTCTACCAAATGTTTAAAGAATTAAATACCCACTCTTTTCAAACAACTCCAAAAAATAGAAATGGAAGGAAAACTTCCAAACTTATTCTATGAGGCCAACATTACCCAGATTCCAAAACCAGACAGAGAATTCACTAAAAAAATAACTATAGGCCAATATCCCTGATGAACATGGCTGCAAAAATTCTAGCCAGTTGAATCCCAAAGTTCATTAAAAGAATTATTCACCACAGTCAAGTAGGATTTATTCCTGGGCTACAAGTGTGGTTCAATATTTGCAAATCAGTGTGATACATCACATTAATAAAAGAAAGGACAAGAGCCATATGATCTTCTCAATAGATGCAGAAAAAGCATTTGACAAAGTACAACAGCATTCTTAATAAAAACCCTCAACAAAGTAGCGATAGAGGAAACATACCTCAACATTATCAAGGTTACATATGAAAGACCCACAGTTGATATCATCCTCAATGAAGAATAACTGAGAGTTTTTCCTCTACTGTCAGGAACAAGACAGGGATGTCTACACTCACCACTGGTGTTTATTTTTTAAATTTTTTTAAAAAAATTATTTATTTATTCATGAGAGACACAAAGAGAGGCAGAGCCATAGGCAGAGGGAGAAGTAGGCTCCTCACAGAGAGGCCGATGTAAGACTTGATCCCCAGACAGGGATCATGTCCTGACCAAAGGCAGATGCTCAACTACTGAGCTATCCAGGTGTTCCTCACCACTGATGTTTGACACAGTACTGGAAGTCCTAGCCACAGTAGTTAGCAATCAGATAACAAAAAGAAATCAAATGCATTGAATCAGCAAGGAAGAAGTCAAACTTTTCACTATTTGCAGATGACATGATACGCTATATAGAAAACCCAAAGACTCCACTAAAAAAATTACGAGAACTCATACATGAGTTCAGTAAAGCTGCAGGATACAAAATCAATGTACAGAAATCTGTTTCATTTCTATATACCAATAATGAAGTGAGGAAAGAGAAATCAAGGAGTCAATCCCATTTACAATTATACCAAAAACCATAAGATACCTAGGAATAAGTCTAAAAAGGCAAAAGATCTGTACTCTGAAAACTATAACGCACTAATGAAAGCAATCAAAGATGACACAAAAAAAGTGGAAAAACATTCCATGCTCATGGATCAAAACAACAAGTATTGTTAAAATGTCTATGCTACCCAAAGCAGTCTACACATACAATGCAACCATTATCAAAATACCATCAACATTTTTTCACAGAGCTAGAACAAAAAATCCTAACATTTGTATGGAACCACAAAAGACTCCAGATAACAAAATTAATCTTGTGAAAGAAAAGCAAAGATAGGAGGCATCACAGTTTCAGACTTCACGTTATATTACAAAGCTGTAGTCATCAAGACAGTATAGTAGTGGCACAAAAACAGACTTATAGATCAATGGAACAGAATAGAAAACCCAGAAATGAACCACAGTTATAAGGCCAACTAATCTTCAACAAAGCAGGAAATAATATCCAATGGAAAAAAGACAGTCTCTTAAATTAGTGGTGTTGGAAAAATTGGACAGCAACGTGTAAAAGAATGAAACTGGACAACAAAAATAAATTCAAGATGTATCAAAGACCTAAAAGTGAGACAGGAGATCATCAAAATCATAGAGAACACAGGCAATAACTTCTTTGATATTGGTCATAGCAACTTCTTACTAAATATGTCTCCTGAGGCAAGGGAAATAAAAGCAAAAATGAACTATTACGGTACAATTTTATGCACAGCGCAGGAAACAATCAACAAAACTAAAAAGCAACCTACAGAATGGGAGATGATATTTGCAAATGACACATCTGATAAAGGGTTAGTATCCAAAATATGTAAGGAACTTAAAAAACCAAACATCCAAAAGAAGCAAATAATCTAGTTAAAAGATGGGCAGAAGACAGGAATAGACATCTTTTCAAAGAAGGCATACAGATGGCTAACAGATAAATAAAAATATGCTCAACATTACTCATCATCCCCACCTAGAAGCAGCTCCTCGCACTCCTTCTGGAACTTCTGTCAGGTTCAGCCTCCTTGCCTCCACACCAGCCTCAGCAGCAGCCTCCACCATGCCATCAGGGTGACTCAGGAGTCCTACAAGGTGTCCACCTCCGCTCCCCAGGTCTTCAGCAGCCACTCCTACATGACAGGGCCTGGCTCCCGCATCAGCTCCTCCACCTTCTCCTGGGTGGGCAGCAGCAGCCGCAGCTTCCGGGGTGGCCTGAACAGCAGCATGAGTGTGGTCGGGGGCTACGACGGGCCCGGAGCATGGGGGGCATCACGGCTGTCTCAGTGAATTAGAGCCTGCTGAGCCCCCTTAAGCTGGAGGGGGACCCCAACATCCAGGCGGTGCGCACTCAGGAGGGAGCAGATCCAGAGCCTCAACATCCAGTTTGCCTCCTTCATCGACAAGGTCAGACACCTGGAGCAGTAGAACAAAATCCTGGAGACCAAGTGGGGCCTCCTGCTGCAGCAGAAAACCAGTCGGAACAACACAGACAACATGTTTGAGAGCTCCATCAACAACCTCCGGAGGCAGCTGGACACCCTGGGGCAGGAGAAGCTGAAGCTGGAAGTGGAGCTTGGCAACACGCAGGCGCTCGTGGAGGACTTCAAGAATAAATACAGGATGAGATCAAACTGCGTGCAGACAGGGAGGATGAATTTGTTCTCATCAAGGAGGATGTGGATGAAGCTTACATGAACAAGATGGAACTGGAGTCCCGCCTGGAAGGGCTGACCCACAAGATCAACCTCTAAGAGGAGATCCATGAGCTGCAGTCCCAGATCTGGACCCGCCTGCGGTGCTGCCCATGGACAACGGCTGCTCCCTGGACCTGGACGGCATCACCGCCGAGGTCAAGGCCCAGTACGAGGACATGGCCAGCCGCAGCCGGGCGGAGGCCGAGACCATGCACCAGATCAAGTACGAGGAGCTGCAGACATTGGCTGGGAAGCACTGGGATGACCTCTGCCGCACGCAGAGATTTCCGAGACGAACCCAAGCATCAGCTCCGGCTGAGATCCAAACCCTCAAAAACCAGAGGGCTGCCCTGGAGGCTGCCGTCACGGATGCCGAGCAGCGCGGGGAGCTGGCCATCAAGGATGCCAATGCCAAGCTGGCCGAGCTGGAGGCCGCCCTGCAGCAAGCCAAGCAGGACATGGCCCGGCAGCTGCGAGTAGCAGGAGCTCATGAATGTCAAGCTGGCCCTGGACATCGAGATCGCACCCACCGCAAGCTGCTGGAGGGCGAGGAGAGCCGGCTGGAGTCTGGGATGCAGAACATGAGTATCCAGACGTTGACCACCAGCAGCTACTCAGGTGGCCTGAACTTCCTATGGGGGCCTCACAAGCCCTGGCCTCAACTATGGCCAGATCTCCTTCCAGTCCAGCTTTGGCCCTGGCGGTGCCTTCAGCTGCAACAGCTCCTGCAAGGCTGTGGTTGTGAAAAAGATCAAGACTCAGATGGGAAGCTGGTGTATGAGTCATCTGACTCCTGCCCAAGTGAACAGCCACCGTGGGCCCTCCCAGCCTCCTTGCTCTTGTGGCCCCCATAAAGTCTTTGGGGGAAGGCGCTATGCAGGGGAGCCTTGCCTACCAGAGACCCACCTAAGGCTCAGTCCCAGTCCTCAGCCTACCCTTAGAGGGAGTCTACTGCTCTGGGTACCCCTTCTTGTCCATGCCCCCAACTGAAAGCCAATTCAAGTGTCTTTTCCCAAATAAAGCTGCTGCCAGTCCCCCCCCCCCAAAAAAAACCACATTACTTATCATCTGGGAAATATAAACCAAAACTACAATAAGATATCACCTCACACCAGTCAGAATGGCCAAAATTAACAACATAGGCAATGACAGGGGGTTGTGAGGAAGCAGAGAAAGGAGAATCTTCTCACACTGTTGGTAGGAATGCAAATTGGTGTAGCCACTCTGGAAAGAAAGATGGGAGATTCCTCAGAAAGTTAAAAACAGAGCTACCCTATGATCCAGCAATTGCACTACTAGGTATTTATCCAAAGGATAAAAAAATATTGATTTGAAGGGATACATGCATCCTAAAGTTTATAGCAGCAATACCAACAATAGCCAAATTATCAAAAGACTCAAATGGATAAAAAGAAGTTATATATATATATATATATATATATATATATATATATACACACACACATATATTACTTTTATTATATTATTAATTATATAATATATAATCATGTATATTATATATAATTAATATATGTTAATATAATGTGTATATGTGTGTATATAATATATATGTATATAATATATATATATTAGTCACTGAAAAGAATAAGAATGAAATCTTGTCATTTGCAATGATGTGGATGGAGCTAGTGAGTATTATCGTAAGCAAAATAGACCAGTCAGAGAAGGACAAATACCATAGGATTTCATTCATATGTAGAATTTAAGAAACAAAACAAATGAACATGGGGTGAGGTGTAAGAGGGACTAATCAGAAACAGACTCAACTATAGAGAACAAAGTGAGGGTTATTGGAGGGAAAGTGGATGGGGAGATGGGTTAAATGGGTAATACATATAGAGAAGGGCACTTGTTATGAGCACTGGGCATTTATTGATATAAGTGATGAATCCCTAAATTCTATACCTGTAACTAACATTACACTGTATGTCAATGAATTGGAATTTAAATAAAAACTAGAATAAAAAAGAAAAAGAAATAAATATGGCCTTTTATAGACAAATTTGGCTTTGATATTTAGAGATTTGAACAAAAGTACTACATAATTCAGTTAAAATTATGTCCAATGGTTTCAAAAATTGACATAAATGAAAAAAATAACATTTTCACTGGTAAATAAGTAAGGAATTTATTTTTTTAAATTCTCGCTAATAATAGATATGCATATGTACCTGAGTAGACATTCATTCATCAAATACTCGTTAGTACCGTAGTGAATAAGTCTCCTTCCCATACTCTTTGCTTTGATCAATGAATAAAACAAACTCTCTGCCTTTATGGAGTTTAACTTGGTTTGGGTTAGAGAGAGACAAAGTAAATATTGTCCTTGATTGTTTGGTCAAGCTACAGTCTGACGGCTTTTTATATCTTAATTTTAACATTTCTCTTTCTTTGTGATTAGTATTCTCTGGAGAGATACACTTAGTATTTGCAATATCCTATTCCACATTGGATTAGTTACATATTGTAGTGTAACAAATTACCCCAAAATACAGTGGCTTAAAACAACAAATATTTATTATCTTACACAGTTTCGGAAAGTTAGAAACCTGGAAATGATTAGCAGGATGGTTCTCTCTTAGGGTTCTCACAAGTTTATAGTCAAATTGTTGGTTGGTGCTCCAATAATTTTAAGGCTTGATTTGTATTGGAGAATTCAATTCTAAGATGCTTGACTTGGTTGTTGGCAAGAAGCCTCAGTTCCATTCTAGTCAATGACAGATGACTTCATTTCTTTGCCATTAGGGTCTATCTACAGAGATATGTATACTTATAACATGGCAACTTTATCTGTAATTTGTTTTTATTTTCAGATGTTAAAAAGATAATTTATTTAGTTGAAGTAAAATTGACATATTACATTATATTGATTTTAGGTATACAACATAATAATTTGATATTTGTATTATTGCAAAAATCACTACTATAAGTCTACTTAACATCTGTCACCATACATAGGAATAAATTTTTTCTCATGATGAGAATTTTTAAAATGTACTCTCTTAGCAACTTTCAAATATACAATACAGTATTATTAACTATAGTCATCATGCTGTACATTACATCCCATAACTATAACTAGAAGTTTGTACCTTTTGACCATCTTCACTCATTTTGTTCATCCCCAGCTCTGCCTCTGGTTACCACAAATCTGTTCTCTGATCTATGACCTTATGGGTTTTTTGTGTAGTTAGGTTCTTTTTTTTTTTTTTTTAGGTTTCACAAATAAATGAGATCATAGGGTGTTTATCTTTCTTTGTCTGAATTGTTTCACTTAAGCATAATGCCCTCAAACTTCATCCATGTTGCCCCAAATGGCAAAACTTCATGTTTTATGGATAAATAATACTACATATATGTATATGTATAATGTATGTATGTATATATATAAATACTACACACACTATATGTGTGTGTGTGCGTATATATATATATATATATATCCACTCATTTTCTTTATCCATTCATACATCCACTGTTTCCACAGCTTGCTTATTAAGAATAATGCTGCAATGAACATGAGGTTGTAGATATCTTTTGGAATATATATTTTTATTTTCTTTAAAGTTAGATCTATAAAATCATCACCAAAACTGATGTCATGGAGCTTACTGCCTACATTTTCTTCTGGGAGTTTTATGATCTCAGATCTTATGTTCAAGTCTTTAATACACTTTAAGTTAATTTTTTAGTATGGTGTAAGATAGTGGTCCAGTTTCATCCTTTTGCATGTTGCTGTGTTGTTTTTCCAACACCATTTATCAACATGGCAGACTTATTTCCTTTTTTACAATTTGTATAATTTTTATTTCTTTTTTTTTCTTGCCTTATTGCAGTGTCCAAAACTTCTATTAAGTTTAATGAATTAAATGATCAAAACAGCCATTCTTGCCTTGTTCCTAGTTTTAAGATGAAATTGTCTTCAACAATTAGGTATGATGTTAACCATAGATTATTTTTTCTTAGAAATTCTGGATCAAGTTGATGTAGTTCTCCTCTTTCCCAAATTGCTGAGGTTTTATCACCAAACATTGAATTTTATCAAATGCTTTTCCTGCATCAATTGATATGACATTATGATAATTCTTCTCTAGTTTATTAATATAGCGGGCTATACTGAAACAACCTTACATATGTGACTAAAATTCCAGTTCGACATAGTGTGTAATACTTTTTATATTATTAGAATCAGTTTGCTAATATTTTTGTTAAGAAATTTTGTAAGTTCATGAGAGATAGTGGTCTATACTTTTCTTTCTTTGTACTGTCTTTGTTTTTTGTACCATGGTTATGCTGGGTTTATAATATGAGTTGGAAAGTATTCTCTCTTTTATATTTTGGAAAAGCTTATGTAAAATTGATCTTAACTTTTCTTTAAATGTTTTCTTTAAATGTAACTTTTCTTTAAAATTGATCTTAACTTTTCTTTAAATGTCAGTGCAAAATACTGCACTGACGCCATCTGAAAATTGGCATTTTCTTTTCAAGAGTCTCTTAATTAAAAATTCATTTTTTGAACTGGTTAAGAACTATTCAGGTTATTTCATGTTGTGTGATTTTAATTTTTATTATTTTTTTCTGCTTCTTTTGAGTTTATTTTACTTTGGTGAATTAATGATAAAATTTTAAAATCCTGGGCCAAAATAGAAAAGAAATAAAATCTACAAAATTGAACCCTGCTATTCCCACAGGCCTTTTTTCTGATTTTCTAAAAGATGACTGAGAAATCGAACAGAGCTTTTGAGATCCTTGTGGGCTTAGGAATATAAAAGTTGGATTCCAGATCCCAGAAAAAGATGGGATTGAGGAGGAAGTTTTGTACAACCCTATGTTTTTAAATGAATCCTGAAAACCTTAAGCCACAAAAGTAAGTGTAAATTCATCTCCTCCCCCCTTCCCCTCCCTCCTTGAAAGTGGTAGCATTGCTAAGGGCTAAGAAGGTACTGGGGTCCTGCAGACAACAGTGTGCTGTAGAATGAGAAAGTGGCAGTGAGGCCAGGAGTCAAGTAGGAGGATAGGGAAGGTGGCCAGCATGATCATGGGGTTGGGGAATTGAGGAAACAAATAAATACATTAAAGATAGTGGAAACAAATTTACAATTTTAGAAAATAAGAGGGCTAGACAATATCTTTGGGGTTTTGGATTGATATTGTAAATATTGATATAATCAATATATATATGAAGAAAGAGAGAGATTGAAATATTGAGAAACAGTGTCAGGTAGCTATGCACTAAGATGGCCTAGAAGCAACAGCAACTTAGTAACAAGGAGCACAAAAATCACCCAGGTCTTAATTTCTAAATTTTATCCTCCATTAAAAGGAACTCAAATTTCTTGAATAAACAGCTGATTTCAGAGTTGAGTGAAGGAAAATACATAAAAGCCATAAAATAAAGGAATTCTCAAAGATAATGGGAAATATAAAAAAAAAACACAAAGCCAGCTTGAAGGGACTCCCACTGGATAGATCTGGGATAGGGTATCAAAATAAATCATGATATGCTATATTATAGCTTTGAACTAAATAGGGAGTCATGAACTTGTTGATATGAATGAATAAATGAGGAGAAAGGAAAAGTTGTTTCTTATAATGCCTTGTAATAAATTAAGAATGACAGAAATAGAAACCATCAATAAAATTTTAAAGATAGAAAAGGTGGCATTGTGCTAGAGAAATGGGTCAGGCACCAATTTAACCAAATGATCAAGTTTGGCAACATCAGTGACGGAACAGGCCAGTATTGCATACCCCCTGATACGATGTGGAGAAAGTCACAATATCTTTTCTGTTCTACTCCTGCCTGGAATGTATCTCCTGAGTGTTGAGATGCACAAGGTTGAGAGATATTCAACAAAATTAAAACCCTACATTCTAAAATGACAAAAGTTGTGAGACACAGAAAATGCAGAGTAACGGCTGAGGTTTTAACGGAACAATAAAAATATAACAATTAAATGGAGCACACCATTTTGGATTGGATCCTAGAGCAGAAAGAAAATGGATGGAACAGTTTGGATGGATATGAATATGATATATGAATTGCATGATGGCATTACATCAGTGTTGATTTCCTGATTTGGGTAGCTATGGTTATGTAGAAAGATGCCCCTATTTGGGGGAATTACATGCTGGTATATTTGAGGGTGATTATATAAAGCTTGATCTCAGTTCAGGAAAAGAATAGTGATAGTGAATGACTGTGAACATATGTGTGTGTGTGTGTGTGTGAACAAATGAGTGAGGGTGGGTGTGTATACACACAGAGAGAGTAGGAGAGAGAATGCATGTGGTGAAATGCTAATAATTGAAAAACATGCATGAAGCAGGTGTATGATATTTCATATCTTTTAATTTCTCTAAGTTTGAAATTATGCTACAATGAATTATTATAAAAAAGAAGTAGGGCTAAATTGGAAATAAACCACTTAAAAATGTTTGAAACATCTCATTCCCTAGAAGTCAAATGATTTTAGGCATTTCCTTAGGCATATGGCAGAAATAAATGAATATTTTTCTCTAGAGGAAGAAAATATTATCACAGGTTTTGAATTTAGGCCTATAAAATGTGATAAAAATGAGAGATATCATTGTTGTACCAAAGCTTTAAGAGCTCATGCTTCTGCCATCTAATTACCCTTTGCCATGACACTAGCAATATGTATAGCCTTCTCCTTGAACTTCTCCTTGAACTTGAACTCCTGTGTTCTGGAATAGCCATAATTAATAAGGGAAAGATGAAATAAAACCACCACAGTGAAATGTAATTTTTTCCCTGAAGATAGCAAATATTAAAAATATGACAACAATAAATGTTAGCATCCTGAGAAAATAAGTCAGGATTAAGAATAATGAAAATTGGGCAGCCCGGGTGGCTCAGCGGTTTAGCACCGCCTTCGGCCCTGGGTGTGATCTTGGACACCCCTGATCGAGTCCCGTGTCGGGCTCCCTGCATAGAGCCTGTTTCTCCCTCTGCCTGTGTCTCTGCCTCTGTCTCTTTCTCTCTGTGTGTCTCATGAATAAATAAATAAAATCTTTAAATAAAGAAAAAATAATGAAAATCTACAGAACTGACAACTCAGTCAATTGACTTGTATGTGGAAAAACAAGACATTTTTTAAGAACATATATACATAAATCTTCAAAATATTATTGCATAAAAGGAAGTTTTCTACTACTCAAATATCCATCAATATGAAAATGAGTAAATATAGTACTACAAACATAGTGCAAATAAATGTTCTATAGCTTCAAATGTCAACATAAGTAGAATCTTAATAACATGACCTTGAGCCATGATAAAGGCACGTCACAAAAGAACACACTGAATATGATAGTCTTTATATGCAATTAAAATTTGCCAATCAGCAAAAGGCTATGGGTTAACATGCAAGCGTGTTAAGCTATAAAGGAAATCCAAGGATAAATTAAAACAGTGATTATGTGGGGTGCGTAGCTGGCTCAGTAGGTAGGGCATCCAACTCTTGATCTTAGGGTTTAAGTTTAAGCCCCTACACTGAGTGTAGAGGTACTTAAAAAAATTAAATCTTAAAACAAAAACAAAAACAAAAACATAGTGGTTATATTACATATGCACAGGAGATATAAAGGAATGGGACTGGGAAGACATGCAGAGGGTCTTCACTGGTGTTGATTAGTGCTCCATTTCTTAGGCTGATAGTGGCACAGTGGTGTTCTTTTTGCTTTTATTCTTTATACCATATATTTAGACAAATGCATATGTTTGTATGAATAGGTATATACTTTTGTATTTGTAAATGTTTAATAAAATGATTTAATGAAACATTCAGAAAGATACAGTAGGAAAAGAGTAGGAGAAGAGTAAAATGAAAAACTAGATACAGTGATTATAGATCATTCTTTAATGCTTCCAACATAAAGAAGAACAGAAAAATGTAGGAATATCTGGAAAATATTAGATGCAAATATTTGTTGTGCTTTCATTTGTAAGATATTCCAACATTTTTGTTGATGGGAATTGATCAAGCAAGAAGAGAAAATAGTGAGGATACAGAAGAGAAATGTTAATTGCTAGAGTAGATGACAGTTGAATCTAGTGCACAAGTAGAGAGTTGGCATTACTCAGATACCAAAGACTGTTCATCCATAGTAAAAGAAATTCAGATTTTAAGGAAAGAGCATATTTCTTGTTGAAGGTGGAAGAGCTATTTTTCTTTCATTTGTGGTTAAAGGAAATAGCAAAAATCCCTGCAGCACTCATTCTAATTTTAATACTTATAATTTTTTTTAAAATGTGATGTTTAATTATGGGTACAGATTAAGTCAAGATAAAAGTTTTAACTCCCAACACTTGTCTTAATAGACTCATGTACTTAATAAAAGCTCTAAGACACTTGCTTCTAGCAATGTGGCTGTCTAGATATTCTGAAAGACAGTCAACAAAGAGCAAGTAAGTTCCAGATAAAATATACCATTTGATGCATTCCTAGGCTTTCTAAAAATGGGAGATATCTCTTCACTTCTAAAAATGGAAGAAAGAAAAATTATTATCTAGAGGAAAGGCTGGCAACTATAACCCTTAGGCCAAATCTACATTTCCATTTGCTTTTGTAATTAAATTTTATTTTAACAAAGGTGACACACTCATTCATTTATGTGTTGTTGTTTATGGCTGCCTTTAAGCTACAAAGACAGAGTTGAATAATTGTAACATAACCATATACCCTGCTAAATTGGGAATATTTACTATCTGGAATTTTACAGAAAAAAAAAGTTACAGGAAAGAAAGAACTCCAAAGAGTTTCTGTATGTTCAGCATCCATTTTCCCCTATTATTAACCTCTTATACTTCTATGGTACATTTGTTGCATACTAATGAATCAAAGTTGACACATTATTATTTCCTAAAGGCCATATTTATTAGAATTTTATAAATGTTAGTCTAATTCCTTTTCATGTCTCAGGATCACATCTAGGGTACCACATTATATTTAAGAGTAATGTCTTTAGACTCCTCTTGACTATGACAGTTTCTCAGATTTTCCCTGTTTTTGATGGCCTTGATAAAACTGAAAAGAACTGGTCAGGTATTTTTTGTATTGTCCTTACTTCAACCTGATTTTATCTGATGTTTTTTTCTATGTTATACAATGGTTTTAGGTTTGGAGGAGGGGGAAAGATCAACAAAGTTAAGAGCCATTTTCATCATATACCAAGGACATGTCTATAATTACATCTTATTACTGAAGATCTTAACCTTGATCAACGAGCTGAGATAGTATTTGTCAAGTTTCTCCACTGTAAAGTTACTTTTTCTACACCATCCTATCCTTCATCCTTTCCATACTCTTTTGAGGGAAGTCACTATTGAATCCTGCACTTAAGGGATAGAATGGGGAGTTGTCCAATAGCTGGAATTCTTCTATATGGATATATATATATATATATATATATATATATATATACATACCACACTTAATTACTTATTCAATTAATTTATATCAGTATGGATTTGTAGATATTTATATCTATGTGGATTATAATCTAGTACTATTCTATTTTTTATTTTGTTGTCCAAATTGAATTCTCAGGTGTTTTAGTCACATAAAGAAACTCTGTGGCATGGTTCAAGTTATATGCAGTTAAAATACTCATAAGTAAATGCTTACTAAACACTTTCTGGTCTCAACATGGTATTAATCAATCAGTCAACAAGCCTTCGTGTTTCTAAATATCTAGCACTTGTCCTGAAGATATTGTTCTAGAGATTTAATTATTGGGAAGCCTTAAAGACTAAGATAATTAGACATTTCTAGCTTTCCTGGAGGCACAGAACCAAAGCTACAAGGGCTACCCTTGTAATCCCACCTCATGATGCTGTACAAGGCTCTAAACTGTCTCCAGCTCACACAGACGTTAAGTCCAGGTTAGGGAAGACGACAAAGGAACTCAGAGGGTTATAAGTTCCTATTTGAATTTTAAGCAGATCCTAGTCTCTTTCTTTCTCCAAGAAAGTTACAAATATTTCTGGACATGCTATGGGGAAATATGATTGGTCCAAATTTCAGTCAGGCCAATTTGGAATACATTGGTTCACTAAAGAACTAAAGTCAGAAAGATACATGAGTTTATTCTTGTTTAGTTTTAATATGTAGGCAAGACCAACAATTAGTTTTACAAACTACACAGTTAAAAAGCTGTTATTATAAACTATAATGATAAATGAAAAACAACCATGACAGAATAAATATTTAAAAAATAATAACAATTGTTTCTTTTATAGACTGAAATTCTACCTCACATCCCACCCCAACCAAATCTTAATAGTTTTTGAGATTCTCCAATTTTTGCATTATGTGTAACTGTTACACATTTTTTTAAAAAATTGCTTTGATTCTGAAAAATTATAATTATTGAACAGAGTGCTGAGAAATCCCTAAATTTTTCTTCAAGGAATAAGAGCACAAATCCTATCAGTTTATCTCTATCTTTTAGCTTAATAATAAAAGATGTAATATTCTAAAGACACTGATTTTTTTTCACAATCTTGTGTGTCTTCCAACTTAGAGAAAGGAAGCATTGAGTGTTATAATAAGCATAATATAGAAAAAAATCATCAATAAAATACAGAAAAATAGGAGACACAAGCCAAAACAGCAGTGCTTAAATAGAAAATAATAATTCCTCTTCTTACTTTTATTTTTGCTTTGTTTTTTACAGGCAAATATCACATTCTTTAAAACTTTACCGAACTTGTATTCATTACATTGCATATAGGAGAAAAGGACCTCTGGAGCATAAATATTTCTCAAGACATTCAAGCATAAATAGTACTCACTAGGATTACTGACATACATCTGGAAATCTGTTCTGTCCAAATTTATATTAGACTAAGGTAAATTCCAAATTAAGCCAGTTTGCAGAAAATGAAAGGATATCAAGAAGGAAATAGTAGGTATAGTTATTACCCCAAATGTATTTATTCTTTAATTTTTTCTCCCAAGGTCTTCAAAGTTCAGGCACAGTTATTAATATATATATTTGTGCATATATGTATATATAAATATATGCATATGCTAAATGTGTTACTAAATGGAAAAAAGTAACTACAAAAATAAAGAATTTGGAGTGTGATTCTGACAATTCAAACTATCTGTGTGTTCCTACATCATACACATAAATCAGAGATTTGTAATAATTTATAGATTAGAGATTTGTGTAGTATTTGAAAAAAAAATCATAACAGGGAAAAAACTTCTTGTTTTTATATGAGCATCTTAATAATCATGTGAATCTGATCATGATCCTTTATATAGTTCTCTACCAATCGAATTTTTTTTTTTTTTTTTTTGTAGAGAAAGAGAAAGAGGGAGGGAGAGCACAAGTGGGGGGATGGACAGGAGAAGAGGGAGAAAGAAAGAAACTCTGAAGCAGGTTCCATACTCAGTGCAGAGCTCAATGCAAGGCTTGATCTCATTACCCTGAGATCATGAACCTGAGCCAAAATCAAGAGTGGGACACTTAAGCGACTGAGCCACCTAAGCACCTAACAATTTAAAATTTGAAAAAAAGTGAAGAATATGAGAAGAAATCTTAGATATATTTAATTTTAGGTATATTAAGAAAATCCTTCTTAAATTTCAGTTCTTAACTTCAGTGTGGACCCCTTCATTTGCTGCTCATAATGTATATCGAATTTCTCATTCAGGGCTACAGTAAAGTGATTCTTCCAGTCTCCAGCAATCCCTATAACAGAAGAGCAAACAGTAAAAAAATTATGTTTTCTAGCCATAATTATGAAATTTTCTAATACTCATTACTTTCATTAATACCTGATCAAATTCTATTCTTAAATCTTCAATTATAAATAAAATATATACCATAAATAGTATGTGTTTACATACATACATATATATATACACACACAAATATGTATATTCAAGCTTGCAAAGAAAGATTTGTCCTGATTCTTAACAAATAAGACCCAGCAAATTTCTTTCTCTGATTCTTTCTTCTTATGCTACTTAATTTTTCTTCTCTAATTGTCCCTGAAATACTAGAGCTCCTAAGATGAGGTCCATGCTTAGCCACGCTCTCCAAATTTCAACTATCATCTTCATACTAACTTCAAATCCAGGCTTATGTCTCCATGGCCAACTGTCAATATGATATTTCCACCTGGATTCCATACAACTAGCTCAAATTCAACTTAGTTCAAAATTAAATTCATTTTCTTCCCCACAAAATTGTGTTTTCTTTGTGTCCTTTTCCATAAGCTGTTAAAGTCAGCACCAGGTATCCAAAGCATAAATTTGGAAGTTGTCCTCAACTACATCTAATTCTATACTCATATTCAGACTTTCTTCCTATCCATTGCTTTCTCTCCATTTTTGCTGCCATTGACATGTAAGTTTCTCAGCATTTTCCACCTTGTGTTACTGCAAGACTAGTAGGTCCTTTTCTTTTGTTTTCCATCACATCTAACCTTCCCCTAGCAGAAGGAGTATTTTAGATTAGTAGTTCCCTTCCCCTTAGTTCAAGGAGCTCTAAACTTTCCCAGTAAAATAACCCCCAAAGACAGAAAATGTATGTTGAGAATTGGGTAGGGTCTAAGGGCATAGCACCAAGCAGCCCTTTACAAGGATAACTATCTTAAGTCCATTATGTTATCTTAAAAATATATGTGGACATTATGAAAAAGAAGACTGAGATCATCTGAAAACTAAACAATTAAAATATAATCCATATGCCAACTCTCTTTTCAGGGGCTTTCTGTTGGTGCCAGTGGCAGGTTTGTTATTCTTACTATCTTAAAAATTTCTGACACTGTCACTAAAAGTTTGGTCTAAAGAGCAAGATTTTCTCTATTCTGTTTCTGCTTCACTTACAAGTAGACCCATGCCCCAATACTCTACATATTCTACATGCCTTTGGATTTATAAACTGACCACATCTCATCAGACCATTCCTCCTTCCAACAGAATGTCACTTCACTGTATTTTGATATTTTGCTAAACAAAGCTGTATTTTCCAGCAAGTGCTTTGAAATGTAATCCTTTTAAAACAGGTTTAATGAGGTTATCTGATATACAAAGAACTGTATATATTTGTACAATTTGATGAATTTGGGTCTTGCCACTTGGTCTTGAAAAATATTTGCCACTTGGTCAAGGAAAAGCTAATTATTCTAGGCTTATTTCCTCATTTCAAAATGAGATAATAATAGAAGTTTTCTTTTGAGTGTCTGATTTTAATTCGAAGAGAATTAGAATTTTAAAATTATATACATTTATATAACATACACGGTACATCACCAAGGCATACAGGCTTTATATATAATAGCTAGTAGGGTGTGGTATTAGTGTTGAGGCTGGGGTGGCTGCTGGCCATTCTTAATATGCTGCATATAATAAGTAATCATGAAGTAGTAGCAATTTAGTAGTCGTAGTAGTAGTACCATTTTAATGCCTCTACAGAACTGGTAACTCAGTAAAAAGATTGGTCAAATGTGCAACAGCTCTGAAGAAAACCAACTGGGTCCACAAGGCAAGAATAGACTTTAATAGGTGTTTGCCTATAACAATTTCAACATGTAACTTCTGATAGCAACTGAGGCAAATTGCATGACTTTCTCACCCTTTCTCATGAAGGGAGAAACTTTTTGGTTCATGATTTCATCTGGTACTGTTGTATAATTGGTAGATGGATTGTTCTTCATCTCCTGGAATGAAGTATGCTGTACAATCTTGTCCACAAGCTCCTCTGTTGGCTGCCTTCCAAGAAATTGCATCACTTTTATCACCTCTTTTCTGATATCCTAAGAAGAAAAAATATTTTGAAGACTTAATTACTAAAGTTAAATACCAAAAAATAAATAAATAAATAAAGTTAAATACATTTTGGAGGTATTTAAAATTAATTATTTTAAATAATTACTAAATTAATTAGTAACTAATTACTAATTAGTAACTAATTACTAATTAATTAGTGATTAATTACTTTAGTAATTAAGTAATTACTAAAGTTAAATACTATTTGGAGGTGGCTGCATTATCTATTCAAAGACAGATTTTTATATCTAGAGTGTTGTCAAATGCTAATATTTTAGAAATCACTAAATTGCCCATATGTTTTCTTTTTGTAAAATGTTTATTTAAATAACATAAAATGTTATATTAGTCTCAGATGTACAATAGCCCATATGTTTTCAATTTCTCACCTCCTTCATGTCTTCATAGAAAAGAAATAGCACATGTGGATTCTTTCTCTTTTCCCACCAAGATTTTGCATGTTTATACCAGGAACCATATGGCACTAAAGTTAGAGATAAAAATAATATAAGGGCATAGTATCATCCTTATACAGCTTGAAAATGAGTATTCAAACAACAGAAGCAACAAATAAATACAAATAAATGATCATGGAATGAAACCTAGGATCAGTCACACATCTTAAGCAAATTTCTCTGCAGCAAGAGAGGCAAAGTTTGTTGAGTAATCCATGTGCAGGAACCTACTCTAAACTTTCATCATTCTGAAATTGTTTATGACACATAAAAAGTGCAGGAAATCCCTGTCCCATTAACTTGATTCAGAGCTTATAGGAGCATTTTTGAAGTATGTGTGTTTGTGTGTGTGTGTAAAATCAAGTTGTCAGTGAAGAGAGTTGAGTTAGTAGAATTATTAATAATTTTTTAATCTGAATTCAGTCTAGGTCTCCAATTTACCATTTACAAATTAGCTTTGGCAACTAAAGCTAGTAACTATGTAATTTTTTATTATACTACTTGCAGTTTATATAGTAGGGATGTTTTGTCAGGGCCTTTAGTGTTATTCTCATTTCAAAAAAGATTTTGAAGATGATGTGATATGCTGAAATGCTGTATCTCTCTTCCCTTATCTTGTCTCATGCATATCCCAGTGTTTCACCCAATAAAATGCTGACAGAATAATGTAATGCTATGTGAGTCAAAGTATTCTGCTTTGTATTGTCATTAACTATCACTTCTGTTCTTTGACTCTATTGGCAATTGTTCTTAACAGAAAAACTGAGATAATGATAATTATAGTGATCTTATTCATCCATTTTGCAGAGGTGCAATATTATCTTTCTCTGCCTTACGATGGGAATTTTGATGATCTTGAGGCATATGTTTAATTCATGATGCTTTAGCAGAATTTTTTCCAAAATGCAACAAACATAAAGTACATATATTCTACTTTTATGAGTCAATAATATCTTGTATGGATATAAAGATGATATTATTATCAATTTTCCTGCAATTATTGCTACAGGATCAGAATGGCCTTCTTTACATAATACTGGACTTTCCTGAACACTTTCTTCCTCAATTTTAAATAGTTGCTGTAGTCTGGAGTTAAATAAAAAGGTAAAATTTCCCAGAATTTCTGCTCAAGTAATTCTTGTATGGTTTTGAGAAATCTAGTTGAAACATTCAGACTATACCCTGAGTGGAAAGAATAAGAACTTTGTAGATATTCAGACTTCTTTGTGAATTCTGACCCCATAAAGCATATGAAACTTTCCTTGGAAACAAGTGAGCATTCTCTCTTCTCTATTTCCTTGCCCCCTTATTCAGTAGAGTTGTAAAGTTGTGAAACACTTTTTTTTTTTCCAATAGAAATGAAAGAATTGAACACCGAATCTGTCTTAGAGAGGAAAATCTCTTATTCTAACCTCCAAACACACTTTTATATATTTATTTTTAGGCACTGAACTGAAGTGTCCAGATTCTGCAATTTGCCATCCACATCTGGAAACCTTATGCTTGTTCTAGAGTTCAAAGGCTTTAGGAATTTCTGTGTTTTAATTAAGGATCAGGGAAGATAACAGATCAGAGCAGACAACAAAAATTTTTGCTCAGAAATGTCATTTGTCTTGTATAATTTACCTTGAAAGAATTGAGAGAAAAGAAGCTGCCTTTACCTTGTCCATCCATGAATTTTTCCACAAACTCTTGAAAAGATCCAGGGTCTGGATGAGCCGTTATCATTCGAAAGAAATAATAATAAGAAACAACTACATCTTTGGCATTCCGGCAAAGATAGATCACCTAAGAAGATGAAATTATATATTAAATCACTAATTTTTTTCAAATGTAGTCTCATCAAGATGTAAAAAGAAAACACTTAATGCTTTCAACTGCAAGTATCATACATATTCCCTGTAGATAGTGTTTAAAATATAAAAAATTATAAAGAAGAAAAATTCTTCAGCAACTTGACATGACAGCATCCTTTGTACAGTTGTTCAGGGCTAGTTCTCATTTTTCATTTTTCATGCCATTTTCACATTTTATAACTCATCTTAATGTTACAAATTTCATGTAATCTTAGAAGGCAAGAACATGTTTATTGAGGGTCTAATTATATGCTTATTGGTCTCAGTGAAAAAATAATCTTCACCAACATCTTGTTGAGTTTCCTTATTACATACAGAAGAATCACCAATCAGAAATAGCTATCAGGAAGCCTTAGTTTTAATTGCCCATCTGGCACTAAAAAGTTCTATCATCTTGTGCAAAGCACCAATTTTGGCTCTAAATTTTCTGTACAATAAGTGAGTTGGGCCAGAACTTTATGATCTCTCCTAGGTCTCATACTCAATGCTGCAGGAAAAGATCTGCAGAAGTAACCTCCAGTATCTCCATGGGCTCCACTTCCATCTTCAGGCACCTGACCCATTGCCATCAGGGAAGGCTACTCATGACTCACCGCTCTTTACTGAATTTGATTTGGCTCACTAGCTTGTCTTAACTCTTCAAGTTTCTATACTGTCAAACAATTTTAAAGAAATCCTCTAGTTTATTTTAAGAAATATAGCCCTCTCACTGTCTCTCAAAAAATATTTTTAAAAAAAATATGGCTCTCATTTTAAGGTCCTGCGAGATAAACCTCCTATAAATAAAAAGTGAACTTTCTTTTCTTATCAAAGCTATCATTAGCCTTATGAACTTTTCCAACCTAATTTAATACTCTTCCTACTTCCTTTTGCATATTAGCTTTTTACATATAGCTTTGCCACTATATCCATGGATTTACTTCAGAATTTTTACTGCTTGCTTTTCTTCATTCTTACTGCTTGCATCTCCCTCTGTCTTGAATATTCTTTACATCTCAAAATAGGATCCATATTTAAAGCTTGGCTCCAGGTCTCTGTGAAGCTTTTTATTTCCCCAGATGGGATAGGGTGAACAAAAGTAATCCCTCTTCCCCTAAACTCCCATTAGTTTATCTTATCTCTGTTTTGGCAGAAACTATTCTATATCCCACTTTTTACCACACATGCTCTTCCTGTCTTGGAGGAAAATCTAGGTCTTTCCTGAAAACAGGACTTTGCCTACAGTCAAAGTTGCTAGTTTACCCACAATTCACTTGGGATCATAATCCATTTGAAACATTCTACATTTGAGGGATGCCTGGGTGGCTCAGTCGGTTAAGCATCTGCCTTTGGCTCAGGGTCCTGGGATTGAGTCCTACCTTGGGCTCCTTGCTCCATGGGAAGCCTGTTTCTCCCTCTCCCCTCAACTTGTGCTTTCTTTTTCACTCTCAAATAAATAGAATCTTTAAAAATCTTACACTTGAAAAACCTCTGTTCCTGTGATATTCAGTTCATACATTTCCCAGCTAAAGCCTTTATAAACTTGTGGTCATTCTCTTGCTGTAATTGAAAATGTGAACATCTGCCTTATAGTATTATTCTCCATTCTTAATCTTGTCCTCATCCAGTGTAATTTTAGTATCTGCATGCATGAACCATCTGATTCTCTATGGTCTTGTAATCATTGATTGTTACTTTTATTTTTACTTCAGCTAACCACTTTTATGACCAAATTGTGAATCTTGTCATGAAACCCTAAAGGTTTCACTTTTGAAGCCCTATTCTGGAACATCATGTATTCTTCCAAGACAGTTTACTCTTCCCTTCTTCCTTATTAGTTATTCCCAATATACGTGTCCTGCAACAATTCTAGGGCCTCAAATTTTTTTATTTCAATTATTTCTCTTATCTATTGGTTTGAGCCCTGTTCCCCTCTACTTTTGAAAAAATCACATCTCACTTCTGGCTCACCATTCCAGATACACTTTTACAAATAGTTTCAATCCATCTATCTACTTGTCTCCCAGTGAATTATTCCAGAAATACTCAGGACACTAATCCACTTGTTTGATGCATCTCTGAGGTGATGAGCAGTTTTGTGAAGATTAAGCAATTTAGTAAACATTGCAAAAAAATACTAAGACTATTGCAAATGTATCTATTTTCATTTGATAATTGAAGGGGCTACAGCCCATTCTGCAAAGGAAAAATGTGACTTGGTCAAATCTCTTGAAAAATGATTACACATCTCCTGCAAAATACATAAATGGCATTCACTAATGAAAGAAAACTTATGTATGGAATAATATCAGCAAGATGTATATGTTCTATCTAGAATTGCTTTCGATAAAAGTTAAAAAACAAACAAGAAACATTAGAATCTTTAGAATTCCGGACCATGGATCTCCATAAAAATGTCAAATAAACCAAGTAACTATGGAGCACAATGTACAGTAAAAATGTTTCATGACTGTGATAAGCCAGCCCCCTATTTTGTTATTATGACTGCATATAGTACTTCAACATCTCATATGTGTAGTATATATGGGTCATAGCTTATCCTAAGAAAAGCTAGAAAGGTCTTGAGAAACAGCATCAATGATCCAAGACTTAATATTTTAGGGTTACATGTATCACTGTTTGTAAAAAGCAAAACCGATAAAGTCAATCATCAACTTAAAAGGTCTGTAACTCATTGCTATCAAATATCATTCAAACTTCTTAACTTAGCTTCATTGTCTGTTGTGGTCAAGCTTTAGTTTATCTCCTTTCATTTATCCAGTCAATGTGTACATTCAACCTTGCAGCTAAACTGAACTTGTTTCAGATCCTCACTGCGGTTGCCTCTGGGATTATAAGAACTAACTCCTGTACATCTTTTAAATATCAGCTGAGATGTTACCTGCTTTTAGACACCGGCCCTGCTCTCAATGTCTGGGCTAGAATTCTCTTCTTACTTGACCTGTGACACCTCCTACATTGTCTGTTTGCCCCTTTCCCCCACTGGATCTTTGAAGACAAAGATTGCATGTGTCTTATTAATCATTGTGTTGCTGGCACATGATAGGCACATCACATGATAGGAACTTGGTAAATAATTATTATATGACACTTGTCTGGCTTATCTTTGACTAGTTCACTTGCATGCTTTATTATGCCAAGCACGATAGTTTGCAAAAAGGAATACGTCCAATACCATTAGTAATAACAACAAATACAAAAGAAGCTACCATTTATTGTTACCAATATACTAGATACTTTATTAAGCACTTAACAAGCATTACTTCATTTAATCCTTATAACAACTCCATAAAGAAGATGGTATTAACCTTCTCTTACAGATGAGGAAGCTGTGGCTTATAGTTTCCAAATCATCCCTAGAGTTGGAGTTGAAATCTAGACTCTGACTCTACTGATCTTAATCCACATTTATTAAATATCTGTCAATTCCATAAAAGAACAAACAAATGTGAAATTTTAAGAACATTTGACTCTGGTTACCTTACAGTTCTTTTCCCAAAATGAGGCTGGAAGAAGTTCAACTGGCAGATGGGTCTTCACTACTCTAGGAGATGCCATCTGTTTTAATTGTTTTACTCCTGTTTTTTTTTTTTTTAAATTAAAGAATATATACAACTTCAAACATGATATTTATATGGATTTTACAGACATATTAAAAATGAAATTAACTTTAAGATTCCATATTGTATTCATAGTAATAACAACAATACATACCATGACAGAAGTTTAGATAGAGGAAATTGTAAATTAAAAATAAGACAAAATAAAATTTCACCATTCTGGGAAAATCATTATTAACATTTTGGTAGTCAGTCTTCCATATAAATACAGCTGCCCCTTGAACAACATGTGCTTGAACTGCACCAGTCCACTTATACATGGTTTTTTTTTTACAGTTCAGTAGTATAAATATAATTTCTCTTACTTACAATTTTCTTAATAACGTTTGCTTTTCTCTATCTTACCTTATTGTAAGGGTACAGTATATAATACATATATAACACACAAAATATGCATTCATCAACAGTTTTTGTAATTAGTAAGGCTTCCAATTAATAGTTAAATTTGAAGAGAGTCAAAAGTTAATGTGCAGATTTTTTATTCTGTGAGATGTGGTATCTCTAACCCCAGCATTGTTCAAGCATCAACTGTGGATCAATATGACCAGTCTCAGAACCACCTAAATACCACACATGCAGATGGAATTTTTAATACTTTCTAATTGATATTTTCCTTAATATATTTTACCAAAACTGCGATGTGAAGAAACATAAAACATCCTAAAATTTTTAATGATTTACATACTGCTATTACTTTAAACTATTCTTTTGTTGACTAAAACATTGTTTCTAATTTTGCACAACATTAAAAGAATCTGTGATGAATATCTTTTTGTATATATCCTTGAAAGTTTTGTGGATATTTTTCTAGTTTTTAATGTATTATCACATTCAGTTCATATAAAGATAAATGCTCACATATTACTAGGCTCTACTGAAGGCATATAAGAGCTATCCTTACTCACTCTATTTCAGACAAATGCTATACTATAAACTTTTTCAAGATTTATTTATTTTTTGTTTGTTTTTTGTTTTTGTTTTCATTTTTATTGAGGTTCTATTTTCCAACACATAGTATGATACTCAGTGCTCATCCCATCAAATGCCCTCCTCAGTACCCGTCACCCAGTTACCTCAAGATTTAAATTTAAATTTACATGCTTTCCATGGAGAGGACATAATACTAATTGTCTTTCTTACTTAACAGTCTTTCTTGCACTGTCTATATCCATACTTTAAAATATATGTACATAGCTTTTGAAATCTACTTTTAAAAATCTACTTAAACATTACCATTCATGAGATTTTCTTTTCTGCATTCCAAATAAGGTATTCGATTAAAAATGACATCTTCTTTGCATTTTTCCACATCACCCTCTTTGCAGATCATGTATACAATTTCACTAACCCAGGTTGTACCTGTAAAAATTAGACAAACCTCAGTGTTCCACTGACCATGTCAGGCTGACAATGCAAGTAGTGTATTTATAACTGGACAAAGTAGGAATGTACTAATGCAATATTATTTGAAAGATGTCAGAATAGCCACAGAACTCAAGAAACATTTCTTCTAATATTTAATCATGCAAGACCCCAAAATAGCTTCAATAAATGAGGATAAATATTGTAGTAAGACACAGCTGTGGTAGGAATCCAAATTTGTCCATGATGAATTGGGACATTGTGTAAGCAGTTGGGGATTTAAATTTTGAAATCTAAAAAGTAAGGAGGCTTGATTTGTTGAATTCTCACTATATGAAAAGTATTGTATTTAATTAGTCATTATCAGGTAAAACAAAGATAAATAAGATATAGCTCCTGACCCCTAGGACAAGTTTTTTGTTGTTGTTGTTTCTTTAAGGATTTTATTTATTTATTCATGAGAGACTAGAGAGAGATAGAGGCAGAGAAATGGCAGAGGGAGAGGCAGGCCCCATGCAAGGAGCCTGATGTGGGACTTGATTCTGGGACTCTAGGATCACGCCCTGAGACGAAAGCAGACACTTAACTACTGAGCCACCCAGGCATCCCCTGACATCTAGGATAAGTTAACAATAAATATATTTAAGCTGACTAAAGTTGTACAAGTGAAAATAATACACAATTGAATGCTGAGTTTAATTCAAAGAAAGAAAAGATGAGTATTGGGGAATAGAGGGAAAAAGCTTTCAGGTAAGTCTTGAAGAATGGACTAAATACAGATGGTCAAGAAGGAAGAATGGAAAGAGTTGAAGAAGCCAGAAAGTAAGCATGCCCTCAGAACCTCCCATGCCCATGTATGTGCTATTCTTTCAGCCTGGAACACTCTTCTAGGAGCTGAATCTCTTATGTTTTTGCTTTGCTTTGCTGACTCTAAGAAGCCTCTGAGGAGCCCCAGGCAAGGTCCTCCTCTCATATGTTCTCTCAATACCTTGGTGGACTTTCTTCAACCAAGGCACATTCATTCTGTAATATATCTGCCATCTAATTGATTTATACTTCCTACTGGATTATAAAATCTGAGAGGGTAGAGTTTAAATGTGTTTTATTCATCACTATATCTCTAGTGGCTAATATCACACTTGACACGTAGCAGGAACTCAATAAAAATTTGGGATCCCTGGGTGGCGCAGCGGTTTAGCGCCTGCCTTTGGCCCAGGGCACGATCCTGGAGACCCGGGATCGAATCCCACATTGGGCTCCTGGTGCATGGAGCCTGCTTCTCCCTCTGCCTATGTCTCTGCCTCTCTCTATATATCATAAATAAATTTAAAAAAATTTAAAAAAAGATTAAAAAAAATTCGCTGAATGAATAAACGGGAAACAGAAATGGGAAAAATATGCAAAGAAATGATGAAGAGACAGGTCAATGAGAAGAGGTGTTCCCTACTTTTTTGGGATAATGTGAGCAGGGAGGTGTCATTCATTAATTGTTTTCAACACATATATATTGAGTATCTGCTAGTCACTATGCTAAATGCCAAGAATACACAATTAAATAAGATATATTCACTATGATAGTGTTTCATGTGTTACAGAGACCTATTCTTCAAAGACATGTAGTTTGAGCATAGGATTTGGACTTTCTTTTCTGTCTAATAGATATATGCAAATACTGTACCAAAATAAAAATGTAAATTTGGAAAAAAGAAAAAAAATAAGGAGAAAAAAATAATAATAGATGATATACTCAAGCATGGTTCAACTACACATTTTACTGATAGCTTCTGATGCCTCGAACTGAGACCCAAGACAGAGGATACAGAAAAGAACATATCTGATCTTTGCCTTTTGGTGCTCAAAGGCACTTTTATGAGTTGGAAACAGTGCCCAATAATTACAACACTTCTTTTTTCTTATGATGCTATAATACAAGTGGGCACAGGAATTGAAAGAACTGCAAAGGGGGAACATTTAAGTAAGCATGCTGCTCCCTCTGTGATGTTTTTACAAGAAATGCCTTCGAGACAACATGAGGATTCAACTTAGCCTTAACGTATTATTGAGATTAGTTCACCAGGTTTGTGAGGTAGAGAAGGGTTCTACCAGACAGAATTTTTTTTTTTCCAATCAAAGGTCAGACACTTAAGAATGGTACAGTGGTGAGGGAAAGAATTGGAAATAAATTATGAAGACAGAATTGAAGAAGAAACAGGTGGGCAGAAGGCTGAAGAGGCAAGAATATGCCAAGCATAAAATGCCACATTTGAGTTTAAGGTTTTAAAAAAGTCTGGAAGGGCAATGACATAAATTAATCAAGAGAATGAGATTATCAGGGTGTGTTTGGGAAGAATTCCTACAGTGGTGGAGTAAGATAATAATGGAGTGAGATCTACTTAGTATTTAACTTATGTAAATGTTAAATGTAACAACCAGATAGAGAAGTCTAGGTAGGATCTTTCTAATTTCTAAAGGTGTATGATTGTGAGACTCCAGAACTATGATTAACAGTTGAGCTAATCTCAGGGGGGAAAAAAAAAGATGTTGCTTAAAAAAGAAGTTTGGGGGACAGATTTAAGGAAGGAGACCTGGTTAGCTGAAAAAGAATTTTTTAAAAGTTTGCAAAAATAACTTCTACTCTGTTTATACAACAATGATAATAGTGACATTAGGTAAGCAGAGTTGGTAGTTTAAAATTTTAGTTTTGGTTCTATAGTAATCTATTTATATCACATAGTTTTCTAAAGTGGCCAACAATACTACTGTCAATGTGCTGCTCAAGTTACAGGTACAGATTGTGCTCTTAGAATTGAATATCCACTTTTTGCCATATCTATACTAAAACTACTATATCTGGACTTTAATATGAAGAATGAATGTGGTAAAAGTGAACAGCTTAATATTTACCATTCAAGGTGGTTTTGCAACTTATAGATGAGAACAACATTAACATAATAAAGAAACTTACCAGATTTGGGATAGGTGGCAATGACAATATCATCTGGTCTTGCCTGGAATGTCTCCACATCATCCCAATATTTCATGAAGTCTTTATACATTAGAATTCCATGGATTTTGCCAAAGAATGTACAATAGTCAGGTTTGGAAGGCTCCATCCTAAAGATGGTGCGCTGAAACAAAAAAGGTATGTTTTCCACTTTATATGTACTTCTAAATGTTTTAAAATTAATAATAGCTCTGTACATTGAGGTTCTCTTGAGTTTCCAGCATTTCTTAGCTACTGAGCATGTAGACTAAATGCATATTAAAGAACTGTATAATATAGTCTTGGTGCTTTGGGAATTTCTAATCCTATTAAGAAGGTAAGCCTAACAAGATAAAAGAGTAATAAAGTACAAAGCACTATAAAGTATTTAAAACTATGTAAAAACTAGGGGCACCTGGGTGGTTCAATTGGTTAAGCGTCTGACTCTTGGTTTCAGTTCAGGTCATGAAACAATGGAACAAGCGCCACATGCTCAATGCAGAATCTGCTTGGGATTTCCTCTTCCTCCCCCTCTGCCCACCCCTCATCTCTCCCTCTTTTTCTCTAAAATAAATAAATCTTAAAAAAATCGACATGAAAAATAATGTGAAGCATTTGTGTTATATTTATTTTTCAAAAAATTTTAAAATCTGATCCACACAGGCACCCTTGGATAATCCCCAAGATTTTTAATAATTATACTATGCTCTCTTCCATGCACCTAAAAAAACACCATTAGTGATGCCTAGGTGGCTCATTTGGTTAAACTTTTGCCTTCCACTCAGGTCATGATCCTGGGGTCCTGGGATCAAGTCCTGCTCAGTGGGGAGTCTGCGTCTCTCTTCCGCTCTTCCCCTCTCCCCACTAATGCTCTCTCTCAAATAAATACTATAAAAATTTTGAATTATATTTATACATAATATATGCATAGCGAATTCCATGATGAATAAAGACAACAGAGCCTTCCATTTCTTTGTCAAAATTGATGGGGTATGTAAAAAGACTAAGAAGTTCAAAAATACAATAAAATTTTGGCAAATAATCACCCTGATTAATATGTATACATCAAATAACAATAAAAGATTGATGATCAGAATTGATAGCTGCTGCCAGATCTCAAAGTCATAGCTTCCTTAGTTCCTGAATATTTTTCATTTAACAAAAAGATTCAAATGCTTGATGAGTGTATTTAAAAGATGAAATTAATGACACCAAAATGGATATATCTAAGACATGGATTCTTGAAGCTATAGTAGATTCCTCTGGGACCTCTCACATTACCTTTACCTTACTCTCACACTTGATCACTAAGGTGGTAGATTTTCCCGTTGAATGACTTATCTGAAACATATAAGGTTAAGCAAGATGATTATCATTGATAATTCCCATGACAACACCTTTCATGTTCAGGGTTGGTCATAGGATTTTTAATTAAGCAAACTTTCCTTCATTAACTTTCAACTTCTTTCACTATCTTTTCTTCTTCATTCTGAGTTTGTAATATAGCATCTCAATGAATTTTAGCCTTCTTTGATATTAGCCTCTCTAGATCTCCCTTTACTCATCTTTGTGAACTGGACTAATACAAATCTGCCATGATGACTGCTCTGTGACCTGAAGCCTTCTTGAACACATCACCTCCCCACATTCTTTTCTTTTGTTTAACCATAACCTTGAGTACACCCCCGAGGCAAAATGTCCTTGATTTGCTCTGGAGATATGACAATGACACATACTTACTCTTTTAAAAATATATTTTTTTAAAATTTGAATTTTAGGTTGTTAACATACAGTGCAATATTGGTTTCTAGAGTAGAACTCTGTGATTCATTACTTACGTACAACCCTCAATACTGATCATCACAAATGCCCTCCTTAATACCTATCACCCATCTAGCCCATCCCCCACCCACTCTCCATCAACCCTCAGTTTGTTCTGTATCATTAAGAGTCTCTTATGGTTTATTTCCCTCTCTCTTTTTTTTTTCTTTTCCCCTTTCCCATATGTTCATCTGTTTTCTTTCTTAGATTCCACATATGAGTGAGATCATACAGTATTTATCTTTCTATGACTGATTTATTTCACTTAACATAATATACTCTAGCTTCATCCATGATGTTTCATTCTTTTGATGGCTGAGTAATATTCCATTATATATCTATATCTATTATCTATCTATCTATCATTTATCTCACATTTTCTTTATCCATTCATCAGTCCATGGACACTTGAGCCCTCTCCATTCTTTGACTATTGCCAATAATGCTGCTATAAACATCAGGGTGGATATATTTCTTTGAATTTGTATTTTTGTATCCTTTGGGTAAACACCTTACTGGGTTGTAGAATAGTTTTATGTTTAACATTTTAAGGAATCTCCATGCTGTTCTCTAGAGTGGCTGCACCAGTTTGCATTCCCACCAACAGTATAAGATGGTTCCCCTTTCTCTGCATCCTTGCTAACAACTGTTGTTTCTAGTGCTGTTAATTTTAGCCATTTTGACAGGTGTGAGATGGTATCTCCTTGTGGTTTTGATTTGTAGTCCCCTGAGTAATATTAAGCATCTTTTCATGTGTCTGTTAGCCATCTGGATGTGTTCTTTGGAAAAGTATTAAATCATGTTTTCTACCCATTGCTTACTTAACTGGGTTATTTGTATTTTGGGTGTTGAGCTTGTTAACTCCTTGTGGAGTTTGGATACTAACCTACACATTTACATATCTAAATTAATTTGTATTATATTTTACATTCTTTTTGTGCTCTATTTTTTCACTATATAATGTGAAATGTTAATACATAAATTCTCTTTATTCTTATAAATGACACCTAGCAGTCACTAGTATGGGTGTAGCATAGATGACACGATTTTTTACTAATGGAAATTCCTGTTTTTCCCAAATTTTGTTTAGATATAAATAGTACTGTAATTCATCTCTTTGAGTATATCTCACACTTATCTTTGCAGTGACAATGGAATTACAAAAAAAAAAAAAAGGTATGCCCATATAAAACATTGTTAAACTTTTTTTTAATGACTAAAATTATACCAGTTTGCACACTATATGAAATTGCCAGTATTTTCACATTCTCACCATCATTGGAAAACCGTGTTTCAGGGATATTTTATAATTTTTCATCTTTTCTTCTTTTATAAGTATATTGATTATTTTATTATTTTGATCCATTTTGCCCATCAAGATTGTTGCTTTTTCTTAACTGTTTCATAGCAAGTAGTTTATTGTTGATTTTATATTGAAAATATGTGTGGTATTTCTGTCTTATATGCCAGTAATCTTTAAGCTATCTTAATAAATTATTTTAATAGTGTTTCATAGAAGTCTATTGTTCATATAATCAAATGTGTCAAATTTTTGCCACGGTTGGTATGGTTGATATGGTTGATATGCTTGCCTAAATATTTAAATGTGCTCATACAATGAGAAATATATATATGTTAAAAGTTTATATAATCATATTAATTTAGATGGCTAATGTGAACATAACAGAGAATAGAATATAGTTACTAAGAGTGTGGGTCATGGGAGTGCCTGAGTGGCTCAGTTGGTTAAGCATCTGCCTTAGCTCAGATCATGATCTCAGGATCCTGGGATCAAGCCCTGTATTGGGCTCTCTGCTTAGCATAGAATCTGCTTCTCCCTCTCCCTCTGTGCTCTCTCTATATATATTTCAAATAAATAAATTTTAAAAAGATTTTTTTTTTTTAAAGAAGAGTGTGGGCCTTGAAGTGGACCATCTTGTTTAAATCCTAGCTCTGCTATTTGAAATTGTATTATCTTGGCAAATTACTTCAGCTCAACTGTGCTCCATTTTCTGAACTACAAGTCAAGAATAATAAAAATTATAATACTTACCTGAAACAGTTAACAGAAATTATAAATTCTCATTATAAATGTTTAATAAGTATGAGCTTATATTGTTATTATGCCAAATCCATATGGTAATACATAGAAGTGTGTAGAGCAAGATGGATGGAGTCTCTCATGTCAAGCAATGATGCAAGCAATTAAAGGTACTACAGCTAGGACATATCACTGGGACCAGCGTCAATTGAACTGATAACAAGCAGAACCAGAGGACATCTGCAGGGATCAGAGACCGATTAAATCCCTTCAAAAAGGGGAGGATTTTGGCAACAAGCTGTCAGACTCTTCAGACACAACCCCCTCTATGTCTGGCCACTTTAAAAAGGCAGCTGCCATCCAAGGCTCTTGCCCACTTGCTCTCTGAACAGAACTGAGATCCTTCACTGCTTGAGCATAAGAAACAGAGAACTGACCTGAACTGGACCAAGGCCTTGTCTCAAATGCTAACCCACAGACTTCAGATTGGTTCACTAACCTCCTACACCCTTCTATTGTCTTTTTTTTTTTTAAGAGAGAGAAAGAAGAAGTGGTGGTGGGAGAGAGGGGACAGAAGAAGAGGGAGAGAGAGAATCCCCAGCAGGTTCCATACTTAGTGAGGAACTCCATGTAGGACTCAATCTCATGATCCTGAGATCATGACCTGAGCTGAAATCAAGAGTCAGACACTCAACAGACTGTTACCCAGGTGCTTCACCATTCTGTTATCTTGTTTGTTGTGTGGCTTTTCTTATGTTCTGCTCTGTATGCTATAAAAAGCCAGATTAATCACATAGTAGAAATGTCATTGAGTTTGAAATCTTGAAATCCACAGCATGTTCATGATAAGAAGCCAGATACTTAGGACCCTTTCAGAAACACTACACATTACATGGTAACGTCTCCCCTCTAAGCAGGGGAAATATGTGTCGTCAAAATTCCCAAGAATATATTTCATAAATATAAAATTATCTGAAGAAACATAATCAGTAATCTGTTTTTCTCACCTGAGAGAATAAAATCTATAAATGTCCAACATGATTTTTACACGTGATTTCTATTTGTTTGTTTCTCTAAAAGTCTTTGGGACAACCCAATATGATATTTATTTCACTTTGACCTCAGATTACACACCAGAAGAGAGACACAATGAAGGAGTTTCTCATTTGTTTGTTTGTTTTTGACTAAAGAATGGCTCACCATATGTTTTGGATCCCAGAACAACACTAGTCCTGCATGTTCTTACTAAACATGAAAAAAATCCCAGTCCCTAATGGCAGGCTCAACTCTTTCAAGACCTCCCTCTCAGGTATGTTATATGTACTCTCACCAAAATTATGAGATTTTGATTAGAAATTAGGCTTATTAATAAATCGGCTTGTTCCCTAAATCTGCCTTGCTCTCAGAAAATAGAAATCTTTCACCAGAAGAAAGTGTATAACAGGTGTTACTTGCCCAGCCTATTGATTTGTTTATTCATGTGAACAATTTTCTTGGTCTTCTGCCAACTTAGCAAAAACTGGCTTACAGTCAGTTGGGAGTAGCTGATTTATCACTCTGCACTTGGCTGACTTCTGGCTGCCCCTTCTATTTTGGTCTCAGAGTTAAACTGAGTGGCACATAATAAAATCTCTTTTCTTATTAAGATTTGTTGGTAAATTATCACAATGTATGGACTCATCCTCCATACATGTGAGAATGTAGACATCACCTTTGAATTATTATCTTAAAAATCTCTCTGCACCCAGTCACCTGCTTAATGGGACAGTATAGAATTTCTTTGTAAAGTCAACTCCTGACACCATTTGAATTTAAATATGAGAATACAAAAAATAAAAGTCTCTAGCTTCTCTCTTCTTTATCAAAGGATGTATTTCAGTTAGAAATTGTCAGTTTAATTCCCTGAGTATAAAGGTTACTGTTGTCTAGAAATACCAACCTGAAAAAGAATTGTTAAAACTGTGCTTTATCTTCAACTATTTCTACCCTACTTGCTCTATTTCCTCCTTAGTGAAATGGAGAATATATATGGCATGCAGAACCTACAGGGTCACTATGATACTGTAGTTTTATGTTAAAATTCCTTAAACAACGAAGCACTAATATAATGCAAGATTTATTCTTAATGACAAACAAATGATTTAAAAAGCATTCAAAATGCTTTACATTATTAAGTAACTAAAGTATTAGTAAAGGCTTTATTCTCTCTTTTTTCTTTTTAACAATTTTGTATAATTTGCTCCTAAATTTCCTATATCTAAAATCTAAATAGTAAAAATAGTAATAGTAAAAATACAACCTGTCCAGATGATCCTGGGAAAAAATACTGGGTGATCCAATTTAGTTATTTTCGATCTCCACTCAGGTTTTAGGCCACCAAAATGCATCACTTATGCATTTGGAATGTTTCTGATGAGCTTTTATTCCTAATGCCAGAGAAGGAGGCGGAGATTAAACTGTGGGGCTTGGCTTTTTGGAGTCTGTGATGCAAGAGTATCACAGATATGTATACATACCTGCTGATGCATTTAATCAGAGTCATGCTCATTCATACAGAAATGTGAAAAACCTCTGCTGTTATTTTTCATTCCTGGCTCATAAATCAAATTCCTAAATTTGCCAATAGCTATCAGTGGGTTGAGGAAAGAGAGGGAGAGGAAATGAAGAGGAAATGAAGGAGAAGCAGTTTGGAGCAAAACATAAGGGAGCTGGGAAGGGGGGAGGTCCCTTATTTACTCAATGAAGAATAATGAAATGAGATTGATCTTCAAAAGAATAAACTTCCTGGAGGAGTGAGAGGAGGGAAGGAAAGGACAGAGAAAAAACAGGAGGGCCGTGAGGACCCTGGATCAGGAGACGTAGCTCAGTTTACTGAGAGCTGTCAAAGAAGGCTTTGTAGTGCTTGGTTGTGTCCTAACAAGTCCACTAGAAAACTCCTCCTACTTAAGATCTTTGCTTGTAGCTCTGAAGCTGCTGTGAAAATCAAAAACAGATGACAGCTAAGGAAAGAATGTAGACATCACTCACCTTTGAATTATTATCTTAAAAAAAAATCTCACCTCTCTTTGCACCCAGTCACTTGCTTATTGGGACAGTATGGAATTTCTATGTAAAGTTAACCCCTGACACCATTTGAATTTAAATATGAGGATATAAAAAATAAAAGTCTAAAGGTTTGTGGAGCCCAAGAACCCTTCACCTTTCTTTTTTTCAGGCTTCTGAGCCTCACCTGTCTTCAGCCGAGGAAATTCTCCCTTGCTCCCACCTCTCAACCCTCGTCAATACTTCCAATCCAGTTAGCTCCAAACCTGACTTGTTTTTGTCTTTTAATTTTAATGAGATGGCGCTTCCTTTGAAAGAAATGACATGACTCTTGCAGAACTGAGTATCCTTCTCAGTGAACTTTAAACCCTATACTCAACTCATTATCATTTAATCCCCTGCACTGTAATTAGAATTGACTTGTGCAGCTTCCTGATAGTACAGTAACTTAGGGACAGGGTTCTTTACTCACTAATTAGCATGTTGCATGGCATTGAGCACGCTAAGCGCTGGATGTGTATTAGCTGAATGAAAGTGGCTGATGGGTTCAAGACAGCAGAAGTTTAAGAAAATAGAATTGTTAGTTATAGAGGTTACTAAAATCTGGCCCTACCAAAAGTAAAAAACAACAGTTGAGCGGTTTTTGAGACATGAGGCTTTTCATGATATAAAAATCAAAGTACAGCGGAGTAATCAGACTTGAATTTAGATCTTATGTTTAGATCTTATGTTATTTGGTTTTCTGTAGTTGACCATCTTATTATTTTTTTTATTTTTTGAGTTAAATAAAATGTGTGTTAAAACATTTAATCATTCAAAAATTAATTATGAGATAAACACATTTAATATATAGATTATCATTTTTAACCCTGTGGCAAACCTTAACTTACTATTATTATTATTTTTAAAGTTTTTATTTATTTATTCATGACAGACACAGAAAGGCACTAAACTAAAGGCTCCCTTTTTTTTTTTTTTATAATAATAAGGATCTTGAGACTTCCTTTATTGTTTACCCAAAATAATCTTTTATTCAAAAAGTCAGGGACTCCTGGGTGGCTCAGGGGTTAAACACTTCTGCCTTCGGCTCAGGGCGTGATCCTGGAGACCCCGGGATCGAGTCCCACATCCGGCTCCCTGCATGGAGCCTGCTTCTCCCTCTGCCTGTGTCTCTGTCTCTGTCTTTCTATCTGTCTGTCTGTCTGTCTGTCTCTCTCTGTGTCTCTCATGAATAAATACATGAAACACTTAAAAAAAAAAGTCAGGATACAAGTATAAGCTATCCTGACAGGTTTAACCCTCAGGCCATGTCTCTTATCTTTCACTTGTAAACCATAAGCTGCAGGGATGTTACAAATGCTTCTAAATCATGTGATGTTGGTAACTTCCAAAGGCCAAAACAGTCAGCCTTAGAAATTCTTATAGATGATGAGGATTCACTTGCTGGTCAAAATAAAATAGTAGGCAAAATGGTCACCTTAATTGACCTTCATTCTTCTCCATGAACAATGAGTACAGAAGTTAAAAGTGATTGAGTCCTTGGTCTGAACTTTCCTGCTTTGTATACTTATTCTAGGAGAAACAAAACAAAACCCATATAAGCATCTATTTAAAAAAAAATGTGTTTTTTTTTAAGATTTTATTTATTTATTAATGAAAGAGAGAGAGAGAGAGAGGCAGAGACACAGGCAGAGGGAGAAGCAGGCTCCATGCAGGGAGCCCGACGTGGGACTCAATCCTGGGTCTCCAGGACCAGGCCCTGGGCTGAAGGCGGCGCAAAACCGCTGAGCCACCCGGGCTGCCCCCCAAAAAACGTTTATCTGGACTCAGAATTTGGGCAGAATTGATATCATACCACTGTCATTCTCCAAAACCCTGAAAACAAATGTGAGATTAGTATATTTGTGAGACAAACGTTCCCAACACAACAGTGGTTCCCTGTTTGTGACCATTGAGCTTTTTCTTTTCCTTCTGTATTACATACTTATTTGTTTTTGGGTCAAATTTGAGGGTCTGTTTTATAAATGACAAGATTTCAATATTAATTATGAAAAGATGAGTGGAAGTCTGACTTTTTAAAAACTATTATTGTTAACAGACTTTATCTTTTAGGACAGTTTTAGGTTTAGAAAGAAATTGATCAGAAAATACAGAGAGGTCTGCTGTATCTCTTCTCCCCTGTAGAGTTTCCCCTACTTATTAACATCTGGCATTAGTGTGGTACATTTGTTAGAATTGATGAACCAATATTGATACTTTAGTATTAAATAAAGTCCATAGTTTACATTAAAGTTACTTACTTTTTTGTATAGTAAAGTTCTATGGGTATTGACAAATGCATGATGTCCCTTGCCCACCATTATGGTATTATTTGGAATAGTTTCAACCCCCTAAAAATTCTTGGGCTTTCCCTACCAATCCTGCGTCTCCTCCCCTGAACTTATGATAACCACTGATCTTTTTACCTTCTCTGTAATTTTGTCCTTTCCAGAACATCACAGAGTTGGAGTCAAACAGTTATGTAGCCTTTTCAGACAGGCTTCTTTGACTTAGCAATATACATTCAAGGTTCTTCTATGTCTTTTGGTGACTTGATAGCTAATTTCTTTTTACTATTCAATATTATCCAGTTGTCTGAATAAACCACAGTTTATCCCTTCACCTATTGAAGGACATCTTGGCTGTTTCCAATGTTTCCAATTATGAACAAATCTGGTAATTACATTAATGTGCAGGCTTTTGTGTGGACATAAGTTTTTACCTCATTTGGGTAAATAATTAGGAAATCTATTGCTGGATCATATGGTAAGACTATGTTTAGCTTTGTAAGGAACTGCCAAATGGCTGTACTATTTTGCATTCTCACCAGCAGTGAATAAAAGTCGTCACTGACCCACATTATCACCAGCATTTAGTGTTCTCAGTTTGGGATATTATGTGCTGTAGTGTCACAGACCTCAATTTTCTCTAATGTCCTCGTTCTATCTCCTCTTTTGTCTTCCCTTCTCCCCATTTTTGAGACAGAAAGGTTAAATAAGTCTCTGGCAATATTTTTTTCCATAGTGAGTAAGACTTTATGGTGGAGAAAAGTTTATTTTATTTTATTTATTTTATTTTATTTTATTAAGATTTTATTTATTTATTTGAGAGAGAGAGCACAAATAAGGGGGAGGAGCAGAGGGAGAAGAAGATTCCCCAGCCCGCAGGGAGCCTAATGCAGGGCTCAATCCCAGGACCCTAGGATCATGACCTGAGCTGAGGGTAGATGCTTAACTGACTGAGCCACCCCGGTGCACCTCTAGGTTTATTTTTAAATGGTTCTTTACCCCCTTTCCTCTGCTTGAAGTTCAAGGAGATTTTTCTCCATTCATTCTTCACCATGATAAGCTGGTGAGACTCCCAGAAGTAAAGCTCATGAAAGCATGGAGGCTCCCTAAGACTAGGCCCCCTGGGAGAGGAGGGGCAAGACGGGGAAGAGCAGGGTCCCCAAGTCACCTGTCCCCACCAAGTTACCTAGAAAACCTTCAAATCATCCTGAAAATCTACGAATTCGGCCTGAGACTTAAAGAGAGACCAGCTGGAATGCTACAGTGAGAAGAGTTCGCGCTTCTATCAAGGTAGGAAGACGGGGAAAAAGAAGTAAAGAAACAAAGGCCTCCAAGGGGGAGGGGCCCGCGAGGAGCCGGGCTGAGGCCGGGGCGAGTGTCCCCAGGACAGGAGAGCCCCGACCCGGAGACGCAGGAGCTGCACCGACCTTCCCGGGGGAAAGGGGCTCGCGGGGAGGTGGAGCAGGACCCCAGGAGGGTGGGGATGCCCTCGGGCTCCCGGGGACACTAACAGACACCTGCGCCCCGGGAGATGCGCCGAGCTCCCTAAGGGCTGCAGCGCACGGCGGGACCCGGAGCAGCTCGGAGGGGGCAGGGAGGCGGCTCCGCGGAGGGGGCTGAGGGCGGGAGCGGGAATCCAACAGCGCAGACCGGGAGCCCAGGGCGCCGGGACACAGCCCAGGATCCGGCCTCCCCCGGGACAGGCAGAGGCCGGGAGGGCCCAGGACAGCGAGGACGCTCCTGCCCCAGCTGAGCAGATCAGCGGCCCCGCCCCGGAGCCTCCAGGCCCTGCAGACGGAGCGCTGCGGAGCTACTGCGGGGGCTGACTCCAGGGCTGCAGAGCTGGCCCCGCCACCACTTGTTGTTCCTCCTGCGGCCTCACGGGGTAAACAACCCCCACTGAGCCCTGCACCAGGCAGGGGCAGAGCAGCTCCCCCAAGTGCTAACACCTGGAAATCAGCACAACAGGCCCTTAGACCAGCTAGACGGACCAGTTCCAGGGGAAGTTAAGGGACTTACAGTATACAGTCAGAAGATACTCCCCCGTGGGTTTTTTTTTTTTCTTTTTGTTTTGTTTTTTTATTTTTGATTTATGTTTGCTTCCCCCACCCTTTTTTCCCTTTCTTTCTTTTTCTTTCTCTTTTTCTTCTTTTTTTCTTTTTTTCTTCCTTTTTTTTTCTTTCTCTTTTCTTTCCTTCTTTCTCTCCTCTCTTTTTCTCATTACCCAATACAACTTGCTTTTGCCCACTCTGCACTGAGCAAAATGACTAGAAGGAAAACCTCACCTCAAAAGAAAGAATCAGAACAGACCTCTCTCCCACAGTTACAAACTCTGGATTACAATTCAATGTCAGAAAGCCAATTCAGAAGCACTATTATACAGCTACTGGTGGCTCTAGAAAAAAGCAAAAGGGACTCAAGAGACTTCATGACTGCAGAATTTAGAGCTAATCAGGCAGAAATTAAAAATCAATTGAATGAGATGCAATCCAAACTAGAAGTCCTAACGACGAGGGTTAACGAGGTGGAAGAACGAGTGAGTGACATAGAAGACAAGTTGATAGCAAAGAGGAAAACTGACGAAAAAAGAGACAAACAAGTAAAAGACCATGAAGATAGATTAAGGGAAATAAACGATAGCCTGAGGAAGAAAAACCTACGTTTAATTGAGGTTCCCGAGGGCGCCAAAAGGGCCAGAGGGCCAGAATATGTATTTGAACAAATCATAGGTGAAAACTTTCCTAATCTGGGAAGGGAAACAGGCATTCAGATCCAGGAAATAGAGAGATCCCCCCCTAAAATCAATAAAAATCGTTCAACACCTCGACATTTAATAGTGAAGCTTGCAAATTCCAAAGATAAAGAGAAGATCCTTAAAGCAGCAAGAGACAAGAAATCCCTGACTTTTATGGGGAGGAGTATTAGGGTAACAGCAGACCTCTCCACAGAGACCTGGCAGACCAGAAAGGGCTGGCAGGATATATTCAGGGTCCTAAATGAGAAGAACATGCAGCCAAGAATACTTTATCCAGCAAGGCTCTCATTCAAAATGGAAGGAGAGATAAAAGCTTCAAGACAGGCAGGAACTGAAAGAATATGTGACCTCCAAGCCAGCTCGGCAAGAAATTTTAAGGGGGACTCTTAAAATTCCCCTTTAAGAAGTTCAGTGGAACAATCCACAAAAACAAGGACTGAATAAATATCATGAAGACACTAAACTCATATCTCTCAATAGTAACTCTGAACGTGAACGGGCTTAATGACCCCCTCAAAAGGTGCAGGGTTTCAGACTGGATGAAAAAGCAGGACCCATCTATTTGCTGTCTACAAGAGACTCATTTTAGACAGAAGGACACCTACAGCCTGAAAATAAAAGGTTGGAGAACCATTTACCATTTGAATGGTCTTCAAAAGAAAGCAGGGGTAGCCATCCTCATATCAGATAAACTAAAATTTACCCCGAAGACTGTAGTGAGAGATGAAGAGGGACACTATCTCATACTTAAAGGATCTATTCAACAAGAGGACTTAACAATCCTCAATATATATGCACCGAATGTGGGAGCTGCCAAATATATAAATCAATTAATAACCAAAGTGAAGAAGTATTTAGATAATAATACACTTATACTTGGTGACTTCAATCTAGCACTTTCTACACTCAATAGGTCTTCTAAACACAACATCTCCAAAGAAATGAGAGCTTTAAACGATACACTGGACCAGATGGATTTCACAGATATCTACAGAACTTTACATCCAAACTCAACTGAATACACATTCTTCTCAAGTGCACATGGAACTTTCTCCAGAATAGACCACATACTGGGTCACAAATCGGGTCTGAACTGATACCAAAAGACTGGGATCATCCCCTGCATATTCTCGGACCATAATGCCTTGAAATTAGAACTAAATCACAACAAGAAGTTTGGAAGGACCTCAAACACATGGAGGTTAAGGACCATCCTGCTAAAAGATAAAAGGGTCAACCAGGAAATTAAGGAAGAATTAAAAAGATTCATGGAAACTAATGAGAATGAAGATACAACCGTTCAAAATCTTTGGGATGCAGCAAAAGCAGACCTAAGGGGGAAATACATCGCAATACAAGCATCCATCCAAAAACTGGAAAGAACTCAAATACAAAAGCTAACCTTACACATAAAGGAGCTAGAGAAAAGACAGCAAATAGATCCTACACCCAGCAGAAGAAGAGAGTTAATAAAGATTCGAGCAGAACTCAATGAAATCGAGACCAGAAGAACTGTGGAACAGATCAACAGAACCAGGAGTTGGTTCTTTGAAAGAATTAATAAGATAGATAAACCATTAGCCAGCCTTATTAAAAAGAAGAGAGAGAAGACTCACATTAATAAAATCATGAATGAGAATGGAGAGATCACTACCAACACCAAGGAAATACAAACGATTTTAAAAACATATTATGAACAGCTATACGCCAATAAATTAGGCAATCTAGAAGAAATGGACGCATTCCTGGAAAGCCACAAACTACCAAAACTGGAACAGGAAGAAATAGAAAACCTGAACAGGCCAATAACCAGGGAAGAAATTGAAGCAGTCATCAAAAACCTCCCAAGACACAAAAGTCCAGGGCCAGATGGCTTCCCAGGGGAATTCTATCAAACATTTAAAGAAGACACAATACCTATTCTCCTAAAGCTGTTTGGAAAGATAGAAAGAGATGGAGTACTTCCAAATTCGTTCTATGAGGCCAGCATCACCTTAATTCCAAAACCAAAGACCTCACCAAAAAGGAGAATTACAGACCAATATCCCTGATGAACATGGATTCAAAAATTCTCAACAAGACACTAGCCAATAAGATCCAACAGTACATTAAGAAAATTATTCACCATGACCAAGTAGGATTTATCCCCGGGACAAGGCTGGTTCAACACCCGTAAAACAATCAATGTGATTCATCATATCAGCAAGAGAAAAACCAAGAACCATATGATCCTCTCATTAGATGCAGAGAAAGCATTTCACAAAATACAGCATCCATTCCTGATCAAAACTCTTCAGAGTGTAGGGATAGAGGGAACATTCCTCCGCATCTTAAAAGCCATCTAAAAAGCCCACAGCAAATATCATTCTCAATGGGGAAGCACTGGGAGCCTTTCTCCTAAGATCAGGAACACGGCAGGGATGTCCACTCTCACCCCTGCTATTCAACATAGTACTGGAAGTCCTAGCCTCAGCAATCAGACAACAAAAAGAATAAAAGGCATTCAAATTGGCAAGAAGAAGTCCAACTCTCCCTCTTCACAGATGACATGATACTGTACATAGAAAGCCCAAAAGACTCCACCCCAAGATTGCTAGAACTCATACAGCAATTCGGTAGCATGGCAGGATACAGAATCAATGCCCAGAAATCAATGGCATTTCTATACACTAACAATGAGACTGAAGAAAGAAAAATAAAGGAGTCAGTCCCATTTACAATTACACCCAAAAGCATAAGATACCTAGGAATAAACCTAATCTATACCCTACAAACTATAGAACATTTCTGAAGGAAATTGAGGAAGACACAAAGAGATGGTAAAATAGTCCATGCTCATGGATTGGCAGAATTAATATTGTGAAAATGTCCATGTTACCCAGGGCAATGTACACGTTTAATGCAATCCCTATCAAAATACCATGGACTTTCTTCAGAGAGTTAGAACAAATTATTTTAAGATTTGTGTGGAATCATAAAAGACCCCAAATAGCCAGGGGAATTTTAAAAAAGAAAACCATATCTGGGGGCATCACGATGCCAGATTTCAGGTTGTACTACAAAGCTGTGGTCATCAAGACAGTGTGGTACTGGCACAAAAACACACACATAGATCAATGGAACAGAATAGAGAACCCAGAAGTGGACCCTGAACTTTATGGTCAACTAATATTCGATAAAGGAGGAAAGACTATCCACTGGAAGAAAGACAGTCTCTTCAATAAATGGTGCTGGGAAAATTGGACATCCACATGCAGAAGAATGAAACTAGACCACTCTCTTGCACCAGACACAAAGATAAACTCAAAATGGATGAAACATCTAAATGTGAGACAAGATTCCATCAAAATCCTAGAGGGGAACACAGGCAACATCCTTTTTGAACTCGGCCATAGTAACTTCTTGCAAGATACATCCACGAAGGCAAAAGAAACAAAAGCAAAAATGAACTATTGGGACTTCATCAAGATAAGAAGCTTCTGCACAGCAAAGGATACAGTCAACAAAACTAAAAGACAACCTACAGATGGGAGAAGATATTTGCAAATGACATATCAGATAAAGGGCTAGTTTCCAAGATCTACAAAGAACTTCTTAAACTCAACAGCAGAGAAACAAACAATCCCATCATGAAATGGGCAAAAGACATGAAGAGAAATCTCACAGAGGAAGACATAGACATGGCCAACACGCACATGAGAAAATGCTCTGCATCACTTGCCATCAGGGAAATACAAATCAAAACCACAATGAGATCCCCCTCACACCAGTGAGAATGGGGAAAATTAACAAGGCAGGAAACCACAAATGTTGTAGAGGACGTGGAGAAAGGGGAACCCTCTTACACTGTTGGTGGGAATGTGAACTGGTGCAGCCACTCCGGAAAACTGTATGGAGGTTCCTCAAAGAGTTAAAAATAGACCTGCCCTACGACCCCGCAATTGCACTGCTGGGGATTTAACCCAAAGATACAGATGAAATGAAAAGCCGGGACACCTGCACCCAATGTTTCTAGCAGCAATGTCCACAATAGCCAAACTGTGGAAGGAGCCTCGGCGTCCATCGAAAGATGAATGGATAAAGAAGTTGTGGTTTATGTATACAATGGAATATTCCTCAGCTATTAGAAATGACAAATACCCACCATTTGCTTCAACGTGGGTAGAACTGGAGGGTATTAGGCTGAGTGAAGTAAGTCAGTCGGAGAAGGACAAACATTATATGTTCTCATTCATTTGGGGAATATAAATAATAGTGAAAGGGAATATAAGGGAAGGGAGAAGAAATGTGTGGGAAATATCAGAAAGGGAGACAGAACGTAAAGACTCCTAACTCTGGGAAACGAACTAGGGGTGGTGGAAGGGGAGGAGGGCGGGGGGGGGGGGGGGGGGGTGGGAGTGAATGGGTGATGGGCACTGGGGGTTATTCTGTATGTTGGTAAATTGAACACCAATAAAAAATTAAATAAATAAATAAATAAATAAATAAAATGTGTGGACTAAAAAAAAAAAAAAAAGATTAGACCCCCTGGAGTTTTTAACTGTTAAACTAATCCACACTCAGCCTCCAGCATTTTACTAGTTACCATTTAATTGTTCCTACCAGTTTAAGATCTTTGTACTCTGCCTCTCCAGTTTTGGGGGCTGCAGTCTGCCCTGTGACCTCCTTTCGCTAATAAGCTTAAGAGTTGTTGACTTCCAGTTCAATTTCTGTCGTTGTTGCAAGGATGGAGTCACTATGCTAATTACATGTCAGAGCTGAAGCCAGGGACACGACTGTGCTCTAATATACTGATGTAGTCTCTCTTTTTAATATTCCCTGAGCCTAAAAAAGTAGGTGACTACTATCTTCTCTCCCTATGGAAAGTCCCTGCGAGTCTTATCACAAAAGAAAGATATAAATATTAACTTCTTGGTAGCATTTAATTGAGCATATGGGTACTTTGAAAAGCCAGATATCTTAATGTCAGGAATTTGAAAACAATTTACAAAACTCAACATCTTTGTTTAATATTAGTAAAAGAAAATCATGAATTCATTTTTGTCAATGTCAAATTTATTAGTTTACCTTTTCATTGTCATTCCTATCAGAGATAGCTTGCTATCTAATTGTTAGAGTTAGGATTTTTTTAAAGAATGTATTTATTTATTTGAGAGAGACAGAAAGAGCTTCAGTAGAGGAGGGGCAGAGGGAAAGGAGAGGGAGAAGCAGGCTTCCTGCTAGAACCTGACACAGGGCCCATGCCAGTCAATCCCAGGCCAAGATCATGACCTCAGCCAAAGTCAGACGCTTAACCAACTGAACCACCCAGGCACCCCTAGAGTTAGTTTTAAAACTAAAACTAGGAGTTTTGTACTATAAATTATACTGTTAATTCCAAATTAGACTTATTGAATTATTTTAACAACCTTGTACATTTAAAAAATAATAAACTACATGTAAAATAGACTATAATTTGCATTCTTTTTCTACCTGTGCCATCACATAATTCGTGTAGTATTACTATATCTTTAAAAATGGCATTGATCAATTGATAAAGACTTTTGAAAATCCTCAAATTATGACCTATTTTTGTGTGTGTGTGTGGATCTATTTATTTTGTGGGGATTTCTTTCTCTTGACCTCAAGCAAGTATCAGCTGGTGGGAAGATTGTGAAATTACATTTTTCTTTTATTAATTTGATTCATTTCCTTCTCAGCGAGTCTGATTCTCAAAGATGATACCAATACATAGGTTTAAGTTTTTTTTCCTTTTACCCCTCCCTGAACTCTCTACTCCAAATCTTTAGCAAATTATAAAATATTTTTTAAAATATTAATAATATACTTATTTTGTAGTAAGTCAACCTTGTTACTGGTACCATGTTAACCTATATCTAGTTGCTGGGCTCTTTCTTTACTTATGCATCTGTGGCAGCAACAATGACTGGAAGAAGAAAAAATAGAACTACATCTACTATGTGCCACACAGTTTATGTATAGTTATCTGTGATCATTACATTTTTCATACAGAGATATGTCCTAGAATTGTATTCTCAGATTTGGTCAGCAAGTGGATATTGGAATGTTGATACTGTGGTACTGGAATCCAGCTATAAGAAGTAGCTTCAGGGTAAAGTGAGATAGAATATGGGCTAATCATAAACCCTTTCAAGAAGGTATTTTCTTCATCTTTAAAATGATTTCGATTTGAATTAGATATCTTGATAAAAATAAATAATAATTGCAGAGCAGATGGGCAGAAGTTGCTAGGATGGTGAAATAGAGCATGGTGCAATAGGTAATACATATGTGGGTGTCAGGAGTCAGGAATTTGATCATGGGAGAGTCTGGTATTCCAAGGGTCAGGCAGTACTGTGATAGCCACCAGATAGGTCGGAAAGAGCAAAGCAGGTGATAGAGGTGTTGCTACACACCTGGAGCTCAGGAACAGGACTAGTTCCCAGAAAAACAGGAAAAAAAAAAAAAAAAGCAAGTCTAATTTCTATCTTAAAGGAAATAAGGGGGATCCCTGGGTGACGCAGTGGTTTAGCGCCTGCCTTTGGCCCAGGGAGCGATCCTGGAGACCCAGGATCGAATCCCACATCAGGCTCCTGGTGCATGGAGCCTGCTTCTCCCTCTGCCTATGTCTCTGCCTCTCTCTCTCTCTGTGACTATCATAAATAAATAAAAATTTAAAAAAAATAAAGGAAATAAGGTACTCAGATGAGGATTCAGATTATGTGAAAAAATATGTGAGAAATCTGGGATATAAAGCAGCTTTGGGGTCATAAGAAAAAGTTCCTTACTTGATTTGTTAAAGTGCTAAATCATAGCTAAATAGGGGATCCCTGGGTGGCGCAACGGTTTGGCGCCTGCCTTTGGCCCAGGGCGCGATCCTGGAGACCCGGGATCGAATCCCACATCGGGCTCCCGGTGCATGGAGCCTGCTTCTCCCTCTGCCTGTGTCTCTGCCTCTCTCTCTCTCTCTCTCTCTCTGTGACTATCATAAATAAATTAAAAAAAAAATTAAATCATAGCTAAATAATGATAATAATAAAGTTTCACAAGAGCTTATTGCTTCTCAGAAACTGCTTTGTGCTCTACATAGATTATTGCTTTTCATCCTCACAATAGCCTTACAAACTAGTACTATCATCCTCCTCTTAAGGCAAAAAAATGAAGCCCTGTGAGGTTAGTTATGTTGCACAAACTTATAGTCACTAGGTGGCAGACTTGGGTTATTTTTGTTTTTGTTTTTGATATTTATTTATTCTTGAGAGACAGAGAAAGAGAGGCAGAGACACAGAGGGAGAAGCAGGCTCCTTGCAGGGAGCCCAATGCCAAGCTGGATCCTCAGACCCGGATCACGCCCTGATCTTCAGATCAGGTGGATGCTCAACTGCTGAGCCACCAAGGCATATCCAGACTTGGGTTTTGAATGTAAATCAACTAATCCAAGAACTCATTCGACACCCCAGCACCAAAGGACTGTAGCAACTGAGTATCCTTAATCTCCCTGCACCACCCCTAGCTTCGTCCCTCCACTTCTCACTTCCTCTCCTTTCCTAGCAGGATTGGGAGATGCACAGCTGTGGAAACCAGAAAGACTTGGACTGGGATTGAGGTGTGTCCTTAGGACTTCTATCAGATTCCTGTTGATGGCCTCTGTGATAGTACATAAGAAAACCTTTTGGAGGGTGGAAGGAGACTGCTTTTTAGACTTCTCCCAGTTGTTCAGTCTAGTCCAGTAATTCCCAAACCTGGGGGCACCTGGTGACATTTAAAAACATTACATTGCTGCATCATGTCTCTTATCTTTTTCCAGTTCCCTATAGTTCTATCTCTGATGAGATCACCTAGTTAGACTTGAGTCAGTTTTGAAAGGGGCAACACATGGCATCAGAATCATTCTCACCTACTTAAGGGCTTTTGCTTCCATGTGCAGAGACTTGGGTATCCTATGTTTGAATTGCACCCACCCCCCCAATCTTTCTTTGAACCAACAAAACCAGGAGACTGGTATTCCAGGGGCAAGTCCTGAAGGTAAGAAGCTATAGAAATAGCTTCCATTTATGCCGGTCCACTGTACCAGTAGGTTTCTGCTCTGATCTCCACATGGTAAGAAGCCCAGTTTCTACTACTTCAACCGTTTCTTAGGAAAGGATTCCGTCTTGAATCTCAACTCATTCTCTACTTCCTCAATTACTGGTAAGTTGTTTTTTTGTTTTTGGGTTTTTTTACAAAAATATTTTATTTACTTATTTGTGAGAGACAGAGAGAGAGACAAAGGCAGAGATATAGGCAGAGGAAGAAGCAGGCTCCCCCTGGGGAGCCTGATGTGGGACTCAATCCCAGGACCCCGGGATCATGACCTGAGCCAAAGGCAGATGCCTAACCACTGAGCCACCAGGTGCCCCAATTACTGGTAAGTTTTATAGTTTATATTCTTAAAAGGTCAGGGATGGGGCAGATGGAAGAAAAATGGTGGTAGATTTAGAATTTGTTTATAAGAAGTTATTTGACTTTCTACCTGTTATAGGTTGAATTATGTCCCCCCAAAATAGATATTAAAATTCTAACTCCTGATTCTTCAGAACGTGACCTTAGGGTCATTACAGATGCAACTAATCAAGATAATATCTTACTATAGTGAGAGGAAAGTGCATAATCCAATATGATATGGGGGAAGGATTCCATGTGAAGACAGAAATAGAGACTAGAGTTATGACCTGCAAGCCAAGGAATTCCAAGTCTTGATGAATGCCACCAGAAGGTAGAAAAGAGTAAGGAAGTATTCTCAAGGGAAGAATTGTGGAGGCCGAGAAAAATTCAGGCCATCCGACCTAAAGTTTAGCATTAGCACAAGTACAGCCATCTTAGGCCCCTGTGAATAAGAGCTGAATTTTACGGGAAAAACTGCAGAATGTCCTCAATGTCCTTGGCAGAGAATCCCATATCAGAAAGACAACAGAACCCACGCCCATGGTAGAACGTCCCATATTAGATTGAGAACAGAGCTCAATGCCCTTGAAAGCCCCATATCAGAATGTAAACAGAACTTGAGAAATTCCTCCCCCCCTTCTGAAAATCCCCTAGACCAGCCTATTAAAAACCCAGCTGTAACCCACTTCGGGGTCCAAGTCCCTGCTCCGCTGTGTCTGGTATACTTGGACCCAGGCTGGAGCTTGCTAATAAACCCTCGTGCACTTGCATCGGTGTCGGCTCCTTGGTGGTTTCTCGGATTCGCAATCTTGGGCACAACAGAATGGCCTTGCTGACATCAGCAAGAACTGGGAGAGAATAAATTTCTGCTGTTTTAAGCCTCTCCTTTTGCAGTACTTTGCTATGGCAGCCCAAGGAAATTAATGTACTGTCCTTGCTACCCGAAGGTAAAATATAGCTCTCTACTTCAATAATCTTAAAATTAACCATGTAACTTGCTTTATCCAATTGAATATGAATAGACATGACAATAGGCTATGTCTGGAACACCTTTGTGTTTTGGCTGTCACTCTTGCTTTATTTACCATAAGAATATAAGGCCCTAGGTAACATTTGTTCCTTCACCTTCAATCCTCCAATGAGAAGACACATGAAATTCAGCAGAGCACAGCTATGCTATAATTGAGTGGCAGTCCTCAAGTAGCATGACCAAGAGATTAATTTTTCTCGTTGTAAGTCCCTGATGTTTTGCAGTTGTCCGTTCTTTCCAAAAAATGACAACTAAAAAAGGGGTCCTAAAAAATAAAGTTAGATTTTTCCAAATGAACATATCTGATTAAATAAATAATGGTCACATCAACATAGGTCATAATGTATGTGATGTAGATGAAGGGAAAAACATTGCATTTTAGCAAAATATTACAGAAGACACTAAAGTCATATAGGACTTATGTCCTTTTGCACAGATTCAAGAAAGAAAACGTACTTCAACAATACACCAAAAGTTTCTTCTCTTATCTAAGAATTTTAAAGTGTATGTACTTAGAAGTAGGGAGCCATAAAAGACTACGGAAGTTCAGGTCTGATATTTTGAGGATTGGGCAACAGCAATTAACCCAATATTTATTTATTTATTTATTTATTTATTTATTTATTTATTTATTTCAAAATTTAGAACTAAAAACGGGAATATCAAGGTCAGATTAATATTTCAAAAAATAAAAATAAAAAAAGCTTTTACCTAGGCCCTAGGCAGTGACAGGGAGAACATTTTTTCTAGATTGTGATATTGTAATGTCAGAGAGAACCTTCTAAACCAAAAACAAATATGGACTTAGTAAGAAGGGATTTTATTTGAAATAATTCTTGCCAAGTCCTGGGGGCCCCAGGGGTGAGACTTTTGCACTAGGAGGAAATTCTGACCATGAGATTAGCAAATATTATAAGAGTTAGGCAAGATAAATACTGTATGATCTTACTTATTTGTGGAATTGAAAAATCAAACTCAGTAGGATGATAATCACCAGGGGGTGACAATGGGGAGATGTTGGTCAAAGGATACCAACTTCCAGTTTAGAAAATGAATAAATTCTGGGGATCAAAGATGGTGACTATAATAAATAGCACTGCGTTGTATATTTGAAATTTGCTAAGAATGTATATCTTCAGTGTTCTCACCACACACACACATACACACACACAAAGGAGGGATAACTATGTGAGGTGATAGAAGTGCTCATTAGCTTGATTGTAGTAATCATTTCACAGTGTGTGCTTACATTACACACTTTAAATATATACACTTTGTATTTGTCAGTTATGTCTCAATACTGAGAAAGGGGGTAGAGGGAGAGTTACACAAAGGGGTTTTTCTTGCACACAAAGAGGTCAACACCACTAGCAAAAACCAGGCTTGGAGTAGGGTGAGAGGGTGGTGTTGAGGGAATATCAGATGACAGTGTTTACCCTGAGGCCAGCCTGTCTATTCTCAGAATGAGCTGTTAAGGGAGAGGTCATTAACTGATTCAGGCTGAGGGTAGGGGAGAGTTCAGAGTCCTGGAGGAAGGAAGGAATCTTAACCAGAGTTCAGTTAACAAGTATTTTGTTCCCATTGGTCAGCTGGACACCCATTCAGCTAATCACTTACAGGGCAAGAAAAGGAAACTGCAATGTCTGTGTTTGGCCTTGTCTGTAAACAAGGGTCCATCCCTGAATCTTATCTGAGTCCTATGGGAAAGGGTATTATACTCTGCAGTAAGCCCTTTTCCAGGACACAAAATGCTGAAGGGATTTCTTCAACCCCCCTCTTTTTCAGGAACATGGTAAAGTTCAGCAATGTCACAAAATTGTAAATACACGAGGATTACGAAAGAAATGTTCAAGAGGTCACAGTGCCCTCATTGAATACCATACAACATAGGACAGCAAATGGGAACAAACCTGATAATGAGGCTGCTCACCCTGCTTACTATAAACTGAGCAATGCAAGGTAATTAGTCTAATACTTATTTTTTTATTTTTTTTAAGATTTTATTTATTTATTCATGAGAGACACAGAGAGAGAGAGGCAGAGACACAGGCAGAGGGAGAAGCAGGCTCCCCACAAGGAGCCCTATGTGGGACTCGATCCTGGAACTCTGAGATCACACCCTGAGCCAAAGGCAGATGCTCAATCACTGAGCCACCCAGGTGTCTCTCTAATATTTCTTAATATAAAAGATTATACCATTTATCTCCCCTGCTAAGTGGCAAGAGGTATTTAAAATTTCTGTAAACTGGAAAACATCAACACATTTTATTTTAATGTGTATAGAATGAACACTGGCAGAACAAATGTCTAAGTCCAGAGGTATAAGGAGACAGGAAGAGGCCCATGTTCTCTCTTTGCTAATTTGTTAGAACATATTGCTTCCTCTACCTTATGCTTGCCTCCATATCTTGTTCACGTAGAAAAGAAATTAAGTATAACTTGCCAGAAATAGTGACTTTGAATTCTCTTCTTTCCAGTACTTATCAAAAGTCTGGTTATGGGCAGCCCGGGTGGCCTAAAGGTTTGGCACCGCCTTCGGCCCAGACCAGAGATCAAGTCTCACGTCGGGCTCCCTACATGGAGCCTGCTTCTCCTTCTCTCTCTCTGTCTGTGTCTCTGCCTCTCTCTCTCTCTCTCTCTCTCTCTGTCTGTCATGAATAAATAAAGAAAATCTTAAAAAAAAAAAAGTCTGGTTATGATAAGCAGTATTTATGGAGAGCTGTTTGAAGAGAGTGGCTTCTATCTGTTCCTCTGTATATTTAAAATATTGTCCTTGGGTTAGGTCAGGCCATCTATGAGCTATTGTACTTCAACTGAATTATTTTAGACTGAATGCTTTATTAGTTACCTTAGGAAAGATTGTTAAGTGTATGAATTTGTGTCTTCCCGTGTAAAATCATAGAATCTTTCAATTACTCAAGTCTTCATTTGCATCTTTTTGTAGGCTTCATGGTTGTCGTTTTTTTTTTTTAACAAAGTCTTACATGATTCCAGCAGTATGACTAGGCATATATCATTTTTGTTGTCATTGTTGCTAGGTGAATAGCTGGCTTAATTCATTATCTCTTCTAACAGGTGGTTCAGTTATAATTTGCAAGTTCTTGCACTGACAGCTTCATTTCAAAGCCAGCCTTTCATCTGAGAAGGTGGAACTTTGACGGTGATTACTAAGCAGACATGAGTTGAGTACTCTTGCCCTTCTATTTACTTCCTCATGATCAGATTTGGCCAATCTTAACCCAAACAAAGAAGCTAATGCCAAATGTTATAGGTATTTTCCTCTCATTCATATTCTAATTTTAAAAGACATATATAGTCATTGTATTAAAAAAAGCCATATAAACCAAAAATATTTCAATAGATGAAATGAAAAGTAAACATTCTTTATACTTCCTAGAAGCAGTCCCTCATTAATTTTTATTTTTCTGTGATATATAGTAGAAAAAGAAGGCACATGAATGAATGAATGATTGAATGAATGAATGAATAAATAAATAAATAATGTAAATAAGCATAACTTTCTATATTTAAGCCTCATGATCCAAGAAGGATTTGAATAAGATTGCTATACAAAACAAAAAGGAAAGATCACTGGTTAATTATAGAAATACCAGCTCTTTGAGGGTAAAAACTATATCTTTTCACTCTTTGAATTATTATTTTTTTATCTATGTAGTACATTTCTATGTAAAGAAGTAGAGGCAGCACCTCTGTCTGGCTCAGTCAGTAAAGCATGTGACTCTTGATCTCAGGGTTGTGAGTTCAAGCAAGCCCCAAGCTGGGCATGGAGTCTACTAAAGAATGAATGAATGAACAAACAAATGAACGAATGAACAAAAGAAAGAAAGAAAATTACCTAGTTTACTGTTGAAAACCGTGCCACCTGATCAACTCCAGAATTTTTTGAAGCTTTAAGATGAGCTAGTTTTAAAGAAAAAATTATTCATGAAACTTGTTAAAGACTGAAAGACAGACACAGATGATTGCAATGTATAGAGATTACTACAAGGGGGGTTTGCAGTAGAGGAGAGAGATTAGGCCCAGCTTCCAAAACAGCAAGGAAAAATGGGGATTTATAAGGTGCACATTATGGGGGAGGGGATTAATAGATGGACAATTACTAAGAGGGTAGAATGCAATTTTTTGCTAAACTGACTGAACAGATCTTGCTGAAGGTAGCCAGAATGATGAGATGTTACCCTGGGGGATAATCGAGGATGAGGAATTTGGTCAGATATTGAGGGTGATTAGATATTAAGCATTGGGGTTTCTTACTAAAGTGACTTGGCAGGACTTGCCAAAACTAGACTCCACAAGCACTGAGGTGAAGCCCAAGATCAGGCTTCATTGAGCAGAGGACTCAGAGGAGCCTGAAGAAAGTTTGGTCAAGAAGAGCATCTTTGTCACTGGCAGTACAGGATCATACTGTTCTCAAGTGGCACATATCAACATCTGCAACATCTGCACCAGACAACATTATTTCATTTTTGAATTTCTGGCTTGCAGCACAATAAAAATAAAAAATGATCATAAAGTTTACAAGTAGCCAGTTATATTAATTTTCTGGGTTTTTTTTAAGCTCTGTTGAGAGCAAATGAATCTAAGACTCATTTTTAATGCAATTCAAATAATTATTTTTAAAAATTAATTCAAGAAGCAATTTCCAAGCATCACCTAAGTACCAGACATCATGTTGGTCACTGGACACACATACTTTGATCAGCAGTAGTTACCTTTAAGAAGCTCAGAAAGTGTCATTCATCATAATGGTAAAGTAAATGACTTTACTCTCCTCATCCTTGATCAGTTGCAAATGAAAGATTTACAGCAACAATGTCTAGTTTTTGAACCAAATTTGCTAGAGCTTGGGAGAGGAAAAGAGGGTTTTTAAAAAATGTATTTTATTTGTTTATTTGTGTGAGACAGTGAGCATATGAGCAGGGGGAAGGAACAGCTGAGCAGGGAGCCAGACATGGGCCTGGATCCCAGGACCCTGAGAATATGACCTGAGCTAACCAACTGAGCCATCCAGTGCCCTGAGGAGAAGAGGGTTTTAATTATTTTTCTCATTCTAGGTTATTCCTCACATCAAAAAGGAGATATCAGGCTCAGAATGGAGTCAACTGCACTAAACAGCACCTCAGCAAATCAAGACTTACTGCCTAAGCTAATTGCACGTTCAGTCCTATCCCCCACCCCCACCCCCACCTAGTAAGGAATGTAACTTGAATCTAACTTTAACAAGTCAACCTGGAATTACCTTGTTAGCACTAGTGAGGTTACCCACTCCACAGGCCCTCCATTATCCAAGGAAGGCAACCTTGTCTGAAACAATGCACTCTTTGCAAATAATTTCCTTTTTCTGCCCCTTTTCCACCCTTAAAAATCATTCCTTTTCCTCAGCTGTTTTCTAAAGCTCATTGCTAGATGAGATGCTGCTAAATTCATGAATTGTTGAATAAAGCCAATTTTATCATATTTAATCAGTTAAACTTTTGTTATTTAATGATCAGAAAAGTTTTTTCTTCATCCACTACATTACTGCAACCTTTTCCATTAACCCCAAAAATGTATTTATCCACAAGAAACTACTTTTTCCGTAAGCCTTATATTGGGACTGCTATTCTGTGTTGACCTTCAACGGGAAGAGATTCTGACAAGTGCCTCAATTCTATCTCCTTTAGGATCTGATGCTTTCTCTAGCCACTCTGATTAGTGGGAAAATCCTTTTTCATAAAAGGATAGACCAGAAGCCCTACATCCCACCTTTCTCCAGTTTATAAATATCACCACCATTGGGGATTGCCCACCTAAAACTCTTCCCCCATGAGTATGAATACTGCCCACAATCACCTACCAGCACATAGTCCCATTTCACTAGACTATGACTTAATTTATCATCCAGGGGTACACCCTCTGCACATGGTTCAATTCCCTTAATCCTGTGGTTATTCCTCTATTTCTCCTGCCTCACAGGATATTAGAATAGGAGTTATGGTGGATTGGATGGTAAGGAAAGCCTTCATGAAAGGGATAGCCTTTGAGTGAGGCTTTCAAGGGCAACTCAGATGTCTTAAAAGAAGAAAATGAGAAATAGGGAGAAGAGCAGATACAAGACATCTAATGACTTAGCACTTAAAAATAATGATATGCATCTATTGAAATAAATTGTCTTCAAAATATTCTTGAGTGATAAAAATTGGGGGAAAACAATTCATATAGTGTATTCTCCTTAATGTAAAATGAACAAAATATATATTTCTTAATTTATGTGTATGTGTTTTACTGTATGTATACATACAAGCAAATGCTTGCAAATTGATCTTCAAGGACCTCTGAGAAAAGATGTGAAATTGGGTGGCATCAAATAGTGACTTCGCTTTATCTAGTTGTTTGGATTTATATTGTATGCTAGTACACAATTGTATGGGTGTGTGTGTATGTTTGAAGATGGCTGTCTCCCAGCTGGTTTTTTAAATCCCATCATTTTCAGTACACAGATTGAAAGACATTATTTTCATAGGGTTGCCTGGGTGGCCCAGTCGGTTAAGCCTCCAATCCTTGATTTCAGCTCAGGTCATGATCCTGTGGTGGTGATCAAGCCCACATTAGGCTTCATGCTTTGGAGTTTGGTTTGCTTCTCTCCATCTCCCTCTGCCTCTTCCCTCACTCTCTGTCTCTCAAATAAATAAATAAATACTTTAAAAAGAAAAGAAAGATATTATTTTCACTTCATTTATTTCACATGTGTCTATAAAGGGCTTAGTAGGCACCAAGAAACAGGTTTAAATATCCACAGTCTTTTGGGATGAGGCAGACAATAGACAAACCAACAAACAGAAAATCAAATAGTGATTAACTTTACTTTTTAAACCAAGGATAGTTTTAAACCAGGATAGTAGGGTGTGGATATTTTATTTAAATATGGTGGCCAGGAAGGTCCTTTCTGAGAGCTCGAAATAAGTTGAGTGAGCCCTAAAGGTATTTTGGAAAGAGCACTCCAGAAAGGAGGTCACAGCTAATGCAAATGTGCTAAGTCAAGGACATGCCCAGTATGTTTGAGGAGCAGCAGGGTTAGTACGGATGCAGGAGAAAAAGGGACAAGAAGGAGGACATGAGGTAAGAGATGGGGAGCCAGATACAGGGTTTGTAGCCCACTGCAACTTCTTTGGCTATTCTGGGAGAGCTCATTACATGGTTCTAAGCAGGGCACGAAGAGATCCAAATTCTATTTTAAAAGATTCACCCTTGCCATTGTGTCAAAAACAAAGATGAGCTTGGAGGTGGGGTGAGAGGAGAGCAGAAAGAATAACTGGAGCTTTTGCAACTATCCAGGCAATATGGTCCATTTACTTGGGCAAAAATTAAAGTGAGGGATTTGCTAAGAAGTGACCCGAGGACTAATGGGATTTAGGAATGGGAAGTGAGCTGCCCGGAGGCTCGGGCAGTAGGCACCCTGTAACCATGGCCTTGGGTCGTGGTTTGGCAAGTGCAGTTCCCCACTGGCAGTGGCCCCGGCAGCAGCTGACCCCTTCCTATGATCCCACCCCTGGCATTTTCTGCATTGTGGGCTGTTCCCCAAAGGCAGGATCTGACATCATATGAAGGGAATGAAGCAATTAATATTCTAGTCCCTCCCTATAGCTCAAGCCAGTTTATGGGCATCCGAGCATTATAAAACTACTAGAAAAGCTGGGGGTTTCTGGTTGAGCATGGATTAATAACTGGATCCACCGAGATATGACACTTATCTTCTTGCCATGGTCAGGGTACCTAGTAGTTTAAGTGAAAGGGGAACACCCCTAAATAGGAATCATTCGCAGTGATGTTGCTGGAATAATAACAACACAGACAGTGTTCTGTGCATTTGATGTAAACATGAGCAAATGCAATTAGGAACAATTTGGCAGAATCTGAAGTGTTTTGTCATAAAGGAAACAAATGAACCATGTCTATGGAGACCATGGAATTCCAAAAAGATTATATCCTGGTTCATCTCTTAATTACATTCATGGCATTCCCTCATAAGCTTTCCTTTTACAAGTATGAACTTAAGAAATAGTTTTTTTTTCATGACTGAAAACAAAATCCTGCCCCCAACCCTATATCCCCATTAATAAACTATCAGAGAGAAAAATAAGATGTTACTTTATAAGATGTTATTTAGATGGAACATTTAGTTGGATATTTACCAGGTTGCAGGAACCACTGCTATTTTAGTTCTTTTTTTTTTTCTTCATTTTTTCCTTTTTATTCTTCCTTTATTTATTCCTCACAAATCAAAAATACTTCCTATATTCATACTTTTTTGATTCCAAAAGTTGCAGTTTAGGATATTGAAAAATCCTTAAGCTGATGCCAAGTAATTAGGTTTTTTTTTTTTTTAAGAGTTTTAAACTGCTATGTGGAAGTAGAACTAATTTCAAGGTGTTGCAATTAGCAAATAATGTTATCTCAAGTTTTTCATTACAGTTATGATTTTTAAAACATTCTAATGTTGTGTATTAATATAAACAATAGGTTATGTTGGAGCAGAAATATGAGAACTGACCAACTACTAAAAAGAAATATGAGAGCTGAATTTTTAAGTTCAGTAACACATAGCTTAGAAACCAACAATGAAGTACTGTTCTTAATTCTCATAATTTTACTCCACTAAAGAACACCTTTTAAAAAAAACCCATATTTTTAGCATTTTTAACAAAAGTAAATATTGCTTTAGAAAAGCAGTCATATAGAAAAACCTGAGTGGCTCAATCAGTTGAGTGTCTGGCTCTTGGTTTCCACTCAGTTAATGATCTCAGGGTCACGAGCTCAGAGTTCTGAAATAGAGCTCTGGAAGCCCTGCAGCTCAGTGTGGAGTCTGCTTGGGACTCTCTCTCTTTCTCCCTCTTCTCCCCCTCTCTGGTCCTCCCCCAGCTCATGCTCCTGAGCTTACTGTCTCTCAAATAAATAGAATTTAAAATAAAATAAAATTTAAAAAGGTAGCCATATAAATAATTATTATTCAGAATATACAAAGAGCTCTCAAAACTCGAAAAAATAAAACAACAACAACAAATGACTGTAAAAAAAAAATGGATAACAGATCTGAACAGCCATCTCAGCAAGACAGGTAGATAGATGGCAAATAAGCATATGAGAAGATGTTCAGCATCATATGCCATTAGGAAATTGCAAATTGCAATTGTGAGATATACTAGGATGCATCTATTAGAGTAGCAAAATCCAAAACAATGGAAACATCAAGTGCTGATGAGGATGTGAAACAGTAAGGACTCCTGTTCGTTGTTGGTGGGAATGCAAAATTATGTAGTTTTGGAAGACAGGTTGGCTCTACACAGTCTTACCATCTGATCAATCACACTCTTAGGTATTTATCCAAATGAGTTAATACGTCCATACAAAAGTGTGCACATGAATCTTTATAGCAGCTTTATTAACAATTGGCAGAAGCTGGAAGCAGCCAAGATGTCCCTCAATAGGTGACTAGATAAACTGTGGAACATCCATACCATTAAATACTATTCAGCAATAAAAACAAATGAGCTATCAATCAATGAAAAGACATGGAGGAACCTTAAATTCATATTGTTAATTGAAAGATGCCAGTCTAAAATGGAAGCAGGTTCCTGCTGAGTGGGGGCTAGATGTGGGGCTCCATTCTGGGATTCTGGAATCAAGACTTGAGCCAAAGGCAGATACTTAACCCACTGAGCCACCCAGGCAACCTAGCTAGTCTTTCATGTAAAGGTTTTTTGTTTTTTTTTTTTAAGATTTTTATTCATGAGAGACACAGAAAGAGAGAGGGAGAGAGAGGCAGAGACACAGGCCCCAAGGAGAAGCAGACCCCATGCAGGGAGCCTGACATGGTGGGACTCCATCCCAGGTCTCCAGGATCACACCATGGGCTGAAGGCAGCGCTAAGCCACTGAGCCACCCAGGCTGCCCTCATGTAAAGTCATTTTAATGCAATACAAACTTAAGGATTTAATGCAATATAAACTTATAGGATTTAAATTATCCTTTATTTTAGGAAAATGGTTTAAAGTGTAACAAATCCATTTATCATATTCAGAGCCATTTCTATGTCTTATTATTAGCATGACTGATTAGAAGGGAACAATGTGATTTGTAGAGTTGATGTTATTTTTAAAACATTAGAAATCTAATTTGAGTTGAAAGTAATTTTTCTCCTTTAATTTTTATTTTTCCATAAAATATTTCTTACCATTATCTTAGTAAAAATGTGATGAACTGATTTCACTGAAGATTGTATTTTGTATGATTTATAAATATAGTAATGTGTGGAACTACATATGTTCCTAAAACTATTTTTTAAAATTTTTTAAAGATTTATTTATTTATTTATTTATTTATTTATTTATTTATTTATTCATGATAGACCTAGAGAGAGAGAGAGAGAGGCAGAGACATAGGAGGAGGGAGAAGCAGGCTCCATGCCGGGAACCCGACACAGGACTCAATTCCGGGACTCCAAGATCGTGCTCTGGGCCAAAGGCAGGCGCCAAACCACTGGGCCACCCAGGGATCCCTATTTTTTAATTTTTATTTCTGTGATGTACTATAAAAAAATATTATCAGATCACAAGAAGACTTGATTTAGGGATCCCTGGGTGGTGCAGCGGTTTAGCACCTGCCTTTGGCCCAGGGCGCGATCCTAGAGACCTGGGATCGAATCCCACATCGGGCTCCTGGTGCATGGAGCCTGCTTCTCCCTCTGCCTGTGTCTCTGCCTCTCTCTCTCTCTCTCTCTCTGTGTGACTATCATAAATAAATTTAAAAAATTATAAAAAAAAAGAAGACTTGATTTATAAAATAAGTATCTCAGTCATGTTTTCAGTAACAGAGAACTCACAATATTTTTAAGAAAACATTTGTATTCTATATAACAAAATACATAGAAAAATTAAGAATAATATTTCCATGTTTCAACACCAATGATGAAAGTAGTTGATAGTGTTCTAGATTAAAGAAAAGACTCCAGAAAAAAATAGTAAGATACTAAAAATAGAGCTTTTTAAATCCTGATTTGAAAAATAGATTAAGAAATTACTTCTTGGGATCCCTGGGTGGCGCAGCGGTTTGGCGCCTGCCTTTGGCCCAGGGCGTGATCCTGGAGACCCAGGATCGAATCCCACATCGGGCTCCCGGTGCATGGAGCCTGCTTCTCCCTCTGCCTGTGTCTCTGCCTCTCTCTCTCTGTGACTATCATACATAAAAAAAATAAATAAAATAAAATAATCAGGATGTTAAAAAAAAAAAAAGAAATTACTTCTTAAAGGTTATCAGAAACATTTGAATAAGTACTTGATGTTAAATGGTTTTAATAAATATCGTTAACTTTCCTGGGAATAAAAATGGCATTGTGGTTGTCCTAGTCCGTTTTGTCTGCTATAATGAACTTCCATAGACTAGATGGCTTATAAACAACAGAAATTTATTTCCCACTGTTATGGGGGCTTGAGAGTCCAAGAACAAGATGCTGGCAGATTCAGCATCTGGCTCAAGAGCCCTCTTCTTTGTCATAGATAACTGTCTTCTTGCTGTGTCCTCATGTGGCAGAAAGAGCAAGAAAGTTCTCTGTGGCCTATTTTATAAGGGCACCGATCCCACTCAAAAGGGCTTCATCTTCATGACCTAATCATGTCCCAAAGGTCCATCTCCAAATACCATCATGTTAGGAATTAAAATTTCAACATATAACTTTTGGAGATACATATAGTATCTATGTATGGCATAGTCTATGGCAGTTGTTATATTTTTTGAAAATACTTTTTTAGAGATTCACACTACAGTGTTTAGGGGAAAAATGGCATGATATCTGGGATTTGCTTTAAAATACTCCAAGAAAAATTGGAGTGGCTGAGTGGCTCAGGCAGGTAAGTGTCTAGCTCTTGATTTCAGCTCAGGGTCATGATCTCAGGATTGTGAGATGGAGACTCCACGTCAAGCCCTGCATAGAGCCCTGCATCTCTTTTCTTCTTCTTCTTCTTCTTCTTCTTCTTCTTCTTCTTCTTCTTCTTCTTCTTCTTCTTCTTCTTCTTCTTCTTCTTTCTTTTAAGATTTTATTTATTCATGAGAGACACAGAGACAGAGAGGCAGAGAGAGAAGCAGAGACACAGGCAGAGGGAGAAGCCGGCCCCATGCAGGAAGCCTGACATTGGACTGGATCCGGGGTCTCCAGGATCACACCCTGGGCTGAAGGCAGCGCTAAACCGCTGAGCCACCCGGGCTGCCCCATCTCTCTTCATTGCCCTCTGCCCCTCCCCTAGGCTCTCCCTCTCTGTCTCTAAAATAAATACATAAATTGAAAAAAAAATTATAAAAAGTTTTTTTTTTTTTTTTTTTTTTAATACTCCAAGAAAAATCAAACTGAGGATGGGATCAGTGAAACAAGCTTTGAAAAATGTTGATGCTGAACTTGGGTGATGGGTAGATGGATCATGTTGTATTCTTTACATTTGAGTATGATTTAAATTTTTCATATTAAATACTTAAATCTCTGATGTTTAATTCTTTCTGTAATATATTTTAATCATTACTTTAGCTTTACTTCCAATGCACTTCAAAAAATCTTAGCTCCATTCAATTTGGTATGTTCTTAATTTTACACAGACCTTGTGTTTTCTTGATTCTGCACCAATGTTTGAGATTTTATATGTTCTAGAACATCCTCTTAGGTTTTATTTAGGCTTATGTTGGAGCCTCAGGAGTTAACTGCACTGATAGTTATGTGTTCACAAAGCTTATTAATTCATAGGTATAATTGAACCTCCTTTAACACTTCCCCAGAACTCTGAAATCAACTCGATATGTAAGTTTGCCCTTCCCAGTCATAAATTCATCTGGAAAATCGTCTCAGATGCTTGAAATAGGGAACCTTTGCCCTTCGGTAGAAATAACGGTAAGATAAGAGCACATCCTTTACATTCTGAACCACAATCGATTATCTGCAAGTATAGAAAAGCACTTGAGCATATGTTATTATACTTTTAGTCCCAAAAGAAAGAATTTGCAAACAATGGGAGACTGTTCCTCAAGATGGATACTGAGAGTGTCTTTTATATTCAAGGAGAGGCACTGGTAATTTTTTATTTCCAGGTATGAATATAGAAGCAGAAAAATGTTATGAGTTGTTTATTTTGTTTTGCTTAGAGGAAAATGAGGAACAAAGTATGGAATCATTTAGAATGAAAAAAAAATATGGTCAAAGCATTAAAAAAACATGAGATTTGAAATGGGAAGGAGGAAAAAAATGAATATATTTATGATGATTTGTGGTGAGATGTGTAAGAGGAAAAAACCTTGTGTTTTTAAAAGAGAAAAGGAACATAATACTTAGCTAGATAGTAATAAAGTTGTGTGTTAAATGATGAAACAACTAACTTTGAGATTAAGCTTTCTAGAGATTACCTGGAAGGCATATCCCTTTAGAAATAAAATTGAGGGGATTCCTGAGTGGCTCAGGGGTTTGGCCCGGGGCATGATCCTGGAGTCCCGGATCGAGTCCCACATCGGGCTCCCTGCGTGGAGCCTGCTTCTCCCTCTGCCTGTGTCTCTGCCCCTCTCTCTCTCTCTCTGTCTAAAATAAATAAATAATAAATAAATAAATAAATAAATAAATAAATAAATAAGTCAATCAATCTTTAAAAAAAAGAAATAAAATTGAGTGATTATCATTACAGTCCAATTCTTTTATAGTAGCTCCAGTAGGTAAAAGGCATGCATTATGTCCCAAAGCCATTGAACAGTGTATTTATGCAGAATGAAAAAAAAAAAAATCTTGTAAGTCTTTTTATGTCTTATGTCCAGAATGTTAAAATATTTAAACATCTGGGAAACAAATAAACACTTATTGGGCTAAGAAGGCTGATTGAAAATATATCTACTTATTCACTTTCCCAAAATGAATTATTATTTTTCCAAAATAATATTGAAATCATAGAAAAACCATAAGCATACATCTGATAAGCACCAAATGACCAAAATAGGGACAACTATCTGGAATATATAAAACAAGTGAGATTGTATTGTCCATAGAATTACAACCTCCTGGAGACAAGAGTCTTCAAAGATACTGAGTTATCTCAGCAGAACAGGACAACCACAAGATCAGAGATAGCAGAAGCTGACAGAAGGAGGATACCTGTAGAGGCAACTGTGCTTTTAACCTGAATAGCTGTCCTAATGCTCTGCTTCTGATTCTGGAGATTTCTCCTGGAAAAAAGCTGTGAGTGAAGCTATCTAAAACGGGGTTTTCCTCGGGATCCCTGGGTGGTGCAGCGGTTTAGCGCCTGCCTTTGGCCCAGGGCGCGATCCTGGAGACCTGGGATGGAATCCCACATCGGCTCCCGGTGCATGGAGCCTGCTTCTCCCTCTGCCTGTGTCTCTGCCTCTCTCTCTCTCTCTCTCTCTGTGTGACTATCATAAATAAATAAAAATTAAATAATAATAATAATAAAAAATAAAATAAAATGGGGTTTTCCAGCACAAATTTCAATTGACAACAGAATTTACAATAATCAAATTTTAGTAGGCAACATAAATTTCTAGAACAAATATGATAGAGAAGTACAAACTCTGGTAACTTAAAAACAAAAACAAAAACAAAAAACTCTGGTAACTTAAGACCTCTAAAGAAAACAAACTGACTATCAAACAGAAGTAAGATGTACACCACAAAGAAACACTCACTGAATATATGTTTTACTTTTTCTAGCTGTTAAGTGTGATCTATACCTCAAGAATACCATTAACTATACTTTAGAGCCTATTGCATATCAAACCATATGATGATTGTCCTCTCTGATTATCTTACTTTGCTCAGCATAACACCCTCCAGTTCCATCCACATCGAAGCAAATGGTGGGTATTCGTCTTTTCAGGTGGCTGCATAATAATCCATTCACCTGTCAAAGGACATCATTGCTCCTTCCCACAGTTTGGCTATTGTGGACATTGCTGCTGTAAACATTTGGGTGCAGGTGTCTCAGCATGTCACTGCATCAGTATCTTTGGGATAAATACCCAGTAGTGCAAATGGTGGGTCTAGAGTAGCTCTCTTTAACATTTGAGAAACCTCTACACTGTTTTCCAGAGTGGCTGCAAGCTTGCATTCCCACCAACAGTGCAAGAGGGTTCCCCTTTCCCCACATCCTCTCCAACATTTGTGGTTTCCTGTCCTTGTTAATTTTCCCCAATCTCACTGGTGTGAGGTGGGATCTCATTGTGGTTTTGATTTGTATTTCCCTGATGGCAAGTGATGCAGAGCATTTTCTCATGTGCTTGTTGGCCATGTCTATGTCTTCCTCTGTGAAAATTCTGTTCATGTCTTCTGGCCATTTCATGATTGGATTATTTGTTTCTCGGGTGTTGAATTTGGTAAGTTCTTTATAGATCTTGGATACTAGCCCTTTATCTGATAGGTCATTTGCAAATATCTTCTCCCATCCTGTAGGTTGTCTTTTAGTTTTGTTGACTATTTCTTTGGCTGTGCAGAAGCTTTTTATCCTGATTAAGGCCCAATAGTTCAGTATTGCTTTTGTTTCCTCTGCATCCTTCATAGGATACATAGGATCCTTCATAGATGTATTTTGCGAGAAGTTGCTGTGGCCAAGTTCAAAAAGGGTGTTGCCTGTGTTCTCCTCTAGAATTTTGATGGACTCTTGTCTCACATTTAGATCTTTCATCCTTTTTTTTTTTTTTCTTTCATCCATTTTGAGTTTATCTTTGTGTGTGGTGCAAGAGAGTGGTCTAGTTTCATTCTTCTGCATGTGGATGTCTAATTTTCCCAGCACCATGTATTGAAGAGACTGTCCTTTTTCCAGGGATGTTCTTTCCTGCTTTGTCAATTATTAGTTGACGATAGAGTTGAGGGCCCATTTCTGGATTCTCTATTCTGTTCCATTGATCTCTGTGTCTGTTTTTGTGCCAGTACCACACTGTCTTGATGACCACAGCTTTGTAGGACAACCTGAAATCTGGCATTGTGATGCCCCTGGCTCCTGTTTTCTTTCTCAATATTCCCCTGGCTATTTGGGGTCCTTTCTGATTCCACACAAATCTTAAGATGATTTGTTCCAACTCTCTGAAGAAAGTCCATAGTATTTTGATAGGGATCGCATTGAACGTGTAAATTGCCCTGGGTAGCATAGACATTTTCACGATATTAATTCTTCCCGATCCATGTGCATGGAATTTTTTTCTATCTCTTTGTGTCTTCCTCCATTTCTTTCAGAAGTGTTCTGTAGTTTTTTTAAAAAAATATTTTATTTATTTATTCCTGAGAGACACGCATAGAGAGAGAGAGAGGCACAGACAAGGCAGAGGGAGATGCAGGCTCCTCACAGGGAGCCTGATGTGGGACTCGATTCTGGGTCTCCAGGACCACGCCCTGGGCTGAAGGCAGGTGCCAAACCACTGAGCCACCCGGGCTGCCCGTGTTCTGAAGTTTTTAGGGTATAGATCCTTTACCTCTTTGGTTAGGTTTATTCCTAGGTATCTTATGCTTTTGGGTGCAATTGTAAATGGGATTGACTCCTTAATTTCTCTTTCTTCAGTCTCATTGTTGGTGTATAGAAATGCCACTGATTTCTGGGCATTGATTTTGTATCCTGCCACTGCTACCGAATTGCTGTATGAGTTCTAGCAATCTTGGGGTGGAGGCTTTTGGGCTTTCTATGTACAGTATCATGTCATCTGTGAAGAGAGAGAGTTTGACTTCTTCTTTGCCAATTTGAATGCCTTTTATTCTTTTTGTTGTCTGATTGCTGAGGCTAGGACTTCCAGTACTATGTTAAATAGCAGTGGTGAGAGTGGACATCCCTGTCTTGTTCCTGATCTTAGGGGAAAGGCTCCCAGTGTTTGCTCATTGAGAATAATATTTTCTGTGGGCTTTTTGTTAATGGCTTTTAAGATGCTGAGGAATGTTCACTCTATCCCTACACTCTGAGGAGTTTTTATCAGTTTTGGATGCTGTATGCTGTATTTTGTGAAATGCTTTCTCTGCATCTATTGAGAGGATCATATGGTTCTTGTTTTTTCTCTTGTTGATATGATCAATCACATTGATTGCTTTATGAGTGTTGAACCAGCCTTGCATCCCGGGGATAAATCCTACTTGGTCGTGGTGAGTAATCTTCTGAATGTACTTTTGAATCCTATTTGGTAGGATCTTGTTGAGAATTTTTGCATCAGGGATTGTGTTCATCAGGAATATTGGTATATAATTCTCCTTTTCGGTGGAGTCTTTGGTTTTGGAATTAAGGTGATGCTGGCCTCATAAAATGAGTTTGAAAGTATTCTGTCCCTTTCTACCCTTCGGAACAGCTTTAGTAGAGTAGGTATTATTTCTTATTTAAACTTTTGATAGAATTCCCCTGGGAAGCCATCTGGTCCTGAACTTTTGTGTCTTGGGAGGGTTTTGATAACTGCTTTAGCTTCCTTGGTTGTTATTGGCCTGTTCAGGTTTTCTATTTCTTCCTGTTCCAGTTTTGGTAATTTATGGTTTTCCAGGAAGGTACCCATTTCTTCTAAATTGCCTCATTTGTTGGCATAAAGCTGCCCATAATATGTTTTTTAGATCATTTGTATTTCCTGTTGGTTGTGATCTCTTTCATGCATGAATTTATTAATTTGAGTCTTTTTTATTTTTAATAAATCTGGGTAGGGGTTTATCTACCTTATTAATTCTTTCAAAGAACCAACTCCTGGTTTTGTTGATCTGTTCTACAGTTCTTCGAGTCTCTATTTTATTGAGTTCTGCTTGAGTCTTTATTATCTCTCTTCTTCTGCCTGGTGTAGGTTTTACTTGCTGGTTTTGTATTGTGATGTATTTCCTTCATAGGACTGCATTTGCTGCATCCCAAAGATTTTTAATGGTTGTATCTTAATTTTCATTAGTTTATGTGAATCTTTTTAATTCTTCTTTAATTTCCTGGTTGATCCATTCATCTTTTAGTAGGATGCCCTTTAATCTCCATGTGTTTGAGTTTCTTCCAAATTTCTTCTTGTGATTGAGTTTCAAAGCATTGTGATCTGAAAATATGCAGGGGACAATCCCAATTTTTGGAGTCGGTTGAGACCTGATTTGTGACCCAGTATGTGGTCTATTCTGGAGAGTGTTCCATGTGCACTTGAGAAGAATGTGTATTCAGTTGCATTTGGATGCAAAGTTCTTTATATATCTGTGAAATCCATCTGGTCCAGTGCATTATTTAAAGCTCTTGTTTTTTAGTGATGTTGTGCTTAGGAGATCTGTCACTTGCAGAAAGTGCCATGTGAAGTCTCCTACTATTAGTGTATTGTTATCTAAGTACGTCTTTACTTTGGTTATTAATTGATTGATATACTTGACAGCTCCCACATTAGGGGCATAAATATTCATGATTATTAGGTCTTCTTTTGGATAGACCCTTTAATTATGATATAGTGTCCCTTTTCATCTCTACTATCGTCTTTGGGATAAATTTTAATTTATCTGATATGAGGATTGCTGCTGGAGCTTTCTTTTGAGAACCATTTGAATGGTAAATGGTTCTCCAACCTTTCATTTTCAGACTGTAGGTGTCCTTAGATCTAAAATGAGTCTCTTGTAGATAGCAAATAGATGAGTCTTGCTTTTTTTTATCCAGTCCAATATCCTGTGTCTTTTGATAGGATCATTTAGCCCATTCACATTCAGAGTTACCATTGAAAGATATGAATTTAGTGTCATCATAATACCTATTCAGTCCCTGTTTTTGTGGCTTATTACTTGGGCTTCCTCTTTCTTTTACAGAGTCTCCCTTAATATTTCTTGCAGAGCCAGTTCAGTGGTCACATATTCTTTCAGTTTCTGCCTATCTTTATCTCTCCTTCTATTCTGAATGAGAGCCTTGCTGAATAGAGCATTCTTGGCTGTAGGTTCTTCTCATTTAGGACCCTGAATATATCCTGCCAGACCTTTCTGGCCTGCCAGGTCTCTGTGGAGAGGTCTGCTATTAATCTGATTAACTTACATGGGGAATCTTTCTCCTCATATAAGTTAAGAATCTCTTGTCTCATGCTGGTTTAAGGATTTTCTCTTTATCTTTGAAATTTGCAAGTTTCACTATTAAATGTTGAGGTGTTGAATGGTTTTTATTGATTTTTTGAGAGGTGCTCTCTATCTTTTGGATTTGAATGCCTGTTTCCTTCCCCAGATTTAGGAAGTTCTCAGCTATGAGTTGTTCAAATATATTTTGTATTCCTCTCTCTCTGTCTCTGTCTCTTCTGGCATCCCAATTAGATGTATATTCTTCCTTCTCAAGCTATCATTTATTTCCCTAAGCCATTCCTCATGGGCTCTTAATTGTTTTTCTCTTTTTTCCTCAGCTTTCTTCCTTGCCATCAACCTGTCTTCTATGTCACTCATTGTCTCTTCCACCTCATTAACCCTAACAGAACATCCAGTTTGGATTGCATCTCATTTAATCTATTTTTAATTTCAGCTTGATTAGATCTCAATTCTGCAGTAACTAAGTCTCTAGAGTCCTTTATGCTTTTTTCCAGAGCACCAGTGGCTTTAAAATTATACTTCTGAATTGAATTTCTGATATCATATTGAAATCCAAATGCTGTATGTAACTCTGTGGCAGAGAATACTGTTTCCGGTTCTTTATTTTGTGGTGACATCTCCCTTCTCCTCATTTTCTCCAGTGCAGACTGGCTGTATGAGCAGGCTGAGTCAAAAATATCAACCAGAACCTGAGTAAAATATACCCTAGATGATTCTGAAGAGGTCAGAAACCAGAAAAATAAAATAAAAGAACAGAACAAAATAAAACAAAAGGACCGCTAAAGTGAAAAACAAATTTTAAAACAAAATAACAAAAGTAAAAAGCCAAAAATCAAAGCAAAGAAGAAAAAATAAAAAGAAAAAAAAGTAAAGAAAAGAGGAAGAAGTTGAAAAGAAAAGGAGGAAGGATGGTGGTGGTGAGGAAATGGTAGTGGGAAGAGAATGCAGTCTACCTAAGGGGTTCTAAAGGGTCACCTTCTTGGCTCTGAGTGTATTTTGTTCTGTAAATTATAAGATGCTCAAACCCAAATTTATATAAACCAGCAATACTTATAAAGCCCCAACATTGACCACTAAAACATAAAAAGATAAAAGAGGTGGGCAGTGTTGTGTCCAAGATTGCCTATCTGAGAAACCACCAAGGAGCTGACACCCATGCAAGTGAACAAGGGTTTATTTGCAAGCTTGAGCTTGGGTCCAAGTATACCCAACACAGCGGAGCAGGGACTTAGACCCCAAGGTTAAGAGGCATAGCAGGGATCCCTGGGTGGCTCAGCGGTTTCGGGCCTGCCTTTGGCCCAGGGTGGGATCCTGGAGTCCCAGGATCAGTCCCGTGTCGGGCTCCCTGCATGGAGCCTGCTTCTCCCTCTGCCTGTGTCTCTTCCTCTATCTCTCTATGTCTATCATAAATAAACAAAAATAAGTCTTAAAAAAAAAAAAAAGAGGCGTAGCAGTTTTGTAGGGACCAATGGCCAATGAGATTGTAACGCACACAGAAAGTTGCATAGTCATGTCAGTTCACACGCAGGTGGCCAATTGAATTACAATTTACCCTACAGGGACCTTTTGAACTAGCCTATCACTCTGGTCAGAATTGGTGCGCAGGTTTGGCGGGCAAAAGGTGGGGTTTACATTCTTATGAGCCGGTTTCCAGTAAGGGTGTGCTCAGCAGCTTGACTGGGATGGGGAGTGCCTTAAACAATAAGCAGGTCATGTGGGGGTTATACATGAGATGGTGGGTGTAGCACAAAATGGAGTTAGTCCAGCTCTGCTTGTCCAGGGGTAGGGGATTTTTGTTAAATTTCTTGGTCCCGCAGGCAGAATGGAAAAGAAGAGAGAATATAATCTCACAAAATAAACTAACATGGTGTTCCACTTGGTTCTGGGTGTATGTTGGTTGTGTTTTAGAAAGTACTAACTTCCACCATTATAAAACAAAATGAGGCAGAAATAAATTTAAAATAAAAAATAAAAAAATAATAAAAAAAACATATCTTGTATATCTACTGAAATTAAATTAAATACATTGAAGGGAACCCAGAAACGAAAAGTATATCTAAGACATGTAACTGTAAAAATATGAAAGTCAAAAAGGAAAAAACTTAAAAATGAGGAGCTGGTAAAATATTGTAAGTTAAGGTGAGAAAAGGTTAAAATATTGGAAATTTTTAGTCTGATATAAAAATAAGTCATAGGGCAGCCCGGGTGGCTCAGCGGTTTAGCACCACCTTCAGCCCAGGGCGTGACCCTGGAGACCCAGGATCCAGTCCCACGGCAGGCTCCCTGCGAGGAGCCTGCTTCTCCTCTGCTTGTGTCTCTGCCTCTCTTTCTCTCTGTGTCTCTCATGAATAAATAATAAAATCTTCAAAAAATAATAATAAATAAAATAAAATAAGTCATAATGGAAAAAGAAAAAAGAAAAAAATGGACCCTCTAGTTCTATATACTATTTTCCCTCAGTTCTGGAGCTTTCCAGTGATGCTTGGTCAAGAACTTGCTCTTCCCCTGTCCTTCCAGCTGGTCTTCTGGGGGAGGGGCCTGCTGTGCTGATTCTCAGGTAGTGTGTGCCTGGGGAAGCTGCCCCGCCTCCTGCCAGGTGCAGGGATCAGTGGGAGCTGTTTACCTGGTGAAGCCCCTCTTCCCTGATGGCTCTGCCTTTCCCAGGCACACAGTGAAACAAGGAGGAAGAACAACACTGGCAGCGGCCAGATCTCTAGCTCTGGAGTCAGCTCCCACAGTAACTAACCAGTCTCCCAGTCTGCACTGGCCTGGATGCTCCCAGAGTGGTGGGGGGCACTGATCTGCACAGCGTGGGGGCGCCCAGCAGCAGGAGAGTCCTCGCTGTCTTGGGCCCTCCCTGCCTCCACCTGTCCTGGGGGCAGCACAGGATCCCAGCTGTGTCCACTTGGAGCCCTGGGATCTGGGGCCTTGTGCTGCTGGAACTGTGCTCCCAGCGACTGTCTCTCCTGCAGGGAATAGGGCACCGCCACCTCCATCCAGAGGAGGCCCACCTAACCCACTGGTTTCTCTCAAATGTCCCAGAGGGCTGTGGTGCTCAGCCCTTTACGGATACCAGACCACGGTTTGCAGTGCCTTTCCCCCAGGCGCCGCTCCTCTTATGTGACTCTCGGAATCTGGAGGCTTCACTGCCCTTCCTGCGGTTCTGTCCAATTTCCCTGCTAAGCACTTTTCCATCAGGGAAAACTCCAGAGTGAATTTTTAAAGTTCCTGCTTCTCCAGGCCTGGGCTTTCCTGCCCTGGAGGCTTTTGCTGCTCCCCTTTAGCCTGAATACTCGTGGTTCCCCTCCCTCACTTTATTCTGTTTTTTTATTGTTTTTTTGTTTTTTGTTTATTTCCCGCCTTCCTATCTTGTTTGAAGCAAAAACTTTTCTCTGTTGCATTCCAGCTGTTCTCTCTTTAGGTGTCAGGTTGGAGATGTTTCAGGATGGTTTGAAAGTTATCTAGGTGAGTTGGTGGGGCCAGGTGAGTTGAGGACCCCTACTCCTCCACCATCTTATCCCTCCTTCTCAAAAAACTTTAAAAGGTGAATGATTGGTTTGCTCATCATTATTCAGTAGAATGTTATACCTATTTTAAAATTGGCTGCTTTGAAAAAGGAGAAATTTTTACACTTAGAAGTTAATCACATAATTATTGAAATAATAAATTCTCTAGATATTAAAGTAAAATTTCAAATCAGCCACCTAGGAGATGAAGTAAAGAATTTTGGGGGGACAGATTACTGCAAAGGTCAAGAAGACATAAAATGTAGAAGAATTAATATGTACCTGATATTCAAAGGTACCTAGATATTCAAAGACCCATTTAATAAGTATTCTAGAAAAATAGACATGAGAAAATGCAATGCAAAGGAAATAGAAAAAAAAACCCAGACAAAGTAGCGTTTTTTTTAAAAAGAACTATTATAGTGACAAGCAGTAAAAATGAAAAAACAAACAAAACCAAACAGACTAACAGACCTTTCCACATCTTTTTAAGAAAGAAACTTTCATTAATATCTTTATAAACAAACTGATTAGATTTTGCAAGGACTTTCTTCTATTTGCTGATAAGTAAGCATTTTCTGTTAAATCTGACCTTTTTCTCCATGTATGACGTAAATATAAAGAAATCAGAAAGGCAAATTATAAGTCATGTTGTAGACTCTTGACATCCAAAGGCAGAGGTCTGATGAGCTGCTTCTAATGGCTAGATAGAGAGTTAATTGCTCTCTGCATAAGCACATTTAGCACACCCACAGAAATGTTCTTTTCCATAGTGAAATAGCAATGCATACAGAAAAAACATAAACATGGACACCGATATAGGACATCTGAAGGTAATCAAGGAGAAAATTCAGAGCAGAGGGCCCAGTTAGGCATCAGAGTAAAGGGTAGAGCCCCTTGTCCAACATTATAACATAAGGCTTGGTTCTAGGATAACTTCACTAAAACTTTGGTGAATGGTGGTGCTGAAATTCTGCCTTGGGCAGATTGACTTACAGAGCTGCAGTGACTCAGCCCAGAATAGGTAAATGATTCTAGAATCCAACCTGCTGAAGGATCCAGGCTGGAAGAACAAGAAAATAGATACTCCCAATTCAACTTCCATTGTGGTATTTGGAAAAAAAAAAATAAACATTTGGCATATTCAAAGTTGCGTGAGTGTATTGCTAAGACACACAGACTCATTAAATTGCAAATGTGGACAAATAAATGTTTACTTTCTGAAAGAAGTCCTCTTTGCAGCTGTTACCTGGTATAACCTGGTTCCTCCCAGAAGAGATATTTAGATATGTACCCAGGTAAGTCAAACACAGTGTGACAAATCTAAGATGGAACTATGCACAAGGTTGGGTCACTTCTACCTGTGGAATTGAGAATCATGCAGTAGATGAGGTCCGAGCTGAGAATCAGTGCCCCAGGCTCTCACCAATCAGATGTAGAATGGGAGAGAAACAGCATCCCAGGCCATAAAGCAGTGCTAATAAGGATCAATGAGGAAAACAGACTAGAGCATTAAGAGAACTTCACACAGCTTGGGTCAATGTAATGCAAGACATGGCTAGCGAGTCCTGTGGGCAAAGACAAAACGTGAAGTGTTCGGTGTATATCCTGCAGGCAGGATATTCAGGAGAGTTTTATAGTTTTTAAGCAAGAAGTTGAATGCTCAGATTGACATTTTAAGTAGTTCTAAGACCAATTTCTAGGTAGAATAGAAAAGCTTGAGGCAGGAGGCAAAAGGCCTGAACCTTACTAATTTGATAGAGAGGAGATCACTGGCCGCATTTGATAGAAGGCTGTCCTTGGAGCAACAGTGAGAGCAAAGCTTGAAGAGTCACAGAAGTGGTTAGCTTTTTACTTTGGGAAGCTTCTAGCCACACCCATGACAGCAACAATGTGTCAGGAGGGTTACCTGCAGTTTTTTTTTTTTTCCCAGAGGGACATGGAAATAGGTGAATAAGTCTTTACAATTCTCTGACAAGGCAAGGCAGTCTATTCAAAGACCCCATACCTTAAAAGGCATCCATGAATTGTTAAAGGATTGTAGGATGCCACAGGTTTGTAATAGTCTTCCCACATAGTTTTAACCAAACAGTTCTCAAAATGTGATAGCCCTGGACCAGCAGCATCAATATCATTGACAGTTGAAAAATGCAAAATCTCAGATGCCACCTCAAACCCAGTGAATCATAAACTCTGAAAGTGGGGCATCTATAATTTGTATTTTAATTAGCCCTCGAGATGATTCTGAAGCATGTTATATTTGAAAACCACTAGTCTAACTCATTCCAAAGATCACATAAACAGATACATTAAGTAGAGGAACTAATTAAGGCCTAGTATCAACCCATTTAAGGAATTGTAATAATATTTTTTTTCAGCAATGTCACAATTGGATTTATTTGTGAATATTTATATCATACATTAAGTCAAATTCTATGACGTTGCTGTGCCCAAGATTGCGAATCTGAGAAACCACCAAGGAGCCGACACTGTTGCAAACACATGAGGGTTGATTTACAAGCTCGAGCTTGGGTCCAAGTACACCCGACACAGCGGAGCAGGGACTTGGACCCCCCAGGTGGGCTCCAGCTTAGTTTTTAGGGCTGGTCTAGGGGACCTCCAGAAGGGGGGGAGGAATTTCTCAAGTTCTGTTTACATTCTGATATGGGGCCCTCAAGGGCATTGAGCTCTGTTCTCATTCTAATAGGGGCTTCCTGCCCTTGGCCTGGGCTCTGTTCTCATTCTAATATGGGGCTTTCTAGTGTGTTAAGCTGTAAGCTGTTTTCTTCCTGTAACTGAAGTAAGGTAAAGTTCAGCTCTTCTTCACAGGGGCATGGGATGGCTGGACGTGTGCTAACGCTGAGCTTAAAGTGGAATGGCCTTAATTTTCTCGGCCTCCACAACGTCACACAGCTCTGTAAGGGCAAGCTTGAATAAAACTTGCCATTTGCATTTTCAGGCATAATCAACTCTGACTACAACTCGGTGATAAATAAAAATCTTACTATATGTTTCCCCACATCTATTCTATTAACAATAAAATCATGGTTAATAATCTGGTCTATTATTTTATTAACTCTGGTCGTCTTTGACAATACTCACCTAATAATTTTCCCTTTCATTTTAAGGAGACATCCCCACTGTATTATATTACTAGCTAACATAGATTGAATGTTACCATATGCCAAGTACTATTTCAGTCCTCAGAAAGCTCTATCAAGTCAAAAGAATTATCATCTACATTTTGTATATAAAGAAATAGAGGCACAGAATTGATAAGGAATGCATGCATCATCCTTCAACTAGAAGGTAAGAGAGCCAGGATGATTGTCCCAGAAAGCATAGTAGTCATCTTTCTAAATAATATTTTAAATTTTTTTGTTTGTTTTGTTTGTTTAAATCAGATATACTGAGGCATAGTGCTAGAGAGTAAAATTCACCATCTTTTATGGGCCAGTCACTGCCCACAATTCATTCTTTTCCTTTACAATAGTGGTTCTCATACAAAGTATGGTCCCCAGACTATTAGTCTCAACATCACTTGGAAAGTTGTTAGTCTACCTCAGTCTTACTGAATCAGAAACTCAGGAGGGAATGAAATCCAAACACAAGTTGTGTGTTAGATTTGCTAAAGTTAACATCAACAATGATAATTCATGTTAATAGTGTATATCCTTGATATGCTGAAATGAAAATAGCACTTACTCTGTGTGCTGCTCCTCCCCAAAACTCATGACTTTAGTCTAATGATGAGAAAACATTAGACAAATCCTAAGAGACATTCTACCTGGCAATTATCCTCAAAATTATCAAGGTCATTGTTGTGCCCAAGATTGCGAATCCGAGAAACCACCGAGGAGGTGATACCGTTGCAAACACACGAGGGTTTATTTACAAGCTCCAGCTTGGGTCCAAGTACATCCGACACAGCCGAGCAGGGACTTGGACCCCGAGGTGGGTTTCAGCTTAGTTTTAAGGGCTGGTCTAGGGGACCTCCAGAAGGGCTGGAGCAATTCCTCAAGTTCTGTTTACATTTTGATATGGGGCCTTCAAGGGCATTGAGCTCTATTCTTATTCTAATAGGGTCTTCCTGCCACTGGCTAGGGCTCTGTTTTTATTCCAATATGGGGCTTTCTAGGACATTAAGCTGCAAGCTGTTTTCTTCCTGTAACTGAAGTAAGGTAAAGTTCAGCTCTTACTCACAGCGGCCTGGGATGGCTGTACTTGTGCTAATGCTGAACTTAAAGTGGAATGGCCTTAATTTTTTCGGCCTCCACAGTCATCAAAACCAAGAAAAATTGTTACAGCCAAGGGGAGCCTAGGGGACATAAGGGCTTGTATGTAGTGTCCTAGATAGGGTCCTGGAACAGAAAAAAGGATATTAAGTAAAAACTAAGAAAGTCTGAATCAAATATGAATTTCAATTAATAATAATGTATCAATACTAGTGTATTCACTGTAACAAATGCACAATAGTAATGCAATATGTTAATAGAAGAGAAAATTGGGTTGGGTTATGTGAGAAATCTACTGTCTTCCATAATTTTTCTATAAATATAAAGCTGTTCTAAAATCAAAAGGCAATTAAAATAAACACATAATGAGATAATCGTTCAACTTAAAAGTTAGAAAAAATAACAATATATCAGAATAAACTTCAAATATGCAGAAAACAATTACAAACAAGAGCAGAAAATGAAAGAATACTTAGAGACAAAAAACAAAGACATGTAATCTTTCTCTTTAAATAAATATTACTCAACAAGAGAAAAACAAGAACCATATGATCCATGCAGAGAAAGCATTTCACAAAATACAGCAGCCAATCTTGATGAAAACTTTTCAGAGTGTAGGGATAGAGAGAACATTCCTCTGCATCTTAAAAGCCATCTAAAAAGCCCAGAGCAAATATCATTCTCAATGGGGAAATACTGGGAGCCTTTCTCCTAAGATCAGGAACAAGACAGGGATGTCCACTCTCACCACTGCTATTCAACATAGTACTGGAAGTCCTAGCCTTAGCAATCAGGCAACAAAAAGAAATAAAAGGCATTCAAATTGGCAAAGAAGAAGTCAAACTCTCCCTCTTCTCAAATGACATGATACTGTACGCAGAAAACCCAAAAGACTCCACCCCAGGTTGCTAGAACTCATACAGCAATTCGGCAATGTGGCAGGATACAAAATCAATGCCCAGAAGTCAGTGGCATTTCTATACACTAAGAATGAGTCTGAAGAAAGAGAAATTAAGGACTCAATTCCATTTACAATTACACCCAAAAGCATAAGATACCTAGGAATAAACCTAACCAAAGGGGTAAAGGATCGATACCCTAAAAACTACAGAACATTTCTGAAAGAAATGGAGGAAGACACAAAGAGATGGAAAAATATTCCATGCTCATAACTTGGGAGAATTAATATTGTGAAAATGTCAATGCTACCCAGGTCAATTTACTCGTTCAATGCAATCCCTATCAAAATACCATGGACTTTTTTCAGAGAGTTGAAACAAATCATCTTAAGATTTGTGTGGAATCCAAAAAGACCCCAAATAGCCAGGGGAATATTAAAAAAGAAAACCATAGCTGGTGGCATCACAATGCCAGATTTCAGGATGTACTAAAAAGCTGTGGTCATCAACACAGTGTGGTACTGGCAAAAAAAAACAGACACATAGATCAATGGAACAGAATAGAGAATCCAGAAATGGGCTCTCAACTTTATGGTCAACTAATATTTGACAAAACAGGAAAGACTGTCCACTGGAAAAAGGACAGTCTCTTCAATAACTGGTGCTGGGAAAATTGAACATCCACATGCAGAAGAATGAAACTAGACCACTCTCTTGCACCATACACAAAGATAAACTCAAAATGGATGAAAGATCTAAATGTGAGACAAGATTCCATCAAAATCCTAAAGGAGAACACAGGCAACACCCTTTTTGAACTTGGCTACAGCAACTTCTTGCAAGATACATCTGTGAAGGCAAGAGAAACAAAAGCAAAAATATGAAATATTGGGACTTAACCAAAATAAGAAGCTTCTGCACAGCAATAGAAACAGTCAACAAAACTAAGACAACCTACAGGATGGGAGAAGATATTTGCAAATGACATATCAGATAAAGGGCTAGTTTCCAAACTCTATAAAGAACGTACCAAACTCAACACCCAAGAAAGAAACAATCCAATCATGAAAAGGCCAGAAGACATGGACAGAAATCTCAGAGGAAGACATAGACATGGCCAACACGCACATGAGAAAATGCTCTGCATCACTTGCCATCAGGGAAATACAAATCAAAACCACAATGAGATCCCACCTCACACCAGTGAGAATGGGGAAAACTAACAAGACAGGAAACAACAAATATTGGAGAGGATGTGGAGAAAGGGGAACCCTCTTGCACTGTTGGTGGGAATGTGAACTGGTGCAGCCACTCTGGAAAACTGTGTGGAGGTTCCTCAGAGTTAAAAATAGACCTGCCCTACGACCCAGCAATTGCACTGTTGGGTATTTACCCCAAAGATACAGATGCAGTGAAACGCCGGGACACCTGCACCCCAATGTTTATATCAGCAATGGCCACAATAGCCAAACTATTGTGGAAGGAGCCTCGGTGTCCATGGAAAGATGATGGATAAAGAAGATGTGGTCTATGTATACAATGGAATATTCCTCAGCCTTTAGAAACGACAAATACCCACCATTTGCTTCAACGTGGATGGAACTGGAGGGTATTATGCTGAGTGAAGTAAGTCAATTGGAGAAGGACAAACATTATATGGTCTCATTCATTTGAGGAATATAAAAATTAGTGAAAGGGAATAAAGGGAAAGTAGAGAAAATTAGTGAAAATATCAGTGAGGGTGACAAAACATGAGAGACTCCTAACTCTGGGAAATGAACAAGGGGTTGTAGAAGAGGACGTGGGCGGGGGACTGGGTGATGGGCACTGAGGGGGGCACTTGGCGGGATGAGCCCTGGGTCTTTTGCTATATGTTGGCAAATTGAACTCCAATAAAAATTTTTTTAAAATAAATAAAAATTAAATAAATAAAAAGTATTATTGCCAAAACAGAATAAAATAAAATAAAATAAATAAAATAAATAAAATAAATAAATAAATAATAAATAAAATAAAATAAATTATTAAATTAAATTAAATTAAAATAAGTATGTTGGAAAAAAAATTAAATAAATAAACATAAATATTAAAATGGGATGGGCGTTTCACTGCATCTGCATCTAAGCAAATTGGACAAAGACAAAATATCACATGTATAAACAGTATCAGAAATGAGAACAAGTGATTTAAACATGAAAGTGATGAAGACATCTATAGGCACCTTTGTTTTTGTTAGCAAATTTAAAAAATAGATGAAATTAAAACATTCTCTACAAAATATGATTCTAATCAGCAACAAATGAAAACATCAAAACCATTATTTTGTTATATTTCTTTAATGATTATTGAATACTATATTGCCACATTAAGAAATTTAATAATTTATTCAGCAATTAAATAATATTGTAGCCTTTAAAGAAACTTAGTAAGCTATTTAGTACTTCACAAAATAAGTATCAGATTTGACAGTTTCACAGGAGAGATCTAATAAATATTCAAAGGACAAAGAATTGTTGATATTTCCATTTCTGCTTGTGTTGCAAGTGATATTCTCTTTAGTTCCAGTAGGAGGAGGTAAAACCTAAGGATTTTAAAGGGAAGCATCAGAAAAGAAACAAAACTAAGAGGAAAACACAGACTTCGAAATTTAACTCCACACACCTCTGTGAAGCATACTATGAGTCTTGAGGCAATTCCAAGTTTTGCCCCCTAGGTTACGTGTTTTCTGACCATTCTAAATGAAGATATTTGAATTTTGTGACTAGGGAAGAGTTGTGGTGGCAAAACAATATCAAATGAATGGACTAAGATTTGGAAACTACAAAGTACCACCTCTCCTCTCTTACACCTCCTTTTTTTCTCTGTCTCAGTCTTTCATTACATCTCACTCTCCTCTCTCACTCTCCTCTCTCTGTCTCTGTCTCTGTCTCTCTCTCTCTCTCTCACACACACACACACACACACACACACACACACACACACAAACACATTCATAATCAAGGGAGACTTAATCCACTCGGTACCCTATAGATTTGAGAAAGAATAATAGATCTATTTTCATTTTGATTCTTTTCTTTTCAGGAAAGAAGTATCACCTTTGATCATTAGGTGGCACCAAAGAGCAACATAATATGCTCAGATCAATAAATGTTAAGTAAAAGAGAAAAACTAAATAGGTCCTGCAATAATCATCTTCAATTAGACAGGCAGGACTGGACTGAAGTAATATTAAATGAATTTATTTAAAAATTTCCTGAAAGATCTGTCAATCACTAAAGATCATAGCAAAATACTTCAGTTAAAACTTCCACAAATTGGGCAGCCTTAGTGGCTCCGTGGCTTAGTGCCACCTTCAGCCGGGGGCATGATCCTGTCCCCGGGATCAAGTCCCATGTCAGGCTCCTGGCATGGAGCCTGCTTCTCCCTCCCTCTGCCTGTGTCTCTGCCTCTCTCTCTGTCTCTGTGTCTCTCATGAATAAATAAATAACAATCTTAAAAAAAAACTTCCACAAACATATGACTTGATATATGAATTATTTTGTCTTTGCTGATAAAAAAAGCATTACTAATTTGATTTGTCTAGATATTCCTATCACCAATGGATCAGCTTCTAGATATTTAAAATCATTAGTTACTAGACATGAAATGCACAAATAAATTTATTACCTACATGCATGTCTTTCTTTGTTTCTTTGAGTTTATGTTAAGACTATGGGGTAGGGATGAATAGCTAACTCAATTTCAGTTCAATTTATATTTCAAGTGCTGAATGTTGCTGATGAAACAGTGATGTCTGTTCTTGCCCTCAAAGATTTCACAATCGAGAAGGGAAGACAAAAGTGTAAGTAGGCAATTAAAATATGGTGTCAATATAGTACAATGTTGATTATGTGGAAGTTAAACACTGTCCAAAAGACCTCAAAGTAGGCGCACTTAAACAATGGAAGGGAAATGGTGACAAAGCAGGGGAAGGCCAGGAAGAGCAGGGATGTAGTGAAGTCATAGAACGTGGAGATATTCTACATGAAGGAAAAAACTAATGCATAGGGATGAAGGAGTAAGAGCTTCATGCATTATTGAAACCAAAAGTTTGTTGTGGATATACCTTTCAGAAATGATGAGTGTGCTGGTTGGTGAGAGATGGGGCTAAAGAAGTCAGCAATGATCATATCATGCAGGGATTTATGAGTGAGTTTAGATGGTTAACCATTATCCTATAAGCAATGGGGAGCCAATGGAAAAACAGGTACCATATCAGCTTTGCATTTTGAGAGATTCCTTGTTATTGGAACACAGATCAGATAGGAGCAATATTAGAGACAATGAGAGGACTGAAAGGATGACTGTTCAGTGAATTGATGATGGCACACTGTAGAGAACAAAAATGGAGTCTGTCATGTCAAGTAGGGTCCTGTGTCAGGCAATGATACAAGTAGTTAAAGGTTCTGTGTTACAAGATATCGCCAGGACCAGCACCAGCTGACCTCCCAGAACTGATAACAAGTAGAACCAGAGAAGGTCTGTAGGGGCCAGAGACTCATTAAAAATAAGGATTTGGGCAGGAAACTGTCAGTCTTCAGACATGACCCCCTCTATGTCTGACCACTTGAAATAGGCAACTGTCACCCAAAGTTCTGCCCACTTGATCTCCAAAAAGAACCAAAATCCTTCACTCCTTGAACACAAGAAGTAGTAAGTGCTAACAGCTGACTGGTACTTCAGACTGAGGCCTTATCTCAACTGCGCACCCACAGACTGACTTTGTGTTTGGTTTGTTGACTTTCTACACCCTTCTGTTACCTTGTTTGTTGTGTAGTTTCTCTTATGCCCTGCTCTGTGTGCTGTGTAAGAAGCCAAGTTTAATCACCTGGTGAAATGTCATTGAATTTGGAATCCTGCACCTGCTTTATAATTGTGATTAACCTTGCTTTATGATTGAATAAAGCAGACATTGTGGAAAGACACAGCTCATGTGTGCACCTTCATAATATGCTCTTGGTACGTAGACATCGGACATTTGGTAGGTAGACTCAAAAAACCATTAAGTACTACATTGGCAGTTGGGGAAAGAGAGAGCTGTCTGAACTGAACAATCGAGGGGAGATCTAGAGAAACAAGAGCTAGGCTCAGGCAGAAGGTGGTATGTTCCTCTTAGACTTACTGAGTTTGACATGCCTGTAAGGCTTTCCTGATCTTTTCTGCAGAACTGACTGTCAAGTGAAAAGGTCTAACACCTGTGTGTTATTTCCCTTACCCTCCATATCCTTGCTGTGAAGTTCATTACATGCTCAAAGTCTCTTTAATCTGTCCAGTTTTTTTTCCATCCCCACCAACCTTCTTATTTTAACATTATCATCTATTATTTGGATAACTTCAAAAGGTTCTGAACTGGTCTGCCTGTTTTCACTCCTCTATGAAGCCAGAGTGAGCTTTGAAGTACATATTTCTGATCTTGTTGCTTCCAACCATAATCCCACTTAAAACCTTTCAATAGCTCCCTGTTGTTCTCAGGATTAAGGCCAAATCCTTAAATTGGCCCACAAATCCCTGAATGGCCAAGCTCATATATCATATATCACCCCAACAAATAGCAGGTCCTCCCAGTCCCCAATTGCATCTTGATCTTTCTTCAATAGGCTTTGCACGTCATGCTCTATTTTTTCCAGAGTTTCCCTTCAATACTCATTTCAGCTCTCTCATTCTATTGACTGACTGCAGCTTTAAAAGCCAGTTCCTCAGGAAAAACACTTTAACAGGTCATGTCTAGATCAAGCATCTCTTTCACAGCATCCAGACCACCATGCAACCTCTCTATTGCTGAACTTGTCAAAATTGCACTTTTGCATATGTTTATGCTGATTGTGTCTCCTGACCCACTAAGTCAGCTTTCGTGAGGACAAGACTCAGTCTTATCTTAAGTCATTTTGGTGTTTAAAGAGCCTAGTCTGATGTTGGCAGATAGTGAACACATACTTTTTACTTGTTGAATAAAGAAATGAAGCAGAGAGGTACAGAGCATATTTTATATATGGATATGAAGCTTAAGAAACCAGTCTGCACAGGTCATATGAATCAGGTGTCTTTTCAAATAAAAAGTAATAATCATTATAATCATAGAAGTGAATCAGGTCACTCAAGGAATGCATGCGAGTAGAAAAGAAGGAAAATAGGAAGGGAGGGAAGAAGGAAGAAAATCAAGGCTATATTGATCACTATTCTCAGTTGCTGACATAAAAATCTATTCTGTGTTTAAGCAGGAAAAGAATGCATCAAAAGATATTTAGTAGTTTGCAAAATTTAGTTCAGAGATCCAGGCCTAGCACTAGACAGGAACAGTGCTAAAACCTTAAAACAAAGCATTTCTAGGGAAATACTGAAGCTCACACAGATTATGCCAGTTCCCTGAGGACTTATAGTTCATATAAATGATACTAGAGATAAAGCACCAGAAAGTCTACCACTCTGAAGAGCAAAAAACTAGTGCCCTCAACCATCATACTCACTAAGAGGTTAATTCCCCAGATACCTGCTTCTTTATGTTCACTGAATTTCCATATGTAGTACCTTGAGAATGAATCTAATGAGCAGAACCCAGGTCACATGTCTTACTGTAGCAGTGAGGGAGGCTCACAAAGTAAATTTTAGATTTCCACCATGAGAAGATGAGTCATAATATGAGAAATTAGCAAAATGCAGAGATGGCATTCTAAAGAAATTGAGTACCACTGCACATAAGAAATATATACTACAATGCCTCAGAAAAAAAAAAAAACCCTGAAAATATCAGTATATAAGGGATGGCTAAGGAAGTAGAGCTAGCTAAGGAAACGAGAGAGAAAAGAGGAAAACCAGAAGCATGTGTTCTTAGGGATGACATCTGAAGAGAGTGTTCTTTGAAAACAGGAGATCAGTGACACCAATGCTGCACAGAAGTTTAGCAGGATAGACTAGGAGTATCCACTGGGAACCCACCAGAGAAGGTCATTAGTAACCCTGGGGGAGGCAGTTTCTGGCAATAATGAGGCAAAGTTCAAATTTATAGTACATAAGGAAGTGAATGGGAAGAATGTAAGCAGCATAAGTGTAGGACATTATTACAAGAAACTTTTGGAAGCCTAGCAGTAGAATATGGGATTAAACGAGCCTTTATTGTTATTGTTTCTTCCGAAGAAATTCACAGTCCTGGAAAAAAATAAGTAAATGGCCACTATAATGAGATAAGTGTTGTGCTAAGGATAGGCATGAGAGGTTAAGAGTATAGAGGAGAGATACCTAAATAGCCTTAGAGATTATGGAAGGTTTAGGGGTTAAGGCAGGAGAGCGACATTTTCATATTTAAGCTTCAGAAACATCACTGAAGCTGCAATATGAAAAAGTCAAGTCCAGTCAGGAGGTGACTAGCAAATGGAGAGAGATGGAGTTGGTGTGAAGGTGGGAAGATTGCATTGAAGGGAATGGAGAGGAGGCTGATTTGCAAGAGACTTAAAGGGTAGTTCTGATTAATTTGTATTTAATTGAATGTAGGGGTTACTGAAAAGTGACAAGTCAAAGAACCCTTAGCCTACATCCCTGGTTCCTGAGGACATTCATTGTTAATATTAGTATCATAAAGAGGACACTTGGCTGGCTCAGTTTCAGGAGCATGTGATTCTTAATCTCAGGGTCATGAGTTCAGGTCCCACATTGAGTGTAAAGATTACTTAAAATAAAAAACTAAATTAAAAATAGTATCATAAAGGAGATAGTTTTGTTAGCCAGCTGATTAATATAATACATGATTTTTTCTTTAAATTCCCATTATTTAACATGTCATATTATATTGTATTAAGATGTAATTTCTTTAATTTCAAGAGAATAATTTAATGTTTAACAGGACAGGTTCCAGAATATTTCAAATTCTTGTTTTTTTGGTTTTTTTGTTTTTTTTTTTTTATCACAGTCGCCTGAGAATTCAGAGGAGGGTAGTGCTATTCATTTCTAGAAGGCGGCTCAAGATACTAACAAACCAGATGAAAAAAGTATGTGTCTTTGAGTTGTTGAGTTGTGTGAATTGTTGAGTTGTGATTTGAATGTTTACTCTTTTCTACTGATAAAAGAAGTTGCTATTGCAGAATCAGTCATTATATATCATGGTAGTGTTAGCTCTGAGGTTGAATATCTAGGTTCAGATTCTGGCTTTGCCACTTTCTACCTTGCCATGGATAAATTGTTCAACCTCTCTTAGACTCAGACTCCACATCTATAAACTACACATAATTTTATAGGTTGTTTAAGGAATAAAAGGCATAATTTATATAAAGTACTTGGAACTTTAATTATTCAATAAATGTGAATTATTATTATTATACTAAACAATCTAATGGTGATTTTCTAGGTGCATGGAAAAGAGTATAGAATATAATCATTAAAAACCTTGGAGACTTTCCAATAAAATTTCTGATACACACAAACACAAGTGATTAATATTGATATTATCTCTACATCTATATAGACCATACAAATATGTCACATAAATAATATAAATATAACACACATATATAAATTACATACATATGCATATACATATATACATATACATATAAATAAACCTAAATTAGTTTCATGTAATGCCTAATACTGACAGTCTTACAGAGACATAATATTTACCCTCTCAACATAACTCCATAATATTTACCTACCAGTTATCTATCAAGTTTCTGTTCTGATTCTACCCTGTTCATCAAGCTTTCCCAAATATTCCAACTGGAAATACATTCTCTCTTTTCTTTATAGTGATAAGATCTCTTGGAAGACTTACTTTCTTCTACTTTTATTATAGTTGATGTTGCACTCATTTATTTCCCTTCATATACTCTAGTTTCCACAAAGAGAAGGCCCATATTTTAAAGTATCTTAGTATCATTTGTACACTAATCTGCACAGCCTAAATCATTAATAAGTATTTTTGAATACATAAGTAAATAAATAACAGTTTAGTCGTTGGGCTTTGTGTAGACTCAAATTTCTATGGGACTAGGCAGTTAACAGCAAAAGGAAATGAACAAAGCAGGCTGCATATAAGTTGAAAGGGTCTAGTTGAACGTGTGTTAAATGAAAGTGCATACCCTGTATAAAGCAACTACTTACAACCTGAACTGTCAATATAGCCCTGTGGTATGGTAGACCTGGATTTGTCAAGTTATCTGCTATATCAAGAGAGGCTACAATTACTGAATTATGTATGAAAGATTTTTGATGTTTTTAACATTTGAATGTTTCAAGCAAAAGAAAATATTCAGCCTTTGGGATACTAGATAACCATCTCAGATACTGTAAATGTGCTGAGTAAGCCAGAGGTTCAAAAATTTATCTTCCCAAAAAAAAAAAAAAAAAAAAAAAAAAAAAAAAATTTATCTTCCCTATTTCCTCTCCCTTCTGCTTTCTCCTCATGACTCCTATTCCTGATGTTCTTTTCTTCTAAATTCCCACATCCTGTCACACAGTAAATTCACTTCTATTCTCATCTTTGATATGTTTGAGTTTGAGCCCAAAGGCATAGGTAAGCCTCTTTAGGATCGTTATGACCATTTAGCTACTCACAAAAGCAAATGCCTCATCTGCAAACAGGTGGTTACAGAGGGGAATTTGAAGGTGAAGTCTCAAGGGATCAAGGAAGACTTGGAATCATCAGCTGAATTGGGGGGATGAAGCATAGTACAAATTTCATCTGGTTAGTAAGGGGAAAAAATAGGTTTGAACCTCATGGACCAAACGATGAGATCAGGCCAAAATATATTGTAAGAAAGAACGAAGTCCAAAAGCAAAAACTGGGTGAAACTGATTTCTGATTGAGACTGTCAGGGACCTCAGTAGCTGCTGTGGTTTTATGCTAGCCATTTACTGGTTTGATATTTACTGGTTAGATAATGATCTAGGGTTGCTAATTAGAAATTTCAACCATATTTAGCAACCATGTTTGTTTTATGAATATTAAATATAAATATCACTTTTAGAATTTCATTTTCAAAGTATGTCTTTCTTCTCATTACCTAAGCCATTGATCAGTGCCCATATTCATATCATGAGGCATAATAGTATTATCTTTGATGATCAACATTTTTCTGTACCTCTTTTTCTTTTTCAAATATTAAAGGATTAACTTTTTTTTTCCTGAGCTCAATATGGCTTCAAATCCTGAGGATAAGTATTTATAAATTTTGCCAAATTATATTTTAAATGGTAAGAACTGATATATCAATATTAGCAGATCAGTAACAGAACTAAATTCTATTACACTGTATCATTCAAGTAGGTAACAATTTTCTAGCCCTTTCCTCTCCCAAATTCTGAGATTCCAAATTTAAAAAGCATGTGTGAAGTGATTACAGTTTGCCTCTAGATTCCAGTATAATTAACCTGTTATAGAGTCAAAGAGTAGCGTGTTCTTCTTCACATTTATACATTAGTCTTGGCTGAAGATATTGACACTGTAGATCTCATGTCACTGAAATATCCTTAGCAAAGAGTTTCCTGATTCTGTGTTTACCTTTACTTAAATAGTTGCCAGTTAGTTCAGAACATTTCTAGGAAGTGTATTGTGTTGATTTTCCAAGTACTTTATCTATGACATCCTAATTTCACAATGCCTCATTTTAACTTCTTTTATTATTTCAGATTATATGCCCCCAAACACAATATTTTCCTCATCATTTGTCTGTATTTAACCCTTTTAAAATATAACTCATATAATTTTATAAATAAATATCCATAAACATAACATATTTAGAGATCATAAAGTAATTAATGTACTCTTGAAATTGTATTTATCTAAACACTAACTTAATTTTTTTAAGTTTTCGTATAAATTCCATTTAATTAACATACAGCATATATTAGTTTCAGGTGTACAATATCATGATTCAACACTTCCATGCATTCCCCAGTGCTAAACACTATTAAAACCAATAGCAGAAACCATAAAGAGGACTAAATTTGATTTCTTAGAATAAAAATAGCCTTGTAAGGTATGGCATATCAATACAGAGTGAAATAACTTCTTTGTTATTTAAGAATCTCTAAATTACCATTTGGTAACCACGTTTTATTTCTTTTAACTGTTGAAATTCTACTTATTGGCTGTGTATATGGGTCAGGCACATTTTTAGGTGCTTAGCATACATTAGTGAACAGTGCTGGCAAGGACGGCTATCTTGTGGCACTTGGATTCTAAAGGAATGTAGTGGAACATAAACTTTTAATAGACATAACAAAAAGTATACATTACATTAGAATATGGCACAGAAAAGAAAAGAACTTGGGAGGCATGGCCAACTCTTGATTTTGGCTCAGGTCATGATCTCAGAGTTGTGAGATGGAGTCCACCTCAAGTCCCATGTTGGGCTCCCTGCTCAGTCTGCATGAGATTCTTTCTCTCCCTCTCCCTCCACCCCTCCCCTCTCTTGTACATGCTCTCATACAGGCACACCTGCATGTGCTCTCTCTCTCCTTCTCTCAATATAAAAAAGAACAAAGCAGGCTGACAGGAATCAGTATGGTAGGATACAAAGACTAAAGCTGTGAGGATAAGTGGCTTGCCACACAGAAGGCACTTGTCAAATGACAACTGTAATTCCCTTTGCTACCGATTTATTTATGACTTCAAGTAACAGAGTATCTCTATAAAATCAGATCTACTTAACATCAGGGTAAGCAATGTTTTCTGAAAGAATAAATTTGTTCACTTAGAAGTGATATCACTTTTATTTTGATAATCATATTTCGAAGGTTATCATTTTTATTTTATTTCCAAGTTCCAGGATTAAGTACATGCATGTGAAATAGTATCTGTTTGGTTTTAGATGAATATTAAAAGGCTATTCCTATTTATCTACCACCCTAACAAAGTCTAGAACTTAATTCCAAGTGGCAAATTTTTTGGCCAATAATTCAAATTTTAATTATGATATCACCAGTTGGGTTCATCTCGGCAGCTCAACTTTTTATAACAAAATAGTTAAATGGCTTTCATAGAAAGCTACCTAGATCTTTTATAGTTAAATGGCTTTCATAGAAAGCTGCCTAGATCTTTCAAACATTACCATGGATTATATTTTTATTATTCTTTGTGTTTCTTACCTTATTTTCCTGCTCTGTCTCTTCATTGGCTAACACGCATACCAAGTTTCAGATTGTTCATCATTAAATGATTGAATCATTGAATAATTCTAATTGATAAAAATGAAATACACCAGAGGGTAAAATATGTGAATAGCTATTGTTTGCACAGTATTATCATATTTATTTTACACCTAAAAGCTCAAATCCATAATTATAGGTTGGTAGTTGCTGTCTCTAAGACACAAAAAATCATGGTATATTTCAATACAAGAAATGTAATACTTCCCAGTTTTTAATATATTTACTCCCATATCTGTTTAGAAATATTGCATCTCTAGTAGATACAACATACTTTGAGGGTTACAAGAATAAATAATAATGCTTTGCCTTTCATGGAAAGAAAGAGAGAGGAAAAGAAAAAGAAGGAGCAGCAGGAAGAGGAGGAGAGGAAGGGAGAGAGGAAGGGAGAAAAGAGAAAGTATGAACAGAGACTACACAAACTTTATCATTATGGATGTTATGGCTTTTTAAATACTTTAATAGGAGTTCAATGTACTATAAAAGTTGAAAGTGAAGCAATCAGGGAGACGAGAACATAACAATCAGGGAGATGAGAACATGGCATTCTTACTGAAGCAATCCTACTGAAGCAATCAGGGAGATGAGAACATAGCATTCTTCGAGGGGAAAAGAGGAGTGAGGAATAATGAATTTAAAGTTATTGAACACCTCTATTCATAATATATTTCCAGATCTTTCTTTTTTTACTCTCCTTCTTTACAATAACATTAGGTGTCATATTATCATCATCTCCACGTTACAGTGGAGATTCATAAACTCTAACTTCCTAAAGTCACACAGTGAGTTTTCTCTTTTTCAGAGACTATCGTTTTCTCAAAATATCTTAATGAAACACCATAGAATCCCTTCCTGTGTCACCAAAGGAAATTGAGACCCCTCCAGGATATTGCTTTGGTTTTTCTAAACACTTTAAAGTCTTCATTCTGAACAGTTGCTCCTGGCATCAACTCTGGTGACTCCATCAAAATGTCTTCATATTGGATTCTTCTTAGTGTATTATTTTCATACAAGCATGAACACATGCTTCCTCTGCTTTCAGAGATATAAATTATACAAGGCTGTTGACTTTGTCAGAATTCCCTTACCACTTAATGTCAAAGGGGACTATAGTGCAGTGGAAAGGCAAAAACAACAACAACTCTGAAACTAAATGATCATAAATGACCCTGACATCCATTAGCTAAGCTCCAAAAGAAAGTCTTTTACAGGACTTCATTCTTCTTGACACCAACTAGCTGTCATATGCTGTTGTTTGTCTCTTCTGAAATCAGTTATTCATAACCTATCACACTTAGCTAGATTCAAGCTTCCTAAATCCTTGTCCTAAGGTACCTAATGGAAGCCAAAAATGAACTAGCATGTTAATATCTTTTTCATCTTTAACAGATGTTCTTTTACATCATTTTACAAAATAGTTCAACACCTCTTTAACCTAAGCTTTACCAGTCAAGGTTTTGCTAAGATTTTACAAAACTAAATGAAACTAAGCACATTTTTTTAGGAATGACAAAGGAAAGAAGAAATGAAAAAAAAAAAAAAAAAGGAAAGAAGAAATGTCTGCCTTTCATTTTATATTAATAAAAACACCTTTTCTGTTTGCCTAACTATGCTATTCTATGGAGCTTGATGCTGAACTGAAGTCTATGCTATTTCAGATCTCATTCTTTTTCCATTAAGTTACTTCTTTCACATAAAGGTAAGTATATTTCAATAATTTGGGAAGGAGTCACAAAGGCAGAGGTGAAAAAAAAATAACCCTAAAGGTAAGTTTGAGAAATGCAATTGGTCAGTTTAAAGAAGAACAGGTTATGTTAAAAACAATATTGTGAAAATTGGTTGGAAAGTTTCACTCCATATGTGAATAATTCAAAGTAAGGTATTTGGACATAATTCACCAAGTGCCATGCAGCCAACAAAATGGAAACTTGGGAAGATAAAAGAAGTTAGATGGATAAGTTCCACTGCCTAATGTAGAATATGGAGCTGTATCAGTTGTGTCCAAACCACCAACCTGGAACAATATCTGTTTGTCCACAGCATCCCATGTAACTGTACGCCTATCCTATTGTCTTCATTCCAACTTTTGAGCCAATAGTCTATATATTGTCTAGACACTTGCACAATATTCTCTTTATGGATTTAGTACCTATTCTATCGTTGCTATAGTAGAATGGAGGATCCAGACTATCCTTTGCTTTCCAAGATTGACCCAGACTACCTACTGAGTAACCTTGGACAGAAAATCAAGTAACAAATGAAACTGTGCTTTCATTTTAGAAAAGTTATGTTAAATTAGTATGTTTTAATGTTCAGTTAAATTTTTAAAAAATATTTTATCTCTTTAATTTTTAAAAACTTTTTATCTAAAATTTTTTTAACAATGGCTTCTAGTTTTCCTCAGAATGGTTATGTGTGGTTACATTGTTTCATTATATTTTTTATCCAGTCTCTTTACCTACTTTAACTATTGAATGGACTGGGCTCAAGCATAGATATATATCCATTTTTGCTTATAATTTTAAATTCTCCACCTCGCTGTTCTAGTTCTTTTAGATCTCTTACCTATAACACCAAAATTTGGTGATGAAATTGCATTCTTTTAATTCAGCATTATGTATGCAATAGCACAAAAAGTCAGGATTAACTTTTCTACTTTTCCCTTCCCAGCTTATATGACAACAACATGGTCCTCATCTCAAAATCATCCAAAACTTCAACGAAGCCTCCACCATTGTTGCTTTGTTAAAAACAAACAAAAAAATTACCAATAGAATAAAAAAATATGTATTAGATTAGAAATACTTATTCAGGTATTGCTAAATTACCTTTCTAAAAGAGATTATATATTTTTTCTTAGTTGTCTTTGTGAAAAGGGAAGTATTAGGGCCCTACGAGTAAGCTTAGACATAAATGTTCTTGGTCCTTGATTTTTATAAAAGATTTTCCAGTTCAAGAGATTGGAAAATGATCTAAATTCCACATCTAAAAAAATTAATTCAATTGTGTGAAACTTAGCATTTTAGTGATCCAGGTACCTTTGACAGATTACAAATTTTTTTCTAAGAAAAATATGATCAGTGTACAATGTTTTATATATTGTGTAAGTTTATGGATATTACTTTTGCAAAGAAGGTCACCATTATCTCTGCAATATTTGCCATAAAATTTGGTTTTATAAGTTATAGAATATTCTATAAAGTGGATTAATAACCTATACTCTTTTTGCCTATGAAACATAATTTCACTATATTATATGATTATAATATAGAACAATTCTGTTACTGCGATAATGCCACATAAAATTCTGTTAGTTAGAATATTAGAGCTGGAATGTTCTTTTGAATACTAAATTTAAGGAACCAAATATGAGTACTAGGACATTAAATCTCTATAAGCAGCCAATTCTATCATATATGTTGTCTTGATCTTCTGTCCTCAGGGACTATGATCTCAGTATTCTATTCATGTGTTTATTCATTTATTCAACCCAATAACATTAGTTGAATCTACCTTTACCGTAATTGACATCTACTGATAAATTACTGATTTGTTTTTATTACCATCAGAATTAGAATTTCTCTCAGCTATGAGATAATACAACCTATAGACCTCAACAGATCCTGGAAAAGTAAAGTTCTATATCACGTTATACAAATTGTCAAAGCTCTTATTCTGTGGTCCATACTACATTTGGATTACAACATGGCCAAAGAATACTCTATATCTTAGAACCACTCAACTTGCTAACTAAAACATTTTTATAGCACTGCAGGAATCATCATTTTATTTCAGAATAGCCAGTGGAAATGAATTTGACAACCTGGGAATGGACAACTTGTAGCAACAGGTGAGAATGGTAATAATCACAGCAAATAACTTATTTAAAAAAAATAAGATGCATCAACAAGGCCTCTTTCTAATTATTTGTCCTGGTATTTCCACAAATTTTCAAGGGCTTGTAATTGTAATCTCAAAAAAGAAAGAGTTCTTTTATCAAATATATTTTGGAAATACTGTACTGTATAACCTTTCTCTTGAAAAATTGTAAGGCAGATTAGTAAATTAAAGGATCTGAAAACTTTTGCAGGAAAAAAAAAAAGACTTTGATAGTCTTTAACCAATATTTACCAAATATATTTGATCATGGATCTTTCTGTCCTGGTAATATTTTGCAAAGTGCTATTTAGTTTACAAAATGCAGATTCAGAGTTATCAGTTGAATTCTGCATAGAAAAATGTAACTTCCTCAAGCTTGTTATAAAACCACTAACTGTTCCACAATTTTACTTATTTTATGCAGGATTCTTAAAGTGAAATAACCCTGACCACCAAGAAAGATGGTCCTTGTGTCAAACCTTATAAATTTCTCAAGGGTTGTATTTTCTCATTTAATTTTCTTGGAATTTGAAGAAAACCTCATCTTACAGCAATTATTCTCACAGTTATAAGGATATCCATAACAAATACATCATATAAATACTATTCTAGTGATTTCTTTTCATAGATTTGAAAAGCAGCCACATTTATTCAAATCAGAGCAGTGTTTTTTTATGCGATCAAAAGCCAGAAAGCCAGAAAACCATATATGACTTGTGGGGACTTCCAGTTTCTTTCAAGTTAATTAAACTAATTAGAGTGAGAGTGTTATCGTATAATATGAGAAGAACTCAGAAAATGAAATTCAAAGAACTTGTTATTCATTTCCTAACCATATGGGGAGTTATATTACCTCTGTATCTGGCACATACACTTTCAAGTATGTTGCTAGGTACTAAGACTAAGACAAAAAAGATTCCTGCCTACATTCTAATGGAGAATCCAGAAAAAAAAAAAAGCAAATAAATATATATCATTATTAAGAGATTATAAAATAGCATGCAGATATATGTTATCTATATTAAAATTTCCTTATGTACTAATTACTCCCTTTACCAATAAATGCAATTCTAGCTATATAGTAGATATCTAGATTTGCTACAATGCATCAAATATAAATGATTATAGAAATATAAAGCTACTGATTATGTGATTTATCAGTACAGTTGAGATCATTTCCATTCATGCTTCAGTAGGGTTTATATTAGGTAAATCTTCGAACTTCCACTTTTAAATAGCTTTCTGAATTCCTTTTGGAGATTCTTCTTTTCTCAATGGTGTGTAGTCTTAGTGTGAGAGTATGTGCACATACATTCTCACTATGGAAGCTCAAAGCACCAGATCCTAATTCTTTATGTTTTGTTATATGCAACATGACCAAGCTGGATAATCAGAACTTCTCACCTGCAATTTGAATCCTGATTGAATAATTCAAAAGTGAAGACAAGTCTATATATTTTCATTCAGCTGCTGTATAGAGCTCAGACTATTCTAGCCAGATGGACTTGCTGTTCTATCTTCTACCCTTAGAGTTATCTTGATCACTTAATATTAAAGTATTCTTTAATTCTGAATCCTCCTCTTCAATAACTTTTTACTTGAAGTAGTCAGTGTTAGTTTCAGGGGTTTGCAACCAAGAACCAAATCTTCCTGGTGTTTGAAAAATTCCTGACTCCCTAGTGCTATAACAAATACAGGGAAATTTAGATGCAAAGAGAGAAATAATGACTATTGTCCTGCAATTAAACAAAATGATGAAGTTTTAAGTTAGACACATTTCTAGTCTTTCTGTGATCACATAGGTGGCATTATTTTGCCAATATCACCAAATACTTAATAACTTTGTTACCCCAGGACCTCCCATAGCAGTACACCTCCTACAAATCCATACAATCCAGCCACTTCTGCTACTAACCTTTCAAAGTCTTTCCCTGTCTGCCACATTCAAGGTGTCCTAAGACTCTCACTGGTATAATTCTAATTTCTTCTAAATTGCCTAGTCTAAAAAACAAAACAAAATTTACTGCATATAAAAAATTAATCTATATCTTAATAGGAGAGATTAGGTGAAATGTACTACCTTTACCAAAATTCAGAATTTAAAACAGATAAAGTTGTAGGCGGGGATCCTTTATTATGCCAATTATAGCTCATAGGGCTTATTTATTTATTATATGTCTTTTGTTTGTTTAAGAAATCTGGGATTTTTATATATTTTCAGTAGTAATCTTAACATTTCTATATTTACATTTCCCTTCATTCAGAATTTTATTTTTTTTATTTTTAATTATTTTTTATTTTTATTTTATTTATTTATTTATTTTTCAGAATTTTAGATTAAAGTGAATAAGTCGTGATGCCTGGATGTCTCAGCGGTTGAACGTCTGCCTTCGGTTCAGGGCATGATCCTGGAGTTCCGAGATCAAGTCCCACATCGGGCTCCCTGTGGGGAGCCTGCTTCTCCCTCTGCCTGTGTCTCTGCCGTCTCTCTGTGTCTTTCATGAATAAATAAATAAAATCTTTAAAAAAGAGAGAATTAAGTCACAAACTTAAACAAAGTAACTGAAAGTAATGCAAAAAAGCATGGACTATCGGTTAACCAATAGTAGAATAGGAGAAAAAAAAAACACATCTAAAGAAACTAAAAAGGAGAGTCTTTTCACAAATATAAGTTCATAACCCATTTAATACTTTAAAAATGTCTCCTTTGAGTATTTCTATCCGTTTTATTTTATTGCTTTTTTTCTAGACTTCATTTTAAGAATTTTCCTTTCTTATTTCTGTTGATACTAATGTATAAAACAATTAAGCCCAAAAGGTCATGTGGTCTGTAAAAATTAACTCTGACCAAAATGTGATATAATTATGAATAAAACTGAAAGTCTTGATTCACAACTTTTTGAAGAGTTTTGATGACTTTTTTGAGTGATTTCCTGTTTAAAATTTAAATTGTTACATTTATCATATTGATTTCTAGATGCCAAGAGATTGATAATATCTTGAGTTGTATTGAAAAATCCCTTTACTCTGTTTATTAATTTGATGCTGTAATATCCATAATATTCCAAAACACTCATGGAAATAGTTCATACGAAAATTATCATTTTGCAAGGTAAATTGACTTTAGTCAATAACAAACTGCTTTGGCATTTTAGCCAAGTGTCCCCTTCAGTCTTGTGTTTGCTATCACTCTTATTATTTTCCTTTTGTTTATTTATTTTTTTTCAAGAGTCATTCATCAGAGAAAAGCTTAACCTCATTTTTGGTGGTCTCTCTAATATTTGTCTCCTTCCTTAGTTTCTTCTTTCCCAAAATCAAGAGCCCAAAACAAGATCTGCAAACTTCTCTTGCTTAAAAAGATTCCCATTGAGTGAACTCCTAAGTACTTCAAAATGTCTCAGAACTTTGGTTTCAGAAACTTCAAAGGGTCTGTGATTTTATTCTTCTTGTAAGATAATGAGACAGCCTGCCACAGAAATACCAGCAGAAGGCACTAGACTCCTGAACACAAGACAAAACTTTTATTACACAGCAATCACCGTAGAGTCTCAGCATCTGCACTAGTTCCTCGTCCCAGTTTTTACTGTGCTTTGTGAAAAGGGGCAGGTGATACCTGCATACACAGCAGGTTGTGTTACAGGGAAGAAATTCCACAAACTCCAGGAACTCAATTTTTCCATAATGAAACTTACCTGATATTTACTCTGGAGAGAGCCATTATCTTTATTATAACTGGACAGTAAGCAAGCCTGCCCTTTATTCTGAAGGAAGACTGTTCCTAGGATGTTTGCTATAAAAACATTCTTGAAAAGATAATTTAGAACAAAGGCAGCCAGTGTCTCTACTCACAAGACATTCAGAAAAACAAGAGATCCATGGGGACTGTCCTTCAATCTTCTAGGAAGATAGACCCATTTATGATTTTTCTTTACTTTTTTTTTTTTTTAGAGGAGAGAGAGAAGCAGAGAGAAAGAGAGAGAATCCTAAGCAGTTTCCATGCTACAGAGCCTGAAATGGGGCTCAATTTCAGGACCCTGAGATCATGACCTGAGCCAAAATGGAGTCGAATGCTTCACCAACTGAGCCACCCAGGCCCCCCATGATTTTTTACTCATTTTTTTCCTTAAAGACTTTATTTATTTATTTTAGAGAGAGAAAGTACAGTGGAGGAGCAAGGGGTGAAGAGTAGAGGGAGAGGGACAAGTAGACTCTAGCTGACCGCAGAGCCCCACACAGGCCTTGACCCCACAACCCTGAGATCATGCATGACCAAAATCAAGAGTTAGGCAATTAACCAATTCAGCCACCCAGGCAGCCCTCCTCATTTTTAAATTAGAGCTTATTTTTAACTTTATATCTACTCTCCAAAATGAAACCTGAATTTTAATACTGCTTGATGAGAAATATTTAGAGGGAGTTGTTTGTTAGACATACAGCCCTGACTCTTAACCCTTCTTCTGTAATATAAGAAGGGTAAAAATAAATAAATAAATAGATAGATAGATAGATAGATAGATAGATAAACAAACCAATAAATAAAAGACAACTTAAAGGAATACTGTTGCTTTTTTTTTTTTTTTTTTTAAGAGAAAGGAAATGGAAGCATGGAAAAATCATTGTTCTTATACTGTTTATAAGTTGTTAAAAAACAAATTTAACCAAGTGGATTTGAAAATCTAATTGACTTTATAAAGTGATTCATGAATGGGCAGTATTCCATCTAGGGAGCAGAAAGGAGCTCCACTGAGCTAAACAAAAGAAAGGCTTTTACAGGCAAAGAGAGGGCTTAAAAAAAGAAGAAAAAAGTAATTTATTAGCAAGGAATGCATTGTTTAGGCAAAATTGCCCTCCTCAGAGGAATAGGATGGGTCTGTCAGTAAATTTCTCAGTAGTGATCAGGAAATTCCATGTTGACTTGTTAGTGGTTGCATTCCTAGTTGGGGTTGAAACTACAGTTAGATTGGGTATTAAGTTGTGGTTTGCTAACACACGGAGCCTTACCTTAAGTAACTCCATCATGGGCCTGTGATTTTTTTTTTTTCACAAGATAAAGATCATATCCTATGTTATCCTCTCCCAGAATGTGAACATGACATTAAAATAAGCCCTTGTAAGTGACTATTACACTTAAAAATTATTAATGTTTAATAAATTTAAATAATATATACAGTTACAATTTTAAAATATTCGTATGTAACACGTTATGTATGAATGATAATTTAGATAAAAATTGCCCAAAATTATTGGATGTTTTTGTAAAATTTATATGCTGTAATAGAGACATTTGGTAGTTATTCCCTTTCTGACTTAATAAAGGACATATTTCTAATTTTATATCATAAAGCAGAAACTGCCCAGCCATTAGATAGTTCGTTGTTTTGAAGGACTGGCAAGCTATGCAACCTACCTAATGGAGACAAAGGCATTTTTAAGAGCCATACTGGATGTACCACAGAAGAGTTATTGCTTTTGTTTTTTAATTGAAGTATAATTAACATAAAGTGTTATATTAGTTTCAGGTGCACAATATAATAATTAAACAATTCTAAACATTTTTCAGTGTTCATGGGAAGAGCCATTGTATAATAGATGATGGATGCTTCTCTTATCTTTAGTGACTCATCTTAATACTATCCAAGATGACAAAAGAAATGTCCTTGACCTATGTCTTTAATGTTGCCTTAAACAAAAATAGAGCTGACTATTTTGACTTCCTGTTTTGTCTTAAAAATTAGTAACTCAGAGGCACTTGGGTGGCTCAATCCTTTAAGTGTCTGGCTTTGGCTCAGGTCTTGATCTCAGGGTCTGGGATCGAGTCCCACATCAGTCTCCCCACTCTGCAGGGAGCTTGTTTCTGCTTCTACCTCTGTCTCTCTTCTTTCTCTCTCTCTCTGTCCTTCATGAATAAATTAATAAAATTTAAACAATTAATAACTGAGAATTAAATATAAAGAAGGACAAAAGGGACAAGAAATTGATATTACAAGTAGTAATTTAGAAAATAAGAAAGCTAGGATCAGAACTGGGTGTAAGGCCAAATATCTCCCTCTGAAGGTTTGGATGCTTAGGATTTTTTCCCTAGGAATCAAGAAAAAATAATTTAACCATAAAAATATGAGGTTTTTAAAAAGTCCATTACAACAATCTATATTTATTATATCAACTCAGTAAATACAATATGAAATTATAATAAATATATATTTTTTAATTTTAGAGGCAATAAATACAGAAAAAAAGAAACACCAAATAACAAAAATTTAATTTGTTTGGTTATCTGAACATTGAAAACTCTTCAATATCAAACCTATCATTACTCTGAAAGGCAAGCTGCATGTCCACAAAGTTAATGACAAAACAAAAATATATTTATGATTAAATAAAAATATACAAAAACATAAAAGCATTCCCCTTTGAAAAGGATATGAAATAATGCAAACGAGTAGACATAGTATGCATGTTACAACCATACATATAATAGCAGAAAGCAAAAACTAAACTCTGAAAATATAAATCCCCTTTAAGGCAGCTAAATAAACTGTAACATGTCAATAAGATGAAATATTGTGGAGCCATTATAGAAGATTACATAGAACTATGGTTTTCCCATCTGTGGTCCACATAGCCTTAAGAGTCCCAGGGAAAGAAAAGGAGAATATTCCATCACGTGGGGAACTATTCCAATCAAGTAAGTACACGTTTATCTAACTTTCGTTTTGAATTTTGAAGAACCGGATCATTGCTCAAAATGTGTTAAATATTAGTAATCTCTAAATCTAGGACAATATGAGAAAATGATGATATGGCAGTGGAAAAAGCCGTTTATAAAATCAATGAAATTTACTGTACACAACACTCATATATAGCCAAAAACATACTCCACATTTTTTTTTCCAATGATTGGTTCTCTTTGGGTTGTGGGTTAACAAATTTTCTCTTTTCTCTTATTGATTTCTTAAAATTTTGTAAATGTTTAGCCACTAAACTCAAATTTGCAACTGTCCTACAAAAGTGAAAGCTGTCACTCAAACGCTGTATCTCACCTTACAAATTGAATGTTAGAAACCTATAAAACTGACTTCAGTGTTTCATTTAATCAACTTGATTATGAAAATTTAAATAATACAGCACAGAATACGATAAAGTTATTTGTTGGATTCTTATATAGAGAACGAAAAGTCCCAAAAGGGGTGTATTTTTAAAAATAAAGCACAAGGCTTAAGAGGGGGGCATTTAGGTAGAAAATAACTTGGTTCAAATAACTTGAGCCATTTTGTCTTAACCCAAGAAAGTTGTATAACTATTATAAAACTTAGTTTCCCCAACTCTAGCATTGAAATAAAAATAGTATTTACTTCCTTGGGTTGTCACAAGAAAGATCTTTATAATGAGCAAATCTTTAAAAAATGCTAACACACACTGTATGTTAACTGACTGGAATTTAAATAAAAACTTAAAAACATTTTTTTAAAAAGTGCTAACACAATGCTGAGCACTTGGCTTGTTAAACGTGCTCAGGAAAAGAAATGTTAGGCTGTTACTGCTGGAAGAACCTGATCGCATTAGAAGACTGGCACTATAATGAACAGTAAGTAGATGGTAGTGAATGTCTTCCCTTGTCTCCTCAGCAAAGGGCTTAGAAAGGAGAAAATCCGAAGGACAGCAATAGGGCATGGGAATTGTTGGGGGGGGGGGGGGTGAGTATGAACTCCTCTGTCCTTCTCAGAGAGCTTGTAGGCAGAGGAAGAGGAAGGCCTGGAGGTACTTTGGCTGGGACAGTCCATGACCTTCTTGATCTGAAACAAGAGGAAGTTAATGACATCCTGGAAAGAGCTGGAGTGGGAAGGACTGGGCAAAGGTGAAGAACACTGCAGAGCTTCACCGCCAGACCCTGGGGAGAGAGTGCCAGCCTTTCAGGCTTCTGCCTTCCTCCTAAGAAGGAAAAACTCCAGTTCTCAATATGAAGTCCAAACTCCTGTTTGTACTGTGTAGTCTTCCTACGGTTCTGCCTGTGGTGCAGTCACTGCACACCTGAACTACTGACACCTTCCCGCCGCCTCCTGTAATTCCCCTCTCCTCTTCCCTTGCTTCCTCAGCTCACATCTCATCTTCTAAGACTCCTTTCTTGCCCTTTTCATGGGAAACATAACACACTCTCTTTTGTGCCTTCAAAGTTCTTGTGTTCCTCACCAATGATAGCACTTTTCAATATATAAAATTTAATTATTCATGTTTGCTTCCCCAACAGAATAATTTTAGAATTTTAATTCCTCTGTCCGCGAGTCATTAGCACTGCCCTCATCTATAAACCTCCCTCGCTTCTCGACTTTCCAAATCTCACCCAAATATGACTGGTTGTTTCAAATTTTTGATCATCTCATCCCATCATCTGCGGTCTGTCTTCTGTACTTCTCTTGTGCTTCACTTATTGCATCAGCCATCTAGAAATTAAATCCTAAAATAAGTTCTACTTGTTACGTTTTTACGACTTTCCACGTGCCTCTGTGAAATCTTTTCCACCCCAGTACACCCTTCATTGCTCTGACTTAGTCACCTGCCATGTCAAAAATCCCCTGCCTGCTCTCTGCTCCTCCTTACTTACCTGAGAGCTATGCCTCTGCTGAATTACTCCAGCTCCACGGCCTCCGCATAGTCCCTTGCATATGTCTGCAAAAATTCAGTTATATTACTAGGAACTCCTTCATCTCTCACTTCCAAGAAAGACAGAATTTTGAACTTGAATTTTCCCAGATAAAAATACCCTATAACTCTCTCAAGTCGGAAAAGGTGCCCCTTCCCTATTGCCACTTCTATCCGGAGGTCCAAAAGAGGAGGTGGAAGTGTCATTGTGTCATTCCACCCCCACCACGGCCGGAGGACCTTCTGCTGACTGTGTGTACCAGGGGCCCCCAGACCTTGAAGTCTTACTCTCCTCAGGCCTCTTTCTTGTCTTATTCCTGCCACCTACTGTCCTTTAGGGTCCCTAACTCTATCCTTGTTCAGAGGTTTCTCACTCATTCCATCTATCTTGAAACCTGTCAGGATCCTGGACTATATTAGTACCCACGCAAATAGTCCAACTAAACTCCTGACCCATGTAACTTAAAAGACCTTCACCTGGAAATAAGTCAGAGAAAGAAAGTCCTTGTGTCTTTACTTATATGTAGAATCGAGAAAACAAAAGAACAAAGACCAAACAGACTCTTATGTACAGAGAACAAACTGGTGCTTGTCAGAGGAGAGGGGAGTGGAGTGGGCAAAACAGATGAAGGGGATTAAGAGGTGCAACTTTTAGTTGTAAAGTGATGAAGATAAAAAGTACAGCGTAGGGAATACAGTCAATAATATCATAATAGTGTTGGACAGCGACAGATGGTGACTGTACTAACCGTGGTTAGCACTGACGAGGGTATATAGACTTGTCAAAACAGTATGTTGTACACTTGAGACTAATATAACACCGTATGTCAACTATATATCAATAATAAATGATACAAAAGACCTTCACCTTACTTAACTAGTTGGCCTCTTTCTGGCAAGGGCTTCTTTACCTTTACATTTTTTCAATTCTAAAATTTTCCTTTCTGCTCTAATTTTTACTTTTAGGTACTTCAGTACTTCCCTATAGTGACAAATATTCTTACTAGCTATTAAAGGTCAGCTAACCTATGAAGAAACATTAATACTGATGAAGGTGTGGTTAGTAAAAGGAAAAAGGATCAGAAGAATGTGGTTGGATAATGTTGGAGTCAGGCAATTTGGTATCTGACAGTCTGCAGACTTCTCCAAAAGTAGGTGAAGTTTGTCTATAGTAACACTGTGACTTTTTTATTCTGCTAGTTCCTCTCACTCTCACACAATCTTCTGATGGCTTAAATCAGTTCATCTTACGTGGGTGTCAGGCATTCTTCTCCTTCTAGAATTTTACTTCCTCTATCACCTATCTAAGAATGCAATACTTTGTATACTTAAGTTCTCTTATTGAGTGGTATATTAGTAAGAACACAGGCTCACATGTTGGTAGCCACCATTTACTCATTAGTTGATGCATGACCTTGTATGGAAATAAATTTACTTAACTTAGGGACGGTTTGGTTTCCTTACCCTGCTTTCCCTACATTGCATGGTTCTTGTGAGGACAAAAGAGAATAATAACTAAGACTTTAAGAATTGTTAAGAACCATATAAATTAATAAATGAATATATTCCATTCTATTGCTGGATGGCTTATTATTCTGTCTGGGAAACTAACGGTTGACTCTGGTAGGTAATACCTTTTGTCAAAACCATTATATGTAATAATAACATTGTTAAACAAGGACATCCAATGATTAGATCCAGGAAAGAATATCCATTATGAAAACTATGTTCCATCAAGTCAGAGGAAGATATATTTCTGATAGGTAAAACTCCCTTGACACATCAAATTTCATGGCCTTTTAGAAAGAACTCACTAGGTAGCATTTCATAATTAAATTTTAACTCAGTTTTCTCAAATGTCTTGAGTAAGTAAACTCCTCATTAATGGCAAAATGAATAAATTTTGGTTGGCAGTGGCAAGAAGGTAGTAGTATTGGTAACACACAAACAAAAAGTTACTAATAGAATATCCTACCCACATAAAGAATATAAGGTTGGGTAAGAAAATGCTTTATTCTAGACCTTGTCATGAAGGTAAACAATGTCATGGAAATACGATTCAACACTTTTAAACATGTTTTTGCTATGTATGTTACATGTTTTTTTACAATTTTTACATGCTGTCAAGTATTTTTTTTTAACTTTTTTAATATGCCAATTTCACCATTGGTAAGTTTAAAGGAGACTATACATTACATTTTCAAATCTCCTAGTTCCTTGCTACTCAAGGTGTGTCTCACAGATCATCAGCAATGACATCACCAGAAAACTTGTTAAGAATGCAGGATCTCAGACACATCTCAGACCTACTGAGCGTGAATCTGAAATTTAACAAGATATCCTAGCGATTCATAAGTACATTAAAATTTGAGAAGCACGTTCTAATTCACAGTTCTGTGAAAATATCAAATAGTACAGGATTTCATTAATAAAAATTCTAAACTCTCTTTTCTAGTCCCTTCTCATATTGCAACTCAAATGTTCCCTGGTTTGTGGTCATTATTAGAAATTTTGTCTTTACCTTCTACACATTTTCTATGCATATACAAATATAAAAATGTAATTCATAAATTCTCAGAAGTTTACAAATCTATGAGGTAGGAAGACAATTTGAGCACAAAATAATTAGTTGAAATCTTTAAAAAATCATGTTCTAATAATGGATAATTTTAAACGAGTACCTTGTTTCAGTTACTGCACACTTCAAAGTGTGTAACTCATTTTTTTTCTCTCACGTAGGAAGTGGATGTTATTGAGCAGATGAGAACATTGAGGCACGGTGATTTATTCAAGATAACAGCAGGTTAATGAGTGCCAAGATTTAAACTTACAATATGACTCCAAAGCCCTACCTTGCAACCACTACTTATGCCACCTTACTCAGATTATGTGTTTTATTTTAGATCTCCAGAGATCTATTGAGAAGCCGCTGAAGAATTAAAAAGGAGCTTTTAAAAAATACAAACACAAAAGTAAACATGTTCCATATTTCCAGTGATGTCATATATTCATAGTAACCAACAACTTCCTGAAAAGAACTCTATTTTATTTCTGGGTACCAAGGTTCTGTTCATACAATACCTGAGAGTAGTTACTAAGCATCTATTGTTAATCCTCTGGTAGGTTCCAAATGACATGTGGGTTTCCAGAGAAAAACAAAGTTATCTTTCACATTTCCCAGTAGATTTCCTTCTGGAAGGTTAGCTGTTTATCACATAACTAAAGGACACTTTCCTAGAAGACTCACCAGCTATAAAGCCAAATGAGAGAATCATGACAAACTAATTTTGAAACTTTATGTTCTGAATTATTGACTGTCTCATACAAAGTAAGTCCACCAAAGAAAGTGTGAGTCTGGACCAGAACATGTTGCAACAATATACATAATCTCACATAGTAAATTTACCACTTAGTAAGTTTGAAAAATCTATGTCTATTGCTATGATACTTCTTTTCATTTTTGTGCTAGTTTTATTTTTTATTTTTTTTAATTTATTTTTTATTGGTGTTCAATTTACTAACATACAGAATAACCCCCAGTGCCCGTCACCCATTCACTCCCACCCCCCGCCCTCCTCCCCTTCTACCACCCCTAGTTCGTTTCCCAGAGTTTTGTGCTAGTTTTACTAACAAATATGAATTCAAGGAAGAAATTATTTTTCCAATACCAAAAAACTAAAAAGCAAAAAAGCCTTCTATTTAGTTGTCCCTTAACTAACCTATTTCCACTTTCATTTGTTGAGGGACTCCTGGATTTTCAAAACCAATTTGGTGTATCATTAGAGTGGCCATGCCATGGTGTGCCTGAAATAGTCCTAGCTTATGTTGTTTTTCTACTGTAATTACTAAGAGCAGACCATTTCATTATTAAGAATATTCACTGTTGAATGGTCAATTACATGTTCACCTCACTTATGACTCTATTACAACAGAAAATTGATATTCAGGTAATAATCTCATTTTTCCTTTACTCATGGGGCAAAAGCCAATTTGACTATAAATGGACCAAATATGTATTTCAAATCTAAGCTTTGCTTTACTGGCTGGAATAGATCAAATTTAACTGATAAAGCAAATGAAAAATATCAATAAAGATAAGTGAATTTAGGCTAAAATTTCGTAGGATTTGGCATTGTACAAATCTACAATGAACTCATGAAACCATGTTTTCTCAAAATTTAGTAAACAGTTATATTTTACAATGGTAAGAATAATTTATTAAAAATTATAGCCCAATCAACTATCTTCAATACCTAATTCAGACAAAGTGGAAATTAATCCTTATCTACGCAGATTATAGATAGAAAAATTTGAATTTTGAGTTCATGAGAAATCCCATGGTAGACATACAAATTCATTGAGAGATGGCTGCTCTTATTATGCAGATTAGACACTTCTAAAAGTCTGATTGTTTCCTTCTGATGACAAGCCTTATTATTATCAAATGTCTCCAAAAAGTATGGCCCCCAGACTGAACTGTCCATGGGTACTCTGGAGGTTCTGTTCAAATCTCTATTTATGGGCTCTCAAAAATTATATTATTTGCTTTTTGTGTGTTAATTACCACCATAGTACTAGGCCAGTGATTTTGTTTTGCTCAGCTTTATGTCCATAGTACCTTGTCCAGTTTCTTCAACTCCATGAATAAATAAGCAAATAAAAATAAATGAACAAATGAAGATATGATAGCTTTTTATAAATTACAGTACTTTTTGCTACAGTGTGATTCTGAGTAAGGCATAAATAATTCAGTCATTCTGGATACACCACTGAGAAAAGACAAAAATAAGGCATTATAATGCAGCTGAGGATGCTTGTTCTCAGCCCCTTGAATCAATCAGCGTACAGGCATACTTCATTTTATTGCATTTCACTTTATTGCATTTTTCAGATATTGCATATTTTACAAATTGAAGGTTTGCGGTAATCCTGAGTGCAGCGTCTATCAGCACCATTTTTCTAACAACTTTTGTTCGCTTTGTGTTTCTGTGTCACATTTTGGTAATTCTCACAATAATTCAAGCTTTTTCATTATTATTATATTTGAATTATTGCAATCTTGGTAAAATTTAAACAAAGAATTGCTTCCAATGGATGAGCAAAGAGAGTGGTTTCCTGAAATGGGATCTGCTCATAGTGAAGATACTGTGAAGATTGTTGAAATGACAACAGTGTGTTTAGAATATTAATAAACTTAGCTTATAAAGCAGCAACAGGGATTGAGAGGATAGATTCCAAATTTGAAAGAAGTGCTACTGTAGGTAAAATGCCATCAAACAGCATTGCACACAACAGAAAAATCATGTCTGAAAGGAAAAGTCAATTGATGCGGCAAGTTTCACTGTTATTTTAAGAGACTGCTACAGACACTCCTATCTTTGCAACCACCACCTTGATCTGTTAGCAGCCATCAATATCAAGGCAAAACTCTTCACCAGCCAAAGGATGATGACTCGCTGAATCGTCAGATGATGGTTAGTATTTTTTAGTAAGTATTTTTTAAATTAAGGTATGTACATTGGTTGGTAGACATAATGCTATTGCACACTTAACAGGCAACAACATAGTGTAAACATAGCTTCTACATGGATTGGAAAACCAAAAATTTATTTGACTCAATTTATCACAATATTCACTTTATCGCAATGGTCAGGACCCTGACCTGTAATATCTCCAAGGTATGCCTATAAATAGGAAACACTAGCAAGTTGTTAAAGTTGATAGGATGTAGTCAGCAAGGAAGATATAAGATATAAGAGCATCAATATGGAAAACCACAGTCTCTTCTGATTCCTGTTGTAGAGAACCTTAAACCACTCTGGTATTTCTTTTAACTCAGAATAATGTTCCTGTTATGATTGTGAATAGGCTGTAAACATCATTATAGCTTTATTTAAAAAAATTTAAAATATATGGGATGATTCCTTTCTGGTAAAAATGCACATATAGTTGACATTAATAACTTTTAAAACTTATGTATGGATATTTTCTTTAGCATATGATATTTTTTGTAAAATGTATGATGCCAGTTCATTCTAGGAATAGAATTGGTGATTAGATATAGGGACTTTTATATTTTTTCCTTTTATTCATTTTAAAAGATGGACAAATCAGAGGTATGGGGGTTTTTTTTGCAACATTTAAAATTTAATTCTCGAATAATTATTGCTTTTTTAAAAAATAATTATTGCTTTTAATTAAACAATCTAATAACTAAATTAATGAATGTTACCACAACTAATATCCACAAACAAGGCAAACAAAACATTATGTGATGTACTTAAAATGCAACCAAAATTTATAGGATAATTTTATTTCTTTTTTGGATAAAAAGATCTGAGCACATACAATGTAAGTTACCCCATAAAGTGAATAATTAAAAAAAATAATATATGATAAATTGAGTTTTAAGAGACAAAATAAATAATGAATTTTTCTCATGATCTAGTATGTTGGTAAAAATTGAAAAATTTTAAGACCCTAATTTGTCCCAAGAATTTTCTTTATAGGCATTAGATTTTTCAAAAGATAAAGAAAAGAGAATTTTATTGATATATTAGTCTTTCTAATTATCCATTTAATATAAAATCATGTTCTTATCATAACCATAAATCTAGAAATTTTTGTATTTTAATTCTGAATAATGCTGTTCCATTTCCTATATAGTCTGTATGATCTATTATAGCATGAATCACTCCTTTGTTGGAAACATTCCTCAGAATTTATAGTGAGAGAATTTGGACTGAAAATTAATTTCCTATTTCTAAGAGAATTCTTAGAATTTAAATTAACCTATTGGTTGAACTGAAACCACAAAATTAGCATTTTACTAATCACTAGCTTTAAATAGCTGTGAAGCAAAGACATCTGCCATCACCTTGATCATCAACCAAGGTTGCTTCTTTCCAGTCTTGGGTTCAAGGTATTGTCTTTACATTTAGCAAAACTACTTTGATCTCACATTGTCTAATCTCTTTCACTTTTCATTAAGATGCATCTGAAACTTTTCTGTGTGTTTGCAAATATTGATACCTTCTTATGATATACTGGTAGCTTAAAAATGCATTTGCAAATTTTGACACCATTCATCTCAGATCTTTAGGTGAGAAATTAATATAGTTTTGTAAAGGCCAAATTATTTTTTAATGACAGTAACTAAAACCTTGTATATTGAAAAAGTAGATACATAATTTCAGTAGAAACTATGGTGAAGTAGTTTGAATTATTTCGCCCAATTCAATAGAAACTTGTTAGGCAAAATAATTTCTGGTCTTTTTAATTACTGTAACAAAGACTATTTCTGATAGAATATTTCAAGGCCAGTTTTATTTCATATCATTTTGTTAATAAAATTAATCATATAAAGGTTATGTCAAAGATAGATATAAAAGACAACTTTTTGTAAAGATGGTTAAATTTGAATATTTGGAAGGATACAAATGGATAAAGATAGTAAATTCATTTTGGGTTTATAAATATACTTTCTTTACTAGTATGTTTAGATATTACATTTTATATATACTGCTCAGTATATATAAAAATGTCAGTATTAGCTTGTTGACTAAGGCATAAACAAATTGCACATATGATCTTAAAAAAATTATCTGTGAACTATTTTTCTACCGCATATAAATATCAGTAATTATAGATTACTGCAATTTGATGGAACTCCGGAAATCAAACACAACAAGGCACCTGAATCTTATGATTCTATCCAGTCATCTTCGTACAGTCAAGTCATGGATATTATCAGTATAGCTAAATATGAAGATTCTTTTAAAAAAATTGATAGAGGTTAATAGTTTCTACATAATGCACTGATATCATTTCTTATGAAGATTCTGAAAGAGCAAGATGCTCTGAAATAGGTTTAAAGGAGGAAGACATTTTCCAAAATTTTCAGATAAAATTAAATACTAGCTCTTAGGGGATTTTCATTTATTATCTATTTTGCAAATCTGATGCTCTAGATGGGAAAGCTTGGGTTTTTTAAAAATTATATTTAAATATTGATTATTCTCTATTTCTCTGACAAAACCATATTACCATATTCAAGAATCAAATGTTTTTTTTTAAAAAAAAAAAGATTCAAATGTTTTGTTTTAGAATGTTAGTAGATAAAATTATTGGTAAGCAATTGATATTTCTTAAAGCAAGCACTGAGCAAGACAACTAGAATCATAAACTAAATATATATTGAATAGCAAAATTTTAAAAATCATGTTAATTAAAATACCACTTCTCAAATGAACTTATTTTAGCATAAAATTTCCTTGCTGGAAAATCACAGATTTCTTTTTCATTTTTTATAAGATCTAACTTCTTTTTATTTCTCTTACATAGGCTTTGACAATCATGAAGTTTCTCATCCTTACCTGCCTTGTGGCTGTTGCTCTTGCCAGGCCTGTGAGTACAGCAAAGAATTTAGCAGGTTGTAGATTCTTGTTAGAAATGACCTGATATCTTATCAAACATAAAATATGGAGAATAATAATCTTAAAGCATGGGAAGATTTCTAATTAAAGTCTTGATATTAAAACTATGATAATGCTTCACAAGCCTCAACTCTAAATAAAATGTCTGCCTTGAAATATAAGCACTATTCAATAAAAAAAATTAAAAAATGAAAAGCACAAAAAGAAAATAACAAGATATTGCACAACACAATAAATAAGATCAAAGAATAGAATTAGACTCTTTCCCTGGATCCATTACAGAATTAGCAAATTTGTAGACATATAACAGGTCTCATTATTCCTTACCAAATAAACAAACCAGGGAAACTTGGTTTCAGATAAATTTTGCTATTAAAATATGAACCTTTCTTAAATAGCCATGTTTAAATTCATAGTGTATGTATATTGTGACATTATTATTATTGCATTCTAATTGCTTTTTTGTTTTGCTTTGTTTTACAATTCTCTTTTGTTTTTCACAGAAACTTCCTCTTAGACACCCAGAACTCACTCAAGTGAGTATTCTATTCTATGTTCTAAGAACTCTAACTATGGTATTTAAGTGATAATGTATTGGTAGATTCTAGGCCTGTTCTTCTCTTCTCTATAAAACAGTTTCACATTCACTGAGTTACAATATCTTCAGTTCAAGTGCCCACAAGTTTTTATTTGTTTTCACAAACTTTCTTAGAGAAGAGGCACATGGACTTACATAATGTTTATGGTAAATAAAAAACCTTAATATTCAAGAGAAATAATTAAACAGAATATGTTAACATGATTTATTTTAATGTATTCTTGCTTCTTTCTCTTCTACTTGTACTTTAACATGTGATTGATGATTTGGTTTCATTTTAAACACTGGATCTTAAATTAGATACCTCTACCACACATTTCTGCATGAGCCATGAATTCTCCACTCTGTCCACTGATTGAACTAATACCTTTTTATTTATTTATTTTATTCTTTTCAGAATGAGCTAGACAGCAGAGAGGTAAGATTTTACTCCACCCCAGTCCCCAAACTTTTCTGTTAGCTGTGATGGATAATGAATGTCTTTTTCACTCCAATTTTATCTATCTTCATATGTGTCCAAGTACTCAGTTACTTGGATTACTCTCTCAAATCTCTTTTTTGATTAAATCTTCATTCAATTCCTCCTTTAACATTTTAAGCATAGACTTACTAAATCTCTAGGCCTCGTAAAAAAAGGAACCAAATAGAAGGTCTCTTTAGTTTTAAAAATTAGATCATAAAACTAGAACTATTTACCTTTTCTTCTACCATAAGAAATATGTTACTTTATCTAATTAAAATTGATAACGTGTTCAAACGGACAAACATGCTCCTTCTTTGATATCTTTCATTTTTTATCACTCACAATTTAATTTGACAGGAAGTTCTCAAAGAAAGACAGTTTCTCAGGTTTGCTCTGGTGAGTATTATCTTTTTACCCTTCTTAAAGACAAGCATTTTTCTGGGAAATTTACTTTAATTTTAGTTTATAAATGATTTTTCACTTGGCTTGATCAAATCTCCCTTTCGTTCAGTCACCCAGGCACCCACAAAGAATATCAAAACCAGATATTCAAATATTAAAGAGCTGTTTTAGTTAGTACCTTATGCATTTGCTTCTTTGCAAAACACTCATGGTTTTTTTGCATAACCTAGGTAGAACACAGAACTTCCAAAAACATTACGATGGAACATTTTTTATCTCTAAATGATATCCCTTCATGTGTTGTATTTTGTATAGTTTTATGACTTAATTGCCAAATAAAACACAAATAGAAATTTTACTTCAAAACCAGTATTTTTTTGTATTTTTTTATTGGAGTTCGATTTGCCAACATATAGCATATCACCCAGTGCTCATCCTGTCAGGCGCCCCCCTCAGTGCCCATCATCCAGTCACCCCAAAACCCCGCCCACCACCCCTTCCACTACCCCTTGTTCTTTTTCCAGAGTTAGGAGCCTCTCATTTCTGTAATCCTCACTGATATTTCCCACTCATTTTCCCTCCTTTCCCCTTTAATCCCTTTCACTATTTTTTTATATTCCCCAAATGAATGAGACCATATAATGTTTGTCCTTCTCGGATTGACTTACTTCACTCAGCATAATACCCTCCAGTTCCATCCACGTCGAAGCAAATGGTGGGTATTTGTCGTTTCTAATGGCTGAGGAATATTCCCTTGTATACATAGACCACATCTTTATCAATTCATCTTTCGATGGACACTGAGGTTCCTTCTACGGTTTGGCTACTGTGGACATTGCTGCTATAAACATTGGGGTGCAGGTGTTTTGGCGTTTCACTGCATCTGTATCTTTAGGGTAAATCCCCAGCAGTGCAATTGCTGAAGACCACTATTTTAAGTTTGATAGGCAGCCCAACTTTGCTTGAGTGATTTTTAATGTAACTTTTCTTCTTTCTCTTTCTTTTTTTCTTTCTAGCCTACACCAAGAGAACTAAGAGAGGTAAGAAGATCTCCACAAAATATACTGTAGAGAAGCAAGTGTTGTGCTGTGCATTTATTGCCTTTTTATGGAAATAGATGCTCGGCTTATTGAACCAGACAGAAATGAGATCAAGAGAACTCAGAACTATAACTAAAACAAGATGAAAGATAACAATAAAATGTAGTGGGACAATTTTTAAAAATTATTTAAAGTGAATATTTTCATACAGCTTAAGCAAAGAACACTTAGCAAAGAGAAACTAATGTTAGAAGTGATATAGCAAGAAATATTAGTACATTCATAAAAACATTTATTTTTTAACTTACAGCAGCACAATGCAAGGTACATTTTCTTATAGATGTTCATTCATTTATGTCTCTGTTCACAACATTGTTCTTTTCTTTTCTATCCCTAAGGAATACTTCAGTGAACTGAGCAAGGTTAGGAACACCAATGATATTTAAATGATTTTAAAAGTTTATCCTTTCAAAAATAGATTTTATAAAGTATTGCTTATAAGCAATACTTTTTTAGCTTCAATAGAGAGAACTTCTGAGAGAAAAACAGAATGAAGGAATCAAGGTATCAAAAATTTTCTTAAAATAGTGTGGCAAAAAATATGTAGTCTTGAAGTAGGAAAACTGTTTTAATTTAGAAAAATTTAATTTTTCCATGGCATTTATAGTTTACTTGAACATTTCAGTCAGAAATTCAAAATAACTAATGAATTCTACTGAGAATTATAAAGAATACTGACTTTATTGCCATTACTTTATAGCTACAAGGAGACAAAACATTAGGATGGATGGATGGATGGATGGATGGATGGATGGATGGATGGATGAAGGAAGGAATGTGTGCATGTATGAATACAGCTATGTGCTGGCCAATTGTTTGCACTTGTTGCTAAAGCTGAAGAAATGCCTCATTTGGGACATTACATAAAGGAATATATCTGCTCCAAGAATGTTTTACGTAGTCACAGTTGATTATTCACTTTATTTAAACATGAATTTTAAATTCTGGATTGTCTACTAGATTTTTAATAGATTTGGTATTAAAAGATGACACTGGGTGTTTTTTTGTTTTTCTGATCACTTGGCTATTGCCTCAATTTTCTAATTTCTTGGCTATCTATTTTATTTAGTAACTATTATGTTACATTTGAATATTTATCATGAAACATAAAATTACTTCTCTTTTCCTAAGGTACAGGTCATGGAAGACCCTGAGGTAAGACACCTTTATTTTAATAAACACCACACTTACATATCATATGTAGTATATTCTGTATGCTTTATCTTAGCAAAACTATTTTCTCAAAGTGATTGAGATTTAATTTCTCAAACAGTCCTATTATATCCAAAAATGTACAATGCCATGCCGGATAAAGTTAAAATTGAAAGAGGGAATATGGCACTTGAATGCTAATCAATGGAAATATTGCTTATTTATTAAAATAAGAGCAAAAAGCAAAGTGTGCATGAATGTTCAAAAATGAACCATGAGGTTCCAACAAAAGCTTGCCTCTGCCATCCAGAGTATGAGCTCATTCAATTTTCAGGATAGTCCTTGGGCAGAAAAAATCTATTACAGCAATCACCTGGGATCGATGGGCTATGCTACCCAATCTAAAAATAGGGAAAAAACATCTGTTAGTCCATAATATATGGTTAATCGACTCTCCCAAGAGATGAACAGTCATTTGAATATTAAAATCAATCTTTTAAAATTGTATTTGGGAACAAAAATTATATCCATATATAAATTATAACATACATGACTTAGAAGGAAAACTACATATTCCAAAGGGTAGATGCTTTTAGAGCTAATGTCATATTAGCTCAATACTGAAATTGGTTGTAGTATTTTAATGTTTCCAGTTTATTCACATCAAAGTAGCTCCAGAGGTAGATGAGAATAAACACTGAACCCAGAACTCTGAGTAGCTCTGCTCAATAGGGCTTTTTCCTCAAGTTTCATTTTTTATCACAAAAATCCATATGTATTTTGCATCCTACTCCATCATATATCTGTGTTTATTTTAATAAAAACATTTTAAAATATTGGGTAAGTTATTATCCTCTTCCCACCATCTATTTTAAATAAAATTGACAATCCAAAAAAATGCATTACATTGGCCCTAAGCTTTTCACATCACTTTTTTCAAACCTGAAACCAAGACTTACCAACCCAGTATGAAAGTGTAGAACTTGTTTCCTTCCAATTCTAAAAGTCTCATGGTCAGTAACATTGGTTTTCTTTTTCTTAGCAAAGGCAATCCAGCAGCACTTCATCAAGCGAGGTAAATGATTTTGATGTTAATTCAATATCCCAATTACTTAGGAAACATTATGAAAGCTTATTGTACCATGAAGGTTACATATTCTATAAGTCTCATTGCACAAGGTGCTATGTATGCGGCTTTCTTTCAAAATTCTAACACATGTGAGTATCAACCCAACAGAAGTAAGAAAAGAACTATTTATCAGAGACAAAATTACAGAATTGTTTTTGGACAAACAATCATTATCTGGCCATCTGTGGTGTCCAAACATGTTTTTTTTTTTTTTTCCTTAGTTATCTTGCCCTTAACAGATTTTAGCAGAACTCAATCTTGTCATTAAAAAGTATAATGATGACTGTGCTTCTAAATAATGTAAACATGTTATATCCTGTGTAAAAACCAACCAATTTTAGGTTAATTAATCACAAATTCCTTGTCCCTTGTTAGCCTAAAGAAAAACAGTAGCAGGCATAGAAGGTGATGAAGTCCTTTTATTAACTTTGGGAGACCTGCTTGCAAATTATAAAATAAAACCAATCCAGTTATGTGGGGTTTCTGTAAATTCAATAAAGGTGACTATTTTATAACCACCTTCAACATTCTGAATAACCTGCCTGGTGACAGCAGGAAGAAGGGAAAAGGAAATCTGGATATAACATGTTATATCAAATTATTTATTTTGTCTCAGTAATGCATTATTTTGTGGCTAAAAATCAGTTAACCAGTTATTTAGTAATAGTGTCTAGTTAATTAGTATTCTTACCTTAAATATAAATTAATAAGTCACAAAATTAAAAGTGTGCTTGTTTCTGTTTTTTTGAAGGAAGTTGTTCCCAATAATACTGAGGTGAGATATATTAAATTTAAAAAATACTAGTATCCTAAGATTTGTTACAATTTACTTAAACAACATATATGTATATGTTTTGTTTGTTTGTTTGTTTTTTAGCAGAGGCAGATTCCAAGAGAAGACATACTCTATCAACGCTATCTGGTAAAATTTCATTAAAAGTTTATCAAAGGCAAATGTACCAAGGAATAAGAATGTTATATTGGTAAATTATTTCTCCATCTCATTACCTGCTAAAATCTAATCCATAACGAGTTGTCTGAAGGACTCTAGTTATTGACTGATCCCTCTCTGAAAGTAACACTAACAACTTTTTTATTTCAGGTATTTAATTCATACTTTCAGCTGAATATTTGTATTACATAGCCTGCTTTAGATCTGAATAGACTAGTATTTAAATGACAGTCTATAGATTTGACCAGACTTGAATTTGCCCCTAAGTTTTACCTTTTACCAGTGTGTGATGTTAGACAGTTTACTTTTTTTTTTTTTAAGATTTTATTTATTGGGACTCCTGGGTGGCTCAGTGGTTGAGCATCTGGCTTTGGCTCAGGTGTGATCCTGGAGTTCTGAGATCGAGTCCCACATCAGGCTCCCTGCATGGAGCCTGCTTCTCCCTCTGCCTATGTCTCTGCCTCTCTCTCTCTGTGTCTTGAATGAATGAATGTATGTATGAATGAATGAATGAATGAATGAATAAATAAATAAATAAAATCTTTTAAAAAATAAAGATTTTATTTATTTATTCATGAGAGACACAGAGAGATATGCAGAGACATAGGCAGAGGGGGAAGCAGGTTCCCCACAGGGAGGGAGCCCCATGTGGGACTCGATTCCCAGGATCCCGGGATCATGGCCTGAGCCAAAGGCAGATGCTCAACCACTGAGCCATGCAGGCATCCCAGACAGTTTACTTATCTGCTATAATTCTTAATCTAAATTCTAAAATGACCAATAATAATAAATATTAAATGATGTGAGAGCAGTTTAAAAAATCCATGCATAAAGTAAATGATCAATAAATGTGGCCAACACCAGAAGCATCAACATTTTTTCCCTCAGTTCATCCAATATTTTGATTTCATTTGACCAAGTTTAAATCTTTGATCAGAAAAAAAAAAAAAAAAAAAAAAAAAAAAAAAAAAAAAAAAAAAAAAAAAAAAAAAATCTTTGATCAGAAAGCAAAAGTCATTTCTAATTTTCTTAGTAATTCTGACACAAGATACTTTATAAGTAAAATTGCCTGAATACTCACTTATATCTGTATTTCAAGTTAAAAATAAGTTAAGAAAGTAGCTTTTGTAATGTCTTAAAAAATAATTGACGTAGTCCAAATTATTTGTGATAGAATTAACACTAAAGTACAATTAATAGTTCCTCATTCTTTACTTCTGGGAAAAACATTGTAGGATTCTAGCTTCATCACTTGATAATGATGGGATTGTACTGAATGGAACCCAAGCAACTGAGAATGTTTTTTCTTTTGAATAGGAACAGCTTCGTAGACTGAGCCAACACAACCAACTGCAGGTAGTAATATTTTATTTATAATACAAAATCATATTCTGCAGAACTAAAATACATTAAATTTTAAGTTGGATTCACTTTGAAAGTTGTATTCATCTTTCTCAAGAAATTACTCTAGCCTTGGTAGTTAACAACTGAAAGACTATTCATATGATTATCTATATATTTGCTATCAGAGCCATTTCTCTCTATTTATGCCTGGATTAATACTATCATATCCATAATTACTAACCATGGAGAAATTTACTTTGTCTAAATTCCACATCAAAACCTCTTACAGTCTCTCTGATGATGCATTATATTTAGGACTTTATCATGTGTTTATTTTCCCATGTCCAGCCCTGATTGAGAATTCTATAAACATTCCTGCTCATGAAAGCACGGATGTGTCAAATAAACTTTCCATTTAAGGAAATAGGAGGAACCTAGGAGTCCTAAACTTTCAAAACGTTTCTGTCAAACTCTGTAAGAAAGAATGGCCAAGTTGAGCTTGTCTCTGGACTTGTTTCCTTATGTATGTGAAATGGAAATATAGTTATTCTTGCTTCCCAGTGTTATTTGAATAATGAATTAACAATCTCCTACTCAGCTAGCCCTGAGTGGGGCTTGTAGCAAGTCCAATAAAATGTTCATTCCTTCTCCTCCTGTCTTTATTTCTCAGTCTCTATAGATTTTTTAAAATTATTTATGAGCGACATGAGAGAGAGAGGCAGAGACATAGGCAGAGGGAGAAACAGGCTCTCCACTGGGGAGCCTGATGCAGGACTCAATCCCAGGACTCCGGGACACTAGCTGAGCCGAGGCAGATGCTCAACTACTGAGCCACCCAGGGGTCCCTCTCAGTCTCTATAAAGTTTACTGTGCTCATGAACTTCTGACATTACGAAGGTCTTTTATCAAGAAGTGCATTTGAACTACAATATGGATAGATTAAAAACATAAATCAGCACAACCATTTAGTTTTAATCCTTTTGGTTATTATAAGGTCATTCACTTGGGAGGAGAAAAAAAAACCTTATTTTAGTTACATAAATCAACTTAATTAGTACTTTAGGGAAAAAGCCCTGTCCTAATTTAGCAAAATGACATTTTTCATTTTCTTCTCTTACCAATGTAGGAAAAGTCAATAATTAACTTAATTTGGACCCCAATTGTTACTCTTATATCAGTGTCCAAGTTGTTTGTGTTTAAAATAAAGTCCAATAAATTTAAATATATCAGTACCCTACTGAAATTTATCCTTAATGATCTAAGAAATTACCAGAATAATATATTTTATTATTTTAGCTATGATATGACTAAGCTATAAGGTTATAAGCAAGTATTATTATTATATTGGTCTTACAAAAGTGTTCATTGTATTTCATGGTTGTGTCCTGAGTGCTAAGCATAGTCATCCTCAAATATATGAAAGCACCTAGGAAATGTTCATTATTCATACATAAATAAAATCAATAGACTAAAACAAAATGTTTTCTCTTCCTTAGGGAACTATCCATGACCAGGTAAGATTATTTATTAAATATAAAATATCTTAATATTTTCTTCATGTGTTATGTTTTTATAATACGTGCTTCTCTTTTTTTAACAAATATATCCCAAAAGAAAAATTGTTCTGCTAATCATATTTGATAATATTTAAAAATTTACCAAAGATCAAATTTAAATAAATGATTATTAAATAGCCATGAAGAGAAAATATGTAGACAGAAAATTGGTAGGTTATTTTCCCTCAGTATGCGAACTTTACAAATTCTTTATTTTTCCAAACTATAGTTTGATTTTTTTTTCTAAAGTGCAAAATAAGAAGTGTTTTGAAACTTTTTCATAATTCTGGCATAGAATACAGTTTCTCCTGAATTTCATGGATCATGCTATATTTATGGGCATGAATTTTTTAAAATTTTATTTTTTGTAAAATGAATGTATTGTACCAGATGTATAAGTAACTCAAAATGTGCTTTATTCACTTTTATACAGCAACAACTTCGCAGAGTGAATGAAAACAACCTCCTCCAATTGGTAATATTTTGCTTAATAAATTGCACAGTAATAATATCCTGCAAAGTTTAAATGTGTTTGTTTTTAAATAGCCTCACACTTAGGAGGTGATTGTTTTCTTCTCCAATGGTTATTTTTCACTCCCAATTTCCACAATAATTTATATTCATTGATCTGAGAGATTAGAATTACTTGTCACTATTCTCTGGATGGGATCTGTTCTAGTCTGTCTGTTTTAGCTGATGTGAGAGCATTGTATTATAGTCATAAGCATTATGAAGTGTTAATCTCCTTGGTATATTAATTTCTCTTTTAACTTATTTCTTAATTATATATCTTTATGCCCATAATCTGTTTCTAAAACTCAGTTTCTATTAGGAATCTTGAACTCTCAAACTGGTAGACATACTTTTGTTTTAAAGAAACCATCTGGAGAGATACTGAACATCTCTGTAAAAATACTCTCTGATCTTGTTTTCTCATCTGTGAAATGAAATTGTCAGTAATACATAATAGATGCCAGTTTTTCCCCTGCCCTAAATTCCATTGATTTCACAGTGTTCCTAGGGATTCTGATTTCATTTTTAAGGCAATAAGTAGGTACTCTGTACTATGTGCTGCCATAACGGTTCTGATTCCTGTGAACAAGCAGGTCAATTCCATACTAGTTATGGAGCTCTCCAACCATTACTTGCCATTTAGTGAATCTTATAAAGGTTGCTGAAAATGTTTCACGTGTTTTAGAAGAAATTGACTTCAGGTAATATGATTGGCAAAATCAGTGTCACTGCCTAAGTCTCTAACATGAAAAGTATTTCAAATAGGTTGCTTCTTCCAATTTTGAAGCTTCATTCAGCCTTCAAAAGTAACTCTGACTCTTTTTCTTTCCAGAGATTTCACAGAGTAATCATCCCTTGTATTGCTAATAGCCATGTCAGAAATTAATGAAACAGTTCATTTTCAGAGATTCAAAACAGCAATTATTCATACCCTGTTGCTTTTCAATGGTCTTTCCTTCCAGCCTTTCCAACAATTCTACCAACTTGATGCTTATCCCTATGCTGCTTGGTATTTTCCTGCACAAATCATGCAGTATATTGCTTATCCACCATCCTTGGACATCACTAAACCCATTGCCTCTGAGAACATTGAAAATGCTGAGGTTGTGCCCCAGTGGTGGTAAGTTCATTTAAATTACTGCATAGTGATGTTCCTCCAAAAGACATAAAACAAAATCACTTACAGAATGTACCACAGAAACAGATGTAGAATCAACATGGCAAAGCAGTGTTTAGTGCCTCATTCTGAACCGGAAAATTGATAATACCTTCTGTGGCATCTATGGCTAACATTAATCCAATAGAATATGTGGAGCAGTGCTATCTATTCTATGAGTGAAATTCATTCTTGATGAGGTGGGAAAATAAGCTTTTCTCCAAAAAAGAATATGAAGAGTTCCGTTTTAGAATTCAGTTTTCTTCTCCTTGCACTTCTATTAATCTTTAAATGCCTTTCTTTTGGTTATACCCATGATATACATAAGAATAGAGCACAGGTTTTGGTATCCAGTAGTCCTAAATTCAAGTTCCAACTTTTTGCTTACTTAAAATAATAAAACAATGTTTATTTTTCATATCTCTGAAGGTGATTAAATATAGTCATCTTTGCAAAGTATAGTTCTGGGATAATAGACACAGGAAATAAGTAGCAGTCATTTTTTTGAGCTAATAAAATTTTATTGCTGACTATTTTGATCAAATAATTTTAATAATTTTTGTTCTTTCAGAAAAATTAAGAATTCTCAGGAACTCCACAATTATGGCTGTTGGTAAGTTTGGAAATTACCTGTCTAACCATTAATTGTATTTCCATTTGAAGGCAAAGTACAAAGATGATTGTAGGCTATATATTTTTTTTTTCTTTTTGTTGAAGTGTAGCTACTTGTGTGTGAACACAGTAGCACTTAAATAATTACATTAGCTTAGAAATTTATAATTTTTTTGTTTCCTAATCATACTATATTTAAACAGCAACTTAAAAATATCTAATTTTAACTAATATAATTTATAATATTGAAACGCCTATACAAATATAGAAGTGTGGATGTTACTAATTTTCTATGAAGATGTGACCTTGAGACTCAGGTGAACCCAACAGTTGTATCCAGTTCTTTGAAATCACTGCAGTAGAAATCCTTAGCAAGTGACATAGTGAAACCAAATGATCGTCTCTCAACAGGCAAATAGACTGAAATATCAACAGATTTTTTAAAATTACCTTCATCCACCATATTGGAGCTTTTAATTGTGTGTTTCCTTTCTCAATGGTGGAAACTTCTTTTTCAACAGATCAAACTAAAGTAAATGATAAATTCTGACCCACATGAAAATTTTATCTTCTAATTGCCTGCCATATGTTTTATATTACTGCAAAGGAGAATACTATCTACTAATAAATTCTTTTCAAAACTTAAAAATCAAGAGAAATGGATATACTTATTAGCAACAGGAAAGCACAAATAACATTGTGAATTTTATCTTAAAATGAAGAGAAAATGACAGTTAAAATGTGCATATCATAAAAGTGTCTCTTCAACTCAAAATATGTAGTATACCTAACCACATATTTGTTTTTCTATTTGCAGATGTGACTGAAAATTCCATTCTCTAAAATTTTCCTGTCTTCCATGTAAAACCATCTTATCCAAACATTTAGACTATTATTTTAGAAAAAGATAATCCCAAGTTTTTGAGGTCTTTACTGTGTATTAAACAGAATATCATTATTTTCCTTAAAACCAAAATTTCCTAACAGTTTATTGTCATGACATATGAAGGCCACTGAATCAGAGGGTATTGAAGTCTTTACTAAGTTTCTATTACGGAAATTTTGTTCAAAACTCTTTGAATTGCTTCTTCTGTGTCATCATTCCATGTAATTGTGTGCAGTGACTGAGATTTTTTCCTTTTCTTTTCAATAAATTACAATTTTAATGCACAGTCCACATTTTCTGTCTTTATTCCTATTCACCCGTGTTTACATAATCCTTTTAAGAATATATAGCATTTTGTTTTCACTAAATTTTATGATACTTTCAATCACATTTTAGTGAACATTAAAATGTCACTTCTGACTGATGCTGGCAAATTATAAACATGGTCCATGATCTTTCACTTGAAGTCAGTTGTTTGTAGAATATTTCCCATGAGTGTGGCTGCAGAGAGGACAGCACTGTGGCATTTGTGGGTATACTGGGAATTCGAAAGACCTAGTTATACAACTTATTTACACCATTAGGACCTATTTGGGCCCAACCTGCCTGATTATAGCTGAATTTATAGGTAGGAAGGTTAGTCATAATCATTTAAAGAGTTACCTAAGTACATAGTCACCTATTAGCTAAGTTGGGCTGTTCAGTAGCCTCCAGAGCCCAATGAAGAGCGCTTTCTCAAAATGACAATTGTTACTTGCTCTATTATCCTAAAAGCTCCACATGAGATATACTTTTGGGGGTATACTCCAGATTCCCAACTAACCTAACATGCCATGACCCTTTAAGAACCACTGTATCTACCAAGTGATAACATACAAGAGAGAAGGCCTTCTGTACCGTGGCCTAAGCCATAAACTGCTCTGCATCCTACCTATAATATATATTATATACACGTAACACCCAAACATAAATTTTTTGCCTTGAAAATGAAAAGAAAGCCATTTAGAGACTGGGTCTTCTCCCTTTTCTCGGGGTTAAGAAGTACATGCTGAAACAAGTTGTTTTTTTATCTAGAGAAGATTTGTCAACATACTCAGAGTACTGGACCTGCAGGAAGTTAATGGAGAGTACAGGCCCCTGTGTCTTCATAAAATTCATCTACCAGTTTCTGTCATTATGCCATTTCCCAAGCCCTCAAGGATACTGATTTTTCTGGTGTCATGAGTCCTAGAGAAATAAGGTCATCAAAGGGCACTTGGGTGGCTCAGTCTGTTGAGCCTTCAACTCTTGGTTTCCACTTAGGTCATGATCTCATAGATTGTGAGATCAAGTCCCATGTCAGGCTCTGCACTCAGTGAAGAGTCTGCTTGAAGATCCTCTCTCTGCCTTTTCCTTTGCTCTTTCCCTTTCTCAAGTAAATAATCTTTAAAGAAAAAATAAAGTCATCAATTTAATGAATGCATAATGATCGATGGAATAAAATAGTCATGTTTCCTGCAGACTAAACTGTGGTGCAAGACTAGAGTCGACTTGTCCTTAAAACTGTCCCATGAGGTGGAAGCCTCTGTTTGAAAGATAAAAAACAAAGACTAGCCATGTAACTAAAATATGCCTGCATAAAAAGATTTTTGTAAGAGACCCTCCCAACAAGTAGTTTTGAGATTCCTGGTACTGAGGTGTTTTGCTCAGTCAGCCTCTATGGATGGTTTAAGAGCTGGAGATAAAGTATATCCTGTGCTACCAAGCAGTGGGAGGACAAACAAGTTGCTCCTGAGATCTCAGCAACTTTTGTACTGTGTATCCTTCGCCTGCTGTTGCTGTCCTGTGTTTTTTGCCTGTCATAAAGCTGTTTTTATCACCGTATAAACTGCTTGGTCTTCTGAATCCTTTCAGCAATAAGAAACCTAAGATGATTGCATGTAATTAACAGAGGCTGCACGGAAGTACTGCACCTCTGAATAACATACAGAAAAAAATATAAAGCAGGAATTAATTTGCAAGTTCTCTCCCATCTCCTCTTTTCCATTTTTCAAATTTCACCCCATTAGGGGATAAAATCATACATTTTACAGTAGCATGATACAGCCATTCCATGGCTTCTGAGGAAATGAGGTCCATTGGCCTAGTATGGAATTATATTTAAGCCCAGAGGCAGAGAGGTGATTATTTATACATTGAGGAAGCTCCACTTTCAGGGAAACAGAAGGTAGGAAGACACTAATGAAGGAATACATGATTTTACATGTAATATACACTTAAATTTTGAAAGCAACAAACAAGCAATAGAAAAACACACACATCAAAATGTATTATCACAAAGTACCCATCATACAGGTTAAGGGAAAGAAGATCACTAGAATCTAAAAGCACCACTTCATCACTTCATGTTCCCTCCACCCCTCAGATAACAACTAGTCTGACTTACTGTACTATAAATTAATTTTTCATAGATTCTAATATATAATATTTATAGGGTTGTACTATCTTGTATTGAATGTGTCTCTGGCTACCATCATTCAATTTTATTTATATAAAATTCATCCATGTTGTGCATCTGTGGTATAACTCATTCATGTTAACTACAGTATAACATTCCACTCTATTGTATATTACAATTTACTTATACAAAATACTGTTGATTCACATTAGTGTTGATTTTAATTTTGGATATTAAAAATAATGCTGCTAGGAGCTTAAGTACTTATTTTTAGTGCACAGAATATGTTATTTCTGTCAGCTGTATACCAAAGAGTAAAACCTCTAGTCACAAAATATGCCAATGTTTATCTCTGACAAAGACTGACGGAGTTTCCAAGGGGTTTGTTCCAGTTTATATTTACATTAGCATTGCTTAGCCCTCCTATTGTTTGTTTTTGCCAGCACTCAGTATGGCCAATTTTTTTTTTCATTTTAATCATTCTGGTGATGTGTCGTGATATTGTATGGTAGCTTTAATTCGCATTTTCCTGAGGATTAATGATGTTGAGTACCTTTTCACATGTTTATTGGCCATTAAGAAATGGCCTTTGGTGAAGTCCTTATACAAGTAAAGCCTATTGCCTCTATACTATTGCATCACTTTTTTCTCTTACTGAAATATGCCCAAATAAATTTGAGCAAGTTAGAGACGGATCAAATGAAGAATTAGGCTTGGCCATGCCAGATTTGGGATATTAATTAGGTACTTAGACATGGAGGCCTAGAAGGCAAGTTGAGTATGTGAATTTGGTGTCAGGAAAGAATGAGTTTGGAGATATATATTTGAAAGCTTTCAACCCACAAATGGACTTAACAACATGGAACTAAACACTGCCAGTCAGAGTAAGGCTAAACCCTTAGGGTACTCCAACACTTAAAGGTTGGGAAAAAAAAATACAAGAAAGGAGACTGCAAAGAAATGGCTCGTGTGTTCAAAGAGAAGCCAAGGGTTTTAGTAGGTTTAAGACTTAAAATGAAGAGAAGTATGATATTTGCAAAAAAAAGGAGGTGATCATCTCTACCAAAAAACTGAGAGATTGGGTAAAATGAACACAGATTAGCAAGATAAAAGTTGTTGGTAACCTTGGAAAAAAAGTGATTTCCATAGGGTATAACCTTGATGGAAGCAGGTTAATGAAAGCATAATATATTTAGTATGGATAGTTTTTGTTTTTTTTTTTTTTGTTTGTTTTGTTTTTGGATAGTTCTTTTGTAACAGTTGCCATAAGGTAGCCTAAAGGACTGGGAGGGGTTTGGAAGTGTACTGTCACAAGATGGAATTCTCTCTAAAAATGAAAGATATTATAATATGTTTGACTTACACTTGATTCTTAGGTGAGGAAATTCTGGGGGATGGCAAGAAAGATGGAATAATTGCTAAGAAGGAGTTACTGTGTAAACTCAAGGGGATGAGATTGAGTGTGCAGGTGAAACTGGTAGAGGGATAATTCATCACAATGAAACAATTATTCTGCGATCAGAGAAATTGGGTATCAGAGCCTCATATAAGTCTTATCTCTTGGGCATTACCAGCTAAAACCACATAATCTAGCTCATTCTGATTATGGCACTGTCTCTTATTGCTCTGGTGTAAGTGAAGTCAATAATGTGGAGCAATAGGGAGCAATTATCCTGTAACTGTGCAATGAACTATCATCTTAAAACTTCAATGAAACCCTTGAATTGCCTATTTTATAGATGTGGAAATTAAAGCTCTGAAGGACTGAGTAACTTTCACAACACCACTTAGCTACCACGTTGCTGAGCTGTGAATCAGCTTTCGCATTAGAAGCTTTTTTTTTTTTTTTTCCTACAGTAACCATGAAATCTAACATCCAATGGTGGTATGTTTGAAAGTGAAAGGCACAGGTGTACTGGGCAATGGCTGTAAACCAAGACTTTCTAGAGCAAGCACAGTGTATGATCACCCTATATTTTCTTCCACTTTTTGATATTCTTTACCATTCAATTCAAAGCATTCTATTCAATTTCAATTCTTCCATGGCTATTTTTAACACCAATAATCTTAAGGCTAGTTTAGGTTTGAAAAATTAAAATAACGACAGAAAAACTTAAATATGCCTAAAGGATTAATTTATTGAAATGACTGGTTAGGAAATAGATATTTAAATAACAACAAACATGATTGCAAAAACTATACATATTTTTCCCATGCTTATGTGTATTTCCAACTCAAAATTAAATTTCTATGGTATAATTGAATTAAAGTTTGGAAAATGTAGAGTTTATGAGCCAAATTCAGATTAAGATGAATGCCAGATGGTACATAAAATAAATAAAGAAACAAATTTTCATTTTTTTCCATGTAGGTTCATTTAAAAATTATTAATTTTTGGTAACATGATGCCAAGTGAAAAGATGCCACGTTTCCAGTCACAGTCAATTCTGTAGAATATAAAGCACATAAAGAATTAGTTATGTTAAAAAAATAGAATTTGTTGTGTTATATGATAGATCTATTCATCCTCCTCATTTGTAATTTTGGTGTGATTGATCTACAAAGCAAAATCTGTTACAAATGCAAAATGTTGAGACCAACATTAAAAGAATATAAAAATTCCTGTTTGATTAAATATCAGCTTAACTGATATTTTTTAGTAAAATGTAAAATGTCTAGTCCATCATGATCACAGACAGGTTTTTATGAATCCTAAAGCTATTTCCTCTCCTCTTTTTAAATCTCATACCTGGAATAATTAATTTTATTTTGACTCATGAATTAAAGGATAATATGTAAATTTTTAGATTTTATTTATTTATTCATGAGAGACACAGAGAGGGAGGCAGAGGCAGAGGGAGATGCAGGATTCCTGCAGGGAGCCCAATGCAAGACTTGATCTCAGGACCTCAGGATCAATCCCTGAGCTGAAGGCAAATGCTCAACCACTGAGCTACCCAGGCATCCCATATGTAAATTTAAATGAGATAAAAACAATGGAAGATATGAGGCCTAAATCAAAATGAGAATGAAAGTGATCTTTTTAAAAATCTCAAATATATTCATATAAAAGTAGGAGAAATTATTTTCAGTTTTTCCTAAAAATGATGATAATCAAGCATCAGAATATAAGCATTTGAATGCAGACCAGTCAAATCTGTCAGCAGCACATCATTAAAATTTGATACATAATTTCAGGTCAGCAGATAATAGTCAACCATTGAGACCTCCATGACACTTTGATCATTAATAAACAAGTTAGTATATTGATAAAACTTGTCACTATCTTGGACTTATCCAGGAGAATGAAATGTGAAAAGATATCTATAAAAATGATCAATCTAATCTTCAAAATCTGAAAACTTACCAAAAGTGAGGAGGGGACATTAACTTTGGAATTCTTTTAAACCTTAAGAATTCAAAAAAATAAAAATAAAAATAAATAAATATACAATTCACATTTTGGCACACAGACATTGACACAAAGACATTTTCCTTAAGAATTCTTTGAGTAATGAAATAATTATCACAATTGCTTACCAACTTATGTACATATGTCAAAAGCAAGATGTGAAATAAAGCATTTGCAGAATAGATATGCACAAGGAAAATTTCAAAAATGTAGAAAATAATAAACCTTCTTTATTCCAAGCCCAATCAGACTATAAAATTTAGTTCTAGCTTTAATAAGCTTTAATCCTCTTTATCTAGATTTTTAATAGATCAATCAGAATCTCCTGAAGTGAATTTTCCCAATAGTAACTTCTACATAGAAAATCAGAACAATTATATCAGAATCTTTGTGGGTAGGCTAGACATTGGGATTTTGGAAAGAAAAAGTTCTACAGGTTTTTCTATTATGTTGCTAATATTGATAATCACTGATGTAAACGACCCATTCATTTTTCATTTACTCTTTCATTCTAGAGCTGTCACTTCCTCTATCACCATATTCATGTCATAAGTGAGACAGCAGAATTAATAAGTTTGGACTTACAAGAGCAGAGTTGACAAGTGGGGCAAGTGGTTGAGTCACAGGTTGGGCCTGGTGGGTAGATTCCTGGTATGGCAGAAAGGCTTGTAGGGGCATATCTCTCTGGAGGTAGGGCACCACTTGCTGAGGAAAAGGCAAGACTTTGGGCTGTGGGATAGACAGCACTGACTGAGGAGTAAGCATAGGAGTCTGAGGAAGAGGCTGAGGGATCTGGTGCATCAGAGGCTGGAGCAGAGGAAGAGGCTGAGGGATCTGGTGCATCAGAGGCTGGAGCAGAGGAAGAGGCTGAGGGATCTGGTGCATCAGAGGCTGGAGCAGAGGCAGAGATAGAGGAAGAGGAAAATGCACATTTTCAAGATCAGCCACATTCAGGATTTGGCTGTCCAAGAAGGGTGTCACTGGAGATTTAAGAAAGGGCATTACTTTGTGCCTAGGAAAGATGTTTTCCTTAACTTTAGGGACTTCCATTATTTCAGGCTGAAGGAAAGGCACCACCACAGCAGGCTGAGCCAGAGGCAGGATGTTCTGTGGAAGGATAGCATAGTGGATGGGATCAGCATAAGGAGAGACTAGAGGCTGTTGCTGGAAAAGGGGGTGGATTTTATTCTGGCGTTCATCCTGGAAAAAAGGAAAAGAATCTTTGAGTCTATGCTTCATCTATAACAGTCATTTGTGAGGAATTAACCTCCTCTCTTTTGAACAATCATAATTGAGTGAAAAGAGAGAAAGAACATCTTTTTCTGATCTTGGTTGAGAAATTATTTTCAGTCAGGTGAAGACTAATGAGTAAAATGCTCATTGAGGAATTTCTCAACTCACTCCCTTCATAGGTGGAATCTACAGACCAAACTGAAATCAATGTTTGGAGATTTCAAGACTCATTTCACCTTTTTCTGAATTGCCTAGATAGTGGTAGCTGTCCACCTTGGTCTTCATAGGCATAAACTTTTCAACATAATGTTTTGATAATAGACCAAATTGTGTTCATATAGTAAAGATCTATTTAAAAAGACTTAAAGGAGAACTCCAAGGTTTATTTGTTGCTGCTGCTGTTGTTTTAACGAAAATTAACTCTTAATTTACAGCTTAATTCAAGGACTTAACACCAGCCACCTTCTAGCCCTACTTCCCTTGGTAGAAGGTAGTTATCTTGAGTCTTTTGAGAGTCATCAGTTTGTAAATTCATTTTGATTTAGGAAATATTGGGCATAAGTTCCAAAAAAATACTTCACTGATAAAATAGGGAAGTTGAAATATTACAATTAGATAAATATGTTACCACAAATGTAATTTGATTAAATGAAGAATTTTATGTTGTCTAAGAAAATCCTTAATTTTAAGCAAGCTCTACTACTTAATAACTGTGATATTGTCAAACAGTTGCACTTATGTCTTCAATATATATTTTTAAAATATTTTATTTATTTTTTCATGAGGGACAGAGAGAGAGGCAGAGACATAGGCAGAAGAAGAGAAACTAAGCAGGGTTCCCGAAGGGAGCTCAATGCAGGACTTGATCCCAGGACCCTAGGATCATGCCCTGAGCTAAGGGAGATGTTCAATGGCTGAGCCACCCACGCATCCTTGTCTTAAAAATATTTTGACTTTGTCAAAACTTAATTTCCTCAGTGGCATTTGTTTTATTATCATTCTTTAGAGTGAATACGTACATATTTTGCATGTATTATATTTCATAATAATGTTAGAAATATAATTCTCAAGCATAAATTACCTCTCTTTGCTGTTGCTCCTCGTGTTTAAAATTCTCAAGTTTCTGCTAAAAACCAAATCACATGTAAAGAAATGTTACCATCTATAAAAATTAAACGTAGGAAATTTTGAAAATAAGTACATTTAAATACAAAGATGTTACCTTGTTGATGTGTGTAATAGATTCCTTAAGAAAAATAAAAATAAAATTAGGTTTAGTTTTATGAATGCTTCTTATTTATCAATATAAGTCAGGAAATGAAGGCATGTAATAGGTTAATGTGGACACTTTGATGATATTCTAAACTCAGGATAATTGCTGAAACTTATATGTTGCACTGTTCTGCATAAACTTATCATATAAAAGAAAAATGAATGCAGTTTTATAAGAAAATAGTGAACACAGTAACAAAAAGAAGTATTTAATAGATGTTAATTTCTATCACCATGCTATCTTCCTAGGTCAACAAATGATTACTTATACTCTATCTGATTCTAAAGAATAATATTTGTTGATAATATGAATTTTATCTTTTAATTCTTTTAATCATTCTTAGTTTACTTACTGTGTTTACACTTCAAATTAATTATAAGAAATAAATACCTCTCTTAAGGGTCTGATAACCTTGTAGAGAGGCAAAGTATACTGACATACTATTTAACTAACAGGTAATAACATATCCATAAAGAGTGGTGCCAAGGTAAATACCTACCTTATTCTCCCAGGCAGATTAAGACTATATACTACCTCTCACCATCTCTTATTTACTAAAGTGACTATTGTAATTATAAAAGGTGTCTATTTGCATGTCTGCTCACGTATTATATTGCAAGCTCTTTATTCTGGGCATCCCTCTTTTCCCTTTGTACCACAGCTCCTATTCAATGTCTGACCCACAGACAGTGCCCAATAAATATCAGAATAGGGAAATGAGGCCAGGGTAAAAACAGCTCAAGACAGAAAACAGGACTGTACAGTACATTAAAAAAAAAAAGAGGGGGTCACGATGACAATTTCAAGTAGTGAGACAATTTAGAAAGTGCTAAAATAGTGAATTCACCAGATATTTATTCTATCTTTATGCACATGCAATGGAAACAAAACATATACAATGGAAATTTACATCAAAACATGTCAAACAGAGCTGCATTGAAGTAATTGTCCTAATGTAACACAATAGAAAGATAGCACAGCATTTTACTCTTCTCAAACTGGGGAATTGCCTCTGAAAACATTTTCTTACCTCACTGCTTGAAAGGCTTTCCACAGTCTGTAAAGAAAAAACAGATCTATCAGCAACCAGCTTTTCCTAGATCATTGAAGAATGTTAATATTTTATGGTTGGAAATTTTTTGTGAATAAAAATATCCTACCTCATTGGATAGAGTGAGTTCTTCCTTCTGTAACAGAAAAAAATACCATTCTAGTTTCCATGGTTAACTCATTCTTAAACATTTTCCCTATATGATTTTTATCTTCTTTATGCAGAGCTATGTGTTTCACAAACTTGAGAAATAAAAAATGCTATATTGAAAGACTTGAAAGGTAGTTATTTTTATGTCTTTTATATTTAGTAACTTTATTGATATATTTTCTTCTTATGTGAATAAACGTTTTTAATGGCTAATAGAAAAAAGTTATTATAATTTGTTTTAAACAGTTTATTATTATTACAAATATATTTATGATTATGATTATCGTGTGATACTCCATCCTCTCTCTAAATGTCTTTGGACAAACACGGGTAGAATTGGGCCCAGGGCCATAAGGTAAAGATACATATATTTTATTACTGGAATAAGATATATTTATCTAGGGTGCACATGCCTGCAATCATATTTGTGCAATATTATTATTGTCATGTTTATATCCATTTATTTTTGTTTTGTCTGTTTGCTTATCTGTCCATTTGCTTTTCTTTTTGGGACTGATAGCACAGTATATACCACTGTATACCATTTGACCCAAATCTGTGCTCCTATTGCACACTGTCAAAATAATGTGTCATGCAAATCATTTTCCAGGAAGTCAAAATAAATCTGTTGAAATTCTGCTTTATTTGTACTTTAAAAATGTTGAGGATATTCTTCTCTCCACATGGGTAGATACTCCATTCTATCCTAATTAGACATTTGCTTACCTCTCTTGCAAGAGCAAGAGCCACAAGGCAGGCAAGGATGAAAACCTTCATGGTTATCAAGTCCTGTCAATGAGGAAATGGAAGAATGGTAATACCTTGGTCAAGCTATTTTCTTAATTTAGCTAGGATTACTTTCCTTTTAAAGAAACTAAAGATAATATGTAATAAAAAAAACCCTGTATTTTAGAAAAAAATACTAATAGATGCTTTATCATACGGGCAAGGTCAAAATCTACTGTGGCTCTTTACTCTTACATGTCATTTTCATACCATTCATATTTTTTCATCCATTACCATTATCCTACCTCACTCTTTTTCATCTCATTCACAGCACTATAGTTGGGTTTTTGGAAGGACAGAAAAAAAGTTATAAATATTTACAGAAATATTTACTAATTGATTCATTTGTTCAAAAATATTTATTTAACATCTTTTATTGCCAGACACTATCTAGGTACTGGGTTGATAGCAGCAAACAAATGTCTCAGCCTTGATAAAGCCTCAGTTCTATCAGGAGGTAACTGATCAAAGAAAATGTATATGCAGATTAAATTTTCTTTTATCTTTTTTTTTCTTTTTACTAAACCAATGGTTTCCATGAATATTTGTTTAGTCATTTCCATATAATAATGCCTCCTCTCTTTTGTGCACATAACTTTAGAGATTGTACACTGTATTTTTTTTTTTTTCTGATTTCTTGATGATTTACCAAAGTGTCTGGTCCCCTTGCCCAATCCCCACTTCAAACAACCTCTTCTTGTAGTATAACATGATATATATGTTAAAGTTTCTAACCAAAATGTACTAAATGCTTGATTTTGTTGCATTTCTGTAATTGCTTGTACAAAATAATGTTTGTACCACTAATATCATTTGGCATACAATCTTCAATCTCAGATATTTAAACAAATTTCTAAACTAAAAATGTCTCATGAAAAAAGTCCCTAATTCATCTGCAAAATATCCCTTCCAATATTTGAAGTCTGAAAATTATTCTTACTTCAGAAAAAGATTTTCTTTTCTAGATCTTTCTCATGGGTACTATATAAACTTTAATTTTACTTTGCCTAAGAGCTTCAGAAGTTTCCAAATAATTTCTCATTGTCAGGACCCCCAAAAAAGAATATAGCATTCTATTAGAGATCATAATGTGTAGGAAGAATCTTATTTCATTTTCTATATTTTCTAACTAGCATTTTATATATTAATTTTTTTAGCCAGAACCTCATTTTTTACCAATGTATTCTATAGTATTCTTTCTTTCAAATCTTCTCTTTCTTTTGCTTTAGTTTCAAGTCATCTCTGTATCATCTAGAATTTTTTTCCAAAGTAAAAACATTTTCCCTTTAACTTAATTCTGTATTTTATGTCTATTTTAACAATATTTTGAGCTATTATAAACCAAATGATAAAGGGGGAGGTTGGATACACTAAATAAATTTGAATACATATTTCTGAAAAAATATTTATAAACATTTCAAGTAGTGCATATCCCCAAACAAATTCTGCAGTTTCTTGACTCAATATGCTACCTCTAAAACTACTTTTGGGTAAAAGTTTCCCATTAATTATTCATATCCCAAACCAACAATTTAAGTATATTTTCTTTTATTGCTTTAGTATGTTTAACCAACTTGGAAGATGTATTAATTCAAGAAGTAGATTTTTTAATATAGCTTATTCATTGGCTTTGTATTAAAAATGGTTATCATTATTACTACATTTTTTAGACTCATAAAACATTTGCACTCATAATTTTTATCAAATCTTCTTAGATCTTTCTATTTTTTTAACCTAGGTATTGAAAATAGTGTCAGTGCTATTTTAAATACTCTTATTTCAAAGATCCTATTTTAAGCAATTATTTTCTTCATATAATTTAGCCTAGTTGAAATAAAAGTGAAGAGAGAATACATAAAATTTATATATGAAATTCTTACCTTTTTTCCAAGGTGGAGTACAGAAAGTGAAGGGGAAGCTAAGTGGATGATGGTCTGTCTGCTTTTGTGGTGGTTTATATACTGTATTTGGTGGTATGCTAATTTTGCGGTTTGAGATAAAATCAACGGTCAGCTTCAATTCCAAGAGGTCCACATGATTAGAATATGATTTCTGCCTATTATCTGTCCCCAGAAATTCTGAGGAGCATTTTAACAAGAAAGCAAATCACAAGCCAATAAAGGAAATCTGTCCAGGAAATGTAATTGTCTAATAACTGGAAGACATTGAGGCTCTGGCCCAATCCACAACTTATTGTGGATGCAGTTAAGTCTCTTCAGCCCTCATGGCTCCTCAAGATATTAACTGTGAGGGGATTTCTATATGAATATCAGACATACGAGGGACTTCACAGAGGCCATAACTTCACGCCAACCTAAGCAGTTGTTGGTGTTTCATGCTACAGTGGAGAAAATAACAAGATAACAAGTCCATGATGATAGTTTAGTCATGTAAGGCTAACTGCTAAGCTCCCAGAACTACTTGATTTGGGAAGAATAAATTTCTCACTTCAACATTCTGTACACAAGAGGAATAAATTTTCCTCTGTAATGAAACATCTTAGAAAAGGAATCTATCTGGATAGCTGGTATAGTGAAAATTCTTGGTAAATCTGTAACAAAAATTTTGTAAAATGTCATGCAGACTTATTTACCTCATAAATATTACCTTTTTCTATTTCAGGCATAATAACCTTTATTTTTTATGCTTACTATACCCCTATTCCAGGCACTATGTGTTTTACAGACATTATCTTGTATAATCTTTACAAAAATATCATGAGGTAGTTGTCCTTTCCATATTTTGGTTGAAGAAATTGAGACAAGAGATTGAGTAACTTGCTCAAATCGTATTTTCGTTAATTGCAAAGATACCACTTAAAACTAGATCTGTCTGACTACATGTATTTCTGTTTGATCATATGCAGTGTCCATGTCTTAACTCCTTTTATAAACTCTGTTATAAAACTTGTTCTTAATGTAGCATTTGTGCTTAAATGTGTAGGATTTAATTATGCTTGAATTGGAGGAGTGGGGCATTGGTGATGAGTGTGGGCAGGGGAATTGGTTATTAAAGAGCTGTGCTTTTAGTTAGACCTGAAAAGAATAAGTAGTATTTTAAGAAATGATAAAATGTGAATAAAGTATTTTGGCTGAAGGAAAGAGGAATTGAAGAGAAAAATACCACGTTTGGTGGGATTTGTACTTCAGGATATGTAGAAGGCAGAGAGTATAAAACTACTATTGCAAGGGTTTGATGGAGTCAGATCATAATGCCTTTGAATTTCAATTATGCAGGGTGACATAGTTCACTGGAAATAAGGAAAGATACTAGAGATTTGAAAGAAGGAGGGATTGTGAAATTTCTTGAATTTTATGACTTTATGACACTATCTTAGGGTAGCCTAGTAAAGGAGCTATTATAGTAACATGTTAGTAACATACTATAGTAGTTGAAGACAGACATTATGATGACATCAACTAAAAAGATGGTACTGGGCATCTTAAGCACTGAGAAGACAAATATGTCATTAAAATATGAGAAATGCAAGAAATCAGGGAAATGAATGAATAACATATGCCTGGGTTTTGAAAAGTTAATCATGTTGTAAACCAAGATAAGAAGCCAGGCTGAAATTAGAAAGGCTTAAATCTTGTATACGGTAAGTTTGAAGGTATCCAGAAGGCTTTGCCACTTAAATGTGATGCTTAGAGTAGTCATAAGTACGTTATAGAAATTTTTTTCCCGACAAAGGAATAAATGAACTTCCCTAGGGAAAGTGTGCAAGTGAGAAAAGAAATTGTCTAAGACTAGAACTCAAGCGCTCCCTGTTATTCAGGGGCTGGTAGAACAAAAGCAAATAGGAGAAATACAAAGTATCGAGGAGAAGAGACTGAAAATCATGGAAGCCATGGGAGGAAATAGCTAGAAGAAACAAGTGGAATTAAGAGGAAAATGCCACACAGGTGGAACTAAGGTGGAAACAAGGAGGAGGTTTTTGGACACAGAGAGTCATTATCATTGAAACCATTGGGATGCACTGCAAGTGGTTAAAAAGCAAGTAATGTGGGAGGAATTCAAAGCAACACTACTCTTCTGAGATTTTAGAAGAGGAAGTAAAGACACCTGTGGAATGGTATCTAAAACAATAGGGACAACCAGAAACACAGGAAGATAGTTTTAGGATCAAGGTTTGTGGTTCAAAATAAAGAGATCAATGGTGAGAAAGCTGAAACACACCAAAGGTGTGAGAATAAATTGATGAAGCAAATTCTGATAGATTTGGGGCCACAGCCAAAAGAATTAGGCCTGCACAAAATGCACCAGTTTTCCTGACACAGAAGAAGCGGAAAAGAAGTCAATATAATACATACTTTGAAATATAGGGCAAAGAATTTCAAATTAAATGATTTTAATTTTTAGATGTGGTTAATTTTAATTTTAAGATGTGGTTCATCTTAATTTTAGGATGTGGTTCTCAACAGACAGTGAGGCAAGCGGTTATGGGTTTGGGATATTTAAAAAAGAAGAAAATTCTGGTTAATGTGAAAATTAAAAATGAACAAAAGTATCCATATCAGTAATACATTCATTCAAACCCTTTTTAGTGTTTTGGTTTATTACTACTCAACTACTGGCCTCTCTGCCTTCCTAGCTCAACCAATACTTGGTGGTTAGTCATTTCAGCCCAAACACAATCAACGCCCCCCCTTCACCCAAACAATACTCTTGACCTATTGATATTATACTGCAACCATCTTGCCATACATCTACTTGGGTAAAGAAAACAATTTGATATCTAATATCATCTAGATATTACCTATTATCTATTCTGTAGACAATGGGGATTTGTTGAAGGGTTTTAGGTTGGAGATAACAGTAAGAGAGTACCTACTTCTAGAGAACGAATGCTAGCTGTACACTTTTATTAATACGGGATTGCTCAGGTTTGGGTTCATATCTTTTGCAGTAAGTCAAAGTTTATCAGCTAATGCTTGTGAAAGAGCAGAAGATGGAAGGAAGACAGGAAACAGAAGCGCAGAGAGGAGCAGGATTTGCCAGAAGTGCTACAATATAGAGTCTGCAGCAAACCTCAAAAGCACTTAATATGTACCTACTTAGAAAAGCAGTCCTCAAATTTCTTTACTTCCTTAGTGGTTGATGTTCATAATATAATTGTCTAATTGTGTATAAAGCTACTTATTTTTACAATGTTCTTTTTTTCTCATTACTGATAGTAGATATATTCAGGCCTTAAGCACAGATAGATGCCCTTTACAAGTAAACAAGAAGGGTATTAGCATAATGATTATGTAACTTGCATTCATACATATCATGCTACATGTAGGAGGGATGAGAACACTCCCGATTATTGCTTATGTTTTATATTGCTTAGAAAACTTAAATCAATATCTACTGTGTATTTGAATTATTTAACTAATATGCATTCTAAGACTATTTTCATATTAAACCAGGAAGAAGCTATGAAAATAAATGATGAAATGACCCCAAAACTATATGTCCAAGTAGAAAAGACCTTGGCTGCCCAGGGTGCTCTTATGTATTAGCCCTCAGTTGCCAAGGCCACTGGCAAAAGAGTGTAATTACTAAGAAAGGAATAAAAAAGCAAGCATGCCATACCCACTCAATATTGCCTTTGTGTCTTCTCAGCAATATGCTGTCTGTATTGTGCAATAAATACAGCATTTCCTTGTAAAACTCCTTCACCAATTTTGAGTTGCAGTAGTTAGTATAGTTATGGACTCATTTGGGCCAGAAAAGTAGGCAAGTGATCAAGGAAATCGCTAAAAATACACTAAAGAAAGAGGCTTGTCCAAGAAAAAATGGAAAAACCAGAGATTTAAGATCATACCTGGTACCACTAGCTGGTAAGCATTAGAACACAATGACAGGTAAGGAGCAAAGTATCATGTGGGCAACGTAAGGTTTTCTAGTGCATAACTTAACAGTTGCCAATTATAAAGTAAAATGAGAATTTCATCCATTGAAATTTTATGTGACAACCCTGGGTGAAGAGCAAGATACAGTCAAAGCAAGATGTGGAGTGCCTGGTGGGCTCAATCGATAGAGTGTGCGATTTTTGATCTCAGGGTTATGAGGTCAAGCCCCACATGGGGCATGGAGCCAACTTAAACAAAACAAAACAAAAGCAAGATGCAAAATGTTCTAGGACTATTTGTCATAAACATAATTTGTTCAGCCAAAGTACTTTCCTATATTGACTACTGAATCTGAAATATGCAAGCATGAGTTTTGGGTGAGGCACAAAGATAAATAACTAAAACCAAGTGAATAATATCCTGAAGAAAGAAAATAGATAAACCGAAACAAACAAAGCAGTATAAAGAGTACAATAAAGAGACCAAAAAATGTTCAGGAAGTAAGAACTGGAAGAGATTCTAAATATCATTCATATAATGTTTTAAATGTAATTTACAGAGAAGGAATTTTGGGACCTGAGAATTTGCATTATTTGCTCAGATACTACATTTATTTAGAGATAGAGCTGATCCTAAAACCTTTCTCCTAAGTAATATTTGAGAAACTGTTTAATAACTTCCAAAACACAGTTGGGGATGGGGGAAGGAAAATAAAACAACAAATAGCATGGATTTGTATAATGATCTAGGTTTATGACCAATATAACATAAAATTGGTTAACTCTAACAAATTATGAGGTAAGAATAGATAGCATTATTTATTTATAAGGAATATTTTCATTATTTCCATTAAATTATTTGAACAAAATAAAAAACTGTCTTTCTGTCATTGCTGAGGCCAAAAACTACTAGTCCTCTTTGATTTCTTTCTCTTTTTTTTCACATCCACATTTTATCCATTAGCAGATCCTTTTGGCTCTATTTTCCTTTACTTTTTTTGTTTCTTAAAGATTTACTTATCGGGTGCCTGGGTGGCTCAGTTGGTTCATTGGGCGCCCCGCTTAGTGGGGAGTCCACTTCAGCCTCTACCCCTTCCCCTGCTTGTGTGTGCTCTATCTCTCTCTCACACACACACTCTCTAAATAAATAAATAAATAAATAAATTAATTAATTAATAATAAATAAATAAATATTTAAAGATTTAAAGATTTACTTCTTTATTTTAGAGAGCAAGGAGGGGCAGAGGCACAGGGAGAGAGAAACTCAAGCAGACTCTGTGCTGAAGGCCTAGCCTGACACAGGTCTGGATCTCCTTCCTGACTGAGATCATGACCTAAGCTAAAACCAACAGTCAGGTGCTTAATGTACTAGGTATCCGCTTAGGCTCTATTTTCAAATGATATCCAGAATCTGACACTTTTGCTACCTTCATTGTTACCACTATTATATCTTGCTTGAAATATAAGAATGGCCTTCCAGCTTGTCGCACTGATTTTTTTCCCCTTCAGACAATTTTTAAAGGACAAGACAGGGTGATATTCTTAAGTGCAATTCATAGTATTTCACTGTATTACCATGCATTTTTCCATTGATTTCCTGTCATTCCCAGGTTAAAATCCGAAATCATTAAAATTACCAAAAAAAAAGAAAAAAAAAAAACCTTCATCAGGCCCTCTGATGCTACTCTAAGTCCTGTTCTATATGCTCCACTTATTTCCTGCTCTTGTTCTGCTGGCCTCTTTGCTATTCCTTGAGCTCTGTAGGTGAACTACCACCTAAGACCTTTCTGTTTGCTGTTTTCTCAATCTAGAGTTCTTAACCCCTTAAGAGTCTCTCATGGTTTGTTTCCCTCTTTTTTTTTTTATTCTCCTATTCCCATATGTTCACCTGTTTTGTTTCTTAAATCTACACATCAGTGAAATTATATGGTGATTGTCTTTCTCTGACTTATTTCACTTAGTGTAATACACTCTAGCTCCCTCCACAGCATTGCAAATGGCAATATTTCATGCTTTCTGAAGGCTGAGTAATATTCCTTTATATATATGGACATTGGACTGTGGACATCTGGACTGTGTGGATAGTCTGTGGACATTTGGACTGTCTCCATAGTTTAGCTATTGTCGACAATGCTGCTATAAACATTGGGATCATGTACTCCCTCAAATCAGTACTTTTGTATCCTTTGGGTAAATATCTAGTAGTGCAATTCCTGGATTATAGGGTAGTTCTATTTTTAACATTTTGAGGAACCTCCATACTTTTCTCCAGAGTTGCTACACCAGTTTACATTCTCATCAACAGTGTGGAAGGGTTCCCCTTTCTCCACATCCTCACCAACATCTGTTGTTTCCAGTATTGTTAATTTTAGCCATTTCTATAGATATGAGGTGGTATCTCATTGTGGCTTTGATTTTTTTCCCTGATGATGAGTAATGTTGACCATCTTTTCATGTATCTGTTAGTCATTTGGATGTCTTCTTCAGAAAAGTGTCTATTCCTGCCTTTTGCCCCTTTCTTAACTAGATTATTTGGTTTGGGGGTATTGAATTTGATGAGTTCTTTATAGCTTTTGGATATCTAGCTCTATTTTACTAATTTAAATCACTTACCTGGCCTCTAGAGTTCCTTGAATTTTTATTTTCTAATTTAGCATCTTTCATCTACATGATATTTTCTGTTATAAACATTATTGCTGAACTGCAATAACATGTACACACATCACGTATATATTGTCATCATCTTAAAGGCATAAAAATTGAAGACCAAGATTATTTTTTCAATCTACAGTGCTAATAAGGAGTGGATAGGGGTCCTATTATATTATGTGGCTTATCATTCAGGCAGATACATGTTTATAATTGGTAGATGGCTACCAAGTTTCAGTTCTTCATTCATGCAAATAATGAAGCACATTTATTTTTATAGGGATGCAATTTTATTACATATCCAAATGTTTTTCAGATACATGTTCAGAGAAAATTAAAATACATCTGGGAAATTCTTTTTGCCTATAGTCACCTAAATTTATACATATAAGAAATTGAGGCCAAGAGAGAATTAAGAACTTCCTTGAAGGACAGAACTAGCTCATGGCAGAGGTAAGCCTATATAAAAACAGAATGTTAATAATCAATACACATACTAGCATCTTCATTTCCTATTACCACGTTCTGAATCATACCATATAAAGCACTCCTTAGAATATGTGGGTACAAAAATTGGGCAAGAAAATAATAGGTGATCATAGTAATTCTTAGAATCTAAATGAGTTACTGGTATTTTAAACCACACAACTACCATATTATGGAGAAACAAGGTTTAAACAATATTGACATTATCCACTGCCTGGATTTTTTGTCTTCTTTTAGAAAACAAGGTATATTTTCATACATCCTTTCTCTCCTACTTTTATCTATGAAAAATGTCTATAAAGCCAAATAATATTACTTAGCAGAAAAATACAAACAATATTTTTAAAGATATTAAAATACAGTATTTGTAATATTTTTTTTTCTTATTAGCACAGTACTCTTATTTACTATTTTTTACCAGGGTTTTTTTTTTTTTAACAGAATTGACAAATAGAAACTGGGATTATATTGTGTTGGTTTTGTTTTATTATTATGTTCCAAGATCTTGCTTTTTGATGGTGGGGCATTCAAAATGAAGATTTTAGAAATTAAGTAATTTCTGTAATTCTGTAATTCATCTGTAAAACAGTGGGAAAATCTACCTTATAATATTCTTGTTCAGATAATACACATAACAAGTTTAGTACAATGTCTAGAAGAATGGCAGATGCTCAGAGATTAGTAGATCTTTTGTTTTATTTTTTAAATTAACATTTTAAGAATATTTCTTTTCCTTTTATTTCTTCTTCTTCTTATTATTTTTTAAATATTTTATTTATTTATTCATGACAGAGAGAGAGAGAGAGAGAGAAAGAGGCAAATTCAGAAGGAGAAGCAGGCTCCATGTAGGGAGCCTGATGTGGGATTTGATCCCCGGACTCCAGGATCACGTCTTGGGCCAAAGGCAGGCACTAAACCATTGAGCCACCTAGGGAATCCCTCTTCTTTTTATTATTTATTTGTTTGTTTGTTTAAAGTTTTTATTTAAATTCCAGTTCATTAACAAATAGTATAATATTGATTCCAGGTGTAAAATTTAGTAATTCAACACATGCATACAATAATAATTCTCATCAAAACAATAACACTTAATTTTTTTAAAACACCATTTATTTCATTAATAAAAAGGAAATTTCTAATTACAGGCATAGCTTGGAGATAATGCAGGTTCAGTTCCAGACCAACACAATAAAGCAAATATTGCAATAATGAGAACCAAATGACTTGTTTGGTTTCCCAGTGCATATAAAAGTTATATTTACACTATTTTGTAGAATATTAAGTGTATAATAATATTATATACTATACACTATAATACATTATACACTATAATAATATTATGTCTAAAAACCAATGTACATACCTCTTTTGAAAAATACATTATTCCTAAAGTATTCAGATGCCTGACTGGACTCAGTTAGTAGAGCATCCAATTCTTGATTTTACATTCATGAGTTTGAACCCCAAATTGGGTGTAGAGATTTTCTTTAAAAAAAAAGGGGGATCCCTGGGTGGCTCAGTAGTTTAGCACCTGCCTTTGGCCCAGGGCGTGATCCTGGAGTCCTGGGATCAAGTCCCACATCAGGCTCCCTGCATAGAGCTTGCTTCTCCCTCTGCCTGTGTCTCTTCCACTCTCTCTCTCTCTCTCTCTCTCTGTGTCTCTCATGAATAAATAAATAAAATCTTTAAAAAATAATTTAAAAATAAAATAAAATAGAAAGTATTAGTAATTATCACATCAATCTGTTGGTTTACTCTTTTCTCCCCTCTGTTATGCTATAACTATTCTATTCTTTCTTTTCATTATAATATTGGCTTCTATCATTTATGTTCATGACAGTTTTTACTCAGCTAGAATAAAATGAAGCTACTAACAGGTATAAGATAATGGAAGTAAAAACGATTTTTGCCATCATTTTCTAAGAACTTAGTGTTGGATTTATATATCAAGTATTCACATCAAGAAAATTATTTCAGCTTTCAATTTTGACTTTGTATAAGAGGAGATATGTGTTCCATGTTATTAACTGGAAGTGTAAATGAAAAAACTAAATGAAACACGTTTTTCTACTGAAGAAGTTAATATTATCTAAAGTAGTTCACACATGCCCTTTTCTATTTAAAATATGTGACAAGTTAATTGACTTTATTAAAATCCCAAGTGCCCAAACAATTGCAAAAAATAAGAAATGTATTAAGGAGAATAGAATTTACTCCAAATATAGAATTTTGAATATTTATATATAGTAGACAATTTTGCAAATGAACTCTCATCAATTAATGTTTCCCCTGGTAAAATATAGTGAAGGTCTTTCCCATTAAACAAAAGCAAAACAAAATAAAACCCAGAGATTCAATTTGGCTTTATGAATAAACCCAAAAAATTAAATTTTTTTCTTTTTATTTTTTCCTATCTGATGGACATAGAGGTCCTCACCTCTACTGAAATAAGGAACTTCATTAGCAATACAATATTCTGGAACTAAGTAACAGATACTACATTCTGTGAGATTCAATGCTCAATTGTCACAGAATATGGCAAATTTGGAGAGGTATGCCAACAACGCATGCTTCTAAATGTACCAGAGCAGTTTGTGCATTGTCAGAATCCTTAAAATCTTCCCCTTTCATTTTTTGGAGGTCATTTAATAGTAGTGATCTTTTCACTCAAGCCTTCATGTTAAATATACCTTGTAAACAGAGATGAAGTATAAAATACTCCTTTCTGGTTTCTTTTTTTTTTTAATTTATTTTTTATTGGAGTTCAATTTACTAACATACAGAATAACCCCCAGTGCCCGTCACCCATTCACTCCCACCCCCCGCCCTCCTCCCCTTCCACCACCCCTAGTTCGTTTCCCAGAGTTAGCAGTCTTTACGTTCTGTCTCCCTTTCTGATATTGCCCACACATTTCTTCTCCCTTCCCTTATATTCCCTTTCACTATTATTTATATTCCCCACATGAATGAGAACATATAATGTTTGTCCTTCACCGACTGACTTACTTTACTCAGCATAATACCCTCATCCTTTCTGGTTTCATTAAAGAGTTAATCCCAGTATCACTGGAGGATTTGTCTCATTTTTGTGCTTAAATGCATTGTCTCTAAAATAGAGGAAAGCAATTTGAGGGAAAAAAAATTTCTTCACATAGATCCTGTTGATTGTTTGCAAAAAATTTGTAATTAATCCAACTCTAGCTCAGCCTGAGAAGAAAATGAGTCAGCTCTCCAGAATATAACAAGTTAGTGAAGCAGAAGAGTTAGGTTCTTGTCTCACAGAGTCGAAGAATGACTCTTGTGGACAAGGGAGAGTGAGCAAAGCAATAGGAGTTTATTAAGCAAGGATACAGAAAAAAATCCCAGGAGTGAGAGGAGTCCCAATAGGGTTGCAAACATGGGCCTCCACTAACAATCTTTTATTGAGAATTGACCAGGGAGCATGTGGTCTTATTATTTTTGTGACATCTTGGTTTAAGTAAGATCTGGTGATAACATCTTTAATGGCCTACTTCTTTTTAGGGTCTGGTTACTTTTTGTTGGTCACAGATGACTGTCATAAAGAAGACACCCTCCCTGCCCACACCTAGGGCAGGGTGGTCTGGGTTGTTGCCTTTTCTCTGGTTTCCTTACACTCCAGCATTTTTGAGATTTCCATGAGCCTGATCACATAGCTCCCTATCTATCTCTTCCTATGTAGCACCTCCTGTCCCTTACTCATTAGATACATAGAAAAAAATTGACTTTATGCTATTAAAAATGTTGACTTTATAGTATGTTCATATTTTCATGAAATAGGCAAAATGTTGTACCTGGAGTTTCCAGAAAATGATTGTGGTTCTGTGTTTCTTTTGGATATATGGAAAAATAATAAGAAAAATAATAAGAAAGTAAATCATACAAATTTTTTCCCTGAGGAATCTGCTAGTATCTTCTAGGAAGTAAGTCATAACATATTTAAATTACATAAGAATTTAGAGTAGTTGTTTTTTTGTTTGTTCATTTGTGTGTAGTTTCAGCATTATTGTACTAAATATAATTTATTTTGCAGAAACATAAGTGGGTCGGGAATATGGACATTTCTTCCCAGACAGGTAAAATTTGCTTTCATTATTCTGATAATTTTTGATTTGATGAAATGTATCTTATTCCAGTAAACAGAAATGACTTTCTCAGTCACTCAGAATGAGTGTTGATTTTTGTATTTGAGTATGAAAGTGTGATTGTTTCATTGTTTTACCAACCATAGACCTATGTGGAAGGATCAAAGGCCAGAAAGTACCTCTTGGCCACACAAGAGCCACTCTGTCACAGCAAAACTTCTTCAAAAGGTTGTTAAATGTCCACTAACTTCACTTGTTTTTCACAATTCTGTACTCTTTTGTCACAATTTTGTGTTTTCCTACCTACTATTTTATACTGAAGAACACTATCCTGGCATTTCTGTCTCTGATAGTTTGTTCTTAAATCAAGAGTTAAACCAATGAACTGATTTATCTTTCTTTTCTTTTCAGAAGGATATTTACTCCACATTCCATGAGATACAACACCTTGACTTATATCATCATAACATGAATTAAAAATATCATTCTCATTTTTTTATAATACAGTGGCTTTTTATTGTTAATATTCAACTGTTCAGACATCATTATCTCTTTTTTGTTTTTTTTTTTTATATATTTTTCATTGGAGTTTGAGGCTGAAGAAAGAGCAATTAAGGAGTCAATTCCATTTACAATTGCACCCAAAAGCATAAGATACCTAGGAATAAACCTAACCAAAGATGTAAAGGATCTATACCCTCAAAACTACAGAACACTTCTGAAAGAAATGGAGGAAGACACAAAGAGATGGAAAAATATTCCATGCTCATGGATTGGCAGAATTAATATTGTGAAAATGTCAATGTTACCCAGGGCAATGTACACATTTAATGCAATCCCTATCAAAATACCATGGACTTTCTTCAGAGAGTTAGAACAAATCATCTTAAGATTTGTGTGGAATCAGAAAAGACCCCAAATAGCCAGGGGAATATTGAAAAAGAAAACCAAAGCAGGGGGCCTCACAATGCCAGACTTCGACTTGTACTACAAAGCTGTGGTCATCAAGACAGTGTGGTACTGACACAAAAATGGACTCATAGATCAATGGAGCAGAATAGAGAATCCAGAAATGGGCCCTCAACTCTATGGTCAGCTACCATTCGACAAGGCAGGAAAGACTATCCACTGGAGAAAAGACAGTCTCTTCAATAAATGGTGCTGGGACAATTGGACATCCAAATGCAGAAGAATGAAACTAGACCACTCTCTTGCACCACACACAAAGATAAACTCAAAATGGATGAAAGATCTAAATGTGAGACAAGATTCCATCAAAATCCTAGAGGAGAACACAGGCAACACCCTTTTTGAACTTGGCCACAGTAACTTCTTGAAAGATACATCTATGAAGGCAAGAGAAACAAAAGCAACAATGAACTATTGTGACTTAACCAAGATAAAAAGGTCTGCACAGCAAAAGACAGTCAGCAAAATTAAAAGACAACCTACAGAATGTGAGAAGGTATTTGCAAATGACATATCAGATAAAGGGCTAGAATCTAAGATCTATAAAGAACTTTTTAAACCCAACACCCAAGAAATAATCCAATCATGAAAAGGCCAGAAGACATGAACAGAAATCTCACAGAGGAAGACATAGACATGGCCAACAAGCACATGAGGAAATGCTCCGCATCACTTGCCATCAGGGAACTACAAATCAAAATCACAATGAAATACCACCTCACAACAGTGACAATGGGGAAAATTAACAAAGCAGGAAACAACAAATGTTGGAGAGGATGCGGAGAAAAGGGAACCCTCTTGCACTGTTGGTGGAATGTGAACTGGTGCAGCCACTCTGGAAAACTGAGGAGGTTCCTCAAAGGGTTAAAAATAGACCTGCCCTATGACCCAGCAATTGCACTACTGGAGATTTACCCCAAAGATACAGATGCAGGGAAACGCCCAGACACCTGCACCCCGATGTTCTAGCAGCAATGGCCACAATAGCCAAACTGTGGAAGGAGCCTCGGTGTCCATGGAAAGATGAATGGATAAAGAAGATGTGGTCTATGTATACAATGGAATATTCCTCAGCCATTAGAAACGACAAATACCCTCATTTGCTTCAGTGTGGATGGACCTGGAGGGTATTATGCTGAGTGAAATAAGTCAATTGGAGAAGGACATCATTATATGGTTTCATTCATATGGGGAATATAAATAATAGTGAAAGTGATCATAGGGGAAAGGAGAGAAAATGAGTGGGAAATATCAGAGAGGGAGACAGAACATAAAGACTCCTAACTCTGGGAAACAAACAAGAGGTAGTGTAAGGGGAGGTGGAAGGGGGGTTAGGATGACTGGGTGACAGGCACTGAGGGGGGGCACCTGATGAGATTAGCACTGGGTGTTATGCTATATGTAGGCAAATCGAACTCCAATAAACAATATCCAAAAAAAAAAAAAAAACAATTGGGAAGAACTAAAATTGCATACTTATTTTTAGCAATAGTACCAATGGATGTATTTGCATAAATTATTGTATATAAAAAGTGCATAATATGTTTGAATAAATACATACCAGTTGAAAATTAAGTTTTTTTCTTTTATAGTACAGTCTGGCATCTAAACAATAGGGGTAATCTTAAAACAAGTACATTTTTTAGCTATGAATACAAAACAAAAAAAACCCCACTCCTTTTGGTTTAATTCTTTGAATAATTAAATTAACAGAGGTTTATTCCTCCATAGCTCCACTAATTATTTAACTTCTCAAATTCTCTAAAGCAATAGAGATCTTGTTATTGAGTGTGCTGCATTATTGTAAGCTTCAGTTACCCCAACATGGCATTTCAAATGTTTGCTGTATGCATTTTTTATCTAGGATATATTTCAATATTTTAAACTTAACATTATTTAAATAGTTTGTTTTTAATAGGAACTTTATATAATCATAACCTGAGTCACAGGTTTACTATGTACTTATATGAATATTTTTCTAATACACATTAATATAAATTTTAAAAAATCCATTTAATTGTGTGTTGCCTAAAACCATCTTGTAAATTTATTTGTTCATGTAAGAAATATTTATAGAGCCTAAACTACATGCCAGACATTATAAGTGCACAAACTGACAAAATTTCTGCCATTACAAGTAGTAATGAAGTTATTTTTTCCTATTTCTTTTTTTTAGTTAAATTCAATTTGCCAACATATACTATAACACTCATTGTTCATCACATCATGTGCCCTTCTTAGTGTCCATCACCCAGTTACCCCACCCCTCCCCACCACCCACTTATGCTTCAGCAACCCTCAGTTTGTTTCCCAGAGTTCAGAGTCTCTCATGGTTTGTCTTCCTCTCTAATTTTTCCCCATTCAGTTTCCCCTCTTTCCCTTATGGTCCCTTTTACTATTTCTTATATTACACATATGAGCAAAGCCATATGATAATTGTCTTTCTCCAATTGATTTATTTCACTCAGCAAAATACCCTCCAGTTCCCTCCCCATAGAAGTAAACGGTGGGTATTCATCCTTTCTGATGGCTGAGTAATAGTCCATTGTATAAAAATATACCGTTTCTTCTTTATCCATTCATCTGTTGAAGGACACCGAGCTCCTTACATAGCTTGGCTATTGTGGACATTGCTTCTGTGAACATTGGGGTGCAGATGTCTTGGCTTTTCACTACATCTGTATCTTTGGGGTAAATACCCAATAGCACATTAGCTGGGTCAAAGGGTAGCTCTAGTTTCAACTTCTTGAGGAAACTCCACACTGTTTTCCAGAGTGGCTGTGCCAGCTTGCATTCTCATTCCCACCAACAGTGCAAGAGGGTTCCCCTTTCTCCATATCCTCCCCAACATCTGCTGTTCTCTGTCTTGTTAATTTTAACCATTCACATTGGTGTAAAGTGGTATCTCCTTGTGGTTTTGATTTGTATTTCCCTGATGGCAAGTGATATGGAGCATTTTTTTTTTGTGGACCACGTGTAAGTCTTCTTTGGAGAAATGTCTGTTCATGTCTTCTGGCCATTTCATGATTGGATTGCTTGTTTCTTTGCTGTTGAGTTTAATAAGTTCCTTGTAGATCTTGGATACTAGCCCTTTATCTGATATGTCATTTGCAAGTATCTTCTTCCATTCTGTAGGTTGTCTTAGTTTTGTTGACTGTTTCCTTTACTGTGCAAAAACTTTTTTATCTTTATGAAGTCCCAATAGTTCATTTTTTCTTTTGTTTCCCTTGTTTTTAGAGACATGTCTTGCAAGAAGTTGCTGTGACCAAGTTCAAAAAGGTTGTTGCCTGTATTCTCCTCTAAGATTTTGATGAATTCTTATCTCACATTTCGATCTTTCAACTATTTTCAGTTTATCTTTGAGTATGGTGTAAGAGAATGGTCTAGTTTTATTCTTCTGCATGTGGCTGTCCAGTTTTTCCAATACTATTTATTGAAGAGACTTTTTTTCCACTGGATAGTCTTTCCTGCTTTGTCAAAGACTCATTGATCATAGAGTTGAGGGCATTTCATTCTGTTCCATTTCAAGTAGTAATGAAGTTATTTTTTTTTAATGAATTAGTTTTTCTCTTTATGATAAAAAGATGCACTCTATAAAAATACTATAGGAATAGTAGGTCTAATTTTTGTTTTGTGTTTTTTTTAAGTGAACTCCAAAAAGGATAGATGATATAAGACATTTCTGTTTGTCAAAATATTTTAGAAGGCTAAATTTATATTATATATATTTTATATATATAATATATAATATTTATATAATAGAAAATAAAATATACTATAATGTATAATTATATATAATATATAATATAAATATATTATACGTATATATTTATATTCTTAAAATCTATTTCTAATATTTATAGTATTGTTATAAGCTAGAGAAATGTTTTTAAATTACCTTAGAATTGGAATTACACCCTGCCCCTTCCTGCCAAATACATTCCTTCTCAATTGTCCTGTATTCCTTCAGTTACAGTTCTTTCACTAAAGATAAGGTATTTATTATTTTTTCTTTCCTTTCTAAATGCAATTAATAATCTAGAACTAAAAGACAAATTATGTTGATTTTCTGAGCTAAAAATATTAATTCACTTTCTTTTTACTTTTAACACTAGTGATTATGTTCCTAACATGAGAGATATTTCAAGTACTCACGATGTTTAAATAAATAATGCTAAGATTTCAATATCCCCTTACGTCTGATTTTAATTTAAAAAAATAATTCTTTAAGGAACCTTCTAGAAGCTCATATACTGAGGTAATACTTCTTCAAAGTCAATGAACCAATAAATGGAGAGTACTTATTTCCTGTTGTTGTGTGGTGCCATGCTGCTAATTTTTAGCTAAACCAAACTTTCAATGAGGGGAAGGTAATGCAGAAGCTATTTAAACCATGTACACAGAATGAGAGTTGATTAGAGGGCTGAAATTGGCTATTGGAGCTATATTCTCAGTATTTCATATTCCGTGTTTGTTTTATTCTTTGGTCTTTGGCAATAGGTATCTAAACTCTAACTTTGAGTTTGTGCCAATCAATGGCAATTGTCTTCACTGGGACACTTTCTTACTGTTGAATGAAGGAGTGGGTTCGTAGTTAGGCCACTTACACAAACACCTGGAGGAAAAATGGTTGCGCACCATTGGAAAGGGTGTCTCAGGACAGACCCAAAGCCTCTGCTCTGTGTCTAAGGGTTTCCTGTATAGAAATTAATGACCATACTTTACCTTCACTCTAATTGGGAGACCTTAATCTGATAGTCTGTGGCCATAGATGGCTAGCAGTTGTCACCTTGGAAAGGAGATGCATTTCAGCTGCTCCACACCTCCTCTTGTTTATTTATGTCACCTACCTGCCCCCCTGTGACTATTAAACATTGTATAAACAATTCAGAATTTATTCTGACTTTAAAGCAATGTTTAGTGTCATTTTCTCTATCCAGAGTAAGGGCTCAGATGATGAGGATTTTCATATATTTAATTCTTAATAAATACCTCTATTGAGTAAGTTAGTCCTTTATATCTCAGTAGGAATGGTTGCTGATCATTGACACAAGTATTTTGAAAAGTATTTTGTTACAAATACTGATATCTCAATGAAGTAAAGTTATTCCTTATCTTCTTTTCCTAAGGAATTTGAAGATATAGTCACTGAGATAGTCACTGAGATAATTATTTTTCTTTTGATAAAATTAATTCAATATTATATATTGTGTGTTTTTGTAGCATGTGCTTTTTTTTTCTCTTAACAGAAGATTGAGCTGAGCAAAGCACTACCTAAACCAGCTGGTAAATTTCATTTATACTTTGTAATTTTAGTTAAAAGATTTTATATCTGTTTCCAAATGACCAGTGACCTATCACTCACTTTTTCCTATATGAGCTCTTCAATTTTCATTGTTTTCATTGTAATCAATAATCAGATTATTCCTAAATCTTCAGCTCCACTCTAGCCCTTTTCTTCCCAAATTAGAATACCATATTAGACACTTTCCTGGACTTTTACATCAGCAGTCATCTTTTATCTTGTCTGTTTCATAAATTATCAGATGTCTCAGTTAGCTAAAAGTGCTATAACAAAATACCATAAAGTGGGTGGAACCTGGAAAGTTCAACAACAGGGTGTCACCATGAGAGAGTTTTTGATGTAGACCCTCTTCCTGGCTGGCAGATATCCTCACATGGTGAACAGAAGAAGCTCTGAGCTCACTTGTTCTTCTTATAAGAGTGCTAATCCCAACATGAGGGCTTAACCGTCATGAACGCATTTAAGCCTAATGCTTAATGGGCCCTACTTCTTAATACAACATATTCAGGAGTAGGACTTCAACATATGAATTTGGGAGTGAACAAACATTCATAACATAAAGTGAACCCCTAAGAGCAGGAATGGGAGATTGTCATTTTGCTTTCCCAGTGCCCCAGAGATTCAATGTTATCTAGTAGGCAGTCATGTATTGTTCTATATTTGTTAGTTACAGTATTTTTTATTTTAGTAATTCACACAGGAATATAAAAAAATTTTATTTAAATAGATAAACATTGTGGGTTATGTCTGTAAACCATATTTTTATTGCAAGAGAGATGAAGGAGGAGGAGAAGAACAATAAAAGGAAAAGGAAGAGAAGGAGGAAGAAAATCCAGCAAAAATACTACCATAAATACCAATTCACAGGTTGCATCCTTATGCCACCAATTTAATGCCACACTTGTGATATAGCAATAGCTCTTTATTGATATTTCCCTTGTAAATGTAAACCCTGGCATTTTCAAATAGTATGGTTGGTTATAGAGGGAAATGATACCTGTTTTACTTAACTATAAGATGCCAGGACATGTTCTGGTTCATCAATATTCTAAAAAGACCTATTGTCCCTGAAGGATAGCAATATAACTAACACAAAGAGGCTATTCCTAAACTTAGAGTCCACCTTTTTGTTTCTCACTGTCACACATAAGCCCCATGCTTCCTATCATGTTGAGACAGAAAGTAATGGGTAGAATAATGCCTACATTTTAGTATCTACATCTAAGATAGGCTTTAATTGTAAGTTTTGTTAATTTTATTAAATTAACAAATTTATTAACAAGTTAACAAAAGTAGGATGCATGTGCAGAGTGGAGCCCAACATAGGCTTTGAATCCATGACCTTGAGAACAAGACTTGAGCTGAGATCAAGAGTCAGGCACTCAACCAAATAAGCTGTCCAGACACCCCCCTAATTGTAGGTTTTAAATGTGTTTGTTTACTTATTTATTTATTTTAAAGATTTTATTTATTTCAGAGAGAGTGTGAGTGGGAGGAGGAGCAGAGGGAGAGGGACAAGAAGACTCCACACTGAGTGTGGAGCCTGAGCCAGGGCTTGATCCCACCACCCTGAAATCATGACCTGAGCCAAAACCGAGTCTGATGCTTAACTGACTGAGCCACCCAGGCCCTCCTAAACATGTGTATTTAGATGTATATGTTAACATATATTTATTTTCATTACCTGGCAGTTTGTTTTTGTTGCTGGTGTTGTTTGGTAGCACCTTTGGATCATCAGATCACCTTTTGTTCATGAGGCTACGAATTTCATAGTTCTATTAGAATAGTGCCTAGTAGCATTGCTTAAATGAATCCATAAATACATAAGTGAAAGAAGAAAGTAAATGAGAAATGGAGGGATTGAGGGGAAAAAAAAGAAGAAAGGGAGTCCTCAACAATTCCAATATGAATAAACAGGGCTTATTTTTAAAAATCAGATTTTTTTTTTTAAATCAGATGTTCTATATTTGCTATATCCTATATATCTTTTTCCATTGAGAATATACTAGACATTGGATATTTTTTTGCAAATGAGAAGAGACTTTATATCTACGAGGCTTAGAAATAATGAAAAATATAACAAAAATCTAACTGAATTTGATTTTAATGTTTTTTTGGCCTTAATAAAACTTTTATACTTTGTATACTTCCCAGAGAATAACCATAATTTCTAACGGAGTTATTAAAATCTAGCATAGAAGATCCACCTTAAATATAAATAATATTTTCTTAAAACATGTGTTAAAAATTAAATCTTAAGTTTTATTTATGGGATCAGGTCTACAGAAAAATAATACATTTGTTAGTCTATTGTGTGGGTTTTCAAACTTTACGGACATACATAATCACCTGGAGATACTGTTAAGATGAGATTCCTAGTGCACATCTGAGATTCTGATGCAGTGAGTCTGGAAAAAGGGCCTATAAATTTGCATTTTCGACACCCTCTTAGATGATCCTGATTTTTACAGTTCCACATATCACCTTTCAAGTAACAATAGGACTATAGCACATAAAATTTAGCTAAACTTTAATGATTTTCTGAAATTCAGTACATTAAATTAGCCAACTAGTAGCAAAGAGGTGAATTTTTATGAATTTTGACTAGGAATTAGTGAACACAAGTTTTTCCTTCTAGGGTAATCATATGAGCACATGGCTTCCACTGAGGAATAAGAGCCTCTAAAGAATCAAAGGAAGTAAAGTAAATTCCAAAACATATGCCTCAGCTACTATGTGAGCTATAGTGCTGAGCTTCTAAGGTCATTTGACATGAAAATAATTGTTTTATCATACAATACACAAACGATTACAGAATTCTGGCCAACATGCATTTAAGACATAAAATATCCCATAGCCAATAGAATAAAAATACATTTTAATAGTTTGTAGGAAACACTTGAAATAAATGATGACTCCAATTTTATTATACCAGTATTGCCACGTATTAAACACAGATAAACTTTCAATAAGATGGTATCATTTTTGGCATAGAGTTGTTCCATCTTGAACAAGCATTTATTGAAATAGGGTGATTGGTGTTTTAATGAAACATTTTTACCATTTCAATTCATTTCTATGCTTGGTTTACTCTACCATACATTTCCCTTTGTCTTAGTCACATATGCCTAGACTAACACTGGGATTAAAATTTAATGGGTCCATTTGTTTCCTGGTCATCTGCTTTACAATCTTCTATTGTAAAATCACCATGTTAAGTTTATCTTGGTTTCTGTGGGGACAGATTTTGGGCATTACTTTCAGTTCTATAATATGATCTCATATTTGACATGATTTAGAAAAACAAATGGAGGACTTCAGTGCATTTAAATACATCAGTCCTCAGGAAAGCACATCATTCTTCTAAGGCTTCAGAATTTTGAGTTCTTTGATTTTTGATTCTGATCTTGGAAAAAAGGTAATATATTCATGTATAATCCAATATGGTCTGATTCTAATCTCTTGTGTGTTAGAATAAGTTGAAAACCATTTATAAAATGTAAATTGCTTATTGAAAATATAAAGAAAGAATTTTAAGAAGTAGTCACCTGATGGTCGGGTTTTGAACGTGAGTTCAGGATTTCAGTGCCTCTGAATTGACAGCGATCGTTGTACAAAGAGAATGATGTGCAAAATGGAGAAGATGTGCTCCATCATCTCTGCTGGTGCGATTTTCTAAAAGCCTTTTTATTTCCTTGACTAAATATGTGACATCAACTTTGTTAAGAATTACTTTTACCTTTAACTTAAAATTGGAGTTTAAATTTTATAAGAAAATGATCTCTTGAGTAGTGTAAGCTCACTGCAAATGTGTGTATTATTTTAAAAATTTTAAAAGAAACTCTTAATTGCAGAGAACAAATTGATGGCTCCCAGAGGGGAGATGGTTGGGGGAATGAGTGAAATAGGTGAAGGGAATGAAGAATACACTTATTATGATAAGCACCCATAGTGTACAGAATTGCAAAACACCATGTTGTATACCTGAAACTAATACAGCACTCTATGTTAAATTTTTAAAAATTAAGCAGTCTTTTTAAAAAATTACTTTATTTCCAGCACTAATTCATTTTTTGTGAACTTTTCATTATCCTTTTCATCCTTAAAAATAGTCTCTGATTTTTTTCCTTATGATTAACACTGCATAGCAGATTATTTTGTTTCAATTACTCACTTTTATGACACATTATCATTTTATTGTAAATTGGCTGAAAAAAAGTTTTTACTTTTTCCAAATTTAATTATTATGTTCTTTGGGAAATATTTTTTCAAAGCCCTAAATCAATCATCATTTTATCTATAGAAGACCACTTACTGTGAATTTCTCTCAATCTTCTACTTTCAATAAATTGCCAGGTATAAACAACACTGAAAGTTCCATACTATTTTTGTATCATAACATGACTTAATATTTGGTTTAACTAGTAGATGATAGAAAAAGTTCACCAAGAAATATTTAATCTTCATAATTTTTCAAATGCCACAGTCCTCATTTTCAGCCATTGAGGCGCAATAAGCAGATAAGAACAAGGAAAATGCCATTAGCTCTGAGTTCTATTTCATATGTTAAAATTTTATTTTGCAGAGGATCCCTGGGTTGCTCAGTGGTTTAGCACCTGCCTTTGGCCCAGGGCATGATCCTGGAGTCCCGAGATCAAGTCCCGCAATGGGCTCCCTGCATGGAGCCTGCTTCTCCTTCTGCCTGTGTCTCCGCCTCTCTCTCTCTCTCTCTGTCTCTGTCTCTCATGAATAAATAAATAAAATCTTTTAAAAAAAATTTTTTTAATTTATTTAGCAGAACAATGTCTTCTATCTATACACATAGGTTGTTACTGTAATGCTCTATCAAAACTGGTGGCTTAAAAATAACTTTATTTATTATTTACCTTAAAGTTTGAAAATGTTTTTTTATATGTCTTCAATTCAGAAATGAATAAACTGCTTTATTTCTTGTTCAACAGCAATAAAATTGGGTTCACTTGCATGGAGAGAATTACAGATAGATGTTAAAGCATCCTAGAGTATGTTAATTTGATTGAAGAAGATAATTTAGAAACTAAATCACTTTTACTGATTCAATTTGTCAAAGTATCTACAGATACTGTCCCTGAAAATTCTTTTCAATTTGATGTTTCTCTGCCAAGTATCATTCATTTTCCAATACCAGGGTCACACCATCTACACCCTTCTCAGCCAGGAACCTGGTTCCTTTTCACTCACTCTGTTAAGAAACCAGTCCCTGTTGCTTGTCATTCTGTCTTCTAAACATTTCTTTACACTCATGCCATTCTGTGGCCACCATAATCTCACAACAGTCTAAGGGCTTGGCCTGATCCCATCATTGTCCTCCTTACATGCTGAATGATGTCCCTTCTAGCATGCTACCCTCTCCTTCCTTTGTGTTCTTCAGCTGGCTCCCAACACCTCTCCTTTCTTCTATATAGCCTAGCACAAAAAAAGCCTAGCTTTTGCTTTATTTTAATGTCCTCATCCTCTTGGTCTCTTCAAGATGTCCCTTTTGGGTGTTTCTATAGCACGTTTCTATTTCCAATTCATGGCACCTATCTTGATTTAGCAATGTCCCCTGCCAATCTCTAAGTTCCCTCATGTCAGGCAATGTGCTTCCACTGTCTTTGTGTTTCCAGTGTGTTTCCCAAGGCTTTGGAGAATAGTCAGTCAATAAATGTTTGACTTGCAAATGCAGGAGTGAATATGCTACTGATTTTCACATATGCTTTCACAGGAATCAGCCAAATATGAAGATCTTTGTCTTTGCCTTTATCATGGCCCTCATGATTGCCTTGATTGTAAGTATATCAGGAAATTTTGAACAATATATTCTCAGTAGTTCTCCAAGGAGTTTCCTTATTTCTTGTGCTTTGGTTATTGTTTGCATTTTCCTGAACATGGCTTTATCTATTTTAATTTTAAATAGACATTTTCCTTGAATTAACCTAAATAAGTTCATTAGGGATTTAGAATAAATCCTGGGTACACACACACTATTGTAATTAGTTTAATGTAAAAACAAAATTTTTAGAAGAGCTCCATAAAGATGTGAGATTGAGAGGCACTTAAATATTATATTATAAAAGACACTAAAATATTACAAGGTGTAGACAAATCAAATGTCAGGAGCTCCTGCCTGTATTGTCACTTACCTGTGTGTCACCAGGTAAAATATGATGTCTCTGAAACTTTCTTCCTCTTTCACCTCCTGCCCATTATTTCTTTCTTACTCTGTTAACATTAGTAGTCTCTTTCACTTTGGTATTCTTACTGTTCAGTTACTGAGAAACTCATCAAGATATATGATACTACTCCAACTAATCCAATAAGTTCTAGTGGATTTCAAAAAAATACTAGTTTATAGTTTATCACATTATTTTTAATAGAAAGATAGAAGTGGGAAAAATAAAAATCTAAAGCAGAGAAAAACATAATACCAGACTCTATTAACACGTAAATATTTGAATGTGAATAGCTTTTGAGCAATTTAAACCATATCCATATAAAAAAATATATTTGTTTTGAAGAATTCTAAAACTTAGCATTTGAAATTCATTCCAGTTCATACATGATACATTTCTTCACTTTCACACACACAAAATAATATGTGCCAGAGTGAATTGATATTAAAATGCAGCAAGTTTAAGTATAAAAAAACATACTCTTCACTTACTAAGGTTCAAAGTTATTAAGACTTGCTTCTATTTTGTTTAATCATAAATATGGCAACTAATGTATTTCTACACTCAATTTGGAGTTATAAAATGAAGATGTTCACTACCTTTTTCTTTTCTTTCTTTCTTTCTTTTTTTTTTTTTGCAAGGGAGCTGATTCATCTGATGAGGTAAGGCATATTTTCATTCACTAGAAGACTTGATTAAGAAAGCATATTTAAAATTTTTTAATCTGTTCTCTATTTTAACAGGAATATGGTCGGCATAGAAAACATCATCATGTAAGTATTTTCCTGATAATGTGGTATAGTACAAAGATATTTTATATTTTTGTCTCTGAGTATTATTCTAGAAGGAGAATCAACTCTCTGGATATATTGGAGAACATATCTCTGTGACAGATTTATATAATGAATAATAAAATACATATTGATTTTATTTATTTTTATGATGAACTGATAAAAGACTGAAAAATCTTGTGTATTGGTCTATTTAAATGGAAACTCATAATCCTGAAGAAATTAGAACTTAGGTATCTTTGACGAATAATTGCTTTGGCCTTACGAATACTTGAAATTCTAATTCTATTAAATGTAATATATGCATATTTGAAGAATAGAGGCTGATAAAAACACACAGAAGGTGATAAGTTTCCACCTTCTGATTTTTTTGAAGAGTGTTGAATCTATTAGGTTAAGTTAAATTAACCATGTTAAATAAGATAATAAATTTCATTTATTTAACATTTTTAATGAAATATATCCTTGATATGTAATATTATTTTGACATGTCATCTCAATGTGATAAGCTTTCAAAAATTCTTACTAACGTAATAAATAGATGCATTTAAATTGGCACCAAGTAAGATTCAAGAGCAAAGATGGATGATATTTGGACTGAAAAAGGTGAATATTAAAGAATATGGGAGTTCTGAGAGACAACAAGTTCACTAGAAATCAAGAGTGAGAAGTAGCAGTTCCATCTGATGTGGAATTCTTAAATTACCTCCTTCCTGGGCTATTCTAAGACAGGCAAAGTTGGAGCTTCGAGGTTATAATATAATAAAGAAGGTTACAATATTATAAAGAATACATCAAACTTTTATGAGTGGCTGGTATTATAAAACAACAAAATGATCAGCAAGCAGTAAAAATGTGAATGCTGTGTCATTTCTATCTTCTAAATATTTTTCTTATAAAAAAATGGAAACCTAACCAAAAGTTTAAGGAAAAAAAATCTAGATGATATATGAGTTCCTTTCAACTTGTAAGATCCGGTTTTTTATTGAAATTATTGTGAAATATTTGCACTGTCTTTGTCTCATTTCTGTACCATTGTCCCTTTCCTTTTGTTTGTATGCAGAGAGGACGCTCTGAAAATTTTTATTATCAGCAATATCCAAAATTTCAGAGATATTATGATGATAAATAACCTTATAATGCTACACAGGAATCCACAACAGGATTACAGAGGTAAGCTGGGTCTAGTGAAATTTTATACTCCAGAAGCATCCATAGGGAGAGTCTGAATAAGAAAAAACAAAAGCAAGGCATCAAATCAAAAGCAGCCTCAGTTTAGGAAATGGACCCTGGTGTAGCTCTCCTAAAGGGTAGATTTTCTCTGTTTGCAAAAGAAAACTTCTGTCCTGATATGGTAAAAGGGCTGGGACTGGGGATGGGAACAATTGTGTTTGTATTCTCATACCGACAACTACAGTATTATTACCTTAAGTTCTTCCTAATCTTTTATAACTTCATTTTCCCATGGATAAACCAGCAATAAAATGACACTTAGCCAATTAACCAATTTATAGAATTGATGAGACTGTTAAAAGATAAAATACATAAACGGCTTTGATTAGAATTGTATATAGATGTTACCACAGGCAGCCTTGCTACTAAATCTGTGCCTAGATATTTTTTAAAATTTTTCCTTCTAAAACATAAACTTTGGAGTAGCTGCTAAAACACCATCTGGGAAAGTGTCAGAAATGTAGAATCTGAAACCACACTCAGACCTATTGAATCAGAATATCCATCTTACTAAGATCCCCATATGATTCATAACACAATAAAGTTTGAAACTTTGCCTTGAGGATTCTGATGAGCAATTAGAATGGGAACCACTGCTCTAAATAAAACCAACAAGGAGGAAAGGAAATATTAGCAAGTTTCTTTTGAATGACAATTTTTATCTAAAATAATATTGAATACTACATCTGAAATGAATGATGTACTATATGTTGGCTAATTGAATTTAAATAAAATAATACAAATAAAAAATATCAAATGTTCAAAATTCTATGAAAGGTTCAATATTTCACTATAAAATAAAGCAATATTTTCGGGAAAAAATAAGACTGTCCTGCAATTCAGAGTTGAAATAGTTCCAAAGCATTTCAATTATTTTTAAATGCACATGGAGAATTCAATTTAATTGAATTCTCTGTTGCCATTAATGACAGGACAAAGAATCTGAACTTGACTCCCTAAGCACTAGGTAATAGCAAACAATATTTGATCAAGGAAGGGTATTCTAAAAATATTGGTTGGGAGAGAAATATGGGGTAAATGAGTAGGTTATAATCAAGCAGGAGTGTGGTTGATCAGAAATAAGTCGGTGATAGACTGGCGAAATATGAGAAAGAGAGTAAAAAAAGGCAATCAACTAAATTTGATGATGGGTTGATGAAGACTACAGCAGGGAAGGATACAAAAAAGAAATGGATACAAGTTGTTGGAATTGGATTAGGAAGTAAAAGTGCTTAGTGATATGCCTTTCAGAAATTGACAGTGCTCTGCTGTTGCCCATCAGTTTCTTGGTTTTCGTTTTTTTCCCTTCAGGGAATTTTGCTGTGTGTATTTTTCTTGGTTTCAGTAAGGGATGTTAAAGACAATTTGGCTATGTTAAGTTTAAAAAAAGAATAGCATTCAAATTGAAAAGCCAAGTGAGCTAAAATGCATAACTAAAGCACTGAACTCAAGTGAGAAATGACAAAGGGAGAAAAAAAGATGGTAGAAGTTTATTCAACCAATTTTTCAATATTTGTTCAACATTTTTTTTAACTCTGTGAAGTACTGCAGTCATGAGAGATATAAATAACAGCCAGAGTCCCTGCACTCCACAGCTTATTATCTAATTTAAAAGATGGATATAAAAACAAGCAACCAAAAAAAAAAAAAAAGTAACCATAAAAAAAGTGATGCAAGTGGATGGTGACTTAGGCCTATCATACCAACAGTTCTATGGCAACTGAAGTAAGAGGGATCTAAATAGAAAACGAAGAAGGCCATTGAGAAACTACCAAAATAATTTAGGATAAGACATAAGAGCTTGAGGGAAAAAAAAAAGAATAGAGATTATAGTAAATTTCTCTACTGTAGAGTCTGATTGTGCAAGTTCTGTAGAATAATTCTGGTGAAGCTTTTTACTGTGAATAATTTTAACCATGGCACTGTTTTTGGTCAGGGTTTCTTTGTCATGTGAAATGAAAACAAATCCAAACTTAGATAAGGAGAGATTTTATCCAGGACAAAATCTATTGGATGGGAGGAATACTTAAATCTCAGAAATCTGCAAGTTTCTCAAAACCAACAGAAAAGGCTTTTCTTTGATAGGCTGAAGAGAATTAATCAAAGAATAACAGAAACTTTTGAGGGGAACTTGGGCAAGCAGCGGGAAAGGACCAGTATGATGTGATATGAAGTGTCTACTATGGTTTAGCCAATTCTCTGGATCAATTGATAAAGGGCACACTCCATCTTTAGTGCTTGTTCAGACTTGGGAGCAAGCAGAGCTCAGAGCCTGTAGGAAGGAGAGAAACTTGATGAACATTTAACCTGGACTAAGCAAAGGGTTATAAATGGGTACCTGTGAACACTTGGTCAGTCTCAGAGGAGTATATCTTAGATAAAACTCAAAAACAAGAAAGCATAAGGGTATTAACAAATAACTCGATCTGTAGCTCATATTTATTTATTTATTTATTTATTTTTATTTTTTGTAGCTCACATTTAATAAAAAGAATGTTTTCTCTTTCTACACAGGCTTCATGGAAAGTCCTACTTGCTCTCTTACTCATGATGATTCTTCCTATTCAAAAATCCTTTAAACATCTAGTAACATTAACCCCAATACAATACATACACCCAAAGTACTTATAAAATCATGTTTTAAAGTATAATTCAAAAAAGTACAGTTTTATTTTTATTATGTTATATATTATATTGGAATTTAAAAGTGATTTGACTTATCAATAATTTCTAGCTTTTCAGAAACAAAAAAGAAATCCAATCAAATAGTGTTATAGCAGCAACACACACTGAGATTAATGATAAATATTTAAAAAATAGTAGTAATGGTAGTCTCTGAACTGTTTGATTTTTCCCCTATTTTGTTCTCTGTATTCATAGCACTATAAAAAAATACTCACATATAATAAATTGATTCATCAAGCATTTACTGGTTCTCTCATTGTATATGTTTCCTTGGGTGTCCATAACAGATTACAAAAACTGGTGGTAAAAACAAGAAAAACTTATGATCTTTTAGTTCTTTTGGAAGAGCTTTGCTCTTTCTGACAACTCAATCTTTCTTTGCTTCTTCTTAGTTTCTGGCATTTGTTGGCAATCCTGGAATTCGCTGGTTTGTAAATGCATTATTTCAATCTCTGCCTCTCTTGTTTCCAAGCAATCCTCTCCCTCTGTGTGTCTCTCTTCTCATGAAGATACCAGTCAGATGAATTAATAAGTGCCCCCTCGACTCCGGTATGAACTCATTATAACCAATTATATCTGCAGTGACCCATATTTCCAGATAAGGCCACATTATGAAGCAATGCTCATATTTTGCACTATGCAAATTTCTAAATTTCTTTTTTAAAAAGATTTTATTTATTTACTCATGGAGACACACAGAGAGAGGCAGAGGCATAGGCAGAGGGAGACGCAGGCTCCCTATGGGGAGCCTGATGGGGGACTCCATCCCAGGACCCCAGGATCACAACCTGAGCCAAAGGCAGATGCTCAACCACTGAGCCACCCAGATGACCAAATTTCTAAATTTCTAAAGGAAAGACCTGCAGTGCTATTTCATAATCTTCTGGGGCAGTGATTATAGAGTAGTTTATGGCATAGTTGGGTGGTTATTTAAGGGGCATGAAAATCATCTAAGCAATCTCATTTTAACTTTGAAATATTCTCTACTAGGAGACATCCCAATTCATGCAACTTGCGTGAAATTGCTAGAATGCTAATCAAAATCTTGCCTTTAATTTTAATCATACTCATAAGGAAAACAGATGCATTTTTAGCAAGCAAATGTAAGGAAAATCTCAGCTGTACAATGTTTGTAAATATCAACAGCTAAAAATTTACAAATTATGCTGAATTCCAATTTTTATGAGATAGAATGTTTTATCCACCAAAATTCACGGAGACCAGGCTTCTCTTCTGGAGAAAAGCAGCCAGAACTCAAGGCAAATCCCTGATTCCCAGAGGCTTGCTCACCACAGAGAGAACCATGGTGGGACCAAAGACATTGGAAAGGAACACAAGAAGGATGCTAAAGCTCAAAGCTGAGGAGAGAACTGGAGATAAAGAAGTCGGTAGAATACTGAGTGGTGTGTGTTTTATTCATAAAGTAGTTCAGGCACAGTGCAGTTCCAAATACATATATCTCAATATGCCATTTGTAGTAAGTAAGGCAGTGAGAATGACTCTGCACTGTAGTTTTCTGTAAAAAAGGCTACTTTCAAGTACCGGCCTTGAAGAGTCTGATCAGTAGCCTCGCACTCAAGTAGATATCCTTACAGGTACATATTTTTCTAATGTTTTAATTCTGGTTCTCTCTCTTTCTGGGAACAGGATTCTCTTGTGTGAGGACAGTTTGGAGGTGTTGTTGGAAGAATTAGTAACATACATAAGTACAAAGTCTGACAGAGCAAATGCTTAAAAAATGGCAGTGAGAGTTATTAACACTTTCTATGCTTGAGAACAAAGTGTTTTCCTAGAAGTAATTTTATTAAATCTATACACAAGCCTCCTGAATAGGTATGATTACATCCAAAACACTGGTGAGAATTAATTTATATGCCCCAAATCACACAATTAGTCAATTGTTAGAGAAAAAAATATCAATATTGCGGCCCACTGAATCGTGAAGTCCAGGCTATATATAATACTCCCACACTGTCTGATTTAGTTTCCTGTTGCTACCACAACATACAGGCTTAAAACAACACAAACTTCTTTTTCATATTTTAAACCATTTTACTGAGATTAATATTGAGATGGGAAAGCTATACATATTTAATGTATGTAACTCGAAAAGTCTGGGGATAAGTACACACCCATGAAACCATCACCACCATCCAGACCAGAGACATATGTATCACCTCCCTATTTCCTCCTGCCCCTTATTTATTATTGTTATTACAATTTTGTGTGCATGTGTGTGGTAAGAACACCTAACATAAGATCTACGCCCTTAGTAAATCTGAAGTAGAAAGTACAGTTTGTTAGCTGTAGACATTAGGCTGGCAGTAGGTCTCCAGAACCTACTTATCATGCATGACTGAAAGTTGGTATTTTGGGACCACCACCCTCCCATTTCCTCATTACCCAGCCCCTGGGGCAAGCATTCTATTCTATGCTTCTTTGAGTTTGACTATTTTAGATTCACCAAATAAGTGAGATCATACAATGTTTGTCTTTTTATGTCTGGCTTATCTTACCAAGCATAATATCCTTCGGGTCTACCTCTGTTGTCCCAAATGACATGATTTCCTTTAAAAAAAAAAAAGCTGAATGATATTGTAATGTGTGTATATACCCCATTTTCATGATGTATTCATCCATCAAGTCACTTTTATTTCTGTATCTTGGCTACTGTGAGTCATCTTGCAATGTACACAGGAGTGCAGGTGTCTTTTGAGCTCTTTGGATACAAACCCAAAGTAAATTACTGAATAATATGAAAGTTCTATTTTTAATTGTTTAATATAATTAAACCTAATTATATAATTAACATACTGTGTTACATTAATTCAGGTCAATCCTAGTGGTATTGCTGGATCATATGGCAGTTCTATTTTTAACTTTGTGATTGACCTCCCTACTGTTTTCCATTATAGCCATATAATGTTCATATTTTTTTTTTCAGAGAGAGAGAGAGAAGAGAGAGAAAGCATGAGCAGGGAAGGGCAGAGGGAGAAGGAGAAAATCTAAGAAGGCTCCATGCCCAGGGAAGAGCCCAACATGGGGCTCGATCTCACAACTCTGATATCATAACCTGAGCCAAAACCAAGAGTTGATAATTAACAGACTAGCCATCCAGGGGCCCTATCTGTGCCCATTTATTTTCCTCCAAGGCACCAGGGTTCTGTTTGTTCCATATCCTCACCAACACTTGTTTTTCTTTTTTTAATAATAGCTATCCTGAAGAAACCTTACAAAGATGGACTTCCCTTTCTTTCTCCCACCCTTTTTGGTATTGCTATCTTACATGTTATTTTGTTTTAAAGTGATTTTCCTTTTAAAGAGTTTTAAGATATAAGTAATTAAGGTGATTCATATTTACCCCATTCCTACCATTTCTAATGTGCTTCCTTTTATTAGTTACAGATTTTTCAGCTGCTGTTGCTTCTGCCTGCCAGGATTTCCTTTAATAATTCTTGTAAAGCAAGGCTACTGGTCACTGATTTTTCAGCTTTGTAAGTCTGAGTCATTTTGTCTTCATTTAGAAGAATATTTTTACTATTATAGAATTTATTTGACATATATTTTTTCAGTACTTAAAAATTTTTGTCACTCTCCTCTCACTTGAATTTTTTTTTTTTTTTTGCAAAACCAAGTCAGCTGTCATTTTCATCTTTGCTACTCTGGCTACTTCTAGATGTTTTCTTTATGGCTACTTGTAAGCAATTTGGTTATGATGTTTGATGTAGTTTTTTCATGCTCTTGCACTTGTCATTTGGTTGAGCTTCTTGATCCGTGGTGCATAATATTCCTAATATTTAGAAAAATTTCAGCCTTTGATTTATTGACATATTATTCCTTCCTCTTCCTCTTTACTACAGTTACATATATATTCACACACAGGTTTCCCTCAGATCATTCAAGCAGTTTTTTGTTGTTGTTGTTCACTTTCTTTTTTCATGTTATTCTGGATAGTTTTATTGATATATTTTCAAGTTTCCTAGTCTTTTCTTCTAAACATGCTATTAACAATATTCAGTGTAGCTTTCATCTCAGGTATCATATGTTTGAAATATGCTCATGCTTTCCCTTACTTAAACATACAGAATATCGTTACAATAAGATTTTTAATACGCTAATTTATTAATTCTATCATTTGCATCATTTCTGGCTCTATTCATATCAATTGAGATTTCTCTTCAATTTGAGTCACATTTTTCATCTTTCCTCCATGCCTGAGAATTTTGGTTGGATTCAAGATTCAATTAAGGCTCTACATTCTTATGCTACAGTCTGTAAATTATTTCCAGGTAATAAGCTGTGACAATCACATGACCTATCTGGCTCTTTCTCCTTTTCATAAGGATTATATTTCACTTTCATGTTGTAAAGTTTCATAAAACTATTGTATCATATATTTAGTTCTTTTTTCAGTTATTTAAAGCAGGAGGATTAATCTAGTCCCTGATATACAAACTTGGCCAGAAGCTGAATGATGGAGTAAAAGCCTTTTAAAGTCCTTAAAATGTCGCCAAATTCTGTATCACTTGACCATTTTGCTTCAATGATCTCAGTTCCACCAAATATCCTCACTCCAACCACACTGTGCTATTTGCTGTATTTTTTTTTAATTTTTTTATTGGAGTTCAATTTGCCAACATATAGCATAACACCCAGTGCTCATCCCACCAAGTGCCCCCCTCATTGCCCATCACCCAGTAACCCCAATCCCCTGCCCACTTCCCCTTCCACTACCCCTTGTTCATTTCCCAGAGTTACGTGTCTCTCATGTTTTGTCATCCTCACTGATATTTTCATTCATTTTCTCACCTTTCTCTTTATTCCCTTTCACTAATTTTTATATTCCCCAAATGAATGAGACTATATAACGTTTATCCTTCTCCAATTGACTTATTTCATTGAGCATAATACCCTCAAGTCCACCCATGTCAAAGCAGAAGGAGGATATTTGTCATTTCTAATGGCTGAGGAATATTCCATTGTACACATAGACCACATCTTCTTTATCCATCATCTTTCCATGGACACCGAGGCTCCTTCCACAGTTTGGCTACTGTGGACATTGCTGCTAGAAACATCGGGGTGCAGGTGTCCCGGCATTGCATTGTTTCATTGCATCTGTATCTTTGGGGTAAATCCCCAGCAGTGCAATTGCTGGGTCGTAGGGCAGGTCTATTTTTAACTCTTTGAGGAACCTCCACACAGTTTTCCAGAGTGGCTGCACCAGTTCACGTTCCTACCAACAGTGCAAGAGGGCTCCCCTTTCTCCACATCCTCTCCAACATTTGTTTCCTGTCTTGTTAATTTTCCCCATTCTCACTGGTGAGAGGTGGGATCTCATTGTGGTTTTGATTTGTATTTCTCTGATGGCAAGTGATGCAGAGCATTTTCTCATATGCTTGTTGGCCATGTCTATGTCTTCCTCTATGAAATTTCTGTTCATGTCTTTTGCCCATTTCATGATTAGATTGTTTGTTTCTTTGGTGTTGAGTTTAATAAGTTCTTTATACATCTTGGATACTAGCACTTTATATGTCATTTGCAAATATCTTCTCCATTCTGTAAGTTGTCTTTTAGGTTTGTTGACTGTTTATTTGCTGTGCAGAAGATTCTTATCTTGATGAAGTCCCAATAATTCATTTTTGCTCTTGCTTCTCTTGCCTTCATGGATGTATCTTGCAAGAAGTTGCTGTGGCCAAGTTCAAAAAGGGTGTTGCCTGTGTTCTCCTCTGGGATTTTGATGGAATCTTATCTCACATTGAGATCATTCATCCATTTTGAGTTTATCTTTGTGTGTGGTGTCAGAAAATGGTCTAGTTTCATTCTTCTGCATGTGGATATCCAATTTTCCCAGCACCATTTATCAAATAGACTGTCTTTTCTCCAATGGATAGTCTTTCCTGCTTTGTTGAATATTAGCTGACCATAGAGTTGAGGGTCCACTTCTGGATTCTCTATTCTGTTCCATTGATAGATGTGTCTGTTTTTGTGCCAGTACCACACTGTCTTGATGACCACAGCTTTGTAGTACAACCTGAAATCTGGCATTGTAATGCCCCCGGCTATGGTTTTCTTTTTTAAAATTCCCCTGGCTATTCAGGGTCTTTTCTAATTCCACACAAATCTTAAGATGATTTGTTCCAACTCTCTGAAGAAAGTCCATGATATTTTGATAGGGATTGCATTAAATGTGTAAATTGCCCTGGGTAACATTGACATTTTCACAATATTAATTCTTCCAATCCATGATCATGGGATATTTTTCCATCTCTTTGTGTCTTCCTCCATTTCTTTCAGAAGTGTTCTGTAGTTTTTAGGGTATAGATCCTTTACTCTTTGGTTAGGTTTATTCCTAGGTATCTTATGATTTTGGGTGCAATTGTAAATGGGATTGACTCCTTAATTTCTCTTTCTTCAGTCTCATTGTTAGTGCATAGAAATGACACTGACTTCTGGGCATTGATTTTGTATCCTACCACACTGCCAAATTGCTGTATGGGTTCTAGCAATCTTGGGATGGAGTCTTTTGGGTTTACTATGTACAGTATCATGACATCTGCAAAGAGGGAGAGTTTGACTGCTTCTTTGCCAATTTGAATGCCTTTTATTTCCTTTTTGTTGCCTGATTGCTGAGGCTAGGGCTTCTAGTACTATGTTGAATAGAAGTGGTGAGAGTGGACATCCCCGTCTTGTCCCCATTCTTTTGCTTAGGGGAAAGGCTCCCAGTGTTTCCCCATTGAGAATGGTATTTGCTGTGGGCTTTTCATAGATGGACTTTAAGATGCGGAGGAATGTTCCCTCTATCCCTATACTCTGAAGAGTTTTGATCAGGAAAGGATGCTGCATTTTGTCGAATGCTTTCTCTGCATCTATTGAGAGGATCATATGGTTCTTGTTTTTTCTCTTGCTGATATGATCAATCACATTGATTGCTTTACAAGTGTTGAACCAGCCTTGCATCCCAGGGATAAATCCCACTTGTCATGGTGAATAATCTTCTGAATGTACTGTTGTATCCTATTGGCTAGTATCTTGTTGAGAATTTTTGCATCCATCTTCATCAGGGATATTGGTCTATAATTCTCCTTTTTAGTGGGGTCTTTGTCTGGTTTTGGGATTAAGCTGATGCTGGCCTCATAGAACGAGTTTGGAAGTACTCCATCTCTTTCTATCTTTCCAAACAGCTTTAGTAGAATAGGTATGGTTTTCTCCTTTAAATGTTTGATAGGATTCCCCTGGGAAGCCATCTGGCACTGGACTTTTGTGTCTTGGGAGGTTTTGGATGACTGCTTCAATTTCCTCCCTGGTTATCGGCCTTCTACAGGAGTTCTTAAATATGATCCATCACCTTCCCTTCCACTTCCTATTCTGGACTTTCTTGACCATCATTTTATTATATAAGCACACTTTCTGCTTATATAGAAATTGTGGAAAAGTGAGTCCCTCTTGAATCAGGATTCAGATTACCTTGATTTTGTTTGCTTTTAGGAGGGCTCTTGCTCTAAGTCCTAATAAGTATAACAGCTTGATTTTAAATCTGATCACAATGTGTAGTGTAATATTACTTGAATGAAATTAAAATTTACCAAAGATACCAGATGTATTCAGTATCCAGAATATATGAAAAAGGAGTACAGAAACATGCACTTACCTGAATTTGATGACTAATTTAACAAACGAATATTTATTTATATATGAATCAATATATCCAGTAAACACTTCCTCAGTTAGTTCCCCACAAGGAGTAGAGACCCAGAGATCTAGTCCTTTTGTGATTTTAATGAGACTAATATTTTATAGTTTCTCAAAATTTATTCTTTTATTTTTGAATAACTTTGCATTTAATTGAAATTCTATAATCTCTGCCCATTAATTACATAATTATTACAATATTATAATTTTAATTATTTGTATATAGTTTTTGTTATATGTTAAAATAAGTACATAGTAAAATAATAAAATAAAGCACATGAAGCATATAAAAACTACTGATATTCATTATTGTAATTTCTAAAAGTTATCCATGTACCACCTCTGTAAATTTAGTCCATTCATACATCAAATAAATATTTATGAGAAAAAAAATATGCCCCAGAGACTATCCTAGGCTCTGGAATGCAACATGAATACAACAGATAAAATCTCTCTCTCATGGTGCTGATATTTCAATTTACCACTGTTGGCAAATTTGTTTCCAATTGAGAAATTTTTATCTACTTCATACAAAATTATAAAAAGATGAATTGAAATTTTTATGCTGCTCTCCATGGAAGGTGGGTTTTTCTCTGTTTAGTCAGCAGAAAAAATATTATAAAAAATATGTGGGGATAATGTGCCTCATTTCTTTTTTTTTTTAAGATTTTATTTATTTATTCATGAAAGACACAGAGACAGAGAGAGAGAGGCAGAGACACAGGCAGAGGGAGAAGCAGGCTCCATACTGGAAGCCTGACGTAGGACTCAATCCGGGGTCTCCAGGATCACACCCTAGGCTGAAGGCGGTGCTAAACCACTGAGCCACCTGGGCCGCCCTAATTTTTTTTTTTTTTTTAAGATTCCCAATTTCTTTTTATTTAGGAAAGAATAAGGAAGATAGATGAAATTATGAGATACTATTTTTCCTATGAACTAAAATTAATTGGCATTACTTATACCTAATATTTAATGTTAACAGTAGTCTATACATTGTTTCTCTCTTAGTAAACCAGAAGATAATTTTTATAATGCATAAAATTATCACTTCACCCTGCCTGTATTAATTTTAGCCCCATAAATTTTACCTTATACTCATGAAGAAGATACTATTATTTAAATAGCAGATAATGTTTGTCCTTCCAAATGGTTTACCAAGGTTACTAGAAATAATTAGTTATAAAAATCTATTTAAATGTTTTATTTCACTGGAGGGTATTATGCTGAGTGAAGTAAGTCAGTCGGAGAAGGACAAACATTATATGTTCTCATTCATTTGGGGAATATAAATAATAGTGAAAGGGAATATAAGGGAAGGGAGGAGAAATGTGTGGGAAATATCAGAAAGGGAGACAGAACGTAAAGACTGCTAACTCTGGGAAACGAACTAGGGGTGGTAGAAGGGGAGGAGGGCAGGGGGTGGGAGTGAATGGGTGACGGGCACTGGGGGTTATTCTGTATGTTGGAAATTTGAACACCAATAAAAAATAAATTTAAAAAATTAAAAAAAAATGTTTTATTTCAATATATTTTGATGCTTCGTACTAATGACTAAGTAGGTAATTAATATGGAGCATTAAAAATTAAAAATATATAAAGTAACTATTGATATTCAAAAAATAAAAATAGTGAATAATAATAATAGTGAAGATTCCTTTTTTTTTTGTACCAGATATTTATGATTACCTTATTATTTAACATCTCAGGAATCTTCTAGCAGTTCATCTGTTGAGGTAAGATTTATTTTGTTTTGTTTTTGTTTTTGTTTTTGTTTTTTAGATTCATTTATTTATTGAGAGAGAGAGTAGAAAGTAGGAGAAGGGGCAGAGAGAGAGAATCTTCAAGCAGATTCCATGCTGAGTGTGGATCACAGCCACATAACCCATGATATCATGACCTGAGACAAAGCCAGGAGTTGGACAATCAACTGAGTGAGCCACCCAAGTGCCCTGATACTGCTTAAAGTCAAAGAACTATTTCAAGAAGTAGCTATTTTCCATAAGTGTTACACAGTACTTTGATAATTTGTAGTAAATCTACATCTAAATATGCAAAGAATGTAAGAGGGAAACCATGTGCATTCCCAGAATCATTTTTGAGTGGTTGAAACTGATAATCTTGTAGGATGCATTACTTACTCTACCCTGTTTTTTTCTGAAAATATGTATATGAAGCCATGGGAAATTGCATTTGAAATCAAGCCTGTGTCAAATCAGGAGCTCACCAATTGCCTTCACCATAGCCTCAATTTGGGAAATCCTCTCCTATCTATCATTTGAAGTTCACACAGGGTTGTCACCAGATTAGTTATATCAGTAACACCTGGAAAATTATGAGAAATACAAATTCATAGGCCCTGCCTCATACCCACTGAATCAGAAAGTATGAATAAGAGCTAAGCAGTCTGCATGTCAGTGAGGCCTGTAGGTGATATTGATCATGTTCCACTTTGGGAGCCACTATCTTTCATGGAAGTTGAGGTGAGGGTTTGGGTTAGGAAATATGTAGGTCACCACACAGGGAACACCTCCTGTGGTGGGAAAAGCCACAGAGTGAGTGTTCTGAAAGAGCAGGGAGCATCTTCATGGATCCTGGTCCCAAGCCTTGTACCTTGGGCAGCACCTGGATTCTCCGTGGTCTATGCCCTGGGAAGCCTGTCTTGTCTTTTCTCTACTCCTAAGCCAGATGTAAACTGAGTGTCTTGGGCCCTGTCTGTCATTTCCACAACGAGTCACCAGGGCTAGCATCCCACAGAACTCACCTGGTCTATTTTGCTATTTTTGGTCTCCTGCCTACATACTGTCAGCATGACAAATTGTCAATTGAGGATTGGTTATGCCCTTGAAATAAGGCACGTTAATTTTAGTCATGTTACTATGTTAACATAAAATAAGAGAGTTCTGAAGATAAATATTTTAACTTACCTGACTCATAATATATACGTGATTTCTTAAGCTAGTGGCTTCGACTCTATTCAATTATTGCCCCTAACTTTCTATGAAATGCTTTAGGGACAACCAGTTTAAGTAAAGCTATTTCTTTATTTGTCACTGTAGGAAATTGCTGATGTTCCCACTGATGTAAGTCAGTTTTACTGTAAAACTTTAATTTAATGGCATTAAATAATAGGATTTTTCTTGTCTTTGTCTAATATGTGCTTTATTTTCTAATAGAAAATTGAGCCAACTAAGGAAGAACAGGTCTACCTCAAACAGCTGGTAATTTCTCATACAATTTATTACTTCAGGTGAAAGAATATGTCATACAACTTTTTCTCCCAGATGATCACTGATTGTATCTTCTCAATGAGATAATTCACACCATTTATGTTAAAAATTACTTTTTCTACCGTTGTTACTGTGATATGTAGATATTATCTTAATAATAGACCTTTTAAAGAAAATGAATAAGTATCCAATTAAATTTGGAAGAGTTACAAGCCTCAAGGAGAGTGCTCTTAAGTTTAAATGATCTGAGATGCCACTATAGTCCAAAGCACATAATTGTTCACTGAACTCCTCTTTGAAGTAGCAAAAAACTGATATGTTAAGACTAAGAGCTCCCAACTACTATTATCCCACTTGTAAGAAATATGGCAACCCATTTCTGTAATTAGATGATGTGTAAAGTATTTAATGGTATTCCTGAAAGACAAAAAGGAATTAAAGATATCAAATATTATTGAATTTATACACATAGGAAAGATAGGCTCTAAATCTATTATAAGAGGAGCTACTACTTATTGAATATTTAAAAACAAGATCTCCAAAATGAAATTATTTATTTTTAGAATATTCTAAATGCTCCAATAGTCTTTCTGGATGTTTCTAATAACATTCTCTTTGTTCCATTCTTATCATAATTCATAATCATGTGTCTACCCAACACTTATCCACATGCAATTCTGAAGACATATTACACTGACTTTAACAAGTTGATTTTCTAATCATCAGTATGAACCAACCATTTGTAAGAGTTAAGATGCTGTGTTAAGTGACTTCATCTTCAAGTGTCCATTGCCAAATCAAAATAGAATTTATTCAGCTAAGCTTATGTGACATGTAAAACGCAAACCATTCTACATATATCAATTTACTCTAAGGTTACTTCAAGTCTAAAGTGTAAGTGATGTTCTTAGTGCCAAGGGACCAGCTGAGGACTATGGGAATAGAAGCTGAGTTTTCTCTCATTCTGGTCCATACCAGGATTAATCAAGATATGGGAAAAGAAATGACAAACTAGGGTGTTTTTTTTTTTTCCCACTCCATCTCTTATACAGTCTTTTCATTTTTTTATATTCAGTAATTTTCACCTGGAAGCCTTAGTCAGCTAGACTACATCTTTAACTCTGAAGTCCACTCTATGAATGTATACACTCTGATTATGAATTTTATATTAAAAATGTCTATTGCTTGGCCAATTTGGCATCATTTAAATTCTTCCAATTAAAGTTTAAATTCATTTAGTTTTGTCCAGTTATGTTCTGGCTGTAGAAAAGATCCCGTTCTGTTGTTACATATTGATACGGTTCTTTCATTTCAGAGCAAAATCAACCAGCTTTACCAGGAGTTGAACCTTCCCCAATATCGTCAGGCTTATAATCAACATCACATAGTAAGGAACCCATGGAGTCAAATGAAGATAGATAAATGACTACTATCTCTTTCCCCTTCTGGTGAGTTCTACATTTTTGTTTGTTTCTTACTTTATTGTAAGAAATTAAAAAAATTAACAAAAGAAAAAATATTTCAATCCCTTCAAATGTAGAAATGAAAGAAAATTAAATGTAATTTTTTAGGTCAGAAATGAGATCACAAAACATATAGTCAGAATACTATAGATATAGCACTATCAACACCAATTCTGAGTCAGGATAAGTTGAACTGTCCTAAGTATTCATTTCTATGGCATTTTACTTGAATCTGACAACTGTTTTTGAGAGGCAGAGGTAGAGAGTTTCATGTGCATTTTACAAGGGGAATTGAAACTAAAAAAAGGAAATCTTTACCAAAAAAAAAAAAAAAAAAAAAGGAAATCTTTGGTCAATAGTCCAGTTAACATCTCCACTTTGTTTTGTAAATCATCTTTGGCTTAGGGGACATTTCAGATACAAGCAGTAAGTGGCAGAGCAGGAAACTGAACATGGGAGCAGGCACTTAATTCTATACAATATAAGAATAGGGGTCAGAAGTCCAGGAAGTGAGTCCCAGGCCTGCCATGAACAAGCTATGAGAATTTAGGGAAATCACCTCCTTTTCTGTGCTTCTTAATTCTTGAATGTGAAAGGTTTTCCAAGGTAGCCCATGGAGGCTCTAGATACCATGGCTGCCATTAGGGGAGATAAGATCTTATGCTATTTGTTTGGATGCCACATGCCTAAGGAACATCCTAAATGTCAAAACATTATTTTACTTAAATAGAAAATCTTTGAAAATTTATCAACTGTGTAGAAGATGGCAGATATGGGAAGCAAAGACTATAGATTACATAGATCTGAGCTATTAATCAACAAATAAAGTAGTGACTTTGTCCAAACAGGACAGGAAAGTCAGCTACTTTTAATGACATTTTTTCTGGGTAAATCAAGGAAACCATTGAAGTCATTTAAGTCAATATCATGAGGAATTTACCTGTTTACATAGGGGAAGAAGCTTAAGTGATTTTATTGTAAATGAAAATAACTATACACATATAATATGCCAACACTATCATAATGATCATTTTTTAAAGATTTTATTTATTTATTCATCAGAGACATAGAGAGAGGCAAAGACATAGTCAGAGGGAGGAGAAGTAGGGTCCATGCAGGAGGACGATGCGGGACTCAATCCCAGAACTCTGGGATCACATCCCAAGCTGAAGGAAGATGTTCAACTGCTGAACCACCCAAGTGTCCCATAATGATCATTTTAAAGACAAAATATAATTAACCATTTAGGCGGAAAAGAGTAAGAAACTATACCAACCCCTCCCCAACCCTAAAATTGACTTCTCAGAAGAACACCAGTTACCTAAAGTGCTCAGAATCTTTGCTGCTTCATTTATTGCTGTATCTTAAATATGTGTCTTGGCCAACTTTGGTGTCTCCTTAACATTAAAGCCTATTCAACAGTAAAGCTAAGGCAGGGAAGTGCATATGCTGCACATTCAATGTAGGAAAAGAGAGAAAGATACTTACAGTGATCAATTTTACACATGGGACAACAACTCTTTCTTGCTAGACTTTACTAGTCTTAACCACCTTCTTCCTTATCTTTCTATTCTGTAGGTGGCTTCAGTCAGTGCTCTTAACAATCCTGCTCAGCTAAAATTAACTTTAGTCTCCAGCAGGTGACTCATATACTAGCTCTTCTGTCATGGTTAGAATTTTATGTCAGTCATTTATGTCAAGAAAATGGTTTAATGTTCAAGTTTCTCCTTGACAGAGAACACTTGAACAATATTATATTTTCAGTATTTAAGCCTAAGTATGTATTTCCTTACTTGAGAAACACATAATGATGTTAAAATATTGTAGAATTTCCACATACAGTGTGTACATTACAAGATGTGGCAACCTTAATATCACAAGTGAACACTTAAAGTAGCTCCTAAGTATAATAAACACATTAAGCTAGAACAATAATTTCTTTCAAGTACAGTTATTTGTATATTACTATTATAGGGAGCCACAAGATTTGGTGAGGAAGCCCAATTCAACTAAATTCCTCCTAAAAAGGGAAAGATATTTCACATGATGGTCAATTCATTAGACCACAAAATTGAAACTTATTTTCTATTTTCTATTTGAAAGGAGCAGGAGTACCACTTCTCCAGTGAAGTGAGGGGCTTTCCTCACTTTGAAGACAACAGCATGGCATCCAGAAACAGATATTAAGATTTGTAAAAGACTGTCTTGATTCTAAATTTCTTTCTTTTTTTTTCTCTCTTTTTTTTTGCATGCATCGAGTTAGTTAGGGAACTACAGAAAATGAAAATAAAGTGTGACAATGATCAGAACCATTTAGGGCAGAAGACTAACCCCTACATATTCAAAATGAGCAAGATATCATTTGTGTGCTCTTGGACCCAACAGAAATGCCCAAGACCATTGTCTTTGCTAGAAGTCACTGAATAATACTATGACCCCGGGAGCCATGGTGCCCATTCTCAATTTTATAAAACAAGTCAGAGAAATCCCACCTGGATGAGGACTCAAGTTCATACATTCAGTTTGAATTTCTAAATATTTTCCTAGCAATGGCACATAAGGTAAGTGCCTAAAGACACCCTGAAAACTGCCTAAGGATTTGCCTTCTGTGTTTCTTTTATGATAAAGTGTTTCATTTATGAGAAATAACATATCATTTCTTTCTTTCTTCTTCTGAGGAATCTACCAGCATCTCCCAGGAAGTAAGTCACCACTCTTAAAGTTAAATCAAACTGTAAAGTTAAATTTCATAATGGTTATAAAATATATGTTATTTACATTGCTTTAATAAATGCAGGATTCAGATGATCAACTATATTCCTTGTTTCCCTAGAGGAAAGGAGATGTTACCTTTAGTGGTTTTGATTTTTACAAAATCCTAGATTTTTCATTTATTGTGATTATATTTGTTTGCCTAAGCAAAACCTGACCAAATATTTTTCCTCAAATTTACTCCCCTAGAAATTTTACATAAATACCAAATACAAAATGCAGATGGGAATAAATACTTCTATATACAAATACTCAGCAAAACTACTTTGCAGTATCACAGTATCTTTCAAAATATTTCTTCACATTGCAAGTAAATTAAATTGTGTATAATTAGTTAAGAAATATGTATTGATTAAATACTATGTTCCTTACATAATGCTAGACCTTGATGATACAATAAAACAAAGAAGGAAACCAGACCCCAATGGTGCTCAAAATCTCGTAAAACATTGATTGTGTATTTCCATGATCGAGGAACTCAGATACAATTCAAACAATGGAAATAAATACATTCTTCTTCTTCCTTTATGGAATATCGATTTTCTTGAGGTATCCCAAAGAAAATTCTGCAAAATTAATGAAATGAAAATGTGTTTAACTTTGCTTTCTTTTCTTAAGGAAACCTCAAGGAAGGTTGTTGATATGGTAAGGTATTTTTATTTCTATACTGCTACTGCTATTTTAAACCAGCAGTTTAAAATATTAATGAGAAAAAGTGGCATACTTGCAAATTTCTTCTCTTAACAAACCATAAAAATATCATTTTAAATGCATTAAAATGCAATTTTCATTTGGCCCCTTGATTATATTTCCTACAGTTGTTCTTAATTCTCTCAATCAAGACATTTCTATTTATATCTAATTGTGTTTTCTATATTTTACACAGCTTTTTAAAATCAGATTGATTTTACAATTCTTTGAGAGACAAATTCTTTTTCCTTATATTATTTCTTATTTTTGTCTGCCATACTAATGATCAGGTTGGTACCATCAAATTTTATCCTACTACTGCTAGTCAAAAGAAGGCAATGCAGCAGATTCCACTCTTGACCTTCAGACTGTGATCAGTTTTACTCAATGTATTAATTTCTCAAGGACACCTTTCACAGTTCACTTTAAAAATGACACTTTCTTTTCAAGTCAGGGAAACAACTGATTCATCTAGAGCAGCACATTTTCCAACTGTCATGCTATTCAATGGTGACTAGAAGTTGCTAACTTTTTAACAAAGTCACATAAAAATATACCGCAAAAATAAAGAAAAACTGTGTAATAAATATGCTCAACTGAAAGTTAGTGAGGGTTATTCACTAACCGTCCCTTAGAGAACACTAACTGTTCTACTCCATATTCTTGGGTAATTCCCATCTTTACTCTCTGCCTCTTTAGAAACTTAATTTTTTAAAAAAACATCCCCATATGTAAAAAGAGCCTGTAAATTGCTTTCAGCAAGTTTTCCTCTCCCAACATGAATTAAGGATCGAGTAGTGGAGTGGGTCATATAAACTGTGTAGGTGAGGATTACAAGAAATACCTCCTGTGACAGGAAAAGCTGGGTGAGTGGGTACAATAGGAAGGTTGCTGGGAGGTGGTGAAGCATGGGTTGTGGCCTGGTGTCTTGTGGCCTGTGGCCCAGCCCTAGGTCTTCCTCATCAGAGCCCTGGGGATCATACAAGGCATCATTACTGTCATCCCATGCCTGGGTCTCACACTGCAAGCCCATGCTGCTTCCAGAAAGGACACGTAGGCTTCCCTTTACCTCCTACTTCACCAGGTGCTCACTGGGCCATCTGCTATGCTGGACACTCCTTCATTGTTTGCAGGGACATGGGGAAGACTTTAAGGACGCATGCCTTTAGCAGTGTGTTAGTAGGTTAACACCAAGTGTGTGTTCTCAGAATAAAAGTCTTAGCACATAGATTCCTAGTTAATTCCTACATCAGTAATTAAGACTATATTTCTCAAAAGCGATGGGTGGGCTCGGAATTATATCATTAGCCCTACCTCTTCTACTATAACTAGTTAGAGCAATTAACTGTTCTGTCATTCAAGTAGAGATGATTTGTGTTTTCTCTCCCTAAGGAATCCACTGAAGTAACCCCTGGGGTAAGTAATTTTTATTGAAATGGCATACATTTAATGTTACTCAGTAGTGATTTCTTTTGTACTTCTATAACAACTGCTTATGATTTTTAACAGGAAGTTAAGCTGACTGATGAAGAAAAGAATTACCTGAAACAGCTGGTAAACTTCAAATAAACATATACTGTAAATAAAAGAATAATCACTTTTTCCTCATCCAAATTATCACTATAATTTAATTCCAAATAAATATTTTAAATCATACCTTTAAAAAATCATATTTCTGTTACATAGTTCTGTATACTTGGTGGATATGAACTAATTGTTTTTGCAAATAGATAGGAATTGCTGTTTTAACAAAAATGATTTTGAGCAATTGTCTGATTGATTTTGAAGCAGTTGCAAACCTCAAATATATGTTTTGTTTATTTTTTTCAAATGATCGTTGGAACTGTGCTCTACCTTCTCTCTGATAGAATGCCATGACCTGATGTCTCAAAATTTAAGTCCCGTAGAGAATATTTTTGAACTTCAGGAGTTCTTAGGACCAATCATTGTGGCTGAGGACTCATGATTTGCAGCAAAAGGACATAGGCTTGAAGTCAGGAAATTTGTCTTCTAATTACAGCTCCACCACTTCTGATGTGTGTAACATTTCTTAAGTACTTACTCCTAGTCAGCTAGAGTACTAGCAAGTGAAATATAAGCATAGAATACATTGTTGACTGAGGGGGTTTTTGTGAAGATCATTTCAGCTAATATATGTAACCCATATAGCACAATGCTGGGAAAACAGATATACTAGAAGTATTAGGTATTATTCTAATCATCATCCTATACAATGTAAAAATATCCTCCAAAGATTTTATAAAAGAGCTACATTTACTTCAATGCATTTAAACTATAATCCTCCCACTGAAAACCCATCTAACTCTACTAGCTTCTCACTGGTATTTAGACTAGCATTCTTCTACCATATGAATCATATATTATAGCCATGGATGCACTCAATACTTGGTCCCTGGAAATTAAGAAAATAGGTTTCCAATTATAAGAACTGGAAATTATTCTCTGGGACATTGCTATTTTAATTCTATCTTTATTCCATTCAAGGGATATCCCATTTATCCTATGTGAAGGCTTATGAAACAGGCTTAAAGGAAGGACTTGGAAGTAGAGAACATTCTATGAATAGAAAATATGTGCCTGGTGCTGTGCAGAATGTTCTTTCTATACTTGACTCTGGTAACCCTGCAGTGTGATGCTCAGAGAGATTAAGCAACTGTCTCAGAATCCTAGATTCCAATGAATAAAATCATGAGAAATCCTACTGAGTTTATTGGACTCTCAAGATCAGAAATGGAAAGAGAAATTATAAACTGAGATACTTATCTTGGCTCTTCTTGAAAATTCTTCTTTTACTTTATTATGTACAAATTTTCTTTTCTTTTAGATATGTTTGCCTGAGTCACTGAATTAATTAGAAGATTTCTTCAATTTTGCAGTTCATGCTATAATATTGTTTACAGTGATTTCCATATAATTTCACTCTCCTTTTGTCAGGTCTAGTTAGAATACTTTAGAAATTATCTAAATAGGTGAAGTTATAACTCCTATCACTCTCTCTTTTGAACCTGGAGGGGATTACATGAGGACTTTTTAATAATTTTGTGTCTCTGTAGGTCGAAATCCACCAATTTCACCAGAAGTTCACCTTCCCCCAATATTTCCAGGCTGTTCATTCTCAGCAGGTAGCTATGAACCCTTGGTATAGCCTTAGAAAATCACCTGCCCATTTCTATATATATATATATATATATATATATATATAGAGAGAGAGAGAGAGAGAGAGAGAGAGACAGAGACAGAGAGAGAGAGAGATATCAAATAAAGAAAAAATCCCAAGGTCACACATAGAAATTAAATCGAATTTAAATTAAAATCTCAAAGCCAGTAATTAGAACAAAACATGTAGTTAAGTATAGCAATATAAGATCATAATAATAGTGATAAGAATTTCATTTATATTGGATTCTAATTTCCTAAACACTGGCATATAATATTGCTCCATTTCTGCAGCAATTCCTTGAGATGAGAAGATATATATCAGATTAATTTACAAAACAGTCTGAAACTAGAAGTGGAATATCCATAATAAGTTCGGTTAGCATCCAAAATCACACAAAGATTCAAAAATATAAAAAGAAAATTTTCCTCTGATGAGAACTGTTAGGATCAACTATCTTAATTTACATCTTCAAATTGAATTTCTAGTCAAAACCATATATGTATGTTTTATATCTATTAAAATAATAAATGGGTCAAAATGAAAAATATGCAACAGTGAATCCAAGAGAATTGCTGATATTTACTGAGCATTGACATGTGTCAGCCACAGTTCTACACCTTCAATGTTAACTAGGTTCATGTTCATATATACCTGTGAGGCTGTTAACATTATCAGCCCCTGTATGGGTGGTACCAACAGGCACAGGGAGGCTAAGTAATTGCCCGTGGTGATCACAGTGCATGTAATAATGAAAGAGGCACAAATCCCACCCAGGAGTTAAGCCCTAGGACCCTTCCTCTGAAACATTCCACGTCTGAGGCTACGCTGCACACACATACCACTTGGAGATTAAGTTGAGGAGGGGATTTTACCTTTCATGGCATTGGTCCACAGCTTGGTTTTCTTCTCCAGTTTGGTCATCCTGAGTGATGGAAAAGGATCAGACAACATTCCCAACTAACTCTATGTGAGACGAATAACATTACTGGTGTGAATAAAAGCTGGGCTGTGTTTTCAGAACAGGACCATTCGCTTTGTGGTCACTCCTTAGTTCTCTGTTTTGCAATTGCGGATCTTGAATCCCTTAACTGAGAGACTTGATAGAAATGAGTTACTGACTCACATATCCTGAAATTCATCTTTAGAAGGAGAAACAAATTTATAGAGACATTTACTAAGTGCTAAATTAGAATTCCAAGCACAATGAAGGAGTAGTATGGAGAGGCCAATTGATACCTAGACGAAGGCCTCATATGACCTCTAGGAAATTCAGACAAAGCAAGAAATATCAAAAGGACAACTAAGGTGGAAGTAAATGAAATTGACAGAATATTTACAAAATACACCTACAATAAATACATCTCGGGGGCCCTGGGTGGCTCAGTCAGTCAAGTGTCCAACTCTTGGTTTCGGCTCAGGTCCTAATCTCATGGGTTGTGAGATCTTGCTTCACGTTGGGCTTTGTGCTAATTTGGGAGTCTCCTTGAAGATTCTCTCCCTCCGCTCCCCACCCTACTCTGTCTCTAGAATAATCTTTTTAAAAAAATGAAATCTGGCAGAATAATTGTGAGGGAGTTGTTTTTAAAGACACTCAAATTTTCAAAGGATATTTTACTTAATACAAGTGTTTGAAAAATAGACATTCAAATTAAAACAAGGTATTGTCATTTAAGAAGTAGTAATATATTTTATGGCTGATAAACTACTAGGAAATTAAAATATTTCTTGAAATGTTGTCAAAGATATAAATATTTCTCATTTAATGGAGGATTAAATAGAACCTTGCAGGGCAGCCCGGGTGGCTCAACGGTTTAGCGCCGCCTTCAGCCCAGGGCATGATCCTGGAGAGCCAGGATCGAGTCCCACATCGGGCTCCCTGCATGGAGCCTGCTTCTGCCTCTGCCTGTGTCTCTGCCTCTCTCTCTCTCTCTCATGAATAAATAAATTATAAATCTTTTAAATAAATAAATAAATAAATAAATAAATAAATAAATAAGATGAACCTTGCAGAATCTGGCTATTATCTACCCAACCTTTAGTCATTTGCACAACAAATACATGCTAACAGCCTATTATGTCGGCACTAGGATATTAACTAGCAATAAATAAAAATAATTATATTTTTGCAAGGCCAGAATGTAGATTTGCCTGTTGATACGTATTATGCCCATATGCATCATATGCATGCATATGTACATAAATATATATGTATATTTTGAAATATAAATTTTATTGCTAATCCAATATTTTCTCCTGATTCATAGATTTGACTAGAAAAATCATTTCTACAGTTTCTACGTCTATCACATCACCTAAGATATGTTTGACTGTTTGTTGAAAAGGCAACAATCCTGAGCCAAAGCAAGATTGTGTGAAGTACTGTCTGTATAGTTTGTACTCTTCCTTTTGATCGTGTTGGACATGTCAGATCGGGATTGTAGTACCACATTAACTGTATTGATGATCAGCTGAAGTCTCTGTAGCACAACTGCTGAGACACAGAATCACACATCTCTTGCCAAAACATTAAAATTTCAAATGCACTTTTAGCCGTGTGGTCTTTTTATTTCCATCCCTCATAGGTAGAGACCAGGCCACTGTTGACTAGAATAGGTAGTTCTCTAACAGCTAAGTGAGGCCATCTGGACGTCACTGAAGGAACTCTGTGTACACATAGGGCCTTCAATCTCAAGTGTGCCTCTCAGACCCAATGTCTGAGAAGCTTCAGGCTATGGGCCTCACTACAGCTGTCCCTCAGCACAATTTTGTCCTCATTGTAACAAATCTGTGATTTGTTCCTGTTCCCATGTGTCTCTCCGAAAAAAACTCTCATCCAGATTCTCAAGTCACAGTCCCTGCTGGCCCAGAGAAGAGCCCAGAACATAACCCTCATAAGAATCTAATATTGGGAACCTAAACATTCTAAGGCCTTCCATTAGTGGCTAGACAGTTTTTCCAACAAGTGTCAAGCACTTTTGATATGCCAGATATTTTTTCTAGATGTCGTCAGAGGGCAGAAAACAAATTTCCCGGCTTATGGCACTCACATTCTAATCATTAGAGGAAGAAAACAAGCCAGAAAAGAAACAATAGGATCTACGCCAAGTGCTGATAAGCGCACTACAGAAGAAGAAGGCCATTCTGGCAAGTTCAACTTTTACCTCCTGAAACAAAAAGAATGTGAGAGTAGTGAAGGAACCCAGTTGCATAGAAGAGACAATAAAAGCAAATGCACTGAGGTAGGTGCCTGTGCAATGGGAGAGCAATGACAAGAATCCTCTTGTCATTTAAGGTTCCCTTGTAGTATTCCATTCCTTTTATTTCCCCTTGGCCTCCTTCCTTTCCCACTCACCTGGGCTTCACTCTTGATCATTTAAATATTCTCCTTAAAGTTCACATTGACTCCTTGCCTTTGACAGTCCTACCTGGAAAAGCCTAATCCTGGAAAATCTCTGAAAATCTACTTCTACTACACTTTTACCCTGGCAGTTAAATTCCAAAGGATAAGAAAAAAAAGAAAGAAAAAGAAAAAGAAAACCAAAAATGACTCCTGACCATATAATTTTTCCTTTTGTCAGTTTATGTTTTCTATACTCTATATTATAAAACTGCTTTCAAACCCTTCCTTCTGGAGTTAGAATTAGCTATATTTTCTTTTTGTTCCCCTCAAACTTTTAGTAGCTTCATTATTCTCCTCAAGCCTTCAATGATCTCTACCTCCTCCCCTCCATTCTTAGAAGAGCCTTTTCCTTTCTCCATCAATTGAATACCCAACCAATTCGTCATAAACACCCACCTCCCAGTGTATCCTTCTACCATGATCTTAATCTGGACACTGACGTTTCCCTTCTAGTTTCAAAGGTATGCTGATCTTGTGTTCCAGAGCCAATTTCTCTTTCTCTCCTTTTTTACTCCCTACCAAAGCTTTTGTTTTCAATAGGAATGGTTGTGGTGAAGTAGTAATAATGACTATAACATGAAAAATGTACTGAGCATCCATTATGCGCAATATGATTATATGCATTGTCTCAATCTCACAATGTTTAATGACTGCACAGAGATAATTGGAGCTTGCTCCCAAAGGCACTACTGAATTTGGTCCTGTTGATTCAGTCTTACTGCTCCGTAAGTGTCTGTGTGATTCCCTTCCTCTCACTACTTCTTTGCATCAACTGCGTTTTCTCAGACTTAACATCGATGATCAGTAGGGTTTCGACCTCAACCTCTTTCCTCACTATATTCTTTCCTCTATCATCTTGCCAGTTTAAGAACCTTAATTACCCCAATAATTGCCCAAATATTTCAATACGATCCTGAATTTCTGCCTCCAATGTAAACTGACATACCCAGTTGTCTCCTGGTCTTCTCTGCTTATTTTTGTATTTCCTTAGTTACAATATAAGCACGGTGAGTATGTTTTCTCTTTGGTCTCCTGTCCATAGAATGCATCCATGTGAGCTCATTTTTTCTTCTAAGTTTGTCAAGTCTGTTTTTTATTATAATAAAATGAAACAGGAATATATTATTGACTCTAGTTGCTCTGCCGGTAACTGAATAGGCTTGGAGGATTTGTAGACTCAGATAACGGTTGTGGTTCTATATTTCTTTTGGAAATGTGGAAAATAATGAAAAAGTAAGTCATCAAAAAATATTATTTTCACCTAAGGAATCTGCCAGAATCTCTCAGGAAGTAAGTCACAGCATTTTTATGTTACATAAGCATTGAAAATTATTTTTTCCAAACCATTAGAGTTATTTTATTACACATAATTTATTTTATAGAAATGTGCATGGGTGAAGAATGTGGACATCCTTCCTTGTTAGGCACAATGTATTGTCTTACACAGTTAGATATTTTATTCTATGTAAAAAATCTGCATTTTTTCCTAAGGAGAAAAACCAATGTTCGTGAGAACTCTACAGAGGTCTAACATATGTAAGGGCCTGTGTTCTAATACTATTCTAACATTTGGAAAAGTTAGTCTGCTGTCTAAATAATAGGGACAAACTTATAACATGTTCATTTTCTAGCTATGCACAAAATATCTGTGTTAGTTTTATTTCTTTGAGTGAATCAATTAACGGAGATTTATTCTTGCTTAGCTACACTACTATCAAACTTCTTGAAATTTTTAAATAATGGAGATCTTGCTATTGAGTGTCTTCCATTACCATAAGCTTGTGTTTCCCCAACGTGGTATTTCAAATATTTGTCAAATACATTCTTATCCAGGCTATATTTAATGAACATCTTTAATTTATACTGCTTAACACTTTAGTTTAAGAAGAAATTTTATATGATAACCGCAGCCACAGCTTTATCCTGTAGTTATATGTACAGTTTTCTGATACACATGAATATAAACAAAATGTTTAAATTCTTCTATTTATATACTACCTAAAATTGTCTTCTAAACGTATTTATTCATCTAACTAATATTTATCGCATATGTATTACATGTCAGACTCATTTTAGGACTCTGAAGATAAAGCAGTCTGTGACCCACAATATTTCTGTCCTTACCAATAGTTATTAAAAAGGAATTTGGGGGGGCTCCTGGGTAGCTCGGTCTGTAAATGTCTGCCTTCTACTCAGTTCATGATCCCAGGGCCCTGTGATCAAGCCCCACATTGGGCTTCATGCCCCACAGAGAGTCTGCTTCTCCCTCTGCCACCTCCATTATTCTCTCTCTCTCTCTCTCTCTCTCTATCTTTCAAATAAATAAAATCTTAGGAAAAACTGAGAGCTTGTCTCTTAAGATCAGGAATATGACAGAGATGTCCACTCTCACCACTGCTATTCAACAGAGTACTAGAAGTCCTAGCCTCAGCAATCAGACAACAACAAGAAATAAAAGGCATTCAAATTGGCAAGAAGTCAAACTCTCCCTCTTCACAGATGACATGATACTGTATATAGAAAACCAAAAGAATCCACCCCAAGATTGCTAGAACTCATACAGCAATTCAGCAATGTGGCAGGATTGCCACAAAATCAAATGCCCAGAAATCAGCGGCACTTCTATACAGTTAACAATGAGACTGAAGAAAGAGAAATTAAGGAATCAATCCCATCTACAATTGCACCCAAAAGCATAAGATACCTAGGAATAAACCTAACCAAAGAGATAAAGGACCTATACTCTAAGGACGAAGGACACTTTTTAAATCCAGGAAGACACAAAGATATGGAAAAACATTCCATACTTCTGGATTGAAAGAATATATATTGTGAAAGTGTCTATGCTACCCAGGGCAATTTACACATTCAATGAAATCTCTATCAAAATACCATGGACTTCCTTCACAGAGTTAGAACAAATAATCATCAGATTTGTATGAAACCAGAAAAGATCCTAAATAGCCAGAGGAATGTGGGAAAAAAACAAATCTGGGGGCATCACAATGCCAGATTTCAAGCTGTATTACAAAGCTGTGACCATTAAGACGGTATGGTATTGGCAGAAAAATAGACACATAGATCAATGGAACAGAATAAAGAGCCCAGAAATGGACCCTAAGGTCTATGAATAACTCATCTTGGACAAGGTAGAAAATAATATACAATAGAAAAAAGGCAGTCTCTTCAAGAAATGGATTTGGGAATATAGGACATCCACATGCAGAAGAATATAACTAGACCATTCTGTTATACCATACACAAAGATAAACCGAAAATGGTTCAAAGATCTAAATGTGAGACCATAATCTATCAAAATCTTAGAGGAGGATACAGGCAACAACCGTTTTGAACTTGGCCACAGCACCTTCTTGCAAGACACGTCTCTAAAAGCAAGGGAAACAAAAGGAAAAGTGAACTATTGGGACTTCATAAAGATAAAAAGCTTTTGCACAGCAAAGAAACAGTCAACAAAACTAAAAGACAACCTACAGAATGGGAGAAGATACTTGCAAATGACATATCAGATAAAGGGCTAGTATCCAAGATCTATAAGGAGCTTATCAAACTCAACACCCAAAAAACAATCTAGTCATGAAATGGGCAAAAGACATGAATAGACATTTCTCCAAAGAAGACTTAGACATGGTCAACAACAACAAAAAATGCTCCACATGACTTGCCATCAGGGAAATACAGATGAAAACCACAAGCAGATACCACTTACATCAGTGAGAATGGTTACAATGAGAAGACAGGCAACAAGTGTTAGGGAGGATGTGGAGAAAGGGGAGCCCTCTTGCACTGATGGTGGGAGTGAGAATGCAAGCTGGCAGAGCCACTCTGGAAAACAGTGTGGCATTTCCTCAAGAAATTAAAAATAGACCTACCCTATGACCCAGCTAATGTGCTATTGGGTATTTACCTCAGATGTAGTGAAAAGCCAGGACACCTGTACCCCAATGTTCACAGCAGCAAAATCCACAATAGCCAAGCTGTGGAAGGAGCCTCGTTGTCCTTCAACAGATGAGTGGATACAGAAGTAGTCTATATATACAATGGACTATTACTCAGCCAACAGAAAGGATGAATACCCACCATTTACTTCGATGAGGATGGAACTGGGGAGTATTTTGCTGAGTGAAAGAAGTCAATTGCAGAAAGACAATTATATGGTTTCACTCATATGTGTAATATAAGAAATAGTGAAAGGGACCGTAAAGGAAGGAGGGGAAACAGAATGGGGAAAAATTAGAGAGGAAGACGAACCATGAGAGACTCTGAACTCTGGGAAAGAAACTGAAGATTGCTGAAGGGAAGGGGGGGAGGATGGGGTAACTGGGTGATGGGCATTAAGAAGGGCACGTGATGTGATGAATACTGGGTTTTATACTATATATTGGGAAATTGAGTTTCAATAAAATATTTAAAAAATGAAATGGTACCACATTTTATAACTGCTAAGGGATAAATATCTTTTTCTTTTAAAAAACAATGAAAGGAGAACTTTAAAAATATATGTAACACAGAGAGTAGCCATTGTTCTGCTATTCTACCTAGCACCCTTTCCTCCTCTTCCTGATAAAAGCACCACTCCCTTCTGTCCCCACCCCCCTTTTATAGAGCTCTTGGTCTCAATAGGTGACTCAGGGGAGGCTACAGCATGGAGCACCCAGCTATGCCAATCCTATCCCTCCCCAAGCCACAGTGGTGGGTCTGTATTCAAACTTGGCCAGCGTATATCTTGTTCTACTGACCCCTGTGACAGTTTCAATGATGAGCTTATGACTATAAGTAGGACAAGTGGTATTATTTTCTGGATTGATTTCAGGAAATCAGGAGAGACAATATTTTGCCTTTTTCAGAAGTTATATAGTTGGAGTCATACAGAATGTAGAGTTTTCAGATTGGCTTCTTGCACTTAGCAATATCCATTTAAGTTTCCTTCATGTGATTTTAGAGGTTCACACCTAATTTCATCTTTTTTTTTTTTTTTTATGACAGTGTCCTTAGAGCTTTATAAAACAGGCAGGGGGGTGGGGGCGCAGATTTAGCTGATACACTATAGTTTGCTGACTTCCAATCTAGATAGCTTATTTCATTTTAGCACTAAATCATATATCATTGTATGGATGCACCACACTTTATCCTCCACCTATTGAAAGCCATCTTGTTTACTTACAAATTTTAGCAGTTATGAACAAAGCTCCTATAAACAAAAATAAAAAATAAAATAACTTAATGATCATTTAAGTTCAAACTCATTGTAAAAAAACTTTAGCTCCCTACTCTGCTTTTTATGTATATGCTGTCATATTTTGCATGTTTCATATTTGTGATTCATATTTTTTTACATCTAATTATGGCCATTTCTTTTGCACCAAAGAAGTCCCTTTAAAACTTCTTGTAAGGTTAGTTTAAGGCTGATAAACTTCTTTACCTTATGCTTGTTTCGGAAACTATCTCTCCTTCATTGTGAATGATAACCTTGTAGGGTTGATTGTAAGTTTTCTCCTTTCAACACTTGTGTCGTGTAACTCCTTTGTGGTCTACAAAGTTTCTGCTGAAAAAATCAGATGAAAAATAGCCTTTAGGGTTTCTCTTGTATGTAACAGTTGCTTCTATCTTGGTGCTTTTTAAAATGCTCTCTTATATTTAATATCTGACATTTTAATTATTATGTGTCCTGGTGTGGACCAGGATGGGTTAGTCTCATTTGGAAGTCTGTACAGTTAAACCTGATGTCCATTTCTTACCCCAGGTTAGGGATGTTCACAGGTACTAATTTTTCAAATTAGTTTAATGCCCCTCTCTTCTTCTGGGAAATTTATAATGCAAGTAAATGTTCATTTCCTTAATGTTGTCCAAGAGATCTCTTAACCTATCTTCCTTTGTAAAAACTCTTTACACTTTTGCTAGATAGTTTGGGTACTTTTCATTAGCCTGTTTTCCAGATCATTGATACATTCTTCAACATCTCCCAGTCTACTGTTGATTCCCACTTCATTTTAGTAATTCACAGGAGAATAGACACCAAATAGTTTTTTAGTTAAAATAATCATCATTGCAGAACCTATCACAGACTATAAACTATTTCATTGTGAGACAAATAAGGAAAGGAGAAAAAAGAAAAAGAGGAGGAAGAGAAGAAAGAAAATCCAGCAAAAATACCAACAGAAATACCCATTCACTGTTTGCACACTTATGCCACAATGTAATGTCAGACTTATGATACAGCAATAGCACTTTATTGATGTTTCCCTTGTAATTGCATTTTCAAACAGAACACTGGTTAGTTAAAGAGGAAATGATATCTGTTTTACTTAAGTGTAAAATATCAAGACATGTTCTGGTCCATCAATATTCTAAAATGACCTACTGTCCCTGGAAGATGGCAAGAGAATAAACACAAGAAGGTTATTCCAGTGCTTAGATTTCACCTTCTTGTTTCCCATACTCTCAGGCCATCCCCATGCTTTTATCATGTTAAAGCAGAAAGTAATGAGTGGGATCATGTTGACATTTTGGTGTCCAACCTAAAATATGGGTGAGTGAAGTTTAATTGTAGATTGTAAATGTGTATATTCACGTCTCTCTATTTTTATTACCTGGCAGTTTGGTTTTGTTGCAGATACTGTTCAGTATTGCCCGTAGAGAGTTAGTTCACTTCTTCATGAGGTTATGAATCTCATAGATCTATTACAAGTGTGCCTACTAACATTGCTTACATAAATCAATGAAAAATTAAGGGAGGGAAGAAATTAGGTGAGAGGTAGAGGGAGATAGATAGAAACTACTTAAAAAGAAAGGAAGTCATATGATAATTCTAAATGAAAAAGCAGGGCTGGTTTTTAAAACTCAGGCTTATTTCAATACCTACTAAACCCTTCATATCTTTTGTCCATTGACAATATACTAAAGATTAATTTTGCTTTGCACTTGAGAAAAGACTATATATCTTCAAGGCTTAGAAATCAATGAAGTTATGTTCAATAATTTAAATAATTTCTAATGTCTGGTTCAAATATATCATAGATTATTTACCATTAGGTAAATATTGTCTTGAAACACCTGATAAAAATTAAACCTTCAGTTTATTTATAGGACCTAATTTCTAGACAAATAATACATTATTGAGTCTATCATTTGGTTTCTCAGTCTTTATGCTACACACATAATTGCCTGAAGACACTGTTAAAATGAGATTCCTAGTGCATCTCTAAGCTTCTGATGCAGTGCATCTTGAAAGAGGGCCTATGAATTTCCATTTCCAGAAGTTCTCAGGTTATTCTGATTCTGATGGTCTCATGTATCACTTTCAGTAACAGTGGACTATCATGTAACATTTACAACCTCTAAAAATGATTTTCTGATATTCAGTTCTGACCACTTTGAATTACTTAACCAGTAGAAAAGCAGTGACTTTTTATACAAATTTACCTGGAGACTAAACAAAAATAAATTTCCTCCTTTCTAGAGTAAAATGTACACATGGCTTCCACTGAGGAACATGAGCCCCCTTAAAGGCTCAAGTAAATTCAATTCCAAAACATATGTTTCCAGTTACTTGTGAGGTATGTAGACTAAGCATCTATGGTCATTTGATTTGAAAATAAGAATTATTTTATCATACAGTACTCAATAGATGACTGAATTTTGGCCAATTTGGATATACATCAAGACTTAAAGCATGCCAAAGCCAATTGAAGAAAACACATTTTAATAGTTTGGAGGAAACACACGAGATGAATGAAGACTCCAATTTTGTTATGACAGTTGTCACCAGTTATTAGACACAAGTAGAATTTTAATAAAATGGTATCATTTTTGGCATAGAGTACTTCCGTCTTGGACATGCATTTGTTGAAATAGGGAGATGCTTTGCTTCAGAAACATTTTTACTCTTTCAATCATTTATTTCTATGCTTGGTTTCCTGCGATTTTCTTTCCCCTTTGTTTTATTCACATATGCCTAGACTAAGACTGGGATTAATATTTGATGGGTCCATTTGTTTCCTAGTCATCTGCTTTACAATCTCCTATTGTAAAATCACCATGTTCAGTTTATCTTGATTTCTGGGGACAGGTTTGGGCATCATTTTCAGTTTAATAATATGTTCTCATATTTGACATGATTTAGAAAAACAAATGGAGGATTTCAGTGTATTTAAATACCTCGGTCCTCTGGGAAAGCACATCATCTCTTAGGGCTTCAGAACTTTGGCCTCTGACTCCTGAGTCTTCTCTCAGTTAACAGGTAATATGTTCATGTACAATCAAGTATGAGGTTATATTTTAATCCTTTGTGTTTTTTGGAATAAGTTGAAAACTATTTAGAAAACGTATATTACTGCCTAGTGTTTTCTAATGAAAAAACAATTTAAAGACATAATGACCTGATGTGAGGATCTGAAGGTGAGTTCAGGATTTCAGTGCCTCTGAATTGACAGTGATCATTGGACAGAGAGATGGATATGTCAAATGGAGGAGATGTGCTCCATCATCTCTGCTGGTGGGATTTTCTAAAAGCTTTTTTAGTTTCTTGATTATGTATGTGACATCGGCTTTGTTAAGAATTACTTCTACCTTTATTTTAAAGTTTAAGTTTAAAAGAAAATGGTATCTGAATAGATCAGATCCCTTTTGGCAAACACGTGTATTCAATAGTATTAAGTCACCTTTATAAAAAGTTACTTTATTCCCAGAACTAATCATTTTCCATAATCTTTCCATGCTCTTTTCATCATTCGAAATAGTTTGTTTTTCTGCATAATAATAATGTATAAGGGACTTTTTCATTTTAATAATTCATTTCATTTAACCCATTTTAATTTTAATTTAATTTGGCTGGGAAAAAAAAAAAAACCTGTAGTGTTTCAGACTTTTATCATTCTGTTCCTTGGGAACTATTATTTCAAAGCCCTTAATAATGTATCATCTATCTATCTGTCTATCTATCTATGATCACTTCCTGTGAATTTCTCCCAATCTTCTACTTTCAACAAAATGCCAGCTAGAAACTTCCTATTTTGTATCGTAACATGACTGAATATTGGATTTCACAAGTAGATGATAGAAAAATTTCACCAAGAAATATTTAATTCTTATGAATTGTCAAATGCCACAGTCCTGAGTTTAAACTAATGGGGCAAAATAACAGATAAAGAACAAGGAAAGTGCCATTAGCCCTGAGGTCTGCTTTATATGTTAAAGATTTAGAGTTATTAGTAGAAGAACAGTTGCTTCTCCCTGTAGTCGTTACTCTAATGTTCTATCAAAACCAGGGGTTAAGAGAAAAAAGATTTGACCTATTATTTATCTTATATTTGAAAAATTTGGGATCCCTGGGTGGCGCAGTGGTTAGGCGCCTGCCTTTGGCCCAGGGTGCGTTCCTGGAGACCCGGGATCGAATCCCACATCGGGCTCCCTGTGCATGGAGCCTGCTTCTCTCTCTGCCTGTGTCTCTGCCTCTCTCTCTCTCTCTCTCTCTATGTGACTATCATGAATAAATAAATTAAAAAAAAAAAAAAAGAAAAATTTTTATTTATATGTCTTCAATTAAGAAATAATAAATCAGGGTTTCTGGGTGGTTCTATTTGTTGAGCATCTGCCTTTGGATCCGGTAGTATTCCAGGGGTTCTGGGATTGAGTCCTGTATGAGGCTCCCAGCAGGGAGCCTGCTTCCCCTCTGCCTCGGTCTCTGTGTCACTCATGAATAAAAAACTAAAATTGAAGGAAAGAAAGAAAGAAAGGAAGGAAGAAGAAAGAAAGAAAGAAAGAAAGAAAGAAAGAAAGAAAGAAAGAAAGAAACTATTTTTCTACAATAAAATTGGATTCACTTACATATAGAGAATTACAAATACATGTCAATTAATCCCAGATCATGTCAATTTAGTTGAAGCAATTAATATGGAGAATACATTATTTTCACGCATTCAGTTTGCCAAAGTATCTATAGATATTGTCCCTGGAATTTTTTTTAAGGTTTTATTTATTTATTCATGAGAGACACACAGAGACAGACAGACACAGGCAGAGGAAGAAGCAGGCTCCATGCAGGGAGCCCAATGTGGGACTCGATCCCAGGACTCCAGGATCATGCCCTGGGCTGAAGTCAGGCACTAAACCACTGAGCCACCCAGGGATCCCAGTCCCTGAAAATTCTTTTCAATTTGATGCTTCTCTGCCAAGTATCATTCATTATCCAATACCAAGGTCACACCATCTACACTCTTCTCAAGCCAGGAACCTGGTTCCTTTCACTCACTTTGTTAGGAAACCAGTCCCTGTTGCTTGTCATTCTATCTTCTAAACATTTCACTCTGCCTTGATTCTCCTCATGCCATTCTGTGGCCACCATAATCTCACAACAATCTAAGGGCTGGCCTGATCCCATCATTGTCTTTACATGCTGAATGATGTCCCTTCTAGCATGCTACCCTCTCCTTCCTTTGTGTTCTTCAGCTGGCTCCCAACACCTCTTTCTTCTATATAGCCTAGTACAACTGTAGCTTTTGCTTTATTTTAATGTCCTCATCCTCTTGGTCTCTTCAAGATGTCCCTTTTGGGTGTTTCTATAGCACGTTTCTATTTCCAAATCGTGGCACCTATATTGATTTAGCAATGTCCCCTGCCAATCTCTAAGTTCCCTCATGTCAGGCAATGTGCTTCCATTGTCTTTGTCTTTCCAGTGTGTTTCCCAAGGCTTTGGAGAATAGTCAGTCAATAAATGTTTGACTTGCAAATGCAGGAGTGAATATGCTACTGATTTTCACATATGCTTTCACAGGAATCAGCCAAATATGAAGATCTTTGTCTTTGCCTTTGTCATGGCCCTCATGATTGCCATGATTGTAAGTATATCCGGAAATTTTGAACAATATATTCTCAGTAGTTCTCCAAGGAGTCTCCTTATTTCTTGTGTTCTGGTCATTGTTTGTATTTTCTTGATAACAGCTTTATAGATTTTAATATTTTTATTAGCCATTTCTTTGAATTAACCTAGACATTCATTAGGGATTTAGAATAAATCTTGGGTGCACACACTCACATACACATGCACACACACACACGTTAAATACACATGGACACACAAGTGTAATTAGCTTAACATAAAAGCAACATTTTTAAATGAGCTCCATGCAGCTGTGCAGGTAAGAAGCTAAATATTACAAGGTCTAGACCAACCAAATGTCAGGAGTTCCTGCCTGTATTGTCATTTACTTGTATGTCACTAGGTAAAACTTGACCTATCTGAAACTTTCTTCCTCCTCCACTTCCTCCTCCTCCACCTTCTTACCTCCTTCTTCTCCTCTTCTTCATCCTCTTCTTCCTCTGCGTCCTCCTCCTCTCCTATTCCACTTCCTCCTTCCCTCTCCTTTTTACCTTCCTTCTCTTCCTCCTCCACTTCCTGATCTCTTCCCTCCTCTCCTGTCCCCCCACTCAACTTCCTGTTTCTGTCCTTCCCCTCAACCTTCCCTTTATTCTCCCCTCTTCTTTCACCTCCTTCTTGTTGACTCTTCCTACCTTTGTTTCTTATTCTGTTCAAATAATGTTCTTTTCTGGGTATTCTTTGTGTCTAGTTACTGACATATTCATCAAGAAATAATACTTCTTCAGTCAATCCAACAAGTTCTAGTGGATGTTATCAAAACAAATTGTTTATGATATCACAGTATATAATACTTAGTTTTCTAATAAAAGAACAGAAGTGCAAAAAATAAAAATATAAGAACAAAGAAAAACATAATACCAGACTCTATTAGCACAAAAAATATTTGAACATCAGTATCTCTTAAACTATATAAAACATAGCCATGTTAAAAAAAATTTGTTTTGAAGAAACCCAAAGCTTAGCTTTTCAGTATCTCTCTGTTCACACATGATAGATTTTCCTTCCTTTCACACATGCAAAAAACTTGCACCAGAGTGATTTGATACTGGAATGTAGCAAGTTATTTATAGCAAAAACCTACTCCTTACTCATTTTAAACATGTCATTAAACAACAACAATAAAAACTAATTTAGCATATTAGTTACAAAGAGTTTGTCCTCATTCTGTTTAATCATAATTATGGCAGCTTGGTGCATTTTTGTACTCAATTTGAAGTTATAAAATGAAGATGCTGATTAGTATTTTTTACTTTTTTCCCAGGGAGCTGATTCCTCTGAAGAGGTAAACATTTTCATTCACTTCAGGGAGCAGATTCATCTGAAGAGATAAGACATTCTCATTCACTTCATTTGATAATGAAGACTGTAATGAGATTTTAATCTGTCTCTATTTTAAAGGAGATAGTTTTTTCCTTACCATATAAGTTTTCCCCTGATAAGGTGGTATAGTGCAAACATATTTTGTCCCTGAGTATTTACTCTATAAGAAGAATCAAAACTTCTCTCTGAATCATACCTATGTGTTAAATTGTTAAATGCTCATAACATTTATCTTAATGAAATGTACCAATGATATCTCTTATTATTTTGACATGTCCTATTAATGATAAGGCCTCAAAAATTATTAGTCATTCATAAAATGAAGATGCTGATGATTATTTTTTACTTTTTTCTCCAGGGAGGCTATTTATCTGGAGAGATAAGACATTTTCATTCACTGATAAACTTGATAATGATGCCTGTATTAAAATTTTTATCTGTTCTTATTTTAACAGCGATATCCACGGTTTTATCCCTACCCTGTAAGTATTCCCCTGATATTGTGGTATAATACAAATATATTTTGTCCGTATTTATTCTTTAAGAAGAATCAATACTCCTCTCTGAATCATATCTATGTGTTAGATTGTTAAATGCTCATAACATTTATCCTAATGAAATGTACCAATGATATCTCTTATTATTTTGACATGTCCTATCAAAGATAAGGCCTTAAGAATTATTACTCATTCATAAAATGAAGATGCTGATTAATTAGCTTTTACTTTTTTTCTCCAGGGAGGCTATTTATCTGGAAGATAAGACATTTTCATTCACTGATAAACTTGATAATGATGCCTGTATTAAAATTTTTATCTGTTCTTATTTTAACAGCGATATCCACGGTTTTATCCCTTCCCTGTAAGTATTCCCCTGATATTGTGGTATAATACAAATATATTTTGTCCGTATTTATTCTTTAAGAAGAATCAATACTCCTCTCTGAATCATATCTATGTGTTACATTGTTAAATGCTCATAACATTTATCCTAATGAAATGTACCAATGATATCTCTTATTATTTTGACATGTCCTATCAGAGATAAGGCCTCCAAAATTCTTAGTCATATAGTAAATTGAAGAGTTTAGATGGCATCAAATAAGAAGGATCAGAAGGATAGATGAAGGATATTTGGATTAACACAAGCTAAAGAATATGGAACTTTTGAGAATCAGTAATCTTATTATAAGTCAAGAGTCAAGGTGGCTACGACCTTGATGACGTAAAAAAAAAAAATTTGTTTTGAAGGAATCCAAAACTTAACTTTTCAGTACCTCTCCCATTCACATATGATTTTCCTTCCTTTCACATGTACAAAAAACTTAATGTAGCAAATTCTTTTTAGCAAAAACCTACTCTTCACTCATTTTAAACATGTCAGTAAACAAAAACTAGTTCAGCATCTCAGTTATGAAGACGTTGTCTTTATTTTGTTAAATCATAATTATGGCAGCTTGGTGCACCTTTATACTTAATTTGGGGTTATAAAATGAAGATGCTGATTATTATTTTTTACTTTTTTCTCCAGGGAGACTATTTATCTGGAGCAATAAGACATTTTCATTCACTGATAAACTTGATAATGATACCTGTATTAAAATTTTAATCTTTCCTTATTTTAACAGCCATATCCACCCGTTTATCCTTACCCTGTAAGTGTTCTCCTGATACTGTGGTATAGTACAAACATATTTGGTCCCTGAGTATTTATTTTATAAGAAGAATCAATACTTCTCTCTGAATCATATCTATGTGTTGAATGGTTAACGGACACCTTGATTGATTGTACTTAATTATGATACACTGGTAAAAGACCCAAGTCTTGGCACTAGTAACAATTATATGGAAATTCATAAGGCCAACCTGAAGAAGCCAACTAATCTCTTGAGACTCAAGTATCTCTGTGTGGCAAATAATTGCCTTGGCCAAAAAGAATAGTTGAAATTCTAATTCTATTAAGTATAATATATGACTAATGCAGTATAGAGGCTACTAAAACACATAGGAGATGGTAAGTCTTCACCTTCTGATTCTTTTGGAGGGTGATGAAGTTAATCGGCTAAGTTAATTGACCATGCTAAATAAGTTAGGAAACTTCATTTATTTAACATTTTTCTTAATGAAATGTACCATTGATATCCTTTATTATTATTTCAGTGTGATAAGGTCTAAAAAATTCTTAGTCATAGAGCAAATTAATGATTTAAAATGGCATCAAATAAGAATCAGAAGGAAAGAGGAGGAATATTTGGATTAACAGAAGCTAATATTAAGGAATATGGAATTTCTAAGACATAGCAAGCTTATTATCAGTCAAGAGTCAAAGTAGAAATTCCACCTAACCTGGAAGTAGCAATTTTCCTTCTCCCTGGAATATTCAAGGATGGGCAAAGTAGGAGCTTGGAGGTAGTATTATAAAGGATATGTAAATCTTTTATAAATGGTTGGCTATCATTAATCCCTCATGTATTATAAAATGATGAAACTGTCAACAAACAGTAGAGCATAAATGCTTTATCATTTTACCTTCTTTTAAACATTTCTCTAAAAAAAATGAAAACATAACCAAAAGTTAGAAAAAACAATCATGTAGCTGATATGTAAGTTCCTACCAAGTTTAACAACCTAAATTCTTAATAGAAGTTAAGGTGAATATTTGCATAGCAATCGTCTCAATTGTCAGCCATTGTCTCTTTCCTTTTGTTTGTAGGCCCCAGCACAATACCCTCCTTCTTCATAGCCATCATTTTGAATATTAAGAACCCTAGGACATGATTATGGAGGTAAGCTGGAACTAGTGACATTTTATAGTCTTCAGAGGTATCAATGGTGGTGTTAAAACTAGAGAAAACAAAAACAAGATATTAAAACAAAAAAGCAGGGATGCCTGGGTGTCTCAGGGGTTGAGAGTCTGCCTTCTGCTCAGGGCACGATCCCAGAGTAGGGATAGAGTCGCACTGGGCTCCTTGCAGGGAGCCTGCTTCTCCCTTGGCCTATGTCTCTGCCTCTGTGTGTATGTGTGTGTGTGTGTGTGTGTGTGTGTGTGTGTGTGTCTCATAAATAAATAAATAAAATCTTAAAAAAAAAAAAAATGAAAGCAGCCCCAGTTTAGGATTGGAGCCTGGTGTAACTCTCCTAAAGTGTGGTTATTTATCTCAATGTTTCCAAAAGGAAAATGTCCTGGTATGATGAAGGGAGCAAGGATTTGGCTTGGAACACTTTTGTTTGTGTTCTGGTTCTGAGGATTACATTCACATGACCTTGAACTATTCCTTCTTTTATTTTTTTAAACTTCTTTTTCTCAAGGACAAAACGGGTATATGATGACACTTCATCAATTCATAGAATCTGTGAGCTATTAAAAGATATATTACATTAAAAATTAATTAAAATTGCTGTAATTTACAGCTGCAGCCTGCCCTGCCTCTAAATCTGTGCCCAATATTATTTAAAACTTTATCTTCTAAAAATGTAATCTTTGGAGCCACTGCATCAATAATATCTGGGAAATTGTCAGAAATGTAGAGTCTAAAACCTCACCTTGACCTACACAACATCAGAATCTACATTTTAATAAGATCTCTGTATGGTCATAACGCAATAAACTTTGAAACTTCCTAGGGGATTCCGACAAGCAATGAGAATGGGGACAGCTGCTCTAATATAATACCAATAATAAGAAATGGAAGTATTTCCAATTTGATTTTAAAATGTCAATTTTACCTAAAACAATATTAGATGTTCTAAATTCTATGCAAGTTTCAATATTTCACTGAAAACTAAAGCAGTTTTTTTGGAACTAAAAGAAGACTGTCTTGCAATTCAGAGATGAAACTGTTCTAGAGGATTCCATTATTTTTAATTGCACATGGAGAATTCATTCACCTTGAATTCCCTGTTGCCATTAATGACAGAACAAAGAATCTAAACTTGATTCCATAAGCATTATGTATCGCTGAGTATATTAGAGCAAGGAGGAGGAATATACTAAAACTATTATTTGGCAAAAATTAATTTGGATGAAATGAATAGAGTATAGTTAAGCAGAGAAGTGGTGGAACTGATGTCTTGGTGATAGACTCTGGAGAAATATGAGAGAGAGACCCTACGAAAAGGCAATCGATAGATTTGATGCTGGGTTGGATGAGACACTAAATCAGGGAAGGAGGGGAGAAAACAGATGCAAGTTATCAGAATTGGATTAGCAAGTAAAAGTGCTGAGCAGTATGTGACAGTGCTCTGTTGTTGCCCATTTGTTTGCTGGATCTGTTGTCATTCTTCAGGAAGTTCGGCTTAGTGCATGTTTTGCTAGGTTTCAGTAGGGATGTTAAAGATACTCTAGCTATGTTAAGTTTGAAAGACAATAGCAGTTAAATTGAAAAGTGACCAGGGGAGAAAAAGAAGACAATAGAAGTTCATTCAATCCATTTTTCTATAATGATTCGGTATTTTTTAATTCTCCAAAGTAGTAATAAAAGTAATCCCTTGATATGTAATTAATTTGGCTAGGAGATTTGAAGACATGGAAATAAAGGAATTTGTTAAGAGAGTGGAATGAAATATTGGGAAATAAATACAGTTCCTTGTATGCATTTAAGGAAATAAGGGTCAAACAAATTTGTGTTCATGAGCTGTTACTTGACCACATCATGAGCACTCAGTGAGACAGCCCCTAGAGATACAAGTACCAAGCCAGAGTCCCTGCACTCTACAGCTTATTATCTAGTTTTAAAGATGGATGTAAAAACAAGCAAGCATCAGTCAGAATATCATTTCACAAAGAAGTGTTGTGAGTGGATGGGTTCCTCAGGCCTATCAATACCAGCAGGTCCATGGCACCTGGAGGGAGAAGGATCTAAACAATGAAGAAGGCCATTGAGGAACTACCAAATTAATTTAGGATGAGAAATAAAAGTTTGAGGAAAAAAAGAATAGGGATAGCAGCAATTTACTGCAATACAGAGTCTGATTGTGCAAGTTGTATAGAATGATACTGGTGAAGCTATTTACTGTGAATGATTTTAACCATGGCAGGTTTTGGTCAGGGATCCTTTGTCATCAAAACAAACCCAAAGGTAAATAAGGAGAGAATTTCGTTAGACAAAGTCCATTGCTTTGGGAGAACACTTAAATCTCAGAAATCTGCAAGTTTCTCAAAATCCAATAGAAATGGCTTTTCTTTTACAGGCTAGAGAGAATTTAGCAAAGATCAGCAGAAACTTTTGAGGGGAACTTAAGCAAGCAATGAGAGATGGCCAATAGGGTGTGACACAAAGTGCCTACTGTGGCTAGCCCATTCTCTGGAACATCTGATAAAGGGCACACTCCATCTTTAGTGCTTGTTCAGGCTTGGGGGAAAGCAGAGCTCAAGGAAGGAGAGAAGCCTGATAAATATTTAATTTGGCAAATAGGCGTCTGTGAACACTTAGTCAGTCTCAGAGGATATCTAGATGCAGTTTGAAAAGAAGTGTTAGCAATGTTTGATATTTAATTCAAATTTAATAAAAATAATATTTCTCTTTCTCCACAGGCTTGGTGGAAAGTCCTATTTGCTTTCTTACTCAAAATGATTCTTCCTAAAGAAAAATCCTTTAATCATCTAGTAACACTTATTAGCCCCAATATACCACATACACCCAAAGTATTTGTAAAATTATGTTTTGGAATTTAATTTTTTAACAATACAGTTATATTTGCATTATATTATGCGTTATATCACAATTTAAAAATAATTGGATCCATCATAATTTCTAGATTTTCCGTAAGAAAAAAGAAATCTAATCAAATAATGTTACATGGACAACACACACCAGAGATTAATGATCAATATTTTGAAAATAGTAATAGTAGTCTCTGAACTATTGGAAAATCTCCTTTTCTCCTCTGTGTTAATAACATCATTAAAATGTTTAAAAACCTTATGCATAATAAATTGATTATCAAGCATATACAAGTTCTCCCATTGTATTTGTTTCTGGGGTAGCCATTACAGATTATCAAAACTGGTGGCTAAAATCAACAGAAATGTATGCTCTCACGGTTCTGTTGGCAGAGGCTTGCTCTTCTGACAGTTCTAGGGTTCAAGCTTCACCTCTACCTAGTTTCTAGCAATTTATTGGCAATCCTGGAATTCCCTGGTTTGTAAATGTGTTATTTCAATCTCTGCCTCTCTTGTCTGCAAGCAATCTTCTCCTTCTGTGTGTCTCTCTTCTTATGAAGATACCAGTCAAATGCACTACTTTTTGTTTGACTGCAAAGAATCCTGTCATTGCAGTTTCCCTTGTAGTATTCCATTCTGTTTATTTCCCCTTGGCCTCCTTCCTTTCGCACTCACCTAGGCTTCACCTTGGATCATTTCAAATTTTCTCTTCATATCACATTGACTCCCTGCCTTTGACAATCCGACCTGGAAAAGCCTAACCCCGGAAAATCTTTAAAAATCTACTTCTTGGGACCCCTGGGTGGCTCAGTAGTTGAGCGTCTGCCTTCAGCTCAGGGCATGATCCTGGGATTCTGGGATCAAGTCACACATCGGGTTCCCTAAACGGAGCCTGTTTCTGCCTCTGCCTGTGTCTCTGCCTCTCTCTCTGTGTGTGTATCTCTCATGAATAAATAAATAAAATCGTTTTTTAAAAAATCTACTTTTGCCACTCCTTTCCCTGGCAGCTACATTATAAAGGATAAAAAAAAAATCTCCCAACTATGTAATTGTCCCCTTTTAGCTTATGTTTTCTATTCTTTACTAGACACTCAGAACTGTTCATCAAACATTTCTTTGTTGGCGTTAGTTAGCTGTAATTTCTTTTTTGTTCTTCTCAAACCAAAGGCATTTGGTCCTGTTAATTAAATCTTCCTGATCAGAAGCCTCTTTGTTTCTCTTTCTTGAACTACTTCTATATATTCTACACTGACTCCCTTTTCTCAGAATTAATGCTGATATTCTCCAGGGTTCAGATCTCTGCCTCTTTTTCTTCTGTACACCTTCTTCCTCTGTTATCTTGCCACTCTGAGGACTTAATTCCCATCTATTGTCTGATGGTGCCCAATGGTCAGACACGATCCTGTATTTCAGCCTCCAAATTTAGACTGACATACCCAATTGTATGCTAGACATCTCTGTATTTTTATATTTCCCAAATTACAATGTAGACTTTGTGAATATGTGTTCACTTGAATCTCTTATCCACAGAATGTATCCTTTGGAACTCACATTTTGTAGCAAATTTATCAGGTCTCTATTTTTTTGTTATATTAAGATGAAACAGGAACATTATTATTTAATGTAGCTGCTTTTGCAGGTAACTATATAGGCTTCTAGGATTTGAGCTCTCCCCTGGGACTCACCGGACTCTAACTTTTCTCATTTGGATAAGTTAATTATTAGAGACTTTTTCCTACTAACTGGAGTAGTTAAAAAAAAAAAAATTAAAGTGGAAAAAGGTAATATAAAACCTCAGCAAGTACTACATCCTTAGGACACCGTTCTTAATGAAATTGCATTGGCTCTTCATTGAGTACATGCCTTCTAAATGAAACACCCTTTCATTTTCAAGGACATGGAATTGAGTAATGGAGACAATGTACTTTATTTCTCTCTTTATTCCCAAGTTGTAGGACATGTTCTTGCTCATTAGTCTTCTAAAACCATCTCCTGTTCGTAGAGTATGAGAATATAGTTAACATAAAAATACTATTTTTGCTTTTATCATTTCTTCTTACTTCTGTTAAGCATAATTTGTGCCCTTCCTATATCATTAAATTAAAAGGAAGAATCAATAATGCCTATACATTTCAATTTTCCAAGGTAAAATAGGGATACAGTTACATTTAGCTTTAGTTTTTACACTTCTTCATTTAACTGACAATAGCTACTTGTCAATTTCCAAATGTCTTATATATATTTAAAGATATAGTCTCTTCATTTCTATATTACTCTCCAAAGGGTCACATAACTCATATATTCCCAGTGCCTTTACAACTAACTGCTGTTCAGATGGTTAAATGGAAAAAAAAAAAAAAGAAAGAAAGGAAATAGAGATAGAAGGAAAGAAAAAGTAAAAGAAAAAAAAGGAAATCTGGTCAAACATACCATAATCCATTTCAAAATAACTAGTACAGGGTGTAGTTTTCTTTAAAAAGTATTTTTGAAGGGTTAATGAATAGTTATGAAGGGTGTAATAAAGATTATGCTCATTGGGATAAACCTATATATCTATAATGTTTAGGAATAGCTTGTGAAGATTATTGATATAAATTATCTAGTTGCCCTCTTCAGACATAGACCCTTTTCTCTCTATTAGCTGAAAAGGGACTAAGGGATATAATTTCTGGTCCGACTCTGGAAACATTTCCTTAAAATATGTGATACAAAATCAAATTTCAAATTTAATTTTGAGTTCAAACCAATAGGCAAATAGCATATTATTGAGTCTAGCATATTTAATCAAGAATAAGTAGAAATAATATTCTGTTTTCATTATACTTAATCATCCAACCAAAAGGAATTAAATTAAGGAAATGAATTTGTTTAAAGAGGTGGTGACAAGAGTTATTTTTCTATCACAAGCAAATATGTCACCAGCCTCCCTTGAAGGACATGAGCCTTCCAACACCCAAACTGAGTGGATTAAATTTCACATGGTAGGATTCAATTTGTTAAGTGTGACATGAATAAAGTTCTGACCTCAAGGCATATATTTTGTTGAAGACAAATTTATCAAATCAAATCTCTCAAGACATTAGATTTTGGTAGGAGCTATATTTATTTTATTGTTATAAAATGCTAAGACAAAGACGAAATAGCAGGAAATAAGTATTAATTTAATAAGTCAAAATAAATATGGTCAATAGTCAAATATTAATTTCAATAGCTAAAATAAGTAACAAGGCTCCAATCTTATTTCAATATTTACCTCCAAATATGAGAAAATGGAGTTAATAAAAGTTTGGATTTTCCTTTTCATACAAGGATGTCCACCTTGCACATGAGGTTTTTAAAATATTAAAGATAATATTTTATAGAAACACATATAGCATTTCAATTCATATCTACACTTGCTTTATTCTAACAGTGTTTTCTCTCATTGACCTCCTTTGTGGAAAATATTGAGACCATTAGATCATCAAACGCTTAGTTAGACCCTTCTATATAACTCAGCCTAAATCTGAATATTAGCCTTCCCTCCAGTCTCAAAGATATCTGGATTTTCCTCTACTTCAAAAGGAACTTCTCTGCCTTTTTGTTTCCTACTCAACCTATTTTTTTTCTTAATGATGGTAGCAATGATAAAAGTAAGAAAGACAATTATAAATTCTAAAATTTACTGGCCAACTTTACTGTGCAGTGTGATTTATATGCATTTTTCACCATTTTTTCTCAACACTATTACTATAAGATCTTGCAAATGAGAAAAATGACACTGAAAGAGATTAAGTAATTTGCACTTGAAAGTCTCTTTTATTCAGTTCTGTTAGTGGTTTTTCTTGGAAATTCTCCTCATAAATCTCTTCATTTAGTTATTTCTCTGAGGTACTTTCCTGTACTCATCTTCTTTTTCTCATACATAACATTAATGTTCTATAAGTTTCTGACCTCAGTCTCTTGATCTGATTGCATTTTCCCTATATCATCTTACCCACATGAATACCGTGTATATCTTAGGACTCCCAAAATATACTCAACTGTCTCCTAAACAGCTCTGCATATTTGCTTATGTCCCAGAATAGTAGGTAAGCATCTTGAGGGCAGTGTCAGTAACTTTCCATTTGAATTCCCTGTACTCTAAACTATATTTTATATCTAGCTGCACTCAAAGATTGTTTCAAATTTGTCATTTCACATCTCTATATTGTAGGAGAATGAGACACCTAACTTATTTGGGGCTTAAAAATATACTTGAAGAATTTGTCAGAGACTCTGCAGCTTTGGGTTTCTCTCATTAGTATGAACTGATAATTAAAGATCATTGGAGGAGATTTAAAAAACATAAAACAGGAAAATGCATTATAAAACTAGGCTATGGGTTACATCCTTAAGGTTTCTTTGAGATATCAACATCTCTTTGTTGAGCTTTCTGAATGCAACACCTTGACATTTTCAAGAGCATAGCATTTCGTCTTAGAGGAAAATGAATCATCCCTTCTTTATTTGAGGATAGCAACACAAATTCTGACCTATGACTTTTATAAAATCATCCACTGGTCATGGCACATAAGATCATAGATAAAATAAGAACACCATTTCTCTACTTACAATTGCCAGATATGATTTCTTAATGTCAAACATTATCCACATAATTCCTATCTTGTTAAATATAATTCAAGTATACCTTACAGAATAATGACACTATAATTTAGTATTCCAATCTAAAATGTAGAATGTGTTAAATCTCAATGTGGTTTATAAACATTTCTATTTATATGAAAGTAGGATTTGAATTTTAATTCCAAATTCCTTATGTTCACTTTATTCATATGTTCCTTCTGATCTCGGTAATGTGATCTCAGAGTCTGTAACAGTGCTTAATATCTGTTGTTTGAAAGAATAGAGGAAGAAATACAAAAAGGAAGAGAGAGAGAAAAGAATGAAGAAAAACTTAAAAGAAAAAGAATATAATCAAACATATTGCAATAAACCTTGAACATGACTTAGTAATGCACATTTATTTATTTATTTTAGAAAGAGAGAGAAGTGGGGAAGGGTAGAGGGAAAGGGAGAGAGAAACTCAAGTAGACTCTGCCTGAGAAGCCAAGGCAGGGCTTGATCTTACAACCCTGAGATTATGAGCTGAGTAGAAATCAAGAGTCAGACACTTAACCAACTATACCTGCCAGGCACCCGAATAATATATATTTGAAAACTCAGTCTGATTTAATAGGTATTTAGAGGGAGCCTATCTAGCTACAGTACTTAGAAGTCAAATGCAAAATAATTTATTTGAATTATTTAGCTGCCTTAGATATTGATATCGATTTTATTTTTTATGATCCAAACAAAGGATACTTGCCAAAAGGGAGAATAAGCTGCTAATGTATTGTTGTGAGTACTTGTAAGCTTATTTATTGTCTAAAAAGTCTAATATATATTCTGTTATAATTATTATATTTTTAACCTCAAAATATATTATCTCTTGGCTTACATAAATGGTCTTTTTGAAAAACTAACTATTGTTTTAAAGTTTGACATGAACTTTTCTAAATTATTTTATTCTTATATCTAAGTTTTACCTCTTCTCTATATTTTTATTTTCAGCATTATAGTTTCCTTTTTTGCATTATTAATAGCACACACTAGCTACTCATTCTTGTTTTATTCAATCACTGTATTTAACTGATTTAATTGTTTAAAAGGGGCATTTTCATTTTTTTTATGTTTAAAATTTTATCCTGCAATAGGTTTTTTGAAAGCCAGCAAATAAGATTTTTTGGTAGGAAAAGATCACTTTCTTCTTGATTCTAATTTAAATATAATATCAATGAAAAGTAGTACTATGTTTGTATTTTTTTCTTACATCATGACATTGCTGAAGATTCTGTACAGTGCCTGTATTTTGGAAAACTTCATTACGATATTCCTTTTTTAAAAAGACCTATTTACTTGAGAGACAGAGAGAGAGAGAGAGAGAGAATCAAAAGCAGGCTCCACACCCAGCACACCATTAGACATGGGACTTGATCTCATGACCCTGAGATCATGACCTGAGCTAAAATCAAGAGTCAGATCCTTAACCAACTGAGCTACCCAGGGGCCCCTTCATTAAGATAGTCTTAATATTTCTATCCTGAATAGTACCCAATGCTCTTAATATAAGTAAATGATGAAAACTGGCAGAGAAGAACAAACTAAAATAATGGATGGGTCATTATTATTTCTTCATGTGTTTGATGATTAAAATTTTTTAATAACCAAAAGGAGTAAGTGCTATTGCCCACCAAGAGACATGTTCAAGAAAGTTCATAGCAGTGCTATTCATAAAAGAAAAAAAAAGCAAACAAACAAATGTCTATCTGCAGGAAAATAGCTGATTTACAGTTACTCAAACAATAGGTTATTTAGACAATGGAAATAAAGCAATTATCACCTCATGTAATAACATGGATGACTCTTACAGACATGAGTGAAAGAAACCAAGTACAAAAGAAAATACATACTGTATAATACCATTTGCGTGAAGTTCAAAATCAGGTGAAACTACCATGATTTAGAAATTATGACAGTAGTCATCTTTTGGATGGATTATTGAAAGGGGTTAGAAGTGAGCCTCGGAGGTGCTGGAAAGGTTCTGTATCTTGACCTAAGTGGAGGTTACCCAGGTAAACACATATATAAAAGTTTTCCCATTTTAAACCTGTGAATGGTACATACATTTTTCTCTTTATGAATATCTCTTAAAAATGGCAGGACGGGAGCCTGTTAGCAGAAATGTAATACTTCCATTTTTAGGTGCACTATGTTTCTATACTCTTTTATCATTATTGACATAACAATATCAGAAGAAACCCATTTCTTATTCTCTGGCATTTTTAATTAGAAGAAATAATGAGAATTTTGTAAGTTTTATAATTACAGAATATCCCTCACATTATCTTTTTAATTTTCATGTGTCCAATTCAAATGTGGTTCATTTTCACAGATAGTAGATCTAAATTCACTTGCTTACAATTGAGCTACAGAACTATAGCAAATGATCCCATATTAAGGTTTTACCTTCTTTTTCATAAACTAGTAGAAAGAAGTTAACGATTTTCTCCAATCCTATTTCTCACAGTAGAGAAACATTATTCTACAATTTTTGATTGCGTGATAGTTTGCCACTTCTTCCTTTAAATATTTCTTCAATCTGTTTTTTTTAAATAATTTTATTTATTTATTCATTCATGAGAAACACAGAGAGAGAGGCAGAGACACAGGCAGAGGGAGAAGCAGGCTCCATGCAGGGGACCTGACGTGGGACTCGATCCCAGGTGTCCAGAATCAGGCCCTGGGCCGAAGGGAGACACTAAACTGCTGAGCCTCCCGGCTGCCCTTCAATCTGTTTCTCAATCATCACCCCATGCCATCTCTACAAATGAGCGCTTACTCTTACTACCAATCTATTCACACAGTCTTCAATGGCTATCCCATCTGCTATTTTCCCCTCCTTCAGTCCTTTTCTATGTTGATCCCATGGTGAATAATTTAAAATACAATTATTCTCAGCTTAATGTCTTCCATGCTGCCTGCTGACTCCAAAATGAGATATAGATAGACTCTTAGCTCCTGTGGGCCTGTACCTCAGCTCCCACCAATCTTTCTCTCGAACTCAGCTCTTTGCTCTTCTCCCACACTACAGCCTCCCTCATTTTTATGTCAGAGTTCCAATACCTCCCATTTCCTCACATCCTTGTTTCTGTAATTATCCTCATATTGTAGGATGGGGCACAACATTTCCTCCAATCTTTACCTAGATGTCCCCTGCTTTACTAGTTTAGGTGATAGGAACATTTCAAAATCTCATAACATTTTTAATTTTAACTATATTTTCTCCACAGCATTTTGGCTCACCTATCTTGTATAAATTCATGAGAAATTCAGCTCCTTGAAATCAGGGAATATAATCTTAATTTTGTTTGTATCACTAGTTTCACAACATTTTGGGACACAGAATGATCAATACATGTTTAAGGAATGAGTGAGTTAGCACTTTATCACAGCTACTTATTAGGAAGCAAATAAAACCAAGTGTCTGTTTATTACCTTTATTCTTGTTCTGGTGGTTACAATGTCTATAGCTACATGAGAAAACTTAGAGGAGAAATTCTTACTAATCACGTTAACAGTACCTAATATATTTGTGATCTGGACTATGTTTTTATCTATGTTTATTAAATTATATTTTTCACAAATTTGTCCTCAAATTAGCTTAAAAATTTCCTGAAGAAGACCAAATATATTTTTACACACACACACAGATATATTTGGCTGAAAATCAAAACTGAAAGATTGCTCAATAAAGACAGAGTACTTTTATTTTTTAAAATTTTATTTAAATTCAATTTGCCAGCATATGGGACAAAGAGAGCTTTTAAATGTAAAAATCATTGGAATAAAAGTCAGTATTTCTTGACCTGAGTCCAATGGTGTCCTTAAGCCCATCACATGTCTTCTCCGGATCTCAATTCTGCTTCTGATAAAACTAGAAGAGACTTCTACCTCTTGAGAGAGAGAATAACTCTTGTTATTCGAACTTGGAAAACATCTTTACTTTAATCTATATTTACTACTAGTTTTATACAAAGTCTTTAAATAGAAACAGCTAGTTTGGTATACAAATTATCCAATGATCTGCATCAAATCTATATTTAATCATTATAGTGACTCAGGGTCAGTTGTAATTTTACATTCAACCACATTGTAAAATTAAGGTATCGTTTTTCTCCTTGTCTTCCTATAAAAGTTAACAATTCATCTGAAGAGGTAGGATCTTTTTATTCACAGGAACTATTTACAGTCTATTTTTTCAAATATTTATGCTCTACTTCAACAGAAAAATCATTATAAAAAATAGATACTACATTGTAAGAATTCTCTGAGAAAATAGAATATATAATCTTGCACTGTCTAAGATACTTAGCGTTTATTTTATCTTCAGCATAGGCATTGTAAAAATGCCAACTTGAGGGAGCTATTTATCCCTTTTATATCCCACCATTTTCAAGAAAAATAAATGGATTCATCTGAAGAAATTCTGAGATTTTGATATTATTATGTATGGTATATGCCTAATTGAGGATTGTAAAGACATTTGAGGTACTATACATTTTTAGTGTGCATTTTTATAGGATTTTATATAATTTTTACATTTTTGATTATTTAAGTGGACTGTAATGAATAAGATATATAATGCAATGTTATTAATAAATTTCATTTCTTATAACTTTTTCCAGTAACGTGATTTGATACTTCATAACACTTTGATAGGGTGTAGCAATCAATGTTAAGGCTTCAAAAGGGTCTTCTTATTGTGGTGGGGTGGTTAAGCTTCTGCCTTGGCTCAGGTCATGATCCTGGGGTCCTGGGATCCCACCCTGTTGGGCTCCCTGCTCAGTGGTGAGTCTGCTTCTCCTTCTCCCTTACTCCTCCCCTCACTTGTGCACTCTCTTTCCCTCTCAAATGAATACAGAAACTATCTTTTCAAATGGTTTCTTACAAATAGATATGTTAAGTAGATGAAAAATAACTACGCTAAAGAAAATAGGCAAAATTTTGTCCAAAAATAATATAATTAAAGAATAAGAGGCATGTGGCTTCCGAGAAATAAATTCTAAAGGACGTAGGGATTAGTGCTCAACCTCTGTAATTATCAGGAAAATGCAAATTAAAATCAACATGATATATACTACCATACACATGCTATAATGGTTAAAGTCCGAGTGACTAAAAAACTAAATGTGGACTAGGACATAGAGTGATAGGAATGTTCACATATTGCCGGTAGGAGTGTAAAATGATTGCAAATGGTATGTTGAAAAACTGTCTAGCAGTTCATAAAAATATTAAATATTCATCTACTATATGACTCAACAATACTGTTCCTCTGTCGTATCCAAGAGAAATAAAAAGACACATCTCCAACAATCCTTGCACAAACCATATTGTGACATCTTTTTTCATGATAACCCCAAACTAGAAATAGCTAGGATGTCCTTCATCAGGAGATGGATAAAAAAACTATGTGGATTCTTGTAATAGATTACTTAGCAATAATTGCAACAACATGGATAAGCCTTAAAAGCATTTTGCCATATGGAAAAAGCTACACACCACAGAGTATACATTCTATGATTACATATAAATAATGTTCTAAAACAGGACAAACTAATTATCAATCAATTCAGGTGATTGTTTCTGAGAGGAATGATCAAGAGGGGAAGGAAGGGGGGAAATGATGGGGTGATGGAAATGATACATACCTCCACTCTGGTAATCCACTGACCGATAGACTCAAAATATGTGTATTCCACAAAACATAAACTATACCTTAATTTTTATAAAGCTCTTAGTTAGTGAAGAGATCGCTGTCAATACAACTGAAGTTTTGTTTTCCCCACTCAAGTCCATTTCCCACTAAGCTCCCTGGCAGTAAGCGTGATTCTGAAATTTGTTTCCTTCCCTGGCATTATTTTATACTTTTACTACACATGCATGTAGCTATTGGAGTGAGCAGTAGGTGTTTAGTTTAAAAGTGTTTTTTTTTTTTTTTTTTGTGTATGAAAGCAACATTTTGATTTTAAAATGAGAGACAATGAGCATGGTTTGAGTTGGCATCAACATTGCATTTATGGGTTTCTCAAAACATACCAAAAATGTATTGAATTAAACATTTACACAAATAGAAATGATTATATATATTTCTCATAAATTATTCTTCACAGATCACATAATTTAATGCTTTTTTTTTCTACCAGAGACCACTTCTTCTCAGACTTAGAAATTAATGAAAGTTTTCAACTCATTTCCAATGAGTCAATGTTTGATAACCAATTACTAACATTTTTAATGATAATTGACATTTTTTAAATCATTCCTAGCTCTTTTTAACCTGTGTTTGAGTTTGGCTTCCATTCTCAAAGGACTGTTGGCCTTTATGCTTGTTTGCTCATGACCCACCTTTTTATTCTTACGGATTTGCACAAACTCCTCCACAAATTATTTTCATTCTGGACAACCTGATTCTTATATTTGAGGACGTTCTGTATAGAAGTGTCTTGATGAACTATAGATATAATCACTGTAATGTATTAAACAAATGGGGATGCCTGGGTGGTTCAGTGGTTGGGTGTCTGCCTTTGGCTCAGGACACAATCCTGGGATCTGGGATCAAGTCCCACATCAGGCTCCCTGCGTGGAGCCTGCTTCTCCTTCTGCCTATGTCTCTGCTTCTCTCTTCCTGTGTCTCTCATGAATAAATAAATAAAATCTTTAAAAAAATACAAAAACATATGATTACAGGTACATAAACATGCCCAGTGAAATAATACAGGACATCCTACTCTACTATAGGACTTTCCTTTCTCTCTGTTTACTTATATTCTACTGAATTTCTCTACTGTAAGCTTTTTATTTCTGATGGTAAAAGCTTCCATTTCTTTCCATTCTCCTATTAGCTATACATTAGCATCAGCAAAGGTTGAAACCTCAAAGAGTTGACACTGAGAGGGGCCTTGTATTCAGTAGGTCCTTTAGTAATTTTCATCAATCGCATTAGGGAATTAAACATAACTGTACACTGTTTAATCGATATTCCAACTTATATTTATGATTGGTATCTGAAACAACTTTTTGTGAAACTAAGCTCCTGATGTGTTTCCCACAAACCAGCCCTTGTCTCCTTCTTTTTCATCTCAGAAAATGGTAACTAAATTATTCCCCATGATTAAGCCAAAAATCTAGAGTAATTACTGAACTCTTCTTCTTTCTGATACCTTTCTCCTTATCTATTAGATTCCATTTGCTCTGACTTTAAAGTATATTAAGAATATGACAATTTCCCATCATCCCCACTGTTGCCATGATCATGTGCCTGGAATATTACAATAGCCTCTAAACTCCTATCTCTTCTCTCAATTTTTCAGTCTATTTTTCCCCAAGTCATCTTGTGCTTGACATCAGTTTCCATTCAGTGTAATTGTTTTCCTGAAATCCTGGCAACACCATGAATTATGGCCTTATTTCCTCTTTGCCTTCATTTCCACCAAATGCACTAATTTTAACCCACACTGGTCTAGTCAATATTTCTGAAACTTGCCAGGTATACTCATACACCAGGGCATTTGCAGCTGAATTCCTCTTGAGCTATACGCAAGGTTTACTTCCTTATTTCCTTCAAGTTTTTACTCCTCTGCTCAAGGCGGCACTTCCTGACCCCTCACCAAATAGTGAACACCTCATCCCTACCAATATGTCTTATCCTCTTTCTTCTTTCCCCAGAGCATGCATCGTAATTGAACCAACGATTTATTATTTATCATGCATTAATATCTCAACCGGTTAAAATACAAACTGTACAAAAAACAAGTTTTCTTTTGTTCACAGCTTTCTTCCAGATGCCTAGGGTAATATCCAGCACATACTAGGTACTCAAGAATTCTTCACCAAATAGTGAGTCAACTTCAGTATCTATCCAGATAATTTGTTCATAGTAGATATGAAAAGTTCAAAGTACATCAAAGATTTTGGAGACCTTTTCACACATGGTTCAAATTTTAACTGGAGCTTCATAAACACATGGGTATTACAAGGCAGAAAATGTGGTGGAGAAGCATTCCCAGTTGGAAGGATCATGGGACATTTCATACTATGCTCTGGAAAGATTGTGATGAGGCATAAGACGTGTCACGAAGTAGGACCAGAAATGTCTCCTGAGAAGATTCTGAATGACCTTAAATTCTATGTTCAGTATCTTGAACATTACCCTAGACAGTATAAGAAACCATACAAATGTCTTTCTAACCGAAACATTTAGAAAGAAAATATTTGTGAAGAAGGTGTAGAAAATGCATTTTAGAGATAACAAGAAAATAGAGGATCTATTAGGAAGCCCATTACAATGATGTAACCAATGGAAGATAAACTGGTGTAGAAGCAATGGATTGAAGAGATTAGAAGGAAAAGCCACAAGTATGAAGTCCTCCAAGAAGTTTGGTAAAAGAGTGAAAGGAGGAATGTGTAACGTAGCTAGTGTGGTGGAGCAGAATGATTAGATGTATGGTACCTGTAGCCTGAAGAATTGAAGACACCCTAGACAAAGAAAAGGAGCCCAGTATAAACAAAGTAAGTAAAACGGTATGAGGAAAAGGGGGTAAACATATAGGTAAGTTCTTAGGTGGTGGGAGAGGTGCAGATGGACTCCTTATAGAGAAGTAACCCATAGAACATTAACTGGAGTCACAGAAGTCAACAGCTATCTGGTTTTCATGCTCTCAGAAATTAAAAGCAATAGGTAAAAGCAGAAGCTGTTGCTGCTAAAGGCAGGTAGTCTTGACTGTTAAGTGAAATGAAAGCATTTACTAAATATCAACCAGTGTCAGGCCAACCTAAGTGGCAGATAAGCGACAATGTAAAATTCAATTTCTTCTCCTCCGGAGGACAAAGTTACTTAAATGATTAAAAAAAAAAAAAAAAAATATATATATATATATATATATATATGGTTGATAGGAAGCAGCAAAGGAGTCATAAAATTCTGAAACATGAAAAAGATAGCAATTGCATGAAACATAATCTTGCAGGGGGAAACTGATTTAAGTGATTAAGTACCATGTATAACAATTGGTCTTTCCTAGGATTGAGGGTATATTCACATGTGTGGAAAATTATACAAACAGTTTTACACAAAATTAGTAGGAATTTTAACAACTCGGTGCATAAATATCAATGCTGCAGCTAACCAGAAGACCCGGTTTTCCGAATAATTTGGTTTCCAACAATTACGTGAGCCTAGAAACGAGCATTTTTCCAGATATCTCAGATTGGCAGCCCTTGAAACGAGATCCAGTTATGCTTGAGTTGTCAGCAGATGCAATATTTTTAAAGAATTTTAATTCGTTGACAATCAATACACAAAAAGATCTGAATAAATAATGACACATTTAGCTTATCTTTAAAAAAAGGAAGCTGTGGTAACAATGGAGCGTATATATTACATGTCAAAATTGACTGGGGTTGAGTTTTAACTTTTTCCTTCAGACCAGGCTTGCACTTTCAGGGAGTCCAGGGTCCCCACAATACCTTATTTTCCTTAAACCTGGAGCTGTTTTCAGCATTTGTGCTACCTGCCTGGTTACCATAGCCTTTTCATTTTGTGACTTCTGAAAAAGTAGGTGCCTTGTAGATACCAACTCACTTTGCATAAATTGTGGTTAATCATTAAATTTTAGAAATCAGATGAAATATGACATATTATTTTACAGATTGAGAAACTATCAAGAGAAGTTAAGAATTTCAATCCTTATGAAAGTTACTGCTAGTCAGTAACCACTATGTCACCTCAACTTGCCTCGGATAACCATATGTTTAGTGGTGGCAAATGGTAAGCAATGAATATGGGGAATATTATTTTTCATATACTAATGAAATTTTAATTAACATATCCAAAATGTCACTTTAAATATTTATTCAAGATGTTTTAGACTAGAAGACACACTGAGGTACCTCTAGGAAAAAATAAAACCTTATTGTGAGCCACATATGGCAGAGGGAAGCCACACAAACTCAGAATATAGATAATCACTCCACCTGATACCATCCTCATTTCCTGTTATCACGTTCTAAATCAACCTATAGTATCACGTTCCTAAATCCTTGGAATATGTGGTACAAAATGGAATGGAGAAACTATTTCTAATCATCATGGCTTCTTAGAATTCAAATCCTTTTTAGGTATTTTAAACCACAGAATTACCATATTATGGAAGAACTAAGTTTAAATAATGCTATGATAACCCAACTCAGACCTCCCACTGCCTGGAATTCTTACCTTTCAATTAAGAAGCAAGGTAATATTTTTATTTATCCTTTTGTTATTTTGTATGCATTGTAATATTGAAAAACCTAATAGCATTCTTTTAAAAATATTTTTAAAGAAACTAATGTCTGTATACTTTAATGTGCTTTTAGAAATTGTTCTATAACATAAGCTACTGATTTATCTCCTTTTTAGTACTTCTGGATACAATTAATGTTTTAGAAACTGTAAAATGTTTATTTTACTACTCTATTTTATTATGAAATGCCAAAGTCTTATTTTAAGAGCTAAGTCACCATAATTAGGTTTTTGGAAATCCAGGGTACTGTGTATTTAAGGTGTGGACTCCTGGATCATTTCTTTCATCTATTACTGAGATATTCACCTAACAATTGTTCTGGAGATGAAATAATATTTATAACATATCTGACACAATATTTGGTGTATAGCAGGTGCTTAATAACTGCAACTATTTCTGATTCTTGTTTATTAACAGGCTAAAACCATTTCTTTAACTCAGTTAACATTTGTCTATGTTCCAGTTTCTTTTATACAAGGAGAACAAACTGTCTAAGTAAAATTGAGGTACACTGCTATATATAATACATTTATTTCATATTTTAAGATGCAATAACATGTTTATAATAGTACTTTAAAGTATTGTCAGTATTAAATGCTCCTAAAATGAATACCCTATGCATCGTCCTATAAGAGTAAACAAATATACCTGAGATTTTTGGTAAAAATGAGAAATTAATAACAAATGTAGGCATGCAAATATTAAGACAGAATAATGCCTATATGTACACATTCCCCAGAAGTGCGTAGGTAAGGATCACCAGCAAATTTAATACTATTGGAGTAAAACAAAATTTTACCCTTTAAAAATAATGAATTTAATATTTCTGGATCCAGGTGGTAAGGCACTGTTATAGATCAAAAATGCATTAGAATACCTATTTTACTTTTCAGTTCTTTGTTTAACCACTGGGAAAGTTAAGTTGATACACAGTCAGCAAACCTTGTGGACTAATACACCGTCACAGTATTAGAGACTAAACTGGAAAAGATTTTAGAACTCTGTCTCCTTAGTAGTCTTTCTTTTGCTACACATATGCGATGAGGTGCAGTGATGCTCAGTGACTTGCTCAAGCTTCAGCAGCCTGGCTCAGGTTGAGCTGCACCCAGACCTCCTTAGACCTCCTTGCACCCAACAGTTCTATTTCCACCTGCTGCTTTTCATGAGGGAGTCAGACTGCATGTATGGGTTCAACTAATACGGATTTAGAAATGAGCTTTGGGCGCCTGGTGGCTCCGCTGGTTAAGCTTCTGCCTTCATCTCAGGTAGTGATCCAGAGTCCTGGGATGGAGCCCCGATGGGCTCCCTGCTCAGGGGGGAGTCAGCCTCTGGCTCTGGCTGCCCTTCTCCCTGCATGGGCGTCCACTCTCTTGCTCACTGTGTGTGTGTGTGTGTGTGTGTGTGACATAAATAAACAAAACATTTTTTAAAAATGAGTTTCTCCTCTATTTTGCATTTCTGATAGTCATTGTCTGAAAGATTGAAGAAGACTCATAAATAAATGGCCTAATAGAGTATACTTGTTGTTTCATCACTGTATCTTCACGTCTGGTATAGTACCTGATATGTCATAACAGCTCTTCATTGAATGAGTAAATTGTTGTGCCCGAGATTGCAATCCGAGAAACCACCCAGGAGCCGACACCGATGCAAACACACGAGGGTTTATTTACAAGCTGGAGCTTGGGTCCAAGTGCACCCGACGCAGCAGAGCTGGGACTTGGACCTGAGACTGAGGCTCAGCAGCTTTATAGGGGCCAGTGGCCAATGGGATAGGCAGAAAGTTGCACAGTCATGTCGGTCCACACGCAGGTGGCCCACTGAATTACATTTTACCTATAGTATCCATTTGAACTGGCCTATCACTGAGCCGATTTCCGATTAGGGTGTGCCCTGGGGCTCCACTAGGGTGGGGCAGCGCCCTAAGCAATAAGCAGGTCTGCACAAGGCGGGTGCAGCGCAAAATGAAGTCAGTCCTGCTCTGCTTGTCCAGGGGTAGGGGATTTTTGTCAAATTTCCTGGGTCCCACATAAATTAGTAATTTTTTAAAAATTTTATTTATTTATTCATGACAGACACAGAGTGAAAGAGAGAGGCAGAGACACAGGAGGAGGGAGAAGCAGGCTCCATGCAGGGGGCCAACGCCTAACGCTAGGTCATGGGGGCTGCCCAGTAAATTAATTAACCAGTTACATATAGGGCAGATAACCAACTAACTTGCTATACCTGAAAACTTCCACATTTTAGAAACCAAGATTTTGCATTATAGTCTATTAATAAAACTTCTCCTTACAAAGAACTTGTCAAATTCATATCCATGTGTCTCTCAAGTGAATATGCTTTTATCAAAATTTTCATTGGACTTTCCTAATTGTCTGGAACAAAGATAAATTAATATGTGATTAACGGGAAAATGTGTGATTTTTAAGAAGAGTGAAACTATTATTAATTTGCTATATACCTATATTACAGGACTAAGTAAATACGAAGTTCTTAATTTTTACCTGCCTTTTGGCTGTTGCTCTTGCAAAGCAGCTAAGTCTAATAAGATGTTTATGAGTATCTATTCTTATTTAAATATGAGTAAAGCTTTTATATAGATGGCAGAGGTAGGCAACAAAGAACAGAGACAAGTGTATGACCTTTAAAACCTATAATTACAGATATCTTTGGCCTTGTCTTATATAAAATAACAAAGTTGACAAAAACACTTTTTATAAAGTTTTCTCCTTGTAGGATTGAAGAGACATTAGCTATAGGTTAAAAGGCATACACTACCTTCCATATCTGCTTGAATGTACCGGGGAAATTTTGTTTTAATCCCAGGAACCGCTTTCTAAAAGTAAGAAATATATTTACTTTTGGAAGTGGTGATGGTAGCTCTGAATCCATGATGTTTACACAGGAAACAATGTGATGAAGAGTGGTTAACTTTAAAAATGTTTTGCAAAATAACTTATTGCAAAATAATCCCCTAACTTCCATAGCTTCATATTCTTCTAGTGAGACTATAGTAAATATTACATCACAACATGATAAGGTGGACTAGATGGGTCGTGTGAAGTGCTTTGAAAAGACACACCTATAATCTACTAATTTCCTCAGAAGTAACTGATTTTTTTTCCTCTCCTTGCAGCTCTCACTGTCAGTCCCTCACCTACATCCACTATCTCCTTGCGCACAACTGCACCACATCCCTGAGGTGATCAGAATTCTGTTTTCTCTGTGTTTCCATATCTGGCACATAAATCTTGAAAAGTTTATTATTTCTTCAATGTAGAGTCAATTCAAAAGCAAAACTAGAGTAAGAATTCCACTTAGAGAAATGGAAAAAAATAATCATAAAAACACTTTAGTGATCAATTTTACACTAACTTTGTTTCTTTTGCTTATAATCTACTAGGTTTTTTGTTGTTGTTGCTTTGTTTTGTTTTGTTTTGTTTTAAGAGAGAGAGAATAAGGCCAAGGGGTTGGGGCAAAGAGCAGAGGGAAAGGGAAAAAGAAACTCTTAAGCAAGAGTCATTCTCAGCATGGAACCAGAGGCAGGGCTCTGTTTCACACCTGAGATCATGACCTGAGGTAAAATCAAGAGTTGGCACTTAACTGACTGAGCTACTCAGACACCCTGATATAATCTACCAGAATTAATCACTCATCTCCTTTTCTCTCTAAATCAGTAATTGTCTTCAATCTTTCCTTTAAGATTAAATCCAAATATCACCATAAGCTAAATAAAATATAATGCCATGGTATTATAAATTTTAAGATTCTGTAGCACACCTACATTTATATTTTAAACCATGGCAGGATTAATACTTAAAAACCAAGAAACCAGTCACTTCCTAAAAGTAAAAATATTAAGCCAAATAAGGATTTATTTGAAGTATAGAATGATTTGTATATGAATATTATGGGAAACACTCTGCTAAACCCTAAACATTCCCGGAAACAGATTTCTAAAAGATCCATGTCACCAAAACAATGACAACATGGCAGATTTGCATTTTTAAAAACCGGTAAAACTGAAATTTTTTTTTTTTTTTTTAAATACAGAAGGTGAAATATCACTCCTCCAGTGAGATAAGACAATTTAATAAAACATAAAATCCTTTCATCTAGCAAAAACATAAGATGTGCTTGACTAATGAGTCTTTACAATAGTTTTTTTTCACCAATAAGATTAGAACTATAGTATCAGAAAAAAATTAGAAGTACAACTATAAAAAAATAAAGACCAATGCATCCAAATTACCAAGATTAAATTTGTATGGTTTTTTTTCCTAAAGATCTCTTAATATTAATGATATTAGAAGTCATGATGAACACTATATATTTTGTCAATCCATTCTATGTTTCTGCAATAAGGACTCCTGTGTTTCTGGATCCAAATTAAATGCTAATTTCCAAATGACTTTCTGGCCATGGATGCATAACAGTTGCCCAAAGATATCTTCAATGTTAGGGAAAGATTTTCATACTTCCTGTGGTGTACTTCACTTCTTAAAAAAATACCAACAGAAACAGGTAGTAATGAAAATAAAAGAAAATTGGAAATGGTTCAGCGGAAATAGAAAATTTCTCTATTCTCTGCGGATGATATTTGGGAAAACTATTTGATCCAGTTATTGATAACTCAAAATAGTGTGGAACGAGTTCATTAACTGGAATATAGTAAGTGAATTGTATAAAGAGAGTGAAACTTTGATCAACCTTGTTCTTTTTTTTTTTAAGATTTTATTTATTTATTCATGAGAGACACAAGGAGAGAGGCAGAGACACAGGCAGAGGGAGAAGCAGGCTCCATGCAGGGAGCTGGATGTACTTGATCACCACCTGGGCCTGAAGGCAGGCACTCAGGGATCCCTCAACCTTGTTCTTTAACTCAGACAGAGACTAAATGTTATCTACACAATGGATAATGGTTGTAGATGGACACTTGATTGCTAATATGAATAAAATCAATTAAGTGATCTTGTTTTTCTTTTTTTTCTAAGGAATCTGTCAGCATCTCCCAAAAAGTAAGTCCTAACTTCTTAAATTACTTGTAATTTAACTTTTTATTTAATGAAGATTATAAAAGAAAATATTTGTTCTATAGAAATTTAAGCAAGAAAAGAATGTGGTCATTTATCCCAGAAAGGTAGAGGTTAATCTTTTCAATGTGTTAATCCTTGATTGATGAGATATCTTTTTCTATCAAACATAGGTCATTTTCTCATTCACTCAAAATATGTATTATTTTTAGCTAACATTATGAAAATAGTGAAGTCTTTCATTGCTTTGCCAAAATGCTGTGGACTAACATAAAAGGGATTGTGGGAAAAGATTTGCGAGACACTTTGAAGGCATGCTGTTAAAGCAGAATACCTTTGAGTTTCTTTTTAATGGTCTATCATCTTCACTTTTCTTCCCTAGTTCTGTACACTTTTGTTCACAAAGTCGTATTTTCCGTGCTATCTCTTTAAGGACCAAGAATATTATATTTGCATTTCAATAAATGCCAAATCTCTCTTGGTATTATTTTCTTTTGGGGGGACATTGGTCCCACATCCTTCACATTTTACTACAAATGTGAAGTTAATATATTACTTTGAAAAAAAACATTGAAATTAATCTGGATTTGGAAAACATATTCCAAGTCAATCAAATTTGAAGATCAAGATTTCTTTTTTTAAAGAATGACACTGAAATTGTACCCTCTTAACCTAATTCTATAAATAATTCAATTGGAGAAAATATATTTTGCATGAATCGGCTAATACATCTGATTTCCAGATTATCTGAGGAATGGAAGACGTATCTTTTAGTGATTTTCATTCCTAAATCCTTCAAACTTAACATTTTCTTGTTTAAAAGTTGTTTTCTATTGTAATATTTTTCTTAAAATTGATTCATTTAAACTTAAGCCAATTTATCTTAGAAGCAATATATATTTACTTCCAAAACATATGTTAGTTGGCAAAGTGGTATATTTTTTATAATTCACAATAGGATAGTGACTACCAAAATGAAAAAGTGTATATATGCATTGCCTAAATTAATCTTTTGTATTCATTCATTCATTTGGCAAACATTTATTAAGAAGTATGTCCCAAACACTATCTTGGTCTCTAGGGATACAATAATAAATATAACAGTCTCTGCAGATACAACAATATATACAATAAATATGATAATAAATATTACTGATTGTATGTTTATCACCAAATGGGAAATTCTAATATAAATCAAACAAAACCCATAGAATGAAAATGAATCTATTCTAACACTTCTCTTTATGGAAGAGGATTTCTCCCTTTCATTCAGGAGAAGATATTTATAAACAATGCTGTGGAGATAAAAGATAAAATTCTTGTTCATCTCTCTTCAAGGAAAACACAAGGAACATAGATGAATTGGTGAGAAAATTGTATTTATTTAAACAATTTTTTTATTCATATCACCAATTTGTAATATTAGAATAATAATGGGATAGGGGAACATCTGTAAGTTTCCTCTTCTAGTAAAGAGGAAAGAGATTTATAAGATTTATAAAAATGACTATGTTTCCCCATTCACCTTAGTAGTAGCCACCTAAATTGGTCCATATTCTCCTGAGACACTTCCATTTAATTACAAGATCATTTTTATCTCTTCTACTTGTTTTCTAAAGGTGATTAATAATAAGCAGCCAAGAACCTGGTTTTATTGATGTAATTTCAATCCTTCTAATGATTACGTAGGTAATGTGAGAAATATCCCCCAACCACTAACATTCAAGAATAATACTGAGGATTTCATATGGTGGCTAGATTTTGATCTTTATTATTATTATTTTTCAAGGAATATTCTAGCAGGTAATCTAGTGAAGTAAAAAACCTTTTCTTTTAGCATCAAATAGCAAGTTCATCGAGAAATACCAGATTTCCAGCAAAGTGTGTCTTAATTTGTTAAAGGCATGTATAGGGTAAGCAATGGAGAAATCATTTTCCCAAACTCAATGTTGTTTTGGGGATATTAAGAGCTGGCTATAAACCCCACAGTGTACATTGGGGCTCTTTGATAGAAACATCAGATATGTTTGTCTGACTGCAGAATCCTAGATTTCAATGAATAAAATCATGAGAAATCCTACTGAGTTTATTGGACTCTCAAGATCAGAAATGGAAAGAGAAATTATAAGCTGAGATACTTATCTTGGTTCTTCTTGAAAATTCTTCTTTTACTTTATAACGTACAAATTTTCTTTTTCTTTTAGATATTTTTGCCTGAGTCACTGAATTAATTAGAAGATTTCTTCAATTTTGCAGTTCATGCTATAATATTGTTTACAGTGATTGCCATATAATTTCACTCTCCTTTTGTCAGGTCTAGTTAGAATACTTTAGAAATTATCTAAATAGGTGAAGTTATAACTCCTATCACTCTCTCTTTTGAACCTGGAGGAGATTACATAAGGACTTTTTAATAATTTTGTCTCTCTGTAGGTCAAAATCCACCAATTTCACCAGAAGTTCACCTTCCCCAAATATTTCCAGGCTGTTCATTCTCAGCAGGTAGCTATGAACCCTTGGTATAGCCTTAGGAAATCACCTACCCATTTATTCCCACTTTGGTATGTTTGATATTTTAAAAAAGTATATTGGCCTTTTGTTAAAATATATATATATATATAAAGATATCAAATAAAGAAAAAATCCCAAGGTCACACATAGAAATTAAATCGAATTTAAATTAAAATCTCAAAGCCAGTAATTAGAACAAAACATGTAGTTAAGTATAGCAATATAAGATCATAATAATAGTGATAAGAATTTCATTTATATTGGATTCTAATTTCCTAAACACTGGCATATAATATTGCTCCATTTCTGCAGCAATTCCTTGAGATGAGAAGATATATATCAGATTAATTTACAAAACAGTCTGAAACTAGAAGAAGTGGAATATCCATAAAAAGTTCGGTTAGCATCCAAAATCACACAAAGATTCAAAAATATAAAAAGAAAATTTTCCTCTGATGAGAACTGTTAGGATCAACTATCTTAATTTACATCTTCAAATTGAATTTCTAGTCAAAACCATATATGTATGTTTTATATCTATTAAAATAATAAATGGGTCAAAATGAAAAATATGCAACAGTGAATCCAAGAGAATTGCTGATATTTACTGAGCATTGACATGTGTCAGCCACAGTTCTACACCTTCAATGTTAACTAGGTTCATGTTCATATATACCTGTGAGGCTGTTAACATTATCAGCCCCTGTATGGGTGGTACCAACAGGCACAGGGAGGCTAAGTAATTGCCCGTGGTGATCACAGTGCATGTAATAATGAAAGAGGCACAAATCCCACCCAGGAGTTAAGCCCTAGGACCCTTCCTCTGAAACATTCCACGTCTGAGGCTACGCTGCACACACATACCACTTGGAGATTAAGTTGAGGAGGGGATTTTACCTTTCATGGCATTGGTCCACAGCTTGGTTTTCTTCTCCAGTTTGGTCGTCCTGAGTGATGGAAAAGGATCAGACAACATTCCCAACTAACTCTATGTGAGACGAATAACATTACTGGTGTGAATAAAAGCTGGGCTGTGTTTTCAGAACAGGACCATTCGCTTTGTGGTCACTCCTTAGTTCTCTGTTTTGCAATTGCGGATCTTGAATCCCTTAACTGAGAGACTTGATAGAAATGAGTTACTGACTCACATATCCTGAAATTCATCTTTAGAAGGAGAAACAAATTTATAGAGACATTTACTAAGTGCTAAATTAGAATTCCAAGCACAATGAAGGAGTAGTATGGAGAGGCCAATTGATACCTAGACAAAGGCCTCATATGACCTCTAGGAAATTCAGACAAAGCAAGAAATATCAAAAGGACAACTAAGGTGGAAGTAAATGAAATTGACAGAATATTTACAAAATACACCTACAATAAATACATCTCGGGGGCCCTGGGTGGCTCAGTCAGTCAAGTGTCCAACTCTTGGTTTCGGCTCAGGTCCTAATCTCATGGGTTGTGAGATCTTGCTTCACGTTGGGCTTTGTGCTAATTTGGGAGTCTCCTTGAAGATTCTCTCCCTCCGCTCCCCACCCTACTCTGTCTCCAGAATAATCTTTTTAAAAAAATGAAATCTGGCAGAATAATTGTGAGGGAGTTGTTTTTAAAGACACTCAAATTTTCAAGGGATATTTTACTTAATACAAGTGTTTGAAAAATAGACATTCAAATTAAAACAAGGTATTGTCATTTAAGAAGTAGTAATATATTTTATGGCTAATAAACTACTAGGAAATTAAAATATTTCTTGAAATGTTGTCAAAGATATAAATATTTCTCATTTAATGGAGGATTAAATAGAACCTTGCAGGGCAGCCTGGGTGGCTCAACGGTTTAGCGCCGCCTTCAACCCAGGGCATGATCCTGGAGAGCCAGGATCGAGTCCCACGTCGGGCTCCCTGCAGGGAGCCTGCTTCTGCCTCTGCCTGTGTCTCTGCCTCTCTCTCTCTCTCTCTCTCTCATGAATAAATAAATTATAAATCTTTTAAATAAATAAATAAATAAATAAATAAATAAATAAGATGAACCTTGCAGAATCTGGCTATTATCTAACCAACCTTTAGTCATTTGCACAACAAATACATGCTAACAGCCTATTATGTCAGCACTAGGATATTAATTAGCAATAAATATATATAATTATATTTTTGCAAGGCCAGAATGTAGATTTGCCTGTTGATACGTATTATGCCCATATGCATCATATACATGCATATGTACATAAATATATATGTATATTTTGAAATATAAATTTTATTGCTAATCCAATATTTTCTCCTGATTCATAGATTTGACTAGAAAAATCATTTCTACAGTTTCCACGTCTATCACATCACCTAATATATGTTTGACTGTTTGTTGAAAAGGCAACAATCCTGAGCCAAAGCAAGATTGTGTGAAGTACTGTCTGTATAGTTTGTACTCTTCCTTTTGATCGTGTTGGACATGTCAGATCGGGATTGTAGTACCACATTAACTGTATTGATGATCAGCTGAAGTCTCTGTAGCACAACTGCTGAGACACAGAATCACACATCTCTTGCAAAACATTAAAATTTCAGATGCATTTCTAGCCGTGTGGTCTTTTTATTTCCATCCCTCATAGGTAGAGACCAGGCCACTGTTGACTAGAATAGCTAGTTCTCTAACAGCTAAGTGAGGCCATCTGGACGTCACTGAAGGAACTCTGTGTACACATAGGGCCTTCAATCTCAAGTGTGCCTCTCAGACCCAATGTCTGGGAACCTTCAGGCTATGGGCCTCACTACAGCTGTCCCTCAGCACAATTTTGACCTCATTGTAACAAATCTGTGATTTGTTCCTGTTCCCATGTGTCTCTCCGAAAAAAACTCTCATCCAGATTCTCAAGTCACAGTCCCTGCTGGCCCAGAGAAGAGCCCAGAACATAACCCTCATAAGAATCTAATATTGGGAACCTAAACATTCTAAGGCCTTCCATTAGTGGCTAGACAGTTTTTCCAACAAGTGTCAAGCACTTTTGTCATGCCAGATATTTTTTCTAGATGTCGTCAGAGGGCAGAAAACAAATTTCCCGGCTTATGGCACTCACATTCTAATCATTAGAGGAAGAAAACAAGCCAGAAAAGAAACAATAGGATCTACACCAAGTGCTGATAAGCGCACTACAGAAGAAGAAGGCCATTCTGGCAAGTTCAACTTTTACCTCCTGAAACAAAAAGAATGTGAGAGTAGTGAAGGAACCCAGTTGCATAGAAGAGACAGTAAAAGCAAATGCACTGATGTAGGTGCCTGTGCAATGGGAGAGCACGTCCTGGCCAGCAAAGGCCATAATGGCCTTACAATGTATGTTAAGAGAGTCACTATGTGATGCATATTTGAGAAGGGTGAATGAGTAAATGTAGGGGACTTTTTGTTTGACTTCCAAGAATCCTCTTGTCATTTAAGGTTCCCTTGTAGTATTCCATTCCTTTTATTTCCCCTTGGCCTCCTTCCTTTCCCACTCACCTGGGCTTCACTCTTGATCATTTAAATATTCTCCTTAAAGTTCACATTGACTCCTTGCCTTTGACAGTCCTACCTGGAAAAGCCTAATCCTGGAAAATCTCTGAAAATCTACTTCTACTACACTTTTACCCTGGCAGTTAAATTCCAAAGGATAAGAAAAAAAGAAAGAAAGAAAAAGAAAAAGAAAACCAAAAATGACTCCTGACCATATAATTTTTCCTTTTGTCAATTTATGTTTTCTATACTCTATATTATAAAACTGCTTTCAAAACCTTCCTTCTGGAGTTAGAATTAGCTATATTTTCCTTTTGTTCCCCTCAAACTTTTAGTAGTTTCATTATTCTCCTCAAGGCTTCAATGATCTCTACCTCCTCCCCTCCATTCTTAGAAGAGCCTTTTCCTTTCTCCATCAATTGAATACCCAACCAATTCGTCATAAACACCCACCTCCCAGTGTATCCTTCTACCATGATCTTAATCTGGACACTGACGTTTCCCTTCTAGTTTCAAAGGTATGCTGATCTTGTGTTCCAGAGCCAATTTCTCTTTCTCTCCTTTTTTACTCCCTACCAAAGCTTTTGTTTTCAATAGGAATGGTTGTGGTGAAGTAGTAATAATGACTATAACATGAAAAATGTACTGAGCATCCATTATGCGCAATATGATTATATGCATTGTCTCAATCTCACAATGTTTAATGACTGCACAGAGATAATTGGAGCTTGCTCCCAAAGGCACTACTGAATTTGGTCCTGTTGATTCAGTCTTACTGCTCCGTAAGTGTCTGTGTGATTCCCTTCCTCTCACTACTTCTTTGCATCAACTGCGTTTTCTCAGACTTAACATCGATGATCAGTAGGGTTTCGACCTCAACCTCTTTCCTCACTATATTCTTTCCTCTATCATCTTGCCAGTTTAAGAACCTTAATTACCCCAATAATTGCCCAAATATTTCAATACGATCCTGAATTTCTGCCTCCAATGTAAACTGACATACCCAGTTGTCTCCTGGTCTTCTCTGCTTATTTTTGTATTTCCTTAGTTACAATATAAGCACGGTGAGTATGTTTTCTCTTTGGTCTCCTGTCCATAGAATGCATCCATGTGAGCTCATTTTTTCTTCTAAGTTTGTCAAGTCTGTTTTTTATTATAATAAAATGAAACAGGAATATATTATTGACTCTAGTTGCTCTGCCGGTAACTGAATAGGCTTGGAGGATTTGTAGACTCAGATAACGGTTGTGGTTCTATATTTCTTTTGGAAATGTGGAAAATAATGAAAAAGTAAGTCATCAAAAAATATTATTTTCACCTAAGGAATCTGCCAGAATCTCTCAGGAAGTAAGTCACAGCATTTTTATGTTACATAAGCATTGAAAATTATTTTTTCCAAACCATTAGAGTTATTTTATTACACATAATTTATTTTATAGAAATGTGCATGGCTGAAGAATGTGGACATCCTTCCTTGTTAGGCAAAATGTGTTGTCTTACACAGTTAGATATTTTATTCTATGTAAAAAATCTGCATTTTTTCCTAGGAGAAAAACCAATGTTCATGAGAACTCTACAGAGGTCTAACATATGTAAGGGCTTGTGTTCTAATACTATTCTAACATTTGGAAAAGTTAGTCTGCTGTCTAAATAATAGGGACAAACTTAAAACATGTTCATTTTCTAGCTATGCACAAAATATCTGTGTTAGTTTTATTTTTTGAGTGAATCAATTAAGGGAGATTTATTCTTGCTTAGCTACACTACTATCAAACTTCTTGAAATTTTTAAATAACGGAGATCTTGCTATTGAGTGTCTTCCATTACCATAAGCTTGTGTTTCCCCAACATGGTATTTCAAATATTTGTCAAATACAATTCTTATCCAGGCTATATTTAATGAACATCTTTAATTTATACTGCTTAACACTTTAGTTTAAGAAGAAATTTTATATGATAACCGCAGCCACAGCTTTATCCTGTAGTTATATGTACAGTTTTCTGATACACATGAATATAAACAAAATTTTTTAATTCTTCTATTTATATACTACCTAAAATTGTCTTCTAAACGTATCTAACTAATATTTATCGCGTATGTATTACATGTCAGACTCATTTTAGGACTCTGAAGATAAAGCAGTCTGTGACCCACAATATTTCTGTCCTTACCAATAGTTATTAAAAAGGAATTTGGGGGGGCTCCTGGGTAGCTCGGTCTGTAAATGTCTGCCTTCTACTCAGTTCATGATCCCAGGACCCTGCGATCAAGCCCCACATTGGGCTTCATGCCCCACAGAGAGTCTGCTTCTCCCTCTGCCACCTCCATTATTCTCTCTCTCTCTCTCTCTATCTCTCAAATAAATAAAATCTTAGGAAAAACTGAGAGCTTGTCTCTTAAGATCAGGAACATGACAGAGATGTCCACTCTCACCACTGCTATTCAACAGAGTACTAGAAGTCCTAGCCTCAGCAATCAGACAACAACAAGAAATAAAAGGCATTCAATTTGGCAAGAAGTCAAACTCTCCCTCTTCGCAGATGACATGATACTGTATATAGAAAACCAAAAGAATCCACCCCAAGATTGCTAGAACTCATACAGCAATTCAGCAATGTGGCAGGATTGCCACAAAATCAAATACCCAGAAATCAGCGGCACTTCTATACACTAACAATGAGACTGAAGAAAGAGAAATTAAGGAATCAATCCCATCTACAATTGCACCCAAAAGCATAAGATACCTAGGAATAAACCTAACCAAAGAGATAAAGGACCTATACTCTAAGGACGAAGGACACTTTTTAAATCCAGGAAGACACAAAGATATGGAAAAACATTCCATACTCCTGGATTGAAAGAATATATATTGTGAAAGTGTCTATGCTACCCAGGGCAATTTACACATTCAATGAAATCTCTATCAAAATACCATGGACTTCCTTCACAGAGTTAGAACAAATAATCATCAGATTTGTATGAAACCAGAAAAGATCCTAAATAGCCAGAGGAATGTGGGAAAAAAACAAATCTGGGGGCATCACAATGCCAGATTTCAAGCTATATTACAAAGCTGTGACCATTAAGATGGTATGGTATTGGCACAAAAATAGACACATAGATCAATGGAATAGAATAAGAGCCCAGAAATGGACCCTAAGCTCTATGAATAACTCATCTTGGACAAGGTAGAAAATAATATACAATAGAAAAAGGCAGTCTCTTCAAGAAATGGATTTGGGAATATAGGACATACATGCAGAAGAATAAAACTAGACCATTCTGTTATACCATACACAAAGATAAACCGAAAATGGTTCAAAGATCTAAATGTGAGACAATAATCTATCAAAATCTTAGAGGAGGATACAGGCAACAACCGTTTTGAACTTGGCCACAGCACCTTCTTGCAAGACACATCTCTAACAGCAAGGGAAACAAAAGGAAAAGTGAACTATTGGGACTTCATAAAGATAAAAAGCTTTTGCACAGCAAAGAAACAGTCAACAAAACTCAACGACAACCTACAGAATGGGAGAAGATACTTGCAAATGACATATCAGATAAAGGGCTAGTATCGAAGATCTGTAAGGAGCTTATCAAACTCAACACCCAAAAAACAATCTAGTCATGAAATGGGCAAAAGACATGAATAGACATTTCTCCAAAGAAGACTTAGACATGGTCAACAACAACAAAAAATGCTCCACATGACTTGCCATCAGGGAAATACAGATGAAAACCACAAGGAGATACCACTTACATCAGTGAGAATGGTTAAAATGAGAAGACAGGCAACAACAAGTGTTAGGGAGGATGTGGAGAAAGGGGAACCCTCTTGCACTGATGGTGGGAATGAGAATGCAAGCTGGCAGAGCCACTCTGGAAAACAGTGTGGCATTTCCTCAAGAAATTAAAAATAGACCTACCCTATGACCCAGCTAATGTGCTATTGGGTATTTACCCCAAAGATACAGATGTAGTGAAAAGCCAGGACACCTGTACCCCAATGTTCACAGCAGCAAAATCCACAATAGCCAAGCTGTGGAAGGAGCCTCGTTGTCCTTCAACAGATGAGTGGATACAGAAGTAGTCTATATATACAATGGACTATTACTCAGCCAACAGAAAGGATGAATACCCACCATTTACTTCGATGAGGATGGAACTGGGGAGTATTTTGCTGAGTGAAAGAAGTCAATTGCAGAAAGACAATTATATGGTTTCACTCATATGTGTAATATAAGAAATAGTGAAAGGGACCGTAAGGGAAGGAGGGGAAACAGAATGGGGAAAAATTAGAGAGGAAGACAAACCATGAGAGACTCTGAACTCTGGGAAAGAAACTGAAGGTTGCTGAAGGGAAGGGGGGAGGATGGGGTAACTGGGTGATGGGCATTAAGAAGGGCACGTGATGTGATGAATACTGGGTTTTATACTATATATTGGGAAATTGAGTTTCAATAAAATATTTAAAAAATGAAATGGTACCACGTTTTATAACTGCTAAGGGATAAATATCCTTTTCTTTTAAAAAACAATGAAAGGAGAACTTTAAAAATATATGTAACACAGAGAGTAGCCATTGTTCTGCTATTCTACCTAGCACCCTTTCCTCCTCCTCCTGATAAAAGCACCACTCCCTTCTGTCCCCCCCCCCGCCTTTTATAGAGCTCTTGGTCTCAATAGGTGACTCAGGGGAGGCTACAGCATGGAGCACCCAGCTATGCCAATCCTATCCCTCCCCAAGCCACAGTGGTGGGTCTGTATTCAAACTTGGCCAGCGTATATCTTGTTCTACTGACCCCTGTGACAGTTTCAATGATGAGCTTATGACTATAAGTAGGACAAGTGGTATTATTTTCTGGATTGATTTCAGGAAATCAGGAGAGACAATATTTTGCCTTTTTCAGAAGTTATATAGTTGGAGTCATACAGAATGTAGAGTTTTCAGATTGGCTTCTTGCACTTAGCAATATCCATTTAAGTTTCCTTCATGTGATTTTAGAGGTTCACACCTAATTTCATCTTTTTTTTTTTTTTTTTATGACAGTGTCCTTAGAGCTTTATAAAACAGGCGGGGAGGGACAGATTTAGCTGATACACTATACTTTGCTGACTTCCAATCTAGATAGCTTATTTCTTTTTAGCACTAAATCATATTTCATTGTATGGATGCACCACACTTTATCCTCCACCTATTGAAAGCCATCTTGTTTACTTACAAATTTTAGCAGTTATGAACAAAGCTCCTATAAACAAAAATAAAAAATAAAATAACTTAATGATCATTTAAGTTCAAACTCATTGTAAAAAACTTTAGCTCCCTACTCTGCTTTTTATGTATATGTTGTCATATTTTGCATGTTTCATATTTGTGATTCATATTTTTTTACATCTAATTATGGCCATTTCTTTTGCACCAAAGAAGTCCCTTTAATACTTCTTGTAAGGTTAGTTTAGTGCTGATAAACTTCTTTACCTTATGCTTGTTTCGGAAACTATCTCTCCTTCATTGTGAATGATAACCTTGTAGGGTTGATTGTAAGTTTTCTCCTTTCATCACTTGTGTCGTGTAACTCCTTTGTGGTCTACAAAGTTTCTGCTGAAAAATCAGATGAAAAATAGCCTTTAGGGTTTCTCTTGTATGTAACAGTTGCTTCTCTCTTGGTGCTTTTAAAATTCTCTCTTATATTTAATATCTGACATTTTAATTATTATGTGTCCTGGTGTGGACCAGGATGGGTTCGTCTCATTTGGAAGTCTGTACAGTTAAACCTGATGTCCATTTCTTACCCCAAGTTAGGGATATTCACAGGTACTAATTTTTCAAATTATTTAATGCCCTTCTCTTCCTCTTCTGGGAAATTTATAATGCAAATGTTCATTTTCTTAATGTTGTCCAAGAGATCTCTTAACCTATCTTCCTTTGTAAAAACTCTTTACACTTTTTGCTAGTTAGCTTGGGTACTTTTCATTAGCCTGTTTTCCAGATCATTGATACATTCTTCAACATCTCCCAATCTACTGTTGATTCCCACTTCATTTTAGTAATTCACAGGAGACTAGACACCAAATGGTTTTTTAGTTGAATAAATCATCATTGCAGAACCTATCACAGACTATAAACTATTTCATTGTCAGACAAATAAGGAAAGGAGAAAAAAGAAAAAGAGGAGGAAGAGAAGAAAGAAAATCCAACAAAAATACCCATTCACTGTTTGCACACTTATGCCACAATGTAATGTCAGACTTATGATACAGCAATAGCACTTTATTGATGTTTCCCTTGTAATCGCATTTTCAAACAGAACACTGGTTAGTTAAAGAGGAAATGATATCTGTTTTACTTAAGAGTAAAATATCAGGACATGTTCTGGTCCGTCAATATTCTATAATGACCTATTGTCCTGGAAGATGGCAAGAGAATAAACACAAGAAGGTTATTCCACTGCTTAGATTTCACCTTGTTTCCCATACTCTCAGGCCAACCCCATGCTTTTATTATGTTAAAGCAGAAAGTAATGAGTGGAATCAAGTTGACATTTTGATGTCCAACGTAAAATATGGGTGAGTGAAGTTTAATTGTAGATTGTAAATGTGTATATTCACGTCTCTCTATTTTTATTACCTGGCAGTTTGGTTTTGTTGCAGATACTGTTCGGTATTGCCCGTAGAGAGTTAGTTCACTTCTTCATGAGGTTATGAATCTCCTAGATCTATTACAATTGTGCCTACTAACATTGCTTACATAAATCAATCAAAAATTAAGTGAAGGAAGAAATTAGGCGAGAGGTGGAGGGAGACAGACAGAAACTACTTAAAAAGAAAGGAAGTCATATGATAATTCTAAATGAAAAAGCAGGGCTTGTTTTTAAAAATCAGGTTTATTTCAATACTTACTAAACTAAAGATTAGCTTTGCTTTGCACTTGAGAAAAGACTATATATCTTTTAGGCTTATAAATAAATGAAGTATGTTCCTTAATATAAATAATTTCTAATGTCTGGTTCAAATATATCATAGATTATTTACCATTAGGTAAATATTGTCTTGAAACACCTGATAAAAAATTAAACTTTCAGTTTTATTTACAGGACCTAATTTCTAGATAAATAATACATTATTGAGTCTATCATTTGGTTTCTCAGTCTTTATGCTACACACATAATTGCCTGAAGATACTGTTTAAATGAGATTCCTAGTGCATCTCTAAGCTTCTGATGCAGTGCATCTTGAAAGAGGGCCTATGAATTTCCATTTCCAGAAGTTCTCAGGTTATTCTGATTCTGATGGTCTCATGTATCACTTTCAGTAACAGTGGACTATCATGTAACATTTACAACCTCTAAAAATGATTTTCTGATATTCAGTTCTGACCACTTTGAATTACTTAACCAGTAGCAAAGCAGTGACTTTTTATACAAATTTACCTGGAGACTAAACAAAAATAAATTTCCTCCTTTCTAGTGTAAAATGTACACATGGCTTCCACTGAGGAACATGAGCCCCCTTAAAGGCTCAAGTAAATTCAATTCCAAAACATATGTTTCCAGTTACTTGTGAGGTATGTAGACTAAGCATCTATGGTCATTTGATTTGAAAATAAGAATTATTTTATCATACAGTACTCAATAGATGACTGAATTTTGGCCAATTTTGGATATACATCAAGACTTAAAGCATGCCAAAGCCAATTGAAGAAAACACATTTTAATAGTTTGGAGGAAACACACGAGATGAATGAAGACTCCAATTTTGTTATGACAGTTGTCACCAGTTATTAGACACAAGTAGAATTTTAATAAAATGGTATCATTTTTGGCATAGAGTACTTCCGTCTTGGACATGCATTTGTTGAAATAGGGAGATGCTTTGTTTCAGAAACATTTTTACTCTTTCAATCATTTATTTCTATGCTTGGTTTCTTGCAATTTTCTTTCCCCTTTGTTTTATTCACAGATGCCTAGACTAAGACTGGGATTAATATTTGATGGGTCCATTTGTTTCCTAGTCATCTGCTTTACAATCTCCTATTGTAAAATCACCATGTTCAGTTTATCTTGATTTCTGGGGACAGGTTTGGGGCATCATTTTCAGTTTAATAATATGTTCTCATATTTGACATGATTTAGAAAAACAAATGGAGGATTTCAGTGTATTTAAATACCTCGGTCCTCTGGTAAAGCACATCATCTCTTAGGGCTTCAGAACTTTGGCCTCTGACTCCTGAGTCTTCTCTCTGCTAACAGGTAATATGTTCATGTACAATCAAGTATGAGGTTATATTTTAATCCTTTGTGTTTTTTGGAATAAGTTGAAAACTACTTAGAAAATGTATATTACTGCCTAGTAATTTCTCATGAAGAAACAATTTAAAGACATAATGACCTGATGTGAGGATCTGAAGGTGAGTTCAGGATTTCAGTGCCTCTGAATTGACAGTGATCATTGGACAGAGAGACGGATGTGTCAAATGGAGGAGATGTGCTCCATCATCTCTGCTGGTGGGATTTTCTAAAAGCTTTTTTAGTTCCTTGATTACGTATGTGACATCAGCTTTGTTAAGAATTATTTTTACCTTTAACTTAAAGTTTAAATTTAGAAGAAAATGGTATCTGAATAGATCAGATCTCTTTTAGGAAACACATGTATTCAAAAGTTTTAAGTCACCTTTTTAAAAAGTTACTTTATTCCCAGCACTAATCATTTTCCATAATCTTTCCATGCTCTTTTCATCATTCTAAATAGTTTGTTTCTGCATAATTAATAATGTATAAAGGCACTTTTTCATTTTAATAATTCATTTCATTTAACCCATTTTAATTTTATTTTAATTTGGCTGGGAAAAAAAAAACTTGTAGTATCTCAGACTTTTATCATTCTGTTCCTTGGGAACTATTATTTCAAAGCCCTTAATAATCTATCATTTATCTATCTATCTATCTATGATCACTTTCTGTTAATTTCTCCCAATCTTCTACTTTTAACAAAATGCCAGCTAGAAACATCCTATTCTGTATCATAACATGACTGAATATTTTGCTTAGCAAGTAGATGATAGAAAAATTTCACCAAGAAATATTTAATTCTCATTAATTGTCTAATGCCACAGATCTGAGTTCAAACTATTGGGGCAAATTAGCAGATAAAGAACAAGGAAAATGTCATTAGCCCCGAGGTCTGCTTTGTATGTTAAAGATTTAGAGTTATTAGCAGAAGAACAGTTGCTTCTCCCTATAGACATAAGTCGTTACTCTAATGTTCTATCAAAACTGGTGGTTGAGAAAAAAAGATTTGACCTATTATTTATCTTATATTTTGAAAAATTTTTATTTATATGTCTTCAATTAAGAAATAAATAATCAGGATTTCTGGGTGGTTCTACTGGTTGAGCATCTGCCTTTGGATCTGGTAGTATTCCAGGGGTTCTGGGTTTGAGTCCTGTATGGGGCTCCTCGCAGAGAGCCTGCTTCCCCTCTGCCTAGGTCTCTGCATCACTCATGAATAAAATCTAAAATCTAAGAAAGAGAAGAAAGAAAGAAAGAAAGAAAGAAAGAAAGAAAGAAAGAAAGAATTTCTTTTTCTACAGCAATAAAATTGGATTCGCTTACATATAGAGAATTACAAATACATGTCAATTAATCCCATATCATGTTAATTTAGTTGAAGTGGTTAATATGGAGAATACATTATTTTCAACAATTCTATTTGTCAAAGTATCTACAGATATTGTCCCTGGAAATTCTTTTTTTTTTAAGATTTTATTTATTTATTCATGAGAGACACGGAGAGAGAGGCAGAGACACAGGCAGAGGGAGAAGCAGGCTCCATGCAGGGAGCCCAATGTGGGACTTGATCCCAGGACTCCAGGATCACGCCCTGGGCTGAAGTCAGGCACTAAACCACTGAGCCACCCAGGAATCCTAATCCCTGAAAATTCTTTTCAATTTGATGTTTCTCTGCCAAGTATCATTCATTTTCCAATACCAGGGTCACACCATCTACACCCTTCTCAGCCAGGAACCTGGTTCCTTTTCACTCACTCTGTTAAGAAACCAGTCCCTGTTGCTTGTCATTCTGTCTTCTAAACATTTCTTTACACTCATGCCATTCTGTGGCCACCATAATCTCACAACAATCTAAGGGCTTGGCCTGATCCCATCATTGTCCTCCTTACATGCTGAATGATGTCCCTTCTAGCATGCTACCCTCTCCTTCTTTTGTGTTCTTCAGCTGGCTCCCAACACCTCTCCTTTCTTCTATATAGCCTAGCACAAAAAAAGCCTAGCTTTTGCTTTATTTTAATGTCCTCATCCTCTTGGTCTCTTCAAGATGTCCCTTTTGGGTGTTTCTATAGCACGTTCCTATTTCCAAATCGTGGCACCTATATTGATTTAGCAATGTCCCCTGCCAACCTCTAAGTTCCCTCATGTCAGGCAATGTGCTTCCACTGTCTTTGTGTTTCCAGTGTGTTTCCCAAGGCTTTGGAGAATAGTCAGTCAATAAATGTTTGACTTGCAAATGCAGGAGTGAATATGCTACTGATTTTCACATATGCTTTCACAGGAATCAGCCAAATATGAAGATCTTTGTCTTTGCCTTTGTCATGGCCCTCATGATTGCCATGATTGTAAGTATATCCGGAAATTTTGAACAATATATTCTCAGTAGTTCTCCAAGGAGTCTCCTTATTTCTTGTGTTCTGGTCATTGTTTGCATTTTCCTGATAACAGCTTTATAGATTTTAATATTTTTTATTAGCCATTTCTTTGAATTAAGCTAGACATTCATTAGGGGTTTAGAATAAATCTTGGGTGCACACACTCACATACACATGCACAGACACACACACGTTAAATACACGTGGACACTCAGGTGTAATTAGCTTAATATAAAAGCAACAGTTTTAAATGAGCTCCATGCAGCTGTGCAGGTAAGAAGCTAATAAAAGACATTTAAATATTACAAGGTCTAGACCAACCAAATGTCAGGAGTTCCTGCCTCTATTAAATCATTTCCTTGTATGTCACTAGGTAAAACTTGACCTATCTGAAACTTTCTTCCTCCTCCACTTCCTCCTCCTCCACCTTCTTACCTCCTTCTTCTCCTCTTCATCCTCCTCTTCCTCTGCGTCCTCCTCCTCTCCTATTCCACTTCCTCCTTCCCTCTCCTTTTTACCTTCCTTCTCTTTCTCCTCCACTTCCTGATCTCTTCCCTCCTCTCCTGTCCTCCCTCTCAACTTCCTGCTTCTGTCCTTCCCCTCAACCTTCCCTTTATTCTCCCCTCTTCTTTCACCTCCTTCTTGTTGCCTCTTCCTACCTTTGTTTCTTATTCTGTTCAAATAATGTTCTTTTCTGGGTATTCTTTGTGTCTAGTTACTGACATATTCATCAAGAAATAATACTTCTTCAATCAATCCAACAAGTTCTAGTGGATGTTATCAAAACAAATTGTTTATGATATCACAGTATAATACTTAGTTTTCTAATAAAAGAACAGAATTGCAAAAAATAAAAATATAAGAACAAAGAAAAACATAATACCAGACTCTATTAGCACAAAAAATATTTGAACATCAGTATCTCTTAAACTATATAAAACATAGCCATGTTAAAAAAAAATTTGTTTTGAAGAAACCCAAAGCTTAGCTTTTCAGTATCTCTCTGTTCACACATGATAGATTTTCCTTCCTTTCACACATGCAAAAAAAATTGAACCAGAGTGATTTGATACTGGAATGTAGCAAATTATTTATAGCAAAAACCTACTCTTTGCTAATTTTAAACATGTCATTAAACAACAGCAATAAAAACTATTTAGCATATCAGTTATGAAGAATTTGTCCTCATTCTGTTTAATCATAATTATGGCAGCTTGGTGCATTTTTGTACTCAATTTGAAGTTATAAAATGAAGATGCTCATTATTATTTTTTACTTTTTTCCCAGGGAGCTGATTCATCTGAAGAGGTAAGACATTTTCATTCACTTCAGGGAGCTGATTCATCTGAACAGATAGCGCATTTTCATTCACTTCATTTGATAATGAAGCTTGTACTAAGATTTTAATCTGTTTTTATTTTAACAGAAACATTTTTTTCCTTACCATAAAAGTTTTCCCCTGATAAGGTCATATACTACAAACATATTTTGTTCCTATTTATTCTATAAGAAGAATCAATACTTCTCTCTGAATCATATCTATGTGTTAAATTGTTAAATACTCATAACATTTATCCGAATGAAATGCACCAGTGATATCTCTTATTATTTTGACATATCCTATCAGAGATAAGGCCTCCAAAATTCTTAGTCGTATAGTAAATTGATGAGTTTAAATGGCACCAAATAAGAAGGATCAGTAGGATAGATGAGGGATATTTGGATTAACAGAAGCTAATACTAAAGAATATGGAACTTTTGAGAATCAGTAAGCTTATTATGAGTCAAGAGTAAAGATGGCTATGACTTTGACTATGTAAAAAAAATTTATTTTGAAGGAATCCAAAACTTAGCTTTTTAGTATCTCTCCCATTCACATATGATTTTCCTTCCTTTCATACATACAAAAAATTTAATGTAGCAAATTCTTTTTGACAAAAACCTACTCTTCACTCATTTTAAACATGTTAGTAAACAAAAAAAAATAGTTCAGCATATCAGTTATGAAGACTTTGTCTTCATTTTGTTTAATCATAATTATGGCAGCTTGGTGCATGTTTATACTCAATTTGGAGTTATAAAATGAAGATGCTGATTATTATTTTTTACTTTTTTCCCCAGGGAGGCTATTTATCTGGAGAGATTAGACCTTTTCATTCACTGATAAACTTGATAATGATGCCTGTATTAATATTTTAATCTGTTCTTATTTTATCCACAGAATCTTCTTTACCGTGTAAGTTTTCTCTTGGTATTGTGCTATAGTACAAACATATATTGTCCTGAGTATTTACTCTATAAGAAAAATCAATACTTCTCTCTGAATCATATCTATGTATTAAATTGTTAAATGCTCAAAACATTTATCCTAGTGAAATGTACCAATGATATCTCTTATTATTTTGACAAGTCCAATCAGAGATAAGGCCTCCAGAATTCTTAGTCATATAGTAAATTGATGAGTTTAAATGGCACCAAATAAGAAGAATCAGAAGGATAGATGAGGGATATTTGGATTAACAGAAGCTAATACTAAAGAATATGGAACTTTTGAGAATCAGTAAGCTTATTATAAGTCAAGAGTCAAGGTAGCTACGACCTTGACTATGTATAAAAACTTGTTTTGAAGGAATCCAAACTTAGCTTTTCAGTATCTCTCTCATTCACATATGATTTTCCTTCCTTTCACACGTACAAAAAATTTAATGTAGCAAATTCTTTTTAGCAACAACCTACTCCTCACTCATTTTAACATGTCAGTAAACAAAGAAAAAAAAAACTAGTTCAGCATATCAGTAGTGAAGACTTTGTCTTCATTTTGTTTAATCATAATTATAGACATCATTATGTCCATAATGCCATAATGCCATATGCCATAATTATGGCAGCTTGGTGCATTTTTATACTCAATTTGGAGTTATAAAATGAAGTGCTGATTATTATTTTTTACTTTTTTCTCCAGAGAGGCTATTTATCTAGAGAGATAATACATTTTCATTCACTGATAAACTTGATAATGATGCCTTTATTAATATTTTAATCTGTTCTTATTTTAACAGCCATATCCACCAGTTTATCCTTACCCTGTAAGTGTTCTCCTGATATTGTGGTATAGTACAAACATATTTTGTCCCTGAGTATTTATTCTACAAGAAGAATCAATACTTCTCTCTGAATCTTATCTATGTGTTAAATTGTTAAATGCTCATAACATTTATTCTAATGAAATGTACCAATGATATCTCTTATTATGTTGACAAGTCCAATCAGAGATAAGGCCTCCAGAATTCTTAGTCGAATAGTAAATTGATGAGTTTAGATGGCACCAATAAAGAAGGATCAGTAGGATAGATGAGGGATATTTGGATTAACAGAAGCTAATACTAAAGAATATGGAATTTTTGAGAATCAGTAAGCTTATTATAAGTCAAGAGTCAAAAAAAAAAAAAAAAGAGTCAAGGTAGCTACGACCTTGACTATGTAAAAAAATGTGTTTTGAAGGAATCCAAACTTAGCTTTTCAGTATGTCTCCCATTCACTTATGATTTTCCTTCCTTTCACACGTACAAAAAATTTAATGTAGCAAATTCTTTTTAGCAAAAATCTACTCTTCATTTTAAACATGTCAATAAACAAAAATAAACTAGTTCAGCATATCAGTTATGAAGACTTTGTCTTCATTTTGTTTAATCATAATTATGGCAGCTGGGTGCATTTTTATACTCAATTTGGAGTTATAAAATGAAGTGCTGATTATTATTTTTTACTTTTTTCTCCAGAGAGGCTATTTATCTAGAGAGATAATACATTTTCATTCACTGATAAACTTGATAATGATGCCTTTATTAATATTTTAATCTGTTCTTATTTTAACAGCTATATCCACCAGTTTATCCTTACCCTGTAAGTGTTCTCCTGATATTGTGGTATAGTACAAACATATTTTGTCCCTGAGTATTTATTCTATAAGAAGAATCAATACTTCTCTCTGAATCTTATCTATGTGTTAAATTGTTAAATGCTCATAACATTTATCCTAGTGAAATGTACCAATGATATCTCTTATTATTTTGACAAGTCCTATCAGAGATAGGCCTCCAAAATTCGTAGTCATATAGTAAATTGATGAGTTTAAATGGCACCAAATAAGAAGGATCAATAGGAATAATGAGGGATATTTGGATTAACAGAAGCTAATACTAAAGAATATGGAGCTTTTGAGATCAGTAAGCTTATTATAAGAGTCAAGGTGGCTACGAACTTGATTGAATATGTAAAAAATGTTTGTTTTGAAGGAATCCAAAACTTAGCTTTTTAGTATCTCTCTCATTCACATATGATTTTCCTTCCTTTCACACGTACAAAAAATTTAATGTAGCAAATTCTTTTTAGCAAAAACCTACTCTTCACTCATTTTAAACATGTCAATAAACAAAAATAAACTAGTTCAGCATATCAGTTATGAGGCCTTTGTCTTCATTTTGTTTAATCATATTTGTGGCAGCTTGGTGGATTTTTATACTCAATTTGGAGCTATAAAATGAAGATGCTGATTATTATTTTTTACTTTTTTCCCCAGGGAGGCTATTTATCTGGAGAGATAAGACATTTTCATTCACTGATAAACTTGATAATGATGCCTGTATTAAAATTTTATTCTGTTCTTATTTTAGCAGCCATATCAACCAGTTTATCCTTACAATGTAAGTGTTCTCCTGATATTGTGGTATAGTACAAACATATATTGTCCCTGAGTATTTATTCTATAAGAAGAATCAATACTTATCTCTAAATCATATCTAGGGAACCCTTGGTGGCACAGCGGTTTACCGCCTGCCTTTGGCCCAGGGCGCGATCCTGGAGACCCGGGATCGAGTCCCACGTTGGGCTCCCGGTGCATGGAGCCTGCTTCTCCCTCTGCCTGTGTCTCTGCCTCTCTCTCTCTCTCTCTGTGTGACTATCACGAATAAATAAAATTTAAAAAAAATTAAAAAAAATTTAAATCACATCTATGTGTAATTGTTAAAGGACACCTTGATTGATTGTACTTAATTATGATACACTAGTAAAAGACCCCAAGTCTTAGCGCTAGTAACAATTATATGGAAATTCATAAGGCCAACCTGAAGAAGCCAACTATTCTCTTGAAACTCAAGTATCTCTGTCTGGCAAATAATTGCCTTGGCCAAAAAGAATAGTTGAAATTCCAATTCTATTAAGTATAATATATGCCTATTGGAGCATAGAGGCTACTAAAACACATAGGAGTTGGTAAGTCTTCACCTTCTGATTCTTTTGGAGGGTGATGAAGTCATTAGGCTAAGTTTATTGATCATGTTAAATAAGATGGGAAACTTCATTTATTTAACATTTTTCTTAATGAAATGTACCATTGATATCCTTTATTATTATTTCAGTGTGATAAGGTCTAAAAAATTCCTAGTCATACAGTAAATTATTGATTTAAAATGGCATCAAATAATCAGAAGGAAAGAGGAGGAAAATTTGGATTAACAGAAGCTAATATTAAGGAATATGGGATTTCTAAGAGTTAGTAAGCTTATTATAAGTCAAGAGTCAAAGTAGAAATTCCACCTAACCTGGAATTAGCAATTTTCCTTCTCCCTGGAATATTCAAGGATGGGCAAAGTAGGAGCTTGGAGGTGGTATTATAAAGAATACGTAAATCTTTTATAAATGGTTGGCTATAATTAATCCTTCATGTATTATAAAATGATGAAACTGTCAACAAACAGTAAAGCATAAATGCTTTATCATTTTACCTTCTTTTAAACATTTCTCTTAAAAAACTGAAAACATAACCAAAAGTTAGAAAAAACAATCATGTAGCCGATATGTAAGTTCCTACCAAGTTTAACAACCTAAATTCTTAATAGAAGTTAAAGTGAAATATTTGCACAGCAATTGTCTCAATTCTCATCCATTGTCTCTTTCCTTTTGTTTGTAGGCCCCAGAACAATACCCTCCTTCTTCTTAGCCATCATTTTGAATATTAGTAACCCTAGGACATGATTATGGCGGTAAGCTGGAACTAGTGACATTTTATTCTTCAGATGTATCAATGGTGGTGTTAAAACTAGAGAAAACAAAAACAAGATATTAAAACAAAAGCAGGGATGCCTGGGTGTCTCAGGGGTTGAGAGTCTGCCTTCTGCTCAGGGCATAATCGCAGGGTGGGGATAGAATCCACACTGGGCCCCTTGCAGGGAGCCTGCTTCTCCCTTGGCCTGTGTCTCTGCCTCTGAGTGTGTATGTGTGAGTGTCTGTGTGTGTGTGTGTGTGTGTGTGTCTCATGAATAAATAAATAAAATCTTAAAAAAAAAAAAAAAAGAAAGAAAGAATGAAAGCAGCCCCAGTTTAGGATTGGAGCCTGGTGTAGTTCTCCTAAAGTGTGGTTATTTATCTCAATGTTTCCAAAGGAAAATGTCCTGGTGTGATGAAGGAGCAAGGATTTGGGCTGGGAACACTTTTGTTTGTGTTCTGGTTCTGAGGATTACTTTCGCATGACCTTGAACTATTCCTTCTTTTTTTTAAAACTTCTTTCTCATGGACAAAACAGGCATATGATGACACTTCATTAATTCATAGAATCTGTAGCTATTAAAAGGTATATTACATAAAAAACTTAGTTGGAATTGCTGTAATTTACAGCTGCAGCCTGCCCTGCCTCTAAATCTGTGCCCAATATTATTTAAAACTTTATCTTCTAAAAATGTAATCTTTGGAGCCACTGCATCAATAATATCTGGGAAATTGTCAGAAATGTAGAGTCTAAAACCTCACCTTGACCTACACAACATCAGAATCTACATTTTAATAAGATCTCTGTATGGTCATAACGCAATAAACTTTGAAACTTCCTAGGGGATTCCGACAAGCAATGAGAATGGGGACAGCTGCTCTAATATAATACCAATAATAAGAAATGGAAGTATTTCCAATTTGATTTTAAAATGTCAATTTTACCTAAAACAATATTAGATGTTCCAAATTCTATGCAAGTTTCATTATTTCACTGAAAACTAAAGCAGTTTTTTTGGAACTAAAAGAAGACTGTCTTGCAATTCAGAGATGAAACTGTTCTAGAGGATTCCATTATTTTTAATTGCACATGGAGAATTCATTCACCTTGAATTCCCTGTTGCCATTAATGACAGAACAAAGAATCTAAACTTGATTCCATAAGCATTATGTATCGCTGAGTATATTAGAGCAAGGAGGAGGAATATACTAAAACTATTATTTGGCAAAAATTAATTTGGATGAAATGAATAGAGTATAGTTGAGCAGAGAAGTGGTGGAACTGATGTCTTGGTGATAGACTCTGGAGAAATATGAGAGAGAGACCCTACGAAAAGGCAATCAATAGATTTGATGCTGGGTTGGATGAGACACTAAATCAGGGAAGGAGGGGGGAAAAACAGATGCAAGTTATCAGAATTGGATTAGCAAGTAAAAGTGCTGAGCAATATGTGACAGTGCTCTGTTGTTGCCCATTTGTTTGCTGGATCTGTTGTCATTCTTCAGGAAGTTCGGCTTAGTGCATGTTTTGCTAGGTTTCAGTAGGGATGTTAAAAATACTCTGGCTATGTTAAGTTTGAAAGACAATAGCAGTTAAATTGAAAAGTGACCAGGGGAGAAAAAGAAGACAATAGAAGTTCATTCAATCCATTTTTCTATAATGATTCGGTATTTTTTAATTCTCCAAGGTAGTAATAAAAGTAATCCCTTGATATGTAACTAATTTGGCTAGGAGATTTGAAGACATGGAAATAAAGGAATTTGTTAAGAGAGTGGAATGAAATATTGGGAAATAAATACAGTTCCTTGTATGCATTTAAGGAAATAAGGGTCAAACAAATTTGTGTTCATGAGCTGTTACTTGACCACATCATGAGCACTCAGTGAGACAGCCCCTAGAGATACAAGTACCAAGCCAGAGTCCCTGCACTCTACAGCTTATTATCTAGTTTTAAAGATGGATGTAAAAACAAGCAAGCATCAGTCAGAATATCATTTCACAAAGAAGTGTTGTGAGTGGATGGGTTCCTCAGGCCTATCAATACCAGCAGGTCCATGGCACCTGGAGGCAGAAAGATCTAAACAATGATGAAGGCCATTGAGAAACTACCAAATTAATTTAGGATGAGAAATAAAAGTTTGAGGAAAAAAAGAATAGGGATAGCAGCAATTTACTGCAATACAGAGTCTGATTGTGCAAGTTGTGTAGAATGATACTGGTGAAGCTATTTACTGTGAATAATTTTAACCATGGCAGGTTTTGGTCAGGGATCCTTTGTCATCAAAACAAACCCAAAGGTAAATAAGGAGAGAATTTCGTTAGACAAAGTCCTTTGCTTTGGGAGAACACTTAAATCTCAGAAATCTGCAAGTTTCTCAAAATCCAATAGAAATGGCTTTTCTTTTACAGGCTAGAGAGAATTTAGCAAAGATCAGCAGAAACTTTTGAGGGGAACTTAAGCAAGCAATGAGAGATGGCCAATAGGGTGTGACACAAAGCGCCTACTGTGGCTAGCCCATTCTCTGGAACATCTGATAAAGGGCACACTCCATCTTTAGTGCTTGTTCAGGCTTGGGGGAAAGCAGAGCTCAAGGAAGGAGAGAAGCCTGATAAATATTTAATTTGGCAAATAGGCGTCTGTGAACACTTAGTCAGTCTCAGAGGATATCTAGATGCAGTTTGAAAAGAAGTGTTAGCAATGTTTGATATTTAATTCAAATTTAATAAAAATAATATTTCTCTTTCTCCACAGGCTTGGTGGAAAGTCCTATTTGCTTTCTTACTCAAAATGATTCTTCCTAAAGAAAAATCCTTTAATCATCTAGTAACACTTATTAGCCCCAATACACCACATACACCCAAAGTATTTGTAAAATTATGTTTTGGAATTTAATTTTTTAAATTGCATTATATTATGCGTTATATCACAATTTAAAAATAATTGGATCCATCATAATTTCTAGATTTTCCGTAAGAAAAAAGAAATCTAATCAAATAATGTTACATGGACAACACACACCAGAGATTAATGATCAATATTTTGAAAATAGTAATAGTAGTCTCTGAACTATTGGAAAATCTCCTTTTCTCCTCTGTGTTAATAACATCATAAAAATGTTTAAAAACCTTATGCATAATAAACTGATTATCAAGCATATACAAGTTCTCCCATTGTATTTGTTTCTGGGGTAGCCATTACAGATTATCAAAACTGGTGGCTAAAATCAACAGAAATGTATGCTCTCACGGTTCTGTTGGCAGAGGCTTGCTCTTTCTGACAGTTCTAGGGTTCAATCTTCACCTCTACCTAGTTTCTAGCAATTTATTGGCAATCCTGGAATTCCCTGGTTTGTAAATGTGTTATTTCAATCTCTGCCTCTCTTGTCTGCAAGCAATCTTCTCCTTCTGTGTGTCTCTCTTCTTATGAAGATACCAGTCAAATGCACTACTTTTTGTTTGACTGCAAAGAATCCTGTCATTGCAGTTTCCCTTGTAGTATTCCATTCTGTTTATTTCCCCTTGGCCTCCTTCCTTTCGCACTCACCTAGGCTTCACCTTGGATCATTTCAAATTTTCTCTTCATATCACATTGACTCCCTGCCTTTGACAATCCAACCTGGAAAAGCCTAACCCCGGAAAATCTTTAAAAATCTACTTCTTGGGACCCCTGGGTGGCTCAGTAGTTGAGCGTCTGCCTTCAGCTCAGGGCATGATCCTGGGATTCTGGGATCAAGTCACACATCGGGTTCCCTAAACGGAGCCTGTTTCTGCCTCTGCCTGTGTCTCTGCCTCTCTCTCTCTGTGTGTGTCTCTCATGAATAAATAAATAAAATCGTTTTTTAAAAATCTACTTTTGCCACTCCTTTCCCTGGCAGCTACATTATAAAGGATAAAAAAAAAATCTCCCAACTATGTAATTGTCCCCTTTTAGCTTATGTTTTCTATTCTTTACTAGACACTCAGAACTGTTCATCAAACATTTCTTTGTTGGCGTTAGTTAGCTGTAATTTCTTTTTTGTTCTTCTCAAACCAAAGGCATTTGGTCCTGTTAATTAAATCTTCCTGATCAGAAGCCTCTTTGTTTCTCTTTCTTGAACTACTTCTATATATTCTACGCCCACTCCCTTTTCTCAGAATCAATGCTGATATTCTCCAGGGTTCAGACCTCTGCCTCTTTTTCTTCTGTACACCTTCTTCCTCTATTATCTTGCCACTCTGAGGACTTAATTCCCATCTATTGTCTGACGGTGCCCCATGTTCAGACACGATCCTGCATTTCAGCCTCCAAATTTAGACTGACATACCCAATTGTATGCTAGACATCTCTGTATTTTTATATTTCCCAAATTGCAATGTAAACTTTGTGAATATGTGTTCACTTGAATCTCTTATCCACAGAATGCATCTATTGGAACTCACATTTTGTCCAAATTTATCAGGTTTCTATTTTTTTGTCATATTAAGATGAAACAGGGACATATTATATAATGTAGCTACTTTTGCAGATAACTATATAGGCTTCTAGGATTTGAGCTCTCCCCTGTGACTCACCGGACTCTTAACTTTTCTCAGTTGGATAAGGTAACTCTGAAAGACTTTTTCCTACTAACTGGAGTAGTTAAAAAAAAAAATTAAAGTGGAAAAAGGTAATATAAAACCTCAGCAAGTACTACATCCTTAGGACACCGTTCTTAATGAAATTGCATTGGCTCTTCATTGAGTACATGCCTTCTAAATGAAACACCCTTTCATTTGCAAGGACATGGAATTGAGTAATGGAGACAAAAGTACTTTATTTCTCTCTTTATTACCAAGTTGTACGACATGTTCTTCCTCATCAGTCTTCTAAAACCATCTCCTGTTTGTGGAGTATGAGATTATAGTTAACATAAAAATACTATTTTTGTGTTTATCATTTCCTCTTATTTCTGCTAAGCATAATTTGTGCACTTTCTATATCATTAAATTAAAAAGAAGAATCAATAATGCCTATACATTTCAATGTTCCAAGGTAAAATAGGGATATAGTTACATTTAGCTTTAGTTTTTACACTTCTTCATTTAACTGACAATAGTTACTTGTCAATTTCCAAATGTCTTATATATATTTAAATATATAGTCTCTTCATTTTTATATTACTCTCCAAAGGGTCACATAACTCATATATTGCCAGTGCCTTTACAACTAACTGTTGTACACATGATTAAATGAAAAAGCAAGAATGAAAATAGAGATAGAAAGAAAGAAAAAGTAAGAGAAAAAAAGGAAATCTGGTCAAACATACCATAATCCACTTCAAAATTACTAGTCCAGGGTGCAGTTTTCTTTAAAAAGTATTTATGAAGGGTTAATGAATTCTTATGAAGGGTATAATAAAGATTACACTCATTGGGATAAACATATATCTATAACATATAGGGATATCTTGTGAAAATTTTTGATATAAATTATCTAGTTGCCTCCTTCAAACATAGACCTTTTTCTCTATATTAGCTGAAAAGGAATTAAGGGATATAATTTCTGGTCCGACTCTGGAAACATTTCCTTAAAACCTGTGATACAAAATCAAACTTCAAGTTTAATTTTGAGTTCAAACCAATAGGCAAATAGCATATTTATGAGTCTAACATATTTAACCAAGACAAATGGCAATAATATTCTGTTTTCACTACACTCAATCATCCAACCAAAGGAATTAAATTAAGGAAATGAATTTGTTTAAAGGTGTGATAGATATTTTTCTATCACAAGTAAATATGTCACCAGCCTCACTTGAAGGACATGAGCCTTCTAACACCCAAACTGAGTGGATTAAATTTCACATGGTAGGATTCAACTTAAGTGTGACATGAATAAATTTCTGACCTAAGGCATATACTTTGTTGAAGACAAATTTATCAAAGCAAATCTATTGGGACATTGGGTTTTGGTAGGAGCTAAATTTATTTTATTATAAAATGCTGATAGAGAGTGAATGGGTGACGGGCACTGGGGGTTATTCTGTATGTTAGTAAATTGAACACCAATAAAAAAAAAAATGTGTGTTTAAAAAAAAAATAAAAATAAATAAAAATAAAAAATAAAATAAATTTTTCAACCGGAAAAAAAAAAAATGCTGATAGAAAACAAAATAGTAGAAAATAAATATTGATTTAATAAATCAAAAAAAGTATGGTCAATAGTCAAATATTAATTTCAATAGCTAAAATAAATAACAAGGCTCCAATCTTATTTCAATGTTTATTTTCAAATATGAGAAAATGGAATTAATAAAATTTTGAATTTTCCTTTTGATACAAGGATGTCTACCTTGCACTTTAAGTTTTAAAATATAAAAGATAGTATTTTATAGAAACACATATAGCATTTCAACTCATTTCTACACTTGCTTTATTCTAACACTGTTTTTCTCGTTGACCTCCTTTGTGGAAAATATTGAGGCCATTAGATCATCAAATGCTTAGTCAGACCCTTCTATATAACTCAAACTGAATCTGAATATTAGCTTTTCCTTCCAGTCTCAAAGTTATCTACTTCAAAGGGAACTTCTCTGCCTTTTTGTTTCCTACTCAACCTATTTTCTTAATGATGGTAACATTGATAAAAGTAAGAAAGACAATTATAATTTTAAAAAAGACCACACCAAAAAGGAGAATTACAGACCAATATCCCTGATGAACATGGATGCAAAAATTCTCAACAAGATACTAGCCAATAGGATCCAACAGCACATTAAGAAAATTATTCACCATGACCAAGTAGGATTTATCCCTGGGACACAAAGCTGGTTCAACACCCATAAAACGATCAATGTGATTCATCATATCAGCAAGAGAAAAAACAAGAACCATATGATCCTCTCATTAGATGCAGAGAAAGCATTTGACAAAATACAGCATCCATTCCTGATCAAAACTCTTCAGAGTGTAGGGATGGAGGGAACATTCCTCAGCATCTTAAAAGCCATCTACGAAAAGCCCACAGCAAATATCATTCTCAATGGGGAAGCAGTGGGAGTCTTTCCCCTAAGATCAAGAACACGACAGGGATGTCCACTCTCACCACTGCTATTCAACATAGTACTGGAAGTCCTAGCCTCAGCAATCAGACAACAAAAAGATATTAAAGGCATTCAAATTGGCAAAGAAGAAGTTAAACTCTCCCTCTTTGCCGATGACATGATACTCTACATAGAAAACCCAGAAGTCTCCACCCCAAGATTGCTAGAACTCATACTGCAATTTGGTAGCATGGCAGGATACAAATCAATGCCCAGAAGTCAGTGGCATTTCTATACACTAACAATGAGACTGAAGAAAGAGAAACTAAGGAGTCAATCCCATTTACAATTGCACCCAAAAGCATAAGATACCTAGGAATAAACCTAACCAAAGAGGTAAAGGATCTATACCCTAAAAACTATAGAACACTTCTGAAGGAAATTGAGGAAGACACAAAGAGATGGAAAAATATTCCATGCTCATGGATTGGCAGAATTAATATTGTGAAAATGTCCATGTTACCCAGGGCAATGTACACTTTAATGCAATCCCTATCAAAATACCATGGACTTTCTTCAGAGAGTTAGAACAAATTATTCTAAGATTTGTGTGGAATCAGAAAAGACCCCGAATAGCCAGGGGAATTTTAAAAAAGAAAACCATAGCTGGGGGCATCACGATGCCAGATTTCAGATTGTACTACAAAGCTGTGGTCATCAAGACAGTGTGGTACTGGCACAAAAACAGACGCATAGATCAGTGGAACAGAATAGAGAACCCAGAAGTGGACCCTGAACTTTATGGTCAACTAATATTCTATAAAGGAGGAAAGACTATCCACTGGAAGAAAGACAGTCTCTTCAATACATGGTGCTGGGAAAATTGGACATCCACATGCAGAAGAATGAAACTAGACCACTCTCTTGCACCATACACAAAGATAAACTCAAAATGGATGAAAGATCTAAATGTGAGACAAGATTCCATCAAAATTCTAGAGGAGAACACAGGCAACACCCTTTTTGAACTTGGCCACAACAAGTTCTTGCAAGATACATCCATGAAGGCAAGAGAAACAAAAGCAAAAATGAACTATTGGGACTTCATCAAGATAAGAAGCTTTTGCACAGCAAAGGATACAGTCAACAAAACTCAAAGACAACCTACAGAATGGGAGAAGATATTTGCAAATGACGTATCAGATAAAGGGCTAGTATCCAAGATCTGTAAAGAACTTATTAAACTCAACACCAAAGAAACAAACAATCCCATCATGAAATGGGCAAAAGACATGAAGAGAAATCTCACAGAGGAAGACATAGACATGGCCAACACACACGTGAGAAAATGCTCTGCATCACTTGCCATCAGGGAAATACAAATCCAAACCACAATGAGATCCCACCTCACACCAGTGAGAATGGGGAAAATTAACAAGGCAGGAAACCACAAATGTTGGAGAGGACGTGGAGAAAGGGGAACCCTCTTACACTGTTGGTGGGAATGTGAACTGGTGCAGCCACTCTGGAAAACTGTGTGGAGGCTCCTCAAAGAGTTTAAATAGACCTGCCCTACGACCCAGCAATTGCAGTGCTGGGAATTTACCCCAAAGATTCAGATGCAATGAAATGCCGGGACACCTACACCCCGATGTTTCTAGCAGCAATGTCCACAATAGCCAAACTGTGGAAGGAGCCTCGGTGTCCATCGAAAGATGAATGGATAAAGAAGATGTGGTTTATGTATACAATGGAATATTCCTCAGCCATTAGAAACGACAAATACCCACCATTTGCTTCAACATGGATGGAACTGGAGGGTATTATGCTGAATGAAGAAGTCAATCGGAGAAGGACAAACAGTGTATGTTCTCATTCATTTGGGGAATATAAATAATAGTGAAAGGGAATAGAAGGGAAGGGAGAAGAAAGGGGTAGGAAATATCAGAAAGGGAGACAGAACATGAAGACTCCTAACTCTGGGAAATGAACTAGGGGTGGTGGAAGGGGAGGAGGGAAGGAGCTGGGGTGAATGGGTGACGGGCACTGAGGGGGGCACTTAACAGGATGAGCACTGGGTGTTATTCTGTATGTTGGTAAATTGAACACCAATAAAAAATAAATTTATTGGGATCCCTGGGTGGTGCAGCGGTTTAGCGCCTGCCTTTGGCCCAGGGCGTGATCCTGGAGACCCGGGATCGAATCCCACGTTGGGCTCCCGGTGCATGGAGCCTGCTTCTCCCTCTGCCTGTGTCTCTGCCCCTCTCTCTCTCTCTCTCTGTGTGACTATCATAAATAAATAAAAATTTTTTAAAAAGTCTGTTAAAAAAATAAATTTATTATAAAAAAAGTAAAAAATAAAAAAATAAATAAAATTTACTGGCCAACTTTACTGTGCATTGTGACTTATAAACATTTTCACCATTTTTCTCAACACTATTATTATAAGATCTTGCAAATGAGAAAATCGACACTGAAAGAGATTAATTTGCACTTGAAAGTCTCTTTTATTCAGTTCTGTTAGTGGTTTTTCTTGGAACATCTCATAAATCTCTTCATTTGGTTATTTCTCTGAGGTATTTTCCTGTACTCATCTTTTTCTCATACATAACATTAATGTTCTATAAGTTTCTGACCTCAGTCTCCTGATCTGATTGCATTTTCCCTGTATCATCTTACCCACATAAACTATCCCAAAATATATTTAACGTCTCCTAAACTTCTCTGTATATTTGTTTATGTCCCAGATTAGTAGGTAAGCATCTTGAGGGCAGTGTCAGTAACTTTACATTTGAATTCCCTGTACTCAAAACTATATTTTATATGTAGCTGCACTCAAAGATTGTTTCAAATTTGTCATCTCACATTTCTATATTATAGGAGAATGAGACACCTAACTTATTTGGGACTTAAATATATACTTGAAGAATTTGTCAGAGACTCTGCAGCTTTGGGTTTCTCTCATTAGTAAACTGATAATTAAAGATCATTGGAGGAGATTCAAAAAACATAAAACAGGAAAATGCATTATAAAACTAGGCTATGGGTCAAGGCGGGGCAAGACGGTGGAGGAGTAGGGTCCCTAGGTCACCTGTCCCCACCAACTTACCTAGATAACTTTCAAATCATCCTGAAAACTTACGAATTTGGGTTGAGATTTAAAGAAAGAACAGCTGGAATGCTATAGTGAGAAGTTTGCGCTCTTATCAAGGTAGGAAGACGAAAGAAGAAAGAAAGAAAGAAGAAAGAAAGAAAGAAAGAAAGAAAGAAAGAAAGAAAGAAAGAAAGAAAGAAAGAAGAAAGAAAGAAAGAAAGAAAGAAAGAAAGAAAGAAAGAAGAAAGAAGAAAGAAAAGAAAGAAAAAAGAAAGAAAGAAAGAAAGAAAGAAAGAAAGAGAAAGAAAGAAAGAAAGAAAGAAAGAAAGAAAGAAAGAAAGAAAGAAAGAAAGAAAGAAGAAAGAAAGAAAGAAAAAAGCATTCAAGGGGGAGGGGCCCCGCGAGGAGCCAGGCTGAGGCTGCAGAGAGAGCCCCCAGGACAGGAGAGCCCCGTCCCAGAGAAGCAGGAGCTGCACCAAACTTCCTGGAGGGAGAGGCTCTCAGGGAGTTGGAGCAGGACCCCAGGAGGGCGGGGATGCCCTCAGGCTCCCGGGGGCACTAACAGAGCACCTGTGCCCCAGGGAGAGTGCCCAGGGCGCTGGGGACACAGCCCAGGATCCTGCGCTCCCCCCAGGACAGGCGGAGGCGGGGAGGGCCCAGGACAGCAAGGACCCATCTATTTGCTGTCTACAAGAGACTCATTTTAGACATAAAGACACCAACAGCCTGGAAATAAAAGGTTGGAGAACCATTTACCATTCGAATGGTCCTCAAAGGAAAGCAGGGGTCGCCATCCTTATATAATAAATTAAAGTTTATCCCAAAGACTGTAGTAAGAGATGAAGAGGGACACTATATCATACTTAAAGGATCTATCCAAAAAGAGGACCTAACAATCATGAATATTTATGCCCCGAATGTGGGAGCTGCCAAGTATATCAATCAACTAATAACCGAAGTTAAGACATACTTAGGTAATAATACACTTACACTTGGTGACTTGAATATAGCGCTTTCTACAATTGACATGTATTCTAAGCAACATCTCCAAAGAAACAAGAGCTTTAAATGATACACTGGACCAGATGGATTTCACAGATATTTACAGAACTGAGCAGAAATCAAGAGTCAGACACTTAACCAACTGCACCACCCAGACACCGAAATAATATATATTTTAAAACTCAGTCTGATTTAATAGTTATTTAGAGGGAGCCTCTGGCTTCAGTACTTAGAAATCAAATGCAAAATAATTTATTTTATTTAGCTGCCTTAGATACAGATATCAATTTTAATTTTTATGGTCCAAAAAAAGAACATTTTTCAATAGGGAGAATAAGCAGCTAATTTATTGTTGTGAGTACTTGTAAGTTTACTTATTGCCTAAAAGCCTAACATATATTCTGTTATAATTAATTATACTTTTAACCTCAAAATATGTTATCTCTTCGCTTACATAAATGGTCTTTTTGAAAAATTAATTATTGTTTTAAAGTTTGACATGAACTTTTCTAAGTTATTTTCTTCTTATGTCTAAGTTTTACCTCTCTTTTATATTTTCATTTGCATCGTTAAAAAGTTTCCTTTATTTTGCATTATTAATAGCACACACTAACTACTCATTCTTGTTTTATTCAATCTCTGCATTTAACATCTTAACTGTTTAAAAGGGACATTTTCTTTTTTTTTTTTTTTTTTAATGTTTAAAATTTTACCCTGGAATAGGTTTTTTAAAAGCCAGCAGATAAGATTTTTTGGTAGGAAAAGGTCACTTTCTTCTTGATTCTAATTTAAACATAATATCAAAGAAAAGTAGTACTATGTATTTTTTCTCAGATCATAATATTTTTTAGAATTTATTCATTAGAGAGAGTGAGAGACAGAGAGAGAGTGGGTGACAGTCTGCCACTTCTTCCTTTAAACATTTCTTCAATCTCTTTCTTAATCATCACCCCAGTGCCATCTCCACAAATGAGCCCTACACTTAAATACCAATCTATTCACACAGTCTTCAATGGCTATCTCATCTGCTATTTTCCCCTCCTTCAGTCCTTTTCTATGTTGATGCCATGGTGATTAATTTAAAATGCAATTCTTCTCATGTCACATGTTAGCTTAAAGTCTTCCATGCTGCCTGCTGACCCCAAATGAGATATAGATAGACTCTTAGCTCCTGTGGGCCTGTACCTCAGCTCCCACCAATCTTTCTCTCGAACTCAGCTCTTTGCTCTTCTCCCACACTACAGTCTCCTCATTTTTATGTCAGAGTTCCAATACCTCCCATTTCCTCACATCCTTGTTTCTGTAATTGTCCTCGTATTGTAGGATGGGGCACAATATTTCCTCCAATCTTTACCTAGATGTCCCCTGCTTTACTAGTTTAGGTGATAGGAACATTTCAAAATCTCATAACATTTTTAATTTTAACTATATTTTCTCCACAGCATTTTGGCTCACCTATCTTGTATAAATTCATGAGAAATTCAGCTCCTTGAAATCAGGGAATATAATCTTAATTTTGTTTGTATCACTAGTTTCACAACATTTTGGGACACAGAATGATCAATACATGTTTAAGGAATGAGTGAGTTAGCACTTTATCACAACTACTTATTAGGAAACAAATAAAACCAAGTGTCTGTTTATTACCTTTATTCTTGTTCTGGTGGTTACAATGTCTATAGCTACATGAGAAAACTTAGAGGAGAAATTCTTACTAATCACGTTAACAGTACCTAATATATTTGTGATCTGGACTATGTTTTTATCTATGTTTATTAAATTATATTTTTCACAAATTTGTCCTCAAATTAGCTTAAAAATTTCCTGAAGAAGACCAAATATATTTATACACACACACACAGATATATTTGGCTGAAAATCAAAACTGAAAGATTGCTCAATAAACAGAGTGCTTTTATTTTTTTTAATTTTATTTAAATTCAATTTGCCAGCATATGGGACAAAGAGCTTTTAAATGTAAAAATCATTGGAATAAAAGTCAGTATTTCTTGACCTGAGTCCAATGGTGTCCTTAAGCCCATCACATGTCTTCTCCGGATCTCAATTCTGCTTCTGATAAAACTAGAAGAGACTTCTACCTCAGGTATTCCTTGTATCTAGTTCCTGGGAAAGTCATGCATAATTAGAGACAATATTCCAAATACTAACATATGCTCTATTCTGAATTTAAAATTACAAATGAGTTATGAAACCAAAGGTTAGCACCTCACATGGCATTAGAAAACGAAGAGAGAGAGGAAAGAGAACATAGCAGAAAAGAATGGGGAAAAGCCAGAACACTGAACCTATAACCAAAACACATATATATTCTTTAAGATTTTATTTATTTGAGAGAGACAGCGAAAGAGAGAACGAGCAGGGGGAAGGTAAGGAGTAGAGGGAGAAGCAGACTCCCTGCTGAGCAGGGAGCCTGACTTGGGACTGGATCCAGGACCCCAGGATCAGGACCTAAGCTGAAGGCAGACACTTAACTGATGGAGCAACCCAGGAGCCTCCAAAACAAATATTTAACTTTTTTTTTTTTTTTTAAATATTTAACTTTTAAAAACTCTTGTTATTCGAACTTGGAAAACATCTTTACTTTAATCTATATTTACTACTAGTTTTATACAAAGTCTTTAAATAGAAACAGCTAGTTTGGTATACAAATTATCCAATGATCTGCATCAATTCTATATTTAATCATTATAGTGACCCAGGGTCAGTTGTAATTTTACATTCAACCACATTATAAAATTAAGGTATCTTTTTTCTCCGTGTCTTCCTATAAAAGTTAACAATTCATCTGAAGAGGTAGGATCCTTTTATTCACAGGAACTATTTACACTGTATTTTTTCAAATATTTATGCTCTACTTCAACAGAAAAATCATTATAAAAAATAGATACTACATTGTAAGAATTCTCTGAGAAAATAGAATATATAATGTTGCACTAAGATACTTAGCGTTTATTTTATCTTCAGCATAGGCATTGTAAAAATGCCAACTTGAGGGAGCTATTTATCCCTTTTAAATCCCACCATTTTCAAGAAAAATAAATGGATTCATCTGAAGAAATTCTGAGATTTTGATATTATTATGTATGGTATATGCCTAATTGAGGATTGTAAAGACATTTGAGGTACTATACATTTTTAGTGTGCATTTTTATAGGATTTTATATAATTTTTACATTTTTGATTATTTAAGTGGACTGTAATGAATAAGATATATAATGCAATGTTATTAATAAATTTCATTTCTTTTAACTTTTTCCAGTAACGTGATTTGATACTTCATAACACTTTGATAGGGTGTAGCAATCAATGTTAAGGCTTCAAAAGGGTCTTCTTACTGTGGTGGGGTGGTTAAGCTTCTGCCTTGGCTCAGGTCATGATCCTGGGGTCCTGGGATCCCACCCTGTTGGGCTCCCTGCTCAGTGGTGAGTCTGCTTCTCCTTCTCCCTTACTCCTCCCCTCACTTGTGCACTCTCTTTCCCTTTCAAATGAATACAGAAACTATTCAAATGGTTTCTTACAAATAGATATGTTAAGTAGATGAAAAATAACTACACTAAAGAAAATAGGCAAAATTTTGTCCAAAAATAATATAATTAAAGAATAAGAGGCATGTGGCTTCCGAGAAATAAATTCTAAAGGACGTAGGGATTAGTGCTCAACCTCTGTAATTATCAGGAAAATGCAAATTAAAACCAACATGATATATACTACCATACACATGCTAGAATGGTTAAAGTCCGAGTGACTAAAAAACTAAATGTGGACTAGGACATAGAGTGATAGGAATGTTCACATATTGCCGGTAGGAGTGTAAAATGATTGCAAATGGTATGTTGGAAAACTGTCTAGCAGTTCATAAAAATATTAAATATTCATCTACTATATGACTCAACAACACTGTTCCTCTGTCATATCCAAGAGAAATAAAAAGACACATCTCCAACAATCCTTGCACAAACCATATTGTGACATCTTTTTTCATGATAACCCCAAACTAGAAATGCCCTTCATCAGGAGATGGATAAACAAACTGTGGATTCTTGTAATAGATTACTTAGCAATAATTGCAACAACATGGATAAACCTTAAAAGCATTTTGCCATATGGAAAAAGCTACACACCACAGAGTATACATTCTATGATTACATATAAATAATGTTCTAAAACAGGACAAACTGATTATCAATCAGTTCAGGTGATTGTTTCTGAGAGGAATGATCAAGAGGGGAAGGAAGGGGGGAAATGATGGGGTGATGGAAATGATACATACCTCCACTCTGGTAATCCACTGACTGATAGACTCAAAATATGTGTATTCCACAAAACATAAACTATACCTTAATTTTTATAAAGCTCTTAGTTAGTGAAGAGATCGCTGTCAATACAACTGAAGTTTTGTTTTCCCCACTCAAGTCCATTTCCCACTAAGCTCCCTGGCAGTAAGCCTGATTCTGAAATTTGTTTCCTTCCCTGGCATTATTTTATACTTTTACTACACATGCATGTAGCTATTGGAGTGAGCAGTAGGTGTTTAGTTTAAAAGTGTTTTTTTTTTTTCTGTGTATGAAAGCAACATTTTGATTTTAAAATGAGAGACAATGAGCATGTTTTGAGTTGGCATCAACATTGCATTTATGGGTTTCTCAAAACATACCAAAAATGTATTGAATTAAACATTTACACAAATAGAAATGACTATATATATTTCTCATAAATTATTCTTCACAGATCACATAATTTAATGTTTTTTTTTCTACCAGAGACCACTTCTTCTCAGACTTAGAAATTAATGAAAGTTTTCAACTCATTTCCAATGAGTCAATGTTTGCTAACCAATTACTAACATTTTTAATGATAATTAACATTTTTTAAATCATTCCTAGCTCTTTTTAACCTGTGTTTGAGTTTGGCTTCCATTCTCAAAGGACTGTTGGCCTTTATGCTTGTTTGCTCATGACCCACCTTTTTATTCTTACTGATTTGCACAAACTCCTCCACAAATTATTTTCATTCTGGACAACCTGATTCTTATATTTGAGGACGTTCTGTATAGAAGTGTCTTGATGAACTATAGATATAATCACTGTAATGTATTAAACATATGGGGACGCCTGGGTGGTTCAGTGGTTGGGTGTCTGCCTTTGGCTTAGGACACAATCCTGGGATCTGGGATCAAGTCCCACATCAGGCTCCCTGCGTGGAGCCTGCTTCTCCTTCTGCCTATGTCTCTGCTTCTCTCTTTCTGTGTCTCTCATGAATAAATAAATAAAATCTTTAAAAAAATACAAAAACATATGATTACAGGTACATAAACATGCCCAGTGAAATAATACAGCACATCCTACTCTACTATAGGACTTTCCTTTCTCTCTGTTTACTTATATTCTACTGAATTTCTCTAGTGTAAGCTTTTTATTTCTGATGGTAAAAGCTTCCATTTCTTTCCATTCTCCTATTAGCTATACGTTAGCATCAGCAAAGGTTGAAACCTCAAAGAGTTGACACTGAGAGGGGCCTTGTATTCAGTAGGTCCTTTAGTAATTTTCATCAATCACATTAGGGAATTAAACATAACTGTACACTGTTTAATCGATATTCCAACTTAAATTTATGATTGGTATCTGAAACAACTTTTTGTGAAACTAAGCTCCTGATGTGTTTCCCACAAACCAGCCCTTGTCTCCTTCTTTTTCATCTCAGAAAATGGTAACTAAATTATTCCCCATGATTAAGCCAAAAATCTAGAGTAATTACTGAACTCTTCTTCTTTCTGATACCTTTCTCCTTATCTATTAGATTCCATTTGCTCTGACTTTAAAGTATATTAAGAATATGACAATTTCCCATCATCCCCACTGTTGCCATGATCATGTGCCTGGAATATTACAATAGCCTCTAAACTCCTATCTCTTCTCTCAATTTTTCAGTCTATTTTCCCCCAAGTCATCTTGTGCTTGACATCAGTTTCCATTCAGTGTAATTGTTTTCCTGAAATCCTGGCAACACCATGAATTATGGCCTTATTTCCTCTTTGCCTTCATTTCCACCAAATGCACTAATTTTAACCCACACTGGTCTAGTCAATATTTCTGAAACTTGCCAGGTATACTCATACACCAGGGCATTTGCAGCTGAATTCCTCTTGAGCTATACGCAAGGTTTACTTCCTTATTTCCTTCAAGTTTTTACTCCTCTGCTCAAGGGGGCACTTCCTGACCCCTCACCAAATAGTGAACACCTCATCCCACCAATATGTCCTATCCTCTTTCTTCTTTCCCCAGAGCATGCATCGTAATTGAACCAACGATTTATTATTTATCATGCATTAATATCTCAACCGGTTAAAATACAAACTGTACAAAAAACAAGTTTTCTTTTGTTCACAGCTTTCTTCCAGATGCCTAGGGTAATATCCAACACGTACTAGATACTCAAGAATTCTTCACCAAATAGTGAGTCAACTTCAGTATCTATCCAAATATTTTGTTCATAGTAGATATGAAAAGTTCAAGTACATCAAAGATCTTTGAGACCTTTCACACATGGTTCAAATTTTAACTGGAGCTTCATAAACACATGGGTATTACAAGGCAGAAAATGTGGTGGAGAAGCATTCCCAGTTGGAAGGATCGTGGGACATTTCATACTATGCTCTGGAAAGATTGTGATGAGGCATAAGACGTGTCACGAAGTAGGACCAGAAATGTCTCCTGAGAAGATTCTGAATGACCTTAAATTCTATGTTCAATCTCTTGAACATTACCCTAGACAGTATAAGAAACCATACAAATGTCTTTCTAACCGAAACATTTAGAAAGAAAATATTTGTGAAGAAGGTGTAGAAAATACATTTTAGAGATAACAAGAAAATAGAGGATCTATTAGGAAGCCCATTACAATGATGCAACCAATGGAAGATAAACTGGTGTAGAAGCAATGGATTGAAGAGATTAGAAGGAAAAGCCACAAGTATGAAGTCCTCCAAGAAGTTTGGTAAAAGAGTGAAAGGAGGAATGTGTAACATAGCTAGTGTGGTGGAGCAGAATGATTAGATGTATGGTACCTGTAGCCTGAAGAATTGAGGACACCCTTCACAGGCCTCTGTTTCACAACCTGAGATCATGACCTGAGGTAAAATCAAGAGTTGGCACTTAAGTGATTGAGCTACTCAGACACCCTGATATAATCTACTAGAATTAATCACTCTCCTTTTCTCTCTAAATCAGTAATTGTCTTCAATCTTTCCTTTAAGATTAAATCCAAAAATCAACGTAAGCTAAATAAAATATAATAAATACCATGGTATTATAAATTTTAAGATACTGTAGCACATCTACACTTATATTTTAAACCATGGCAGGATTAATACTTAAAAACCAAGGACCCAGTCACTTCCAAAAGTAAGAAATATTAAGCCAAATAAGGACTTATTTGAAGTATAGAATGATTTGTCTGTGAATACTATGGGAAACACTCAGCTAAGCCTAAACAATCCCAGAAACAGATTTCTAAAAGATCCATGTCACCAAAACAACAACATGGCAGATTTGCATTTTAAAAACCAATAAAACTGAAATTTGTGTTTGTTTTTGTTTTCTTATACAGAAGTGAAATATCATTCCTCCAGTGAGATAATTTAATAAAACATAAAATCCTTTCACCTCGTAAAAACATAAGATGTGCTTGACTAATAAGTCTTTACAATAGTTTTTTTTCACCAATAAATTAGAACTATAGTATCAGAAAAAAATTAGAAGTACAACTATAAAAAAATAAAGACCAATGCATCCAAATTACCAAGATTAAATTTGTATGTTTTTTTTCCCTAAAGATCTCTCAATATTAATGATATTAGCTCAGAAGTCATGATGAACACTATATATTTTGTCAATCCATTCTATGTTTCTGCAATAAGGACTCATGTGTTTCTGGGTCCAAATTAAATGCTAATTTCCAAATACTTCTGGTCATGGGTGCATAGCAGTTGCTCAAAGATATTTTCAATGTTACTGAAGGATTTTCAGACTTCCTGTGATGCAGTTCAATTCTGAAAAAATGCCAATGAAAAAAGGTAATAATGAAAATAAAAGAAAATTGGAAATAGTACAGTGGAAATAGAAAATTTCTCTATTCTCTGTGGATGATATTTGGGAAAACTATTTGATACAGTCATTCATAACTCAAAATAGTGTGGAACGAGTTCATTAACTGGAATATAGTAAGTAAATTGTATAAAGAGAGTGAAACTTTATTCAACTTTGTTCTTTTTTTTATGATTTTATTTATTTATTCATGAGAGATAGAGAGAGGCAGAGACACAGGCAGGTGGAGAAGCAGGCTCCATGCAGGGAGCCTGATGTGATACTTGATACTTGATCAGGACCTGGGCCGAAGGCAGGCACTAAAAGGCTGAGTCACCCAGGGGTCCCTCAACTTTTAACTCAGGCAGAGACTAAATGTTATCTATGGATAACAATGGATATGGTCGTAGATTGACACTTGATTGCTAATATGAATAAAATCAATTAAGTTCTATTGTTTTTCTTTTTTTCCCTAAGGAATCTGTCAGCATCTCCCAAAAATAAGTCCTAACTTCTTAAATTACTTGTAATTTAACTTTTTATTTAATCAAGATTATAAAAGAAAATATTCATTCTATAGAAATTTAAGCAAGAAAAGAATGTGGTCATTTATCCCAGAAAGGTAGAGGTTAATCTCTTCAATGCATTAATCCTTGATTGATGAGATATCTTTTTCTATCAAACAGGTCATTTTCTCATTCACCCAAAATGAGTATTATTTTTAGCTAACATTATGAGAAGAGTGAGGTCTTTCATTGCTTTGTCAAAATGCTATGAACTAACATAAAAGGGGTTGTGGGAAAAGATTTGCGAGACACTTTGAAGGCATGCTGTTAAAGCAGAATACCTTTGAGTTTCTTTTTAACGGTCTATGATCTTCACTTTTCTTCCCTAGTTCTGTACACTTTTGTTCACAAAGTCGTATTTTCCTTGCTATCTTTTTAGGACCAAGAATATTATATCTGCATTTCAATAAATGCTATATCTCTCTTGGTATTATTTTCTTTTGGGGGGACAGTGGTCCCACAACCTTCACATTTTACTACAAATGTGAAGTTAATATATTATATTACTTTGAAAAAACATTGAAATTAATCTGGATTTGGATCTTCAATCAAATTTGAAGATCAAGATTTTTTTTTAAAGAATGACACTGAAATTGTACCCTCTTAATTCTATAAATAATTCAATTGGAGAAAATATATTTTTGCATGAATCAGCTAATACATCTGATTTCCAGATTATCTGAGGAATGGAAGACGTATTTTTTAGTGGTTTTCATTCCTAAATGCTTCAAACTTAACATTTTCTTGTTTAAAAGTTGTTTTCTATTGTATTATTTTTCTTGAAATTGATTCATTTGAACTTAAGCCAATTTATCTTAGAAGCAATATATATTTACTTCCAAAACATATATGAATTGGCATAGTGGTATATTTTTTACAATACGCAATAGGATAAATAGTGACTACCAAAATGAAAAAGTGTATATATGCATTGCCTAAATTAATCTTTTGTATTCATTCATTCATTTGGCAAACATTTATTAAGAAGTATGTCCCAAACACTATCTTGGTCTCTAGGGATACAATAATAAATATAACAGTCTCTGCTGATACAATATATACAATAAATATGATAATAAATATTACTGATTGTATGTATATCACCAAATGGGAAATTCTAATATAAATCAAACAAAACCCATAGAATGAAAATGAATCTATTCTAGACGATTTCTCCCTTTTATTCAGGAGAAGATATTTATAAACAATGCTGTGGAGATAAAAGATAAAATTCTTTTTCATGTCTCTTCAAGGAAACCACAAAGAACACAGATGAATTGGTGAGAAATTTATATTTATTTAAACAATTTTTTATTCATATCACCAATTTGTAATATTAGAATAATAATGGGATATAGGAACATCTGTAAGTTTCCTCTTCTAATAAAGTGGAAAGAGATTTATAAATTGCTTAAAAGTGACTGTGTTTCCCTATTCACCTTAGTAGTATCCATCTAAATTGGTCCATATTCTCTTGAGACACTTCCATTTAATTACAAGATCATTTCTATCTCTTCTACTTGTTTTCTAAAGGCGATTAATAATGAGCAGCTAAGAACCTGGTTTTATTGTTGTAATTTCAATCCTTCTAATGATTATGTCGGTAATGTGAGAAATACCCCCTGAGCCACTAACATTCAAGAATAATACTGAGGATGTCATATGGTGGCCCGATTTTGATCTTTATTATTATTATTTCTCAAGTCATATTCTAGCAGACAATCTAGTGAAGTAAAAGACCTTTTCTTTTAACATCAAATAGCAAGTTCATCAAGAAATACCAGATTTCCGGCAAAGTGTGTCTTAATTTGTTAAAGGAATGTATAGGATAAGCAATGGAGAAATCATCCAAACTCAGTGTTGTTTTGGGGAGATTAAGCGTCGCTCTATACACCACAGTGTACATTGGGGCTCTTTGATAGAAACATCAGATATCTGACTGCAGACAAAAGAGCATTTTTAAAAAGATTTTATTCATTTATTTATGAGAGACAGAGAGAGATAGAGAGAGAGGCAGAGACACAGGCAGAGGAGAAGCAGGCTCCATGCAGGGAGCCTGATGTGGGACTCAATCCTGGGACTCGATCCTGGGACTCGATCCTGGCACTCCAGGATCACACCCTGGGCCGAAGGCAGGCGCTCAGCCGCTGAGCCCCCCAGGGATCCCCCAAAAGAGCATTTTAAATCAAGCTCGTATCAAATCAAAAGTCTACTATTTGCCCTTGATCTGGTTTTATCCTGAAAAATCTGTCAATATTGCTTAGAGCAGTGGTTCTCAAAGTGTTAGCTCTCATCTAGCAGCATCAGAATTACCTGGACATTCTGATACACTATAAAATTTGAGAATCTCTTGCTTAAAGCAGATGGATAAGGGAATAAATTAAGATGTGTAGGTTACTGGTATAAGAAACAAGTGATAAGATTATCCAAGTAAAAAGCATGATGAAAAGGTATCCGGTGAAGCAAGAAGCATAGGTGTTGCCCTCAGCCTTGTGGCCTGAGGCCCAGTCTGAAATCTTCCTGCTTAGTGTCTGTGAAGCATGTTTTTCTCTTTCTCTAAGTTGCAAGTTTATCTTAAATGGAGACCCAATGGTCACTTATAAATAATAATTATATCCTCTGGGAAGAATGTGTTGGATTTATTTTACCACACACCTCACTAGGCCTACTTTGCAATATTTTTTGTCACCTATATTCGCTCTAGGCATTTGATGAATAATGTAGAATCTATGATACTTTGACACAAAGCAAGGGTGCTGCTGATGACAGTTTTACTGTATTGAATTCAGAATAAAATGATTTACTTCTCAGTAGTAGTGACATGGTCCCCAAATATTCCGATAAATTGACCCTACCAGTCTGGTACAACTCTAAGGTTAATTATGCAGTTAAGTTAGTTCTTTTCTTCCCCTAAGGAGTCTGCTGAAGTTCCCACAGAGGTAAGTCATTTCCATTCAAATAAAATGAATTAATATCATTTATCAGTGTTTTCTTTTTGTGTATTTTTATAATAAACGTTTTTGTTTTCCTGACAGAAAGTCAAGCCCACTGTGGAAAGAAAGAACTACCTACAGCAACTGGTAAATTTCTCATACAAATTATAATTTTGAGCAAACCATCATACTATGGCTGTTTTTTCTCCCAAATGTTCACTTAACTCTTTGTATATCAATGAGATAATTATCCGCAAAATTATAGTAGTTAATATTTTTCCCCTTTTTGTTACTTTTAATTTCTAGCGTTACCTTGTCAAATGTGTAGATGATTGTTCTAAGAAAAATAAGTGTTGAACAATTATCCAACTGATTTTGAAAGAGTTACAAACCTCAGAAAAATAGTTTCATGCTTAAATGATGAAAATTAGATAACAATGCAGTTAAGGCATCGCATTATTGCTCACTCAACTTTTTTTTTTTTTTTTTTTTTTTTTTTTAAGATTTTACTTACTTATTTGAGAGAGAGAGCACAGTGGAGAAGGAAAGGGAGAAGCAGACTTCTTACTGAGCAAGAGCGTGATGCTGGGCTTGATCCCAGGCTCCAAAGGCAGAAACTTGAAACACCTGAGCCACCCAGGCACCCCTACTGCCTCAACTTCTGACAATGGCATCAGATATCTCTTTACCATCAGATAAAGGTTTCCAAACCATACATAGGAAATCATGTAATCTGTCCACTATGAACTAGAAAAATTTGCTATGGGCACACATAAAGGGAACATACTTTGGAGTCAGCAATTTGTGTTTCAACCATAATTTCACAAATTATTACTTAACTTCTCCTAGCTAGTTTCCTTAACTAAAAGTGAAAATAGCTATATTGACCCTGCAGAATAATATTAGATAATATGCATTAAATTATGTTAAAAAATGTTCGGAACATGTAGATAGATGCATCTAAAAAAAGTGACAAGTATTGTTGTTATCTTCCTACATAGAACAGACGTTCCTTCCTAAAACTTTCATAACAGGAGCAGTCTTTCTTTGAACACTTAAAAATGGGACTGTCCAAATAGAGCTTTTCTTTTTTAAAAGGAAATTCTAATTATTATGAAGGGCATTCCTATATTTTGTTTGACATTCTCCCTTTGTACCACTCTTAATGTAACTGTGGATTTATCTAGTAATTTTTCCCAGGCAATGCTAAAGGCCAATTAAGTAATTAATTAATTAAAGAAATTACAGACACCTTTATTTATTTTTTTTAAGATTTTATTTATTCATGAGAGACACACACACACACAGAGAGAGAGAGAGAGAGAGGCAGAGACACAGGCAGAAGGAGAAGCAGGCTCCATGCAGGGAGTCCGACATGGGACTCGATCCTGGATCTCCAGGATCCCACCCTGGGCTGAAGGCAGCGCTAAAACGCTGGGCTACTGAGGCTGCCCAATTTAAGGAATTTTTAAGGAACCTGGCAGCTTATCTCAGAAAGTAAATCAAAACCATTTATATATATATATATATGACATTATTTTTTATTTTGTCATGGCTATACAATAAATATATTTATGTTATATAAGCAGGAAAAGAATGTGGTTATGCATACCAGTCAGATAACATTTATCTACTTATGGCTAATTAATGAGATATCTCATTCTTTATTCATTTAATAAATATATATTTAGTAAGTACTATATTCCTTACATGATCTTAGATCTTGGGGATACAAAAGCTATTAAAAGAGTCAATAAAAATAAGTTTATATTTATTCTTCCTTTTTATAAAAGAAAGATTTTTTCCCTCTATATATTCAAGAGGAAATTACATATAACCAATACAGTAAGAATAAAGTATCTAATTCTTTTTTCATTTCTTTAAGGAAACCCCAAAGAAGACTGGATATGGTAAGCTATTGTTTCTATGTAAAGCTATATTTAATTCATATTTTAATATTAATTTTAAAATAAAAAGAATTTTGCATGAATTAACTTTCTTTGATTATATTTGTTTAGTATAATTTAGAATTTATCCAAACAAAACAAGTTTTAGTTTCTTTGGTTATGTCAGGTATCATCTGGCACATGCGATATTAGTGCAATTACTTACACTTTTTTTTTTCTAGAACAAAATCAACCAATATTATCAGAAGTTCACCTTGCCCCAATATCTCAAGACTATTCATCATTATCAGACAACAATGAAGCCATGGAATCACGTTGAGATAAATGCTTATCAAATTATCCCTGTTCTGGTAAACTCTCCTTTCTTATTTTTAATTTAAAAAATAGACTTATTTTTGTAGTAAAAGTAAGCTGAGAAAATGAAATTAAGAAATAAAATTCCAGAGACACCTGGGTGGCTCAGCAGTTGAGCGGCTGCCTTCCTCTCAGGGCATGATCCTGGAGTCGCAGGATCAAGTCCCACATCGGGCTCCTTGTGTGAAGCCTGCTTCTCCCTCTGCCTGTGTCTTTGCCTCTCTTTCTCTCTGTCTGTCATGAATAAATAAAATCTTTAAAAAAAAAAAAAAAAGAAAGAAAATTCCAACAGGTTTTGTTCAGTAGAAGCTAAAACAAAATTTTAAAAAATTTCTAGGCTGGAAATTAAATCATAAATCATAAAGTGCAAATACAGCTAAAAAAATAAAAATGATTAAAATGCATTAAAATGATTAATTGAATTTATATTGGATTTAAATTTCTTTTTTTTAAGATTTTACTATTTATTCATTCATGAGAGACTCATTTTACATAAGTATCTAAAATTCTAAATAGTCCAAGCTCTAATTACATTTTTCCTTTATTTAATTAAAAAAAATGTGACTCAGGACACCTGGCTGGTTCAGCGGTTGAGCGCCTGCCTTCAGCTCAGGGCATGATCCTGGTCCAGGCATGGAGTCCTGCATCGGGTTCCCTGCAAGGAGCCTGCTTCTCCCTCTGCCTATGTCTCTGCCTCTCTGTGTCTCATGAATGAATAAATAAAAATTTTTTTAAAAATCTTTAAAAATTAAAAAAATTTAAAAATGTGACTTAGGAAATGTTCCTTTTCAACATGAAGAGTAAATGAGAAAGCAGGAAATTAAACCCAGAAAACTATTTAACATAAATAATATGAAATTTAGAATCAGAAGACTTGGCATAAATAAGCTTTTGATTTTGAGAAGTGCCTCATTTCTCAGGATATCTTTTTAAATATGACTTAGTTTCTTAGATATATATGTAACATTTAAATATATCCTCCACATTTTTTGAGAAAATAAGAATTTAGTGTCTGTAGTTTGAATGTGAGATGCCTAAACTAAAATCTGTTCTAAATATTTCTATGGAGATGTAAATATTATTTTTTGTTTGTATGTGATGCAAAAGAGTCAGGCAACTTCACAAAATAATCTTCTATGAGGAAAATACTTATATAATTACTATAGATAAGAGCTGAAAATATAGTTGTATTTTTTATAAATAGAAATATTTCCTTTGTAACATTATTTATATGTTTATTCTACATTTTTAAAAAGCTGATCATGTGTTCCATCATGCGAGGGACATGAGATAGAAATAAGATACCAAGCTTTCTTATTAAACTTACTTATTAAACTCTGTTCTAGACAAGAGCACAGAAATGGCAATACAATGTGATAAACACTAAGTCAGAGGCATAGTATATGGCGGTACAGAAAGGTCAGGCGATACAGTTAAGTCTTCAACTTAACTTAAGTCTTAGTTGAGGCTTAGTTAAGTCTTCAACTAAGTACTCTCATGTAGTTAGACTAACCAAAGCAGTAGTAGGGAAAATAATAAGGCAAAAATACTGAATTGACAGAAAAATTACCAAAATTATGAAAGAAACCGAGAAACCAAAAAAATGTACAAACAATTCTGAAGAATTTAATAATTGTAAATTCTTAAATTGTAAAATATCAGCCCCAAGTCATTCTGCATAATAAAATTCCTTTATTAAAATCTAGATTTCAATTAGATCAAAAGCATTAAAATATAGGAAGCAGTAATATTTTATGTCCAATAAACTATTCAGAAAATAAGAGTAGTTAAATATTCCTTCAAAGCTGGCTGAAAATCTAAATGTATACCATTTAATAAATAAATATAAATATTGCTTTTTGTATGCTAGATTGAAGAACTTGGCTATTAACTTTCATTTGCTCATTAATTGTTCAACAAATAGTTATTAAAATCCTACTATTTGCTAGGTATCACTGGGGCATTAGAAAATAATAATGATAACTAATAATAGTTATAAATAGTAACATTATGTCAGAGTAAGATGGATGAATGTGTGTTCTTTATACAGACATACATTATTTAAGGAAATAAGTTTAATAAATAATACAATATTGTCTTTTTCCTTTTAGATTTGACTGGAAAATCTATCTTCTACATTTTCCTATCTACCACAATACTTCATACTACCAGCTTGGACAGACCAATTAATAAGACAGAAATATTGAGCCAAAAGAAGACTGTGCAAAATATTTCCTGAGTCATTTATATTTTTCTTGTTAGTTCATGTTGAATATACTGAGGGTCTGTATTGAGGTTTCATACAACTGAGCTGATGATTATTTAAGATGTTTTTACCATTCTTTGAGTTAGAAAATCACATTTTTTCCCCCTAAAAATAAAATTTAAATTGCATTCTTTGGTGTGTAATCATCATTTCCACTGTTCATACTGGCCCAGCAGGCTACTAATGATAATATAAGGAGTCCTTTAACAATTGACTTTAAAAGAGCTTGGCTATCACCGACATAAATGTACACTTACATTTTACTTCTCATAATGGATAAACTTGAACACTACTAATTATATTCTCCAACCACAGTTGGTTTTACAATACTATGCAGCCATCATTCTGCCATCTCTGATTTATTCATGCTCATAATTTGCCACAGCCTCAATCCCAAACCTTCCCCAGAGCCCTTACTTTTCCTCTCAGTTCACACTGTCCCACTGAAGAAGGGAGTCAGGCACCGAGAACATACACCTTCAAGGCCCCCCATTAATGTACCTAACAAATAAAGAAGCAGAAAGAGCAAACAAGTGGGTGCATGCATGTATTATAAGGAAACTCTCTAGGGGGATGAACATATCCAGAGAAGACAGAGAAGGAAGGGAAGTTAAAGAAACGTAGATCAGAGGTCAGAAAGGAAGAGATACAGATGAAGGTTATTGAGCTTAGAAATTTGTTAGGCATTTGGTTGTGATGGGAAGACACTGAAGGAGTGTTCACAGGAGAGTGACATGTGTCTTTGGTGAAAATTGGAGACTTTCTCTTTGACTTCATGGAATATTCCAGTCCTTTAACCCTCCCATTATATTCCATTCTATCCAATCCTTTTTAGGCTCATTTCCGTTCTTATTTAGGCTGAACACTAAAGGCTTTTTTTTTTTTTCAGAAGGCAGTAATATATGACATATACTTTGAAGGGACAGAATAGGAAGAAGCTAAGAGACGTCTTTTGTCTTCATAGAACATTCCATCCCTTAACACTCTGATTATATTCCATTCTCTCTATTCTATTTTCACTCCCTTTCTTACATAGCCCAGACTTTATCCTTGACTATTTCAAAATTTATCTTCGTAGTACATATAACCCTTCCGTCTCTCTGCACTTAGTCCTGTCTGGAAAACACCCAACCACGAACTCAATTTCTACTACCACTTCATCCAAGCAGCTGAATCCTAAAGTAAGTTCTTTTTCTAAATTTTTTTTTGTCACGAAAGACTGTTTATCAAACTTTGTCTTATTGGCATTAGTTAGCTGCCTTCCTCGACTCTCCTTACACTTACCACTAATCCTACTAGAAAAAAAAATTCCCCCTTCTATTTCATAGACTATACTGAGTCCACCAAGCCCAAACACTATCCACCACCTAGTATAATACTTCAATAACTTGATAAATCTCAACATTGACTGTCTCCTTCAAGTCTCAAAGAATATAGTGACCTTCCTTTATGTTAAAGCTAATAGCTCTTTTGATACTTGTAAAAAAATTCCCTCTATAATATCACCTATTTAATAGATTGTGGCAAAAGTAATAATGACGATTATAATATATGATCTGAGTAGCAGGGTAACTTATATATTTGACCCAATTAACCTTACAACTATTTTTATTACTATTACATTACTAATAATGATTAATATTACACTTTGCAGATGAGGAAAAATTAATTAATTAATTAATTAATTAATTAATTATTTATAGATGAGGAAATTTTAGTAGAAAATGAATAAGTTGCCCCTAGGCGCACTATTTTGTTTGGACCTATTGATTAAGATGTACTTTCTGGTAATTTTTATAATTCTCTTTCTTTAGCCATTTCTTCTAGGTATTTTGCATGGATGCCTCTTCTTTACACAAAAATTGATATTCTCTAGGACTCTGACTTCAGCCACTTCTTTTTAACTCTACATATTTTTCCTATATGATCTTATCCATTTTAAGCATTTTAATTGCCACATACAATCAGCCAACAAATATCAGCTCCTAATTCTCAAGATTCAACTCTATAACAGCCATCCCTCAAATTTAGATAGGTGAATCTAACTGAGGCCTGAATATCTCCATATATTTGTTGGCTTCCCAAATTAAAATGTAAGCAATATAAGAAAAGAAAGCTTATTTTTCACATCCATTCTTTCCAACCGTCAAATATAATCCATAGGTTTCCCATACTGTTGAATCACAAAGTAATAAACTTAATAATACCCATTTTTTTAGTATAACAGTGTGAAATAGGAGGTTAATTAAGTTTACACCTTTTTAAATTCTTCATTCATAAAAAAAAGTGATATCTTTGGAGCTTTAAATTCCAAAGCCCTTATTATAATTTTGTCCTCCAACTGCCTTTTATCCACTGGGTTACATCTCTTATATTCTCTAGGGTCTAGAACAGTAGTACTAAGTGACTAAGTGAATGATCAAGTGAAGGAAAAAAGGAAAGAAGAAAAGAAGAGTGGAATGAAAGAAGGAAGGAAGGAAGGAAGGAAGGAAGGAAGGAAGGAAGGAAGGAAGGAAGGAAGGAAGGAAGGAACATATCTTCAAGTTCTCTGATTCTTTCCTGGGCTGTGCTGAGTCTAATGATGAGCCAAATCAAATGCATTCTTTTTCTTTGTTAGTGAACTTCTGATTTCTAGCATTTCCATTTCACTCTTTTTTATATTTTCCCTCTCTATGCTGAAATTACCTTTGTAATCTTGCATCTTGTCTACTTTACCATTAGAGCCTTCAATGTATTATTCAAAATTATTTAAATTCTCTGTTTGAGAGCTCCAACAAGGCAGTTTAATAACTGACTTTGGTTCTGGTGATTGCTTTTTTTTAATCTGTAGACTATTTTTTTGCCTTTCTATATACTTATAATTATTTTACTGAATGCCAGAACTATGCTATAGTTTAGTAGATAATAAGGTTAATATTTGAATGGTTGTATGCAAGCACTTTTCCTTCTGCAAGGCTGTTGGGGGGGTATGTCAATTGATTCTACATAAAGAAAATTATATACTTGGGGTAAAAAGGGTTTTCTCATCTTAAACACTATAGCCCTTACTATGGTTCAAGAAGGTATCAAGCTAAATCACTTCACATTACTCTGATTATGACTTCGGCACTGCCAGCTGATATTATGTCTTTTACTACTTCTTATTTATATTGCATATTACCAGAAATACTTGGTTGTCAATAATAAATTTACATTACAGAAGAGCTCTTTTTAAAATATTTATTCATAATAGGTAATTCATGTTTGTAACACTAATATAGAAAAAAATACCACCCTGTTATTTTTAAAAATATTTATATTAAACTGTTTTCAGGTTTAACATAAAATGAATCAAGCATAAAATTCCTTCATCATACTTTCTGGAGATGTCAAAATTCAATCAAGTAATCAATATTTGCAAAGTGTATTTAGTAATTAAGTTTAATGGAGTTCCTAAATTTCTCTTTTACTGCCAAGTCATGGGAACTTGTCTATTTTTATGATTTTCTGAAATGAGGGGAGCAATTTACAGCCAAATAAGTCAAATTGATAGGTTTTTATTTTTTCAGATATTATGCTGATTTATTTCAAAACAAAAGAATAAACTTTAAATTAAAGACTTCTTATAAATATCACTGGAAGAAAGAGAGTGAGGCACAGTGTCCAGAGCAAGACCAGATCTCCAGTCATTAGTTTCCATCCTGGAACAAGGTATCCTCCCCTTGTGGCACCCTCCTGCCCCCCTCCTCCCAGTATAAAGATGCTTCCATTTTTAAAAGATTCTCCCTTAGGTCACAATTAGATAGAATTTCATAGAGTACCTGTAAGTGCATATTTACATTATCTCTCTTTTGTAGAAGTTAGTAACACAGGGTGTTGTGTACATTTAATCTAACACACATCTCAATGATCACTTCAAGACTACGTAAGAGAAGACTCATCACAGGAATTTTCTTTTTTAAATCTCTAGGTTCAGAGTGGATTCAGGATTTCACATAAACCCTAAAAGGATGGGGATACTCAGGTATTCTCATGTTCTGAACTCAAGAACTCAAGAGTGGAGTCCAGTGATCCCCTCTCACTTAAAAGCTATTTGAAGAAAAAAAAAAAAAAAACTGAGGAAAAGGAGAAGGGAAAATTGTTATTTGAATGAGACATGAATTCTTTGTTCCTTCTGGAGCATTCTAAAGTACTAAATCAAAAGTGATATATTGATAAATAAACTAAATGAAACAAGGAAGAAAAGGTTTTTAAATATTGCTAAATCTGGGATTTTTCCATTCTCAAATGATCTTTTTAGAACTCCAAAGTTATAACTGAGTTCTTTGTTAGCTGTTAAGTATTCTGATAGGAACAGCTTATTTTTTTTTATTCTTTGTGAAGAAGAAATACTTATTCATCTTTAACAGAACTGCTAAAGCATTAAGAGCTTCATTAAATTAATAGTCACATTAAGGCAAAAGTTAAATTAAATAAAACTATGCTTATGGGGGCACCTGGGTGTCTCAGCTGGTTAAGTGTCTGCCTTCAGCTCCATCATGATCCTGGAGTCTGGGTATCAAGCCCTGCATTAGGCTCCCTGCTTAGTGGGGAGTCTACTTCTCCCTCTGTCCCTCACCTGACTCTTGCACTCTTATTCTCTCTCTTTCTCTCTCAAATAAATAAATAAATTTGTTTAAAAAATAACAGATTATCTATAACAATTTAAGCTGGTACTATTTAAACCAATTATATAGATTTCTGTTCAAAGCACATTTAAAAAGGTGAATACGCACATTCTCACATTATTTTATCTATATTTATCTATATTTGGGGGCCATTATATATAATCAAATTAATAGGTTCTCAAAATAATAGTGGGATAAGGGAGGGATTCTTCTAAAAATTCAAGCATGATATAATTTGACAGTTATTAGATAATTATTAGACAAGATAACAAATATTATTTTGGCAAATTAGACATTTGCCATATAATATGTGTAGGAAAATCTGGCTCCAGCCAATTAAATCCTCCTATTTCAGAAATTCAGATAAGGCTTAAAAGAATGATTTTAGAGAGATCAATAAATACATTCATTAACTTTATATTGTTAACCTTTAGGTTATATGTGCTATACAATGAAGTATAGGATAATTTAAAAATAACTGATCTATATTAAAGAATAAAATATTATCTTCTTTAGGTATAAATTCATAGTTTTGCATCACCAGTAAAATTTTTATTTTCTTTTCACAAAAATGTTAAAATATACCACAGAAATTTTAGCACTATAAACAATTTTAGGAGACTTATTTGATTGCTTAATTTGTTCTTCTGTTTGTTTATAATATGACCCATTCTAAAAGGATTTAAGACAGCTTGCAAAATAAGTAAAACAGAATTTTTAAAAATATATATTAGTATTTTGATACAGGAAAAGCAAAATTAGGGGAAATAATATAAAGCCAGAGATGGAGTAAGCATTCCCAAATGAGGTGCCATAATGTCCTGTAGAGTTCTATATATAGCTAAGATATTTGACTCTGAAATTCCTGGTCAGCAAAAAACAAAACTACATACTAAAATAAGAGATAATTAATATTATGTATCTAGGACATAAAAGTATATCCATAGCTCAAAAAAAAAAAAAAAAAAGTCTAGGTGTTGGGATTTGCCAGGAATTTCTCCAGTGCTGTCTATAGGGAACGAGAATGAGGCACAGGTTGTTGTCCCATACATCTTTACAACTTAAAAAACAATAGTAAAACCTAACAGTTTCTTTCTTATGCAATATCTCAACAAAAAGCAGATGTGTAATACCAAAGAACATTATAGCAAAGATTATTCAATATATGATCAAAACCATGTTGAACAGGTAAATAGGTGATCCAAAATGTTTAAAATATGTTTTGAGAAATGGATGGAGTATATAATTTCCAGGGCTTCCCCCATGAATATAATTTTGCAGCCTAGGTCTTGTTACAAATTAGGCACTAAACCATTCATAGCTTCATCAAAAACTTGGAAATACTTCATACTATTAAAATACATTTAGCATACTAGTAATACATTCTCACTTCACAAAAAAAAATGTAGACTGTAGAAGACAAAATGAAATTGTGGAGATTATTTTAAAAATCAGCCATGATCTAATTAGAAATACTCCATCAAATACTTTAGCTATATTTAACATCTGAATATTCATGAATATTCATTCATGATATCATGAACCTGGTATCATTATTCTTAATAAAATACTTCTTGACATTTATATTTTTCTCACTTTGAGATATTAAATAATATTATATAAATGCCTTGCATAGGTATTTTTACTTTAAGAGTAGACATAATCTATATTTTTGAGGAAGGGAGAAGACAACCAACTTTAGATTGGTTTTACTTTCTTTGAAAAAAATTGAGCCTAATCAAGGCACACACCTGAACATATGGCTGCCCCACCACTTTTCAGAGACAGAGGGAAAAAATGGATGATTAAGAGCCTAAAGGTTTATGCCAAAGCATACAGTGGCAACAACTTTAAGAAGGGAGTGTTTCCAAGTGGTTGATATCCATCTCCCACTCAATCTGTAAAAAGAAAACCCTAATATAGCACCCATAGAATGGTTTTCTTTAAGCAATTTTATCTCATGGTAAACCCTCTGTGACAAATCGCATAATTATATCCCTAGGTAACTAAATGAGTTCACTCCTACTTAAAGAAGCTTAAACTTTAGAAGCCAATTAATTGTTGAAGGACATTTGCAGAAAAATAGTTTTGTTTTAGCATCATTCCTGTTAGGTCATGTGGACAGTAGTTAATAGCAGGATCAAATTTTCTGTTGAGGGTGCTTCTAATCAGACTAAGAAAGCCATGTATTCTTTTGTCTCTCTCTAGAAGAGAAACAACTAAAATATACATTGTGTGTTTTCTGAAACAACCACTTTATAAAAATAATCTTCATAGGGTCACTCAAAATGAAGCTTCTATTATGGGCCTGCATCTTGTGTGCTGTTCTTGCAAAGGTAAGTAAATAGACATCTAAAATTATAACAAGAGTATAGCCATCTAATAATTGTAGATAGGAATTCACATTATTGACATAAGTTATTATAGCGTTGATAACAATGAAGCAGAGAGACATGTTAACGGGCATGAGGTTCGTTGTGCCAAACTTTTCAAAAGAAATTTTTAAGAGCAAAAGAATAATATTGTGTTATCTAAATGACTAACCAGCAAGGAAAAGAGGTTAGCTCAAAAATGCAGTGGGCAAGAGGAGGATAAAGTTACAGGGAACCAGAATGCCATGTAGATTGTTTTAATAGAGTTTATGTCTTCAAATTCTTGTGCATAATCTGTGGTGAATTCATAAAATATATTGAAGCTTAATGGGAGAAGAAGTGAATAGATGATCCTTCTGAAAGTGTAAAGAAGTGGCACTTAGATGCACAAGTATGCACACACCCACACACAGAATGCAAACAAAACCTCAGGGTGAAAGAGAGCAGCAAAACCAAATATATAAATAACAGCCAAGTGATCTTTCAGTTGGTAAGATTTATGTACATGTAGAAAATTACAAACCAAAATCCTTCAGCCAAAGTAAAACTTTCTAAGACAATCATTGAGGTCAAAAACATATGTTGATAACAATAACAAACCATTTATACTAGTGATTCATATTTTAAAAAGAAATAAAGTGGGACACCTGGGTGGCTCAGTCAGTTAAGTGTCTGCCTTCAGCTCAGTCTCAGGTCATGATCCTAGGATCCTGGGATGGAGCTGGGCTTTGGGCTCCCCGCTCAGCAGGGAGTCTGCTTCTCCTCCTCCCTCTTAGATACTTTAGATAATTATTTAATCCTCAAAACCATTCTATGAGGTAGATATCAAAATTCTGTTCGCCCCACCCCACTTGTGTGCTCTCTCAAGCTCTTTTTCAAATAAATGAATAAAATCTTTAAAAAGAAGAAATAAACTATATTAATAAGACTGTACAAATTCTTCAGTAATATGGAAATCTGGGTACAGATGTTTTTAAATAAATAACTATAGTGTATTAATTTTTCCTTTGTTTTAGAAGCGCTTCCACTTCCTTGGTGAGGTAAAACTTTAAATTTACATATGAATGTATTTGTTTCTTACCTTAAAGTGTATTTTACATTTTAAAAATCTTTGATTTGTTTACAATGCAATGCTATTGCTGTTAAAATATTAGTACTATTAATCTATTCTTATTTGATAGAAAAATATTTATGGAGTACAAATATATTTGTGTTTAACATATTTCCCACCAGGTCTCTATTTCTTTTCATGAGCAGAAGTGCGAAGTACGTGCAGTCTCTCTGCAGTGTGATAGATTTTTTTGCTATGCTCAAGTTTCATCTTCATGCCTCTACAAAATTTATGACAATGCTTCAAACTTAACATTTTTAACTCAGTAATTCCAATTTCAAACTAAATTGGAAAGAAATATTATATACAATACTCAATTCTTTTTTTTCTTCAATGTTTTATTTGAGTATAATTGGCAATGTTATATATTAGTTTCAGGTGTACAACATAGTGATTCAACTTCTCTGTCTGTTATGCTGTGGTCACCACAGGTATATCTATAATCTGTCACCATACAACACTATTACAATGTCATTGACTGTATTCTCTTTGCTGTGTCTTTTATTCTCATGACTTCTTCATTCCATAATTGGAAGGTTTTTTTTTTTAGATTTTAAGATTTTATTTATTCATAGAGACAGAGGGAAAGAGGGGCAGAGACAGAGGCAGAGGGAGAAGCAGGCTCCATATAGGAAACCTGACGTGGGACTCGATCCCGGGTCTCCAGAACCCTTGCACCACCAGGGCTGCCCCTAATTGGAAGTTTATATCACATACTCCCCTTCACCCATTTCACCCATCTACCCACACCCTTCCCTCTGGCAATGATGAGTTTGTTCTTTGTATTTAAAGGTCTGATGCTAGTTTTTGTTTATTGATTTGTTTTGGTCTTTATAAAATATTAAATTTTAATGAGGAGCTGGATTGGCTGGAGATGTAGTAACTAGATCTGAATAAAGAAACCCTGTTTGTTCTTTTCAATACTTCGAATCCCAATATCTAGCACATGCATAACACATAGTAGGCCCTCATTTTATACTTTATAAAAATAAATCCCTAAAAATCCATGAAGGAAAAGCTTAAAATCCCAAAGCCACTGAGGAACCATCTGCCTTTATTGAGAATTTATATTGCAAAGCCTTATTTAGTCTCAGGGGACTGTGTAATGAACACAGATGATTCTCTAATGTAAATAGCTAGTGTAAAAAAGCCACTAGCCACAGAATTGTGCCCTGTACATGAAAGTTTACAAATAAATATGAATGAGAAATTTAATGATAGGGAAGAAACAATGACCCTAACAGAACATTAATATTGGCCATTGAATAGCTATTTTGCAAGAATGTATTTAGAATAACAGAAAAGTCTACATAGTCACAGGAAAACAAGGCAAACAACTCTATCACATAAAAAAGAAAATCCCAAGTTGCTTGGAGAGTTTTGTCAGTTACAGTCACTCTGAATGTAGGTCGAGATCTAAAGAATGGTATTTTTCAGTGGCATGAAATTTAAAACCAACATTATTTTCTTTGTTTTTAGAGATTTCTCTCATCTGGTGAACATGTAAAATATGTTCATATTTTTTATATTTTACAATATTAAAATGTAGTCTGTATTATTTTCTTTTTAAAATAGTATTTTCAAAAAAAGTAGTATTTTCTATCTAATAATGTTAAATAATTCAGTATTATGTTTTTCCTAAAATTAAGTAATTTAAAAACAGGTTCTTTGCTTGCTATAGTTCATTAAAAAATGAACATACAGGGGATCCCTGGGTGGCTCAGCGGTTTAGCGCCTGCCTTCAACCCAGGGCGTGATCCTGGAGTCCTGGGATTGAGTCCCACATCCGGCTCCCTGCATAGAACCTGCTTCTCCCTCTGCCTGTATTTTTGCCTCTCTCTCTCTCTGTCTCTCATGAATAAATAAATAAGATCTTTAAAATAAATAAAAATAAAAATGAACATACAAATATAAGCGTATGTATATTTATATATCCTGTAATTTTCCTATTCATACTTATATCCAGTTTCACTGCTTGCACTTTAGATTAAATGCTTTAAACTGAAATTTAATTGTATAAATAAAGTTATATATCACAGAAAAGTACTGTTAATAAAGAAGGCAATATTTTCTAACAAATATGAAAACTGGATCTATGTTCATAAATGGTGTCTGCTATTGACAAATTAACTTGGAATATATGTAAAGAAAATAAGTCTGTCCTAATTAGTTAGCATTAACATGAAGACATAAGAAATATTAAATATAGTTTATAATTTTAAAATATTTATGTTTTAAACATTTAAAATTCTTTATGTTACAAATTGAGCTATGCAATGAATCAAAGAATCTAGGATCTTGATAGATAAACCAACATATACCAAAACTGCTCATGAAAACTGACAAATTTATGATAGGAAAAAATTTTAGGTATTGAGACCAAGAAATGTCTTAATTTTCTGTAAATTTATTTTTTAATTTTTTTAAATTTTTTAAATTTTTTATTGGTGTTCCATTTGCCAACATATAGAATAACACCCAGTTGTCATCCCATCAAGTGCTCCCCTTAGTGCCCGTCAAATTTCTACATAATTTTGTGAACCTAGAGCTCACTGACAGTCTCACACACATGTAATAGACAACCCTGGAGCAACTGGAGGCTGTAGAGGTCCTTCAACCAAAAGAAATCATTTGAAATTTAATAGTAAATGCATCAGCCACATTAATAATGCTCTCATCTAAAACACAAACACCACAGGGAAAATTAAATTGGAAAAGTCAGTAGTAGATATTGCAAGATGATCACCACATTAAGTCTAGCTAACATCCATCACCGCACAGTTACAATTTTTTTCTTGTGATGAAAACTTTTAAGATCTATGATCTTAATAACTTTCAAATATACAACATGATCTTAACTATAATAAGTATATCTCAATTTTTTTTAAAGCCAGTAGTCACTCATCCACATCCAGTCTGCTTTCCTTCTTAATAATATTTTGAGATCCTTGGCCTTGATGAGCGGACAAGTATGCTGGAGGATGGGGAAGAGATCAAAAGAGCAGTCTAACTAAGTGAATGCTTCAGTGAGGCCCTTAAGACATCTAGGGGGACAATAAGAACAGTGAGCTGGGTGGAAGGTACTGAGAAGGAGACCTGGAAATAACAATCCTATACTGTGTACACTCTTTCCTTCTATTTTTATCCTGACCTAAGCTGGCATATTGTTCAGTTTATGACGCTCTGATTTACCCAAACACAAAATATTTCCCCCAAAATTGAGAATTATTCAGTTTTTTCAAAAAATTATTAGCTTCTATTGAAAAATTATGGAAGCAAATTAGCCTTACGAAAGAGACTAAAGGGTGGCTCAGTGGTTGAGGGTCTGACTTTGGCTCAGGGCATGATCCTGGGGTCCTGGGATAGAGCCCTGCATTGGGCTCCTCACAGGGAGCCTGCTGCTCCCTCTACCTGTGTCTCTGCCTCTCTCTCTGTGTGTCTCTCATGAATAAATAAATAAAATATTTAAAAGAGAGAGAGAGAGAGAGAATGAGAGACACTAAATTAGAATCCTTACAAAAATAATCTTTGGGCAGCCCAGGTGGCTCAGCGGTTTAGAGCTACCTTTGGCCCAGGGCATAATCCTGGAGACCTGGGATCGAGTCCCACGTCAGGCTCCCTGCATGGAGCCTGCTTCTCCCCCTGCCTGTCTCTTCCTCTCTCTCAGTGTGTCTCTCTCATTGATAAATAAATAAATAATAAATAAATAAATAATCCTTTTTTAAAAAAGGAAAAACTTAAAAAAAATAATCTTTACTTATTGAATATCGTTTTAGTGATAACATGGGTAATATATAGATAGGATAGGTAGAAGCAATCAACTTTAACAGACTTCTTTGCTTCTCCTTTAGGATTACAGTGGCAATCATTACCCAGTTAGCCCATCTCTGACTATTCCTTACCCAATATCAGACATTGATTTTGTTCCTCCTTTTCGCCCTTCAAAAAAAAAAGCCCCCAATTACCTTGGGAATCCTGACCCTGATACAGGGACACCACCCTATTCCTGGGTTCTCCCTTCTCCTGGAGCCCCCCTCTACCTCATTCCTAGTTTTCCCTTAACTACTTGGTTGAGCCCTTCTCCTCAGAAACCTTCCCACTTTGTCCCTCCTGCAAGTAGAATGGAAGGACCTTTTTCCACATTCAATGCTCCCATGCCTATGCCTGCAGAACCTTATGTAGCTACACCTCGTACCACACCTACTACATCACCTCCCAACCCAAAGCTTATTGCAGTTGAGCCTGGGCCCATAGAACCCGACGAAGCCGAGCCTGCTGCCGCAGAACCTCAGCCTTCTACTTCTCCTGACAAGGTGGGTTGCCTAAATCTTACTCCCATAATGCATGGAATTTGTAGGAGAGAGAAAGAAACTGAATCTCCCCATAAGCAAACAAATATCATCTTAAACATTTTGAACAGCTTTATTAAGAAACAATTGGCAAACAGCAAACTACAGGTACTGGAAAGATACACCATGGTAAGTTTGGACATAAGAATATACCAATGAAAAAAATATATCCCGGGCAGCCCCGGTGGCTCAGCAGTTTAGTGCCGCCTTCAGCCCAGGGCCTGATCCTGGAGACCTGGGATTGAGTCCCACGTAGGGCTCCCTGCATGGAGCCTGCTTCTCCTCTGCCTTTGTCTCTGCCTGTGTCTCTGCCTCTCTCTCTCTCTTTCTTTCTCTCTCTAATAAATAAATAAAATCTTACAAAAAAAAGAAAAAAGAAAAAAATCCCATCCTCCCCTTTCTCCTATCCCTAATCTATTTCTGTCCTTACAGATTAATTCACATTTTCTAGAACTGCATGTAAGCAGAATCATACTGTAAATACTTTTATGTGCCTGCTTTCTTTCACTCAACATAATTATTTAGAAATTTGTCCATGTAGTTAAGTACATCAATAGTTGTCTTTTTTTCCCAGAAAAGTGTTTCATGATACAGCCATATCATATTTTTTTACCCATTCATCTGTTAATAAATATTTTAATTTTCAAACTCTATGCTACTGATTTACTTCCATTTATTTATTTGTTAAGGCACACTGTACTGGCTTAAGCCTCCAGTTCAATGTTAAATAAAGGTGATCAGATAGACATCCTTGCCCTGTTTCTGATATTAGGGGGAAACATTGTTCTTCACATATCCACACGTTCATGAGCTTTACTTAAGGATGGCATTAGCTTCCTATGCTTTTAAGCCTTATTAAGCAGGAACAAAGAAACCTTTTTATCTAAGGCTAATTTTTCCCATTACAGAGATCAAGCCATTCTAAGTACTCAAGTTTATGCCCTGTGAATTTTGAGATTTTTTACTCTTATGAGATCAAAAATTTTTGCCTGCTCTCTGTGAGCACCAGATATTGCTCCATTTTGTCTTTCAGGTGGTTCTTGAAACCTGGCCTCACGTGATATCTTCAAATGAATAATCTATACTCAGTTGAAAATATAAGGGTAACCTCTTTAGATCATTTTATCTGTGTCTTTGTCCCTCTCTTTCCTCTCTGATGCTCTGCTGTGTGAATTTCAGCTACCATGTCTTCCTGGACCCCTAGCTCCATCTCCCTTCTCGAATACCTGGAATCTCTCCAGGCAGTAAGCAAGGACAATCACAGGGTTCACTTCAGTTGCTTCCTGTCTCTTAGGAATTCCTGTCCTTCATAGCTTAATGTTCAGATCTCAAGAAACTGCTGCTTCTCCTTTGTTTGGTATATTTTTTAAAATGTGTTCCAGATAAGAAGGTAATACCACTTTCTCTTACTCATCTTGCCCTAAAGTATAGTTCTCTAAGCTTTTGAAAAATATTCATTCTTTAAAAACTCTTTAAGAAGCATCCATTCCCTAAATTTTAGTAGACATAGTCCAAGCAATTGAGCTATTCTATAAAAGGATTCCAATTACATAGAAGATACTCTAAATTCAGGGAACAGGCTAAAAAAAAATGTGAACTTAAATCCATCAGTGAATAAATTCTGCAGTACATTGCCACTAATCAAATACTCCTGGCAATTGCTTTCTAGAAGGAGGTACAAATTTTCTTCCTGTTCCTTTGTTTTTGATAAAGATCAGGATCAAGCTAAAAGGTCATTTGAAATTGCTCCAGAGAAGTATAAAGAGCTAGCTTTATTCTACAATGTTCTACACAATAACATGTTCATTTAGTAGGTTTCTTTGATGCAAAGCACTTTCCATCTACAAACATATGCTATGGCTCACATGAGGGTAGAGGAAAAATGTGGGAAAGTATGGATAAAAAAAATAGGACTCAAGAAAAATGGGCCTTGAAAACACTGCTAAATATTTGGACTTTTTCCTTAGCCAAAGGAATTTATCAAGGACCTTCACTGAGTAGAATGATTTGACCAGTCTTCTATTTTCAAAGGCTAAGTATGGTGGCAATACAGAGTATTCTAAATAGGAGTGAGTCATAAAGAGATGACCAGATACAACTTCCTAGAGAATAAAAGTTATTCAGGAAAGAGAGACCCAATATTACGAAATGAAGCACATTTTATCATGCATGAAAAAACTTTTTTTTAAGGTAAAGAAATGAAATTTTCTAGAAAAGAGAGTACCAATCATTTATTTCTGTAAGTCATACATGATACTGAGATTTAAAAATCACACATTAAATAGACTAAATCTCATCATCTGAAACCACCTTGGAATATATTTTTACTACATGAAAACAAGAAAGTGGGGTATGGAGAGGCATTTGGTACCCTGTGTCCTAGAACTTCTGCAATTTGAATTCATGTCCTGTGTAATGAACTCAGGAACTGAGTAGATAGGTTTTCTTTAAATGAATCCAAATTGATTATAATGAATATTCTTAGATAATAGTGGTCAAAAGAAGGAAGAAAATTCCATAGGAAGTGTGGGGGTTGAATTATGCATGAGAGGAACCATTGCTAAAGTTGTCGCAGATCATTCTGTATTATATCCATTCAGCCTCTATCCTTAACCCACACCAGAAACCACTACCTTAGAAAACATAAACAATGATTTGTATCTGAAATCTCCCAATCCCTACCCCTTCCCCCCACAGACATGCCCTCCATCCCCCATTACACGTTATCCTGGGGAAAAAGGCATTGGTCAAAAAGCTCACTTGTACTCATTCCACCTGAGTTCATCTGAACAAAAAATTTGGTTAATCTCATTCCAAGTTCTCCTTCATCCCTTCCCAAAGCTGTTCCAATTTTACTGTTATAAAATTGGACAGGAAAATGTCAAGTCAAGGCTTTATTTTACTTTGTTTTATAAGCCGAATCAGAATTTCTACTGAGGCAACATTAGTAGTTAAAGTAGAATTGAAAACCAATTAAGAGGGCAGTTAATATTGTCGGTAATGTCTCTTATTAACACTATTGCCAAGGCGATTAAAAAGCTTCAAATTTTAATATTGCTACTTTCTTTCAGTTTTTACTTATTTTGCTATTATATAAGATAAAAAGATATTGGTAAATTAGTTCAAGATAGTAGACAAATTTAATAATTTCATGTTTTCAGTAAGCATTTATGTTTAGTTTCTTGCCCCATTAATTACTTAACTCACAACAAGTAACAGAGAAAGTATGCTACTTTTCTAGAAAAGTCTCTCAAGGCAGAGAAGGAATTCTATTTCGCCCTATTCAGTATTAGAAGATTATGTTGAACTGGACCCAAGACCTTCACACAAAGGAATCCTGTATAATACAGACATGCATGCAAATAAAGCATAATACTGGATTAATGTTGCATTTTAAAATAAAATTTTACGAGAGTGTATGCATAATCTAGTATGGATTTGTAGATAACTTGTCAATATAGTTTTTTAACATTAAAAGTGTAAAACAATATTTTGCTGTGTGAGTAAATTTGGAATTTTATTATACAAATACATAAACTTATTATACAAATAAATAAATTTATAATTTTATTATACAAAACTAATGTTATTTTCGTTTTTTTCAGACATTGTTGCAGAAATCAATTAAAATCTACAAAAATTTACTTTCTTTTCGAAAGCCTTTCATTCTGTGATATTAAAAACTCTAGTCTCACATATTAATTGGCTTGTGGTATTTTTTTCATTTGACTTCATTTATATAGAAATGATGTTAATGTTGTACTTTTTCCATTGAAAATTGTAAAAGGCTATTTCCTAAATACGTAAATAATTGTCAGAGATTTAAACATGCAATCGAAATGTGTCTTTCTTTTGAATCAACACCATCTAAAAAAAAAAAAAAAAGCACTAATAGAATTTTTTTTTAAAGATTTCCTTTATTTATTCAGGAGAGACACAGAGAGGCAGAGACATAGGCAGAGGGAGAAGCAGGCTCCCCAAAGGAGCCTGATTCAGGACTTAATCCCAGGACCCCGGGATCACGACCTGACAAAGGGCAGATGTTCAGCCACTGAACCACCGGGTGCCCTTTTTTTTTTTTTTTTTTTTTTTACTAATAGAATTTTTTAAGGGTTTGTTTCCAAATTATTTCTTTTGAAAATGTGACAGAAGTTAGTTAAATGGGAGACAACCATCATTCTATAGCTCTCCCCATTTTCTTCCCTTCGAAATATTTGATCTACTTTTAAAAATATTTATTTATTATCATCTTACATAACATTTGCCAGTTCCAGGCATTCTTCTAAACTCCTAACAATTAACTTAAGTCCTTATAATAACTACTAAATAGATAGTAATATCATCCCCATCTTACATATTAGGAAAGTGAGTAACAGAGAGGATAAATGATTATCAAAGGTTACACATTTAGAAAAGTGTCAGAAGCAGGATGAGAAAGCATATCATGGAGTTAGTACTTTATTAAAAATTAGAAGACATACAAACTGGCATGAAGTTGAACATGATGGCTATATTTGTTTCTTCTGCCTGTTGCAATAAATTATCATAAAGTTGTTAGCTAAAAGCAACAAAAATGCATTCTCCTACAGTTCTGGAAGTCAAATATCGATTTTACTGGACCATGGTCCCTCAATAGGCTTTTGGAGAGCTTTGGTTCTTCTAGCTTCTTTCTGTGGCTGCTAGCTTTCTTTAACTTGTCTCCCATCATTCTAATCCTCAAGGAACACATCATCAAATCTCTGTGCCGCACTTTCCATTTTTCCCTCCTGTGTGCATTCAAGTCGTCCTCTGCCTCCCTCTATAAGGATACATATGATTACATTTAGGACCCACTCATATAATCCAGGATCTCTCTATTTTAAAATTTAAATCACAGTTTAATTTAATCACATCTCTCAAAGACCTGTTTTACCCCAAGTAAGGCAACATCCATAGTTTCCATGGGATTAAAACAAAGATCACATGGGGAATCATCTCACACCCTATCATAGTGATAACAGATAGAATTCACACTGAAGGTGTGAATTAGGTATTGTGTTGATGAAAGAATAACTCCTTATTAAATTACCCTACTCAGACATAGGAAGATGGATGGTATTTGGGCAATGAATGAATATTTTGGTAAACTCAGAGCTTCATATCAAGTATATGAATCCCCATAAGTCAGTTCCCAGTGAAGTCTATTTGAACCTGAAAATCAGGGGAAAGAAAATGAATGTATAGGACTGAGATCCTGCAGAGTTGACCCTACATGAGGTACAAAGGAAAGGAAATTAAGTAGGTTAATATTTTTAAGGCCTTCCGGGGACTGCTTACAAGTAGTAGAAGAAGAAAATGGGGACACAGGAGTGCCAAAGTCCTGTCCCACTGCTGGCGGAAAAGTGTGGCAGAAAATCAAGTGTCTGCTGCTAGTGCAGTGACATGGATTACAAATGGCCTGGAAAATTCAGTAGATTTTGAAATCTTTGGGGTTCAAAAGTACACAAATTTTGACAACATTACAATTTGGACTCATTGGTAGGATTGTGCATTTAGTAACACAAAAAGAGCAACAAATATGTAATTAAGATCTTTAAGAACAAGGGAGGAACACTAAAAGAACAAAGGAAACCTTAGTTAAAAGTTAGATAATAGCAATGTCTCAATATGCGAAAATATTCAAAAATTTTGAAATCTCAATACCACTGTCTAAAAAGACCCTCTGGCATGGGTAAAATTTGCCCAATGAAATAGACAATGCTACAAAAGACAATCATTTGAGAAACTCCTGATGACAGCACTTACATTTATAATTAAAAATAGAAATAAAAATAACTGGCACAACTAGTTACTATCCTACAGAAGTAGTAACATTAATCTTCTGTTTTCTCTATCCTCCAACATACTGAGTTTTGACAAGCAAAAGCAATATGATGGAGATGAACTTTATACTCACTTCTGGGAATTCTCTTGGAAACCTCCTGTAAGAATGAGAAACCAGGGCTTAGAGTTCAGTTGTAGAGCCAACTCCATCCGGCAGGGCTAATGAAATGCTCAGACTCAGTTGAATAAGAAAATGAGGAAGTCTTTTGTTGTTGTTGTTGTTGTTGTTGTTGTTGTTTGAACTTTAAAAGAGAATTTTGAAAGGAGAGGAGAAAGAGATTTAAATTTTTGAGAGTTTAATAATTGGAAGGAATTTGTATTACTTTCAGTGCAATTATTTTATCACTGATTGTGGGGCATCCTTAACTAATAGGCTTGAGAAATATTCAGTTCAACCTATTCCCGAGCCTTCTAGGGACAGAAACTGAACTGCTCACCCTCCATGTTCTAAAGACAAGGCAACCTGTCTCTTCTGCTACCTTTCCTATCTCTCAGAAAACTACCACCCAATTCTTGAAGCTACCCTTTACCCATCTCTTTTACTCCTAAACTACATCTAAGCTCTCAGTATGCACTATCAGCTCTACCTCTGAAATATATGTACAATCTAAGAAATTCTCATAATTTCTACTGCTACCATGTGGCCAAAGACATCATCCTTTCTTACTTAGATTATTGCAATAGCTTCCTAACTGCTGCCTCTGCACACCTTGTCCATCCATTGTTTCTTTAAACCCTAAGTCAAATTGTGTCATTCCCCTAACTCTGAATAGTTGCATGACTTCCGGTATCAGAATAATTCCTAATCTCTACCCTTAATAACAGGACTTCTTATTATCTTTATGAATTTGGTCTTCTTTCAGGCAGTTGTTTAAAAAGCTGATTCTTGTAACATAGAGCCCCCAAATCTCAGCAGCTTCATGTAATAATTATTTCTCAATTACACCAAAGTCCACTGGAAGTTGGATGGTTTTGCTAGGGGCTTTTTCCTCAAATAGTGAATCAACATTTCTGTGTTGCCTTTAGTGTATGTCTTTATCTCAAAATATTCTGCTTCAACTAAAGCTGATAGGGGAAAGAAAGAAGGTGGAAGATTTCAAGGAAAGTTTTATGGCTGGGACTGAAACAGGAATCATCATCTGCCCATCTCCCATTTTTTAATAGGCAGTCATATGTTCCCAATGTAATAATAAGGGTAATTAAGGAAAACTAGGTTGATGAATATAGAATATCTGCACACCTTACCTTGCTAGGTTAAAAGCATCCATTTTACTCTTTCTCCCAAGCATAGAGCACTGTCATTTTCTTGCCACTAAGACAAAACTCAGGTTTGCAACTCTCCACCAAATTGTTAGTGACTTTTCCTACTCCTGAAAATTGAGCTAAAAAGACAAGTTATCTGCCCAAGAAATATACCCAATGTGCAAAGATAAAGCTGAGACAGGGATAAACAAAACAAACACTCTCATTTGGAAACAGTCATCACTGTCCATAAAAATAGTAAAATTTCACTCAGGAGATATAATAGACTTGAAATGAGGGAAGTTTCTCAATTTTTCTCTTTCTGGAAATAAATACTGGACGTGTTGTTCTCTTCAATCATACTTAAAGTGGATTTTCCATCCTTGGTGGCTGTCAAAGCCTACCTTCTGATGTGGAAGACTGGAGGCTCAAGAATACATTATTTTAGTTCTCAAATAGTCAAAAGATGTTTTTTAGTCTGAGCTCAAGTTTTCTCTAATAACCTAGTTCAATAAAAAATCTTGTAGGAATCTGATATACTTCCCTTCAGTCAGTTACATGTGCCAGTGACTATATTGAATGTTCTATTCTAAAATAATTTTGTCACCCTGTGGTTCTCTTTTAATTTGCTGATGACTTCAATAAAATCTTCAGGGAAAGTATGTGGGAATATGACTCCATTAATCTGACCTATTCCCTGAGTCACTTTTAAAACACTTTATTTGGCCTTTGTTGCTCAAAAACTTTTAAGTCTTTTTACTTACTATTTGGTGTGTGTAAGAAGTTAGCTTTCCAACCCTGCAAAGTCACAACATTCTGTATTTCCTCTATTCACTTATATGTCTGCTTGTAAACCAGCCAATTCTTCCCTAGATTCATTTTATTTCTTCTTTATATACAGGCAACAACAACTAACACACATCAGTAAGTTTGTATTTTCCAATTGCTTCCTAAAAGCTTTTGGTTTACCTGATAATAGACATGTCTGCTGCCACCTGTGTTACTTCAAAGATTAAAACAGATGACCGGATAAAAGGGTCTCCCAATCTAGCCTCCATTGTTTTGTTTTGTTTTTTAAAGTTCTTCTTAGATCTTATTTCATTCATTCATTCATTCATTCATCCATTCATTCATTCATTCATTTTAAGTAGGTTCTTTGCCCAGCATGGAGCCCAACACGGGGCTGGAACTCATGACTCTGAAATCAAGACCTGAGCTGAGATCAAGAGTCCAACGCTCAACCTACTGAACCACCCAGGTTTCCCTCTTCTTGAATCCTAAATCCTTATTTAAAAGTGGCCACTTTTCAAATTGTTTAAAACCTATAAGGATCAGTAATAACAAGTGGCTGCATTAAATACTAGAACAAATCATTTCCTTATTTTTTTTCTCTGTAAAGCCCGCAGTTAAAAATTCCTTCAATACTGTTGAGAAATTCCTAAACTCTATGCACTTATCTGATGTTATAGTCATTTTCCTGCTCCTCAAGCCAGATAAGGCAGGATCCTTTAAATAATGATGCCTGAACAGATCCTCTTTATTCTTCAGTTTCTTTAAAACACACATACATATATGTGCCCACACACACACACACACACACACACACACACGCACCCCACAAAGAGAAGTGCTCTTTATGGTTAATAGCACTCTGGAATCTCTTCCTGCATCTGCATAAACAGATGCTTTGTTTCCAAATACACTTGCTGGGAGACATTTCCATTGGGAAGTGAAGTATGAAGATGTTAAGTGATTGTGAGGTGAAACCTTACTGAACTCTAAGAGAGACTGAAACTAGAAGGGATTAGAAATCACACCATGTGAAAAGTGGATGTAGGAAGTGAGAGATTTAACCTGAAAAGGAAAAGTATATCAAGGGCACATGACAGCTGGCTTCAAATATCTGAGAGATTTCCACATCTTCATAGAATGATGCATTTTATTTGTTATGTAACAAACTCAGGATGATGTGGGAAGAGTTCGACAATTAGGACAATCTTAATATGAAATGGCTTGGCTTGCAGGAAGTAAGTCCCTCATTCCTGACACGATTCAAGTACAGACAAAGGTAAGGATGAGAGAAGACTCAGTTTGTGACTGAATAGCTGGTTTAAATTATTGGTAACCAGACGGATTATTAACATAATATTTGACAAAAAACAATAGACACCAATGCTTCCTATTCTCTTTTAGAGATGATAGTTCCTGTCAATAGTTTATTGGAGGAAATAAAGAATAGCCATCTAAAAGTATATTTTTAAAAAGAATTTTATTAGATTATAATAATTGACACACAATGTTTTGTTAGTTTCCATCATATAGTGACATAACATAGTGATTCAACATCTCTATATGTTATGCTATGTTTATCACAGTGTAGCTACCACCTGTCACCATAAAACACTATTACAATATCATTGGTTGTATTCCCTATGCTGTGTATTTTATTCTATTACAAAATTCACAGGCCAAAAAAATTGTTTTAATTAAAATAAAATGTAAGACTGAGAATTTAAAGTGGAGAAAGAGAAAGAAAACAAGCAAAGTGGTCAGTTATCAAAATCAGCCAAACACTCTAAAACAAAGGATTATGAAGGAAGAAGTGACAGCTGTGGCCTGGCTCCTTATCTAGTGGTATGGCGGCTGGCAATGTGTTTATTTGAAATAGTCATCTTGAATTGGATGCATTTTGTATAGGATGCCTTAGCACTCAAAGTTTAAATCAGGAACTTGGATTACAGAAGAGAAAACTCAACTGTCAGGACTTACTACAATATTTCTCTAGAAATTTCCTGGTAAAGAACATTTAGCCTTTTGGGGAGAACATTTTACCACTGTTGGTCATTAATACTTTCACAGGTTCTCTTAAGCTCAACAAACATTAAGCATCTACTTGAGTCCAGGCATGGTGCTAGATCACAAGGAAACAAAGATGAAGCCACTGCAGTAACTTCCCCCAAGCATTATCTGTGTGATAGGTTATTTATTTATTTTTATTCCTTCAGAATCAGAAGTAACTCCTGTCCTTAGAGAGTACTAGTCCAAAGACTGAGTTCTAGAGACAGAAAGATTGTATTCTAAGTCTCTGTCCTAAACCACTGTTAGCTTCGTGACAGTTGGCAAGTAACTTTACCTCTCTAAAATAGACTTTCAGACTCTGAAATCTCAATCTATTCAAAAATTGTAGAACCTATGGAAAGTCACAATATATACAAAGCACTAGGTACACTTAAGCTATGGCTTTTGTTGCCTTACCTCTAAATCATCCAGTGACAGAACGTGGCACACAGTAGTTACTTTAGGGTTTTGCGTTTTTTAAGACTTATTTATTAATTTGAGAGAGAAAAAGAGAGAGCATGGAAGTAGGGGGAGGGAAAAGGAAAGAGAATCCCAAGTAGACTCCCCCCGATCAGCAGGAGGCTCAACAGGGGGCTCAATCTCATGACCCTGATATCATAACCTGAGCTGAAACCAAGTCAGAGGCTTAAATGACTGCACCCAGGTGCCCCCACAACAGTTACTTTTAAAATGTGTGGTAAATGAATAAATGTTTCACGTGAATAGGTTACTTGCAATCAAACAGTATATAGCTACCTAAATATTGCAGCATACTTTTCTCTCTACCATTAAAAACAGGTATTTTGACAGCGATGGAATATTATCTATATCACCATCAACTCAGACTACACACTTAAATAATTCCCTTGAGTGTCTTTTGAAAAAATACTACTCTCAAGTACCTCACACACAAAAATGTAATTTAATTGGTGGGTTGGGTCTGGGTTAGTGGTATTTCTGAAGGTTCCCCAGATGATTCTAAAGTGCATCCTGCATTAGGAAGCCCTGATCTTTATATCCTGGAAAAGGAAGATATGCAAATTTCATTCAGTGACTTTCTAGAACAGTTTCATCCATTTACTTGCAAAAAGTAAAATCATCTTTAACTGAGCTTTTCATGGGGTGAAAGAACAGTTTTAATCCAAGAAAAATTTGGCATTTTTTAATAAACGTGATATTTCATCATAGAGAGAGATTTATCTTTTTTGCTTTTATTACAAAATACTATGAAACGCTCTGGTCTATTAGTCATGGGGGTATGAAATTTCAGTTACGTCTATCATTACAATAATATTTTGGCTTTTTCTTTAGTGTTCATTCTTTCTCTTTTGACTGTATTCACAGGGGTTTGATTGAGTGAAAAGAAAATGCGAATGCTTTAAATTGACTTCAGGTCCTTCGTGAAGAACAAGCCACTGAGAGTGAAAAGACAGGAATCAGGTTTGAGATGTAGGAAATTCATTCAAGCCAGAAGACTGAGAACTTTTGAAATTTCTCTGTCTCCCTCATTTTTTATATTCAATTTGTCAAAAATCTTAAATAGACATTTTAAAAGTTTTTTTTAGTGATATCTATGACACATTCAGAAAAGTACATTAAGTGTACATTATAATAAGTGATTCTAAAGCAAACATTCATGTAGCCACCATCAACTGGAAATTTCATATCAAGTTATAAAACATCTCTATAATCTCATAGGATGCCTTTATGTGTCTTTTTATCAATCTACTCCTTCCTTATCTCTAGAGTTAAAAATTAGTGGGTTAAGGTCATTAATTTTTTTCTCACTGAAAGTTTCTAGCCAGTAATCAATGACATTCATGCTACTAAATCAGTGGTCGTGTATTGGTTCTCAACTTACTTGACCTATTTATATAGCATTTGACTCATTTGCTCACTCCCATCTCCTTAAAATGTATTCTTCAGCAATCTTCCAGGATAACACATCTTTATAAATACAACATAAATATTCTCCAATCTCCAGAAGATTTCAAATTTGCTGATTCTTTTTTATCTCCCTGATTTCTTAATACTTCAGTTCTTAATACACAACATAGAATAGACAAGTTTGAAAAAGAAAAACAAAAAAGATAACTTACATTTACAAACATTAAACATAGTATTACTTAAGGTAATGTGTGAATACACAAAAAGATCATAGACTAGAGTGCCAAAAACAGGCCCATACATATCTGGTCACTTAATATTTGACCAAGTGTCAATTTTCATAAGAAAAATATGGTCATTTTAATAAGTGATGGATATCTGCATGGAAAAAAAATAAACATCTTCTACCTCACAACATACAAAAGTTAACTTTCATTATATCGTAAACTTAAAGTCAGGCTAAAAGATAAAGCTTCTGGAAGAAAACACGGAAGTTATTTCTGATGTTGGGTAGGGTAAAAATTTCTTGGACAAAATTTTGTTTGTGCTTTAAATGAATAAAGCATAAACAAAATAGCTATGGTTATAAATCTATAAGAAAATGACAAACAGTGCAATAAAATAGGCAAAATATGTAAACTTCCATTTCTCAAAAGAATATATCTAAATAGACAATAAACTTATGAAAAGTTAATTAGCATCCTTACCACAAAAATGTTACTTTTCTCTTAGACCTTAATCCTAATATGGCTTCATGTATTTCATTTTCTGAACCATCTGATACCCTTTCCTGAGACCCTTCCATTATACCCTATAAAACTCAGGTCAGTCACCAGTAAATCCACTATATCCTAAATCTCTGCATTTCATTTTATCCCGTGATCTGAATGAGACTTAGATACCAATTTTATCATTCTTAAGGATAGTATCATTGAAAAAATTCAAAGACCTAAATAACTGAAAAGATATTTCATGTTCATGGTTCAGATGACAATATTTTAAGAGGGTAGTACTCTTGAAATTGATGTATAGATTCAGTGAAATTATTCTCACAATCTCAAAAAAGTTGCCCTTTCTGGAAAAATTGGCAAGCAGATTCTAAAATTCATGTGTAAATGCAAGGGATCTAGAATAGCCAAAACAATCTTGTAAAAGGAGAACAAAGAGAGCTCACACTTTCCAATTTCAAACTTTACTGCAAGGCTAATCAACACAGCATGGTACTAACATAAAAATACACAGATACACCAATGGACTAAATTGAGTCTAGAAATAAGGCCTTATATTTATAGTCAATTGGTTTTCAATAAGCTGCCAAGAAAATCAATGGGGGAAAAACAGTCTTTCAACAAATAATGTTGGGATAACTATATATTCACATGCAAATAATTAAGTTGAATCCTTATCCCACCCCATATAAAAAAATTAACTAGAAATGAATCATAAACCAAAATGCAACTGCTAACATGCTAAAACTCATAGAACAAAACGTAGAATTGAATCTTCATTATCATGAGTTGGCAATAGTTTCTCAGATATATCAAAAACACAGGCAACAAAAGAAAAAATAAATAAATTTGACTTCGTCAAAATTTAAAACATTTGTGTATTAAAGAAAACCATCAAGAAACTAAGAAGACAATCCATAACCAATGAAGGATATACTTGTAAATCATACATCTGCTAAGGGTCTTATATGCGGAATATATGAAGAAATCTTCCAACTCAACAAGAGCACAACACAATTTAAAAACTTGGCTAAGGATTTGAATAGATTTTTTTCTCTAAACAAGCTATATAAACTGCCAATAACCACAATGATGTTCAACCTCATTAGTCATTAGGGAAATGGAAATCAAAACTACCATGAGATACCACTTCATACCCACTAAGATAACTAGAATTAAAAAGTCAGATAAATGTTTACAAGGGTATGGAGAAATCAGAACACTCATAACGCTAGTGAGAATACATAATGGTACATCCACTTTGGAAAATAGTTTGTCCGTTTCTCAAAATGTTAAGCATTTAATTATTGCTATCTTTTCACTTAACTATCCAGTAAACACATCAAATATAACACTTGTCTAAGCCTTGGGTACTGATTACCTCCACATCCAAGCTCTGCTTACTGTCATCTTCCTTCTCACAGAAACTCAAAAATTCTATCCTCCAGTTGTAAAAAAAAAAAAAGCAAAAAACACTCGAAGTCATTCTTGATTCTGACCTTTCTCTAAACTCTCACGTCTACCAGGACATACTTTCAAAGTGCCAACTTTATAAAATATCTTGAAACCCATTAATTCTCATTACCCCTCACCTGATGCTATACTATGTAACCCAACACAGTCTTGCTAATAAATTATTGCAATCATCTTCTATCTTCTCTCTTTACTGACCTCCTCCCCATCCCTTTAGTGTATTTTCTACACAGTAGTCAAAGGGATCGAGTCAAAGTCACATTTGTCCTTCTGAAATTCTGTAAGTGTCTCTGCCCAAATATAAAACAAGGGAATTTAAGATCTAAATAAACGAACTATATATTTAATATTTCTTTTCCCAGTGAAAATAGATAAACAATTTCACTATTATATGATGGAAAACCTTCACTTTATTTATATTGAGAAAGCAGTCCTTTGGCAGTCCATAACAACTCTGTTTAAAATTAGATGAAAAGATACAGTGGACATTTACAAAGCACATTCCAAGTATGTCATGCTGTGATTTTTCTTCATAATAAAAGAGATTTAAAAATTTCTTGGAATGAAAAAGATTATAAAAGCCACTAATTCTTTGACTAATCATATAAATATCTGGTGATGCTTGAATGAGAAGACGGACATGGTTGAAGATAACACCTGGACATGAATTTTAAAAAGGTTTTATACAGCTGTAAAACTAGACATTAGATCATTGTTTAGAAACAATACAAAGCATAAGCATTTTGCATTAAAAGTGCAAATATTAAACATTAACTAAGATTTCTTTACCATATTTCAAAAAGTAATTTGGAGTTCAAAAGCCTGAGAGAATTATCAATACTATATTGTTGATATATTATTATTATTCACATTTATTAAATATAGTATAATATTTGGCATAAAAATATTTAGTAAAAATTTATTGACATTTTCTCTGCTTTCCTCTTAAAATGTCATAATAGCTATTTATATACTCATATGCCATTTTTATAAAATCAGAATAAGTTCATTTTCTGTGTGAAGATAATCTCTTATAAAATGTGAATTAGAATTTAATTTTTCCCTGGTAAGTTTCTTTAGCACTTATCCTGGTATTTATTTCATCATTATTGCAAGAAGTATAAAATGTAAGATATTCCATATATCCATGAGTCTTCTAGAAGATTAGAATGACTATTTTAGACAAATGAAAATAATCTTTAAGTGTCTTTTAAAGGTTGAGAAATGGGAATTTAAAAATTCATGGAGGGGATCCCTGCGTGGCGCAGCGGTTTGGCGCCTGCCTTTGGCCCAGGGCGCGATCCTGGAGACCCAGGATCGAATCCCACATCAGGCTCCCGGTGCATGGAGCCTGCCTCTCTCTCTGCCTATGTCTCTGCCTCTCTCTCTCTCTCTCTCTCTCTCTCTGTGACTATCATAAATAAATAAAAAATTAAAAAAAAAATTCACCTTTAAAAAAATAATAAATAAAATAAAAATAAAAATTCATGGAGAAATAATTAGTAGTATAAATTACCTTTTTCTAATCTTAGATTACATTATTTTAGGTAGCATTAAGATAGGAAAAAAAACAATTAAGCAGTGTTATAAAAATAATTTAAAAAATAACTAAATACTGCAATTGGGGGTTATAGGGGGTGCCTGGGTGGTTTAGTTGGTGGAGCATTTGACTCTTGATTTCAGGTCTTGATCTCAAGGTCATGAGTTCAAGCTGGATGTTGAGCATGTAGACTACTTAAAAAAATTAGAGGTTGTGGATATTTCTTCATAAGGGTTCAATCCCAACCCTTCTACTTTCTAAAATTGTTCATCAGTTAGTTTCTCTGAGCCGCAGTTCCTCATCTTCAAAAAAAAAGATAATGTTTACAATCTTAAAATTTTAAGAATAGAATTGGTGAAAGAATATTTTAAAGAATTTAGCATAGTATAACCACACAAAAATGCTTATTAAATTATTATTAAATCATTCAATAGAATATAAGCCACTACTTACAATTAAAATGTGACTGAAGGTCATTTTCAATCTATAAACAAATGAGTAGTCATTATATTACATGATTTACATTATATTACATGTCTGCTATTGAGTATAAATAATTTCATACTAGTCTTTTTATGCATATGTGACACAATCAAAACATTATAATAGAAAGAGTCTGGAAAAGGAGTCAAAATAAGAGAGTAATAAATAATGAATTAATTAAGAAAATTAATGAGTTAATCACATGAATTTAATAACTGAATTGTATTATTATCATCTCCAGGTAGCTAATTCTTTTGACCGTGAGAATGTCCTTATAAAGTATTTCCTTGGAATATTTCTGTTAGCACCTTATATCTTTTCTCTTGTCTTATTCAGATGTCAGTGTTTTAAGACCACATTTCTTTTCAGATGCCTGGAAACATCCCCTAAGTGGTTCTGCCATTTATCCATTGTGTAGCCTTGAGCAAGATATGAAGCTTTTTTGAACCCAGGCTTTCTCATTTTTAAAATAGGGAGCTCAACTGACATTCACTCTTGAATTTAATATTTTATAAATGCATTGTATATTTTTTATTTATAATAATGTTTTACTGTTATTTTAAAATATAATTTCATTTCTTTTAGATCACAGAAAAATCGGCATATGAGGGAAATATCATTATTAAAGAAATTTTGTTAAATATGTATGTCAATTTAAACTGTATATTCTGGGGATCCCTGGGTGGCGCAGCGGTTTAGCGCCTGCCTTTGGCCCAGGGCGTGATCCCGGAGACCCGCGATCGAATCCCACGTCGGGCTCCCGGTGCATGGAGCCTGCTTCTCCCTCTGCCTGTGTCTCTGCCTCTCTCTCTCTCTCTCTCACTGCGTGCCTATCATAAATAAAAAAAAAAATAAATAAATAAATAAATAAATAAATAAATATGTATGTCAATTTAAACTGTATATTCTGGGGATCCCTGGGTGGCGCAGCGGTTTAGCGACTGCCTTTGGCCCAGGGTGTGATCCTGGAGTCCTGCGTGGGGCTCCCGGCATGGAGCCTGCTTCTCCCTCTGCCTGTGTGTGCCTCTCTCTCTCTCTCTCTCTCTCTCTCTGTGTGCCTATCATGAATAAATAAATAAAATCTTTTAAAAAAATAAACTGTATATTCTTAAACACCTCACAATTCTAACAATACTGGCAAGCAGAAACTGGGAAACATTTATATGGGTTTGCAGACTCTAATAAAGACCTTCATGGGTGGGTTCCTTTGATAAAACATGGCAAAGTTCACAATCATAGGTAGTATGCATGATCAGTTTATCTAACACTATTGAAAATTCTGGCTAGAACTACTTTTTGATGGGGCAAATTATAATCTTTATTTCTCCAACTGGGTCCCATAGACATTTGAATTTGCAACATCTATGCATAATATCCCAGGAGAGTGCAACTGCCCCACAAAAGACTTATTTGAAAAATATAATAAAATATACTTAAATATTACATGTACTTCCCCAAATGTTTTTAATCACAATGCCTGGAAAAATCTTAACTAAATACACAGTATAAAAAGTGCTTTTTGAAGCTTTTCCTTGATTTTCAAGTCAATCTCCATATTTCTACAACTCAGCCATGTCTCTGCTCCCGGAGTCCTGCATAGAAATACATAAGATTTTCATGCTGAATTTCTTCACTTTTGTGTTGGAGATCCTATAGGAGTACATCTTTTGCTGTTACATCTTCTTTACCAACCCGTGAAGGAAATAATGATTCATATTTTGCCTAAAATAAAAAGTTTAGATGAGAGTATAGAGTCATTGTAATAACACAAAAGAGATGGATAGTCTGACACGCTTTTCAAAGCTTATCCTTGGAAGCTCTGAATTTTGTTTTCAAGGAGGATTAATAAATGCTTTCATCTCAAAAAGAAAATTCATTGTTCTGAAGACATTTTTGTAAATATACCAGTTTGATATCATATGACCTAGCCAATATCATGAAAGTCACTGGAGATATTGTTTGGGGTGTCAGAAGATTTTCCAATGGGCTTCTCCTCTCTGTAGTGAACCTCTTCACCAACATCTTCATTAACAGTCTACTCCTAAGAAGTTTAGTTGGGAGTTTTTATCCTGCCCACCCATTATCCACAACAAATCTCTACAGAGTTGATATGGTAAACCTTCAGCCTTTATAGCAGAAGGCACTGGTACCAACACCATAGAATGAGCAAAGACAGAATGTTTGAGGATCTAGAATTAAAATCAGCAAAACACATGGAAGAATGTTATTCTACTCATCAGCATAAATAGTATATTTCTATTTTTTCCTTAGTACTTAAATAAACATGAACAGGATCTAAGTGATAATCATATTGAACATGTGACTGTAAAACGGACTCTCCCTGACTTTCTAGTAATCACTATTCCTTGGGTTAGGCACACCATTAACAGATACAAGGTAACATATGATTTACTTCTGGCTATAACAAATCAGGTCTAAGTTGTTTTGCTTTTAAATATTTAATAAACTTAAATTAAATATGTGTAAATATTTGTGCACAGTTATTGGTTTAAATGCTATGTAGTATGGATGCTGGAATCACATAAAATAGTTCAAATCCCAGGTTGAGTAATAAAAACAATGTAGCTCAAGAAAATTATTAAACTTCTCTTGTTGATTTTACCTAATAGTGTTGCATGTGTCATATGAAATAATGTATCTGTGATGTAGTAAGCACTCAATAAATTCTGCTATTGCTGTGTCCTTTCACATATTAATGGGATTTTTCCTCCAAAAAATTTCTTTGCCAAGTAAATATAATCAAACAATTGAGCATGGAAAAATAAAAATATTGATTTTTGGCCTAATCTTCTGACTCATTTATATAATAGAGAACATATATTTGCAGAAATAGTTGAGCATCAAGTTACTCTTGTGCTCTTCCATTTAAAAATAATTGTCACTTGACATTCCCATACCTTGACTACTTTTAATAATGCTTCCATAAAGATGGGAGTGCAGATATCTCTTTAAAGATTCTAACTTTGATTCCTTTGGATATATACCCAGAGGTGAAATTGATGGCTCATATGGCAGTTCTACTTTCAATTTTTTGAGGAATCTTCATATTGTTTTCTATATGGCCATACCAATTTATGTTCCCACCAATGGTAAACAAGGGTTTCTTTTCTCCACATCCACACCAACACTTGCCATCTTTTGATTTTTTTATAATAGTCATTCTAACAGGTGTGAGGTGATAGCTCATTATGCTTTTGGTTTGTATTTCCCTGATAATTAGTGATATTGAGCATCTTTACTATACCTGTTGGCCATTTAACTTTAAAAGGGGAGGAAATCAGGGTGTCTGGGTGGCTCAGTCAGTTAAGCATCTACCTTCAGCTCCGGTCAGGATCCCAGGGTCCTGGGATTGAGCCCTGCCTCAGACTCCCTGCTCAGTGGGGGAGCCTGCTTTTCCCTTCTCCCTCTGCCACTCCACCTTATGGTCTCTCTTTCTGTGTCAAATAAATAAATAGAATCTGTAAAATAAATAAAAATTTAATTATTTATTAAGATTTTATTTATTTATTCATGAGAGACACAGAGAGAGAGAGAGAGGCAGAGACACAGGCAGAGGGAGAAGCAGGCTCCATGCAGGCAGCCCAATGCAGGACTCGATCCTGAGACTCCAGGATCACAACCTGAGCTGAAGGCAGATGATCAAGCGCTGAGCCACCCAGGCACCCTATTTATTTATTTTTAAAAAGGAAGGAAATCCTACCATTTGTGACAACATGGATGAACCAGACTAAGAAAGACAAATATTTCATGATCTCATTTACATGTGGAATCTTACAAAGTCAAGTTCACAGTAACAGAGAGTAGAATGGTGGTTACCAGTGGCTAGGATGGGGAAAATGGAAAGATATTGGTCAAAGACTGTAAGCTTTTAGCTGTGAGAGGAATAAATTCTGGAGATGTATAGCATGGTGATTGATTATAGTTAATAGTAATGTATCCTATACTGGAAATTTGTTAGGAAAGGAGATCTCAAGTTTTCTCACCACACACGATTTTTATGGACTCTTCCGTCAATTTCGCTGAATTCTCCAAGAAATGTTCGGAGAGATGGAAGACCATGTCTGCAAAGGAAAAGTCGAAATTTGAAGATATGGCAAAAAGTGACAAAGCTCGCTATGACAGGGAGATGAAAAATTATGTTCCTCCCAAAGGTGACAAGAAAGGAAAGAAGAAAGATCCCAATGCTCCTAAAAGGCCTCCGTCTGCTTTCTTCCTGTTTTGCTCTGAACATCGCCCAAAGATCAAAAGTGAACACCCTGGTTTATCCATTGGGGATACTGCAAAAAAGCTGGGTGAAATGCGGTCCGTAAAAATCGTAACTATGTGAGATAATGGTATGTTAATCAGCTTGACTGTAATAATCATTTTGAAATGTATATCAAATCATCATGTTGTATATCTTAATATATAATTTTTATTTTATCAGTCTTACCTCAATAAAGCTAGGGGGCAAATTTGCAGTAAAATTAAGTGAAAGCCTTTCTGCAAGTAACTGTGTAATTCTCTATAGCAAAGCACAAGAGAAAACTGATTAATGGGTTAAAAACTATCAAATGGGCTAAAATTATCAAATGATAACAGGAAGAAGTTGATTCACTGTAACAAATGTAATGGAAAGCAGGACGGTGCATATGAAGAAGGAATTCAGGGCACCCGGAGTGGCTCAGTCGTTGAGCGTCTGCCTTTGGCTCAGGTTGCAATCCTGGGGTCCTGGAACTGAGTCCCGCATCAGGCTCCCTGAAAGGAGCATGCTTCTTCCTCTGCCTGTGTCTCTGTCTCTCTCTCTCTCTGTGGCTCTCATGAACAAATAAATAAAATCTTTTAAAAAAATGAGAAGAAGGGATTCAAGTGGGATATCTGCAAATCCTTTCATCTCTCTACAATTGTGTTATTAAAGATTCAGAGGTACAAGGAATTTTCACATTAAAAATGTGAAAAATACTTCTTTATATTGTCTAATTTCTTTTTTTAGTATTGTCTAATTTCAATCCCTACAGACTCATTATAAATTCTATTTTTATCACAAATTTCTTCTGAAGGAAGAAAACAAAGCATCCAATGGTGACTCCAGAAAAATCTTAAAAACAGCTTTCATACTTTAAGCCTGGGAAGGAAGGTGATATGAGCAAGAGGTACAAGACACCACTTTATCAACTTCATGCCATATGATTTCAAATACTTCTAGTACTTGCTAGTCCTAGTTTACATGGACCAAAAGATCTCAACCTTTTCCCTACATGCAGAAATCAATCTCCTAGACCTTTAATTATTTCATTTGTCTCCTTGGAATTCCATATTAATTGTCCAAATGTTTTAAAATCATAAATCTAACAATAATACAAATAATTGCATTTTAAAAATACTTGCATTTATTTACCTAAGTTATGTTAGCAAAAATTAAGCAAGTAAATGTTGTCATCTCGGGAAAGTTGTTCTTTAACCTCGGCCATCTTGAAGAGTCAAGAAAATGACAACACACAAAGTACAATTTTCAAAGATACTATCTCCAGGAATAATTATAAAGTGGTCAAAATCTTTAGATCCCTCCACCCCAGGCTCATAAAGAAGTGGTTACTTCTTTCTGGGGCCTGCCTGCACTTCCATCTCCAAACTTCTGAGAGTCTAAGCTCTTAGCACTTATTCATGTAGGTAAAATGAAAAGACAGCACTTAAACAGAGCTTAAAACTCTAATGTAAAAGATTACATTTGAGCAGAGTTTAAAAATTTTAATAAAAATGAAATCACACAACTTAAGGGAATATTCTGGCATCAGTGAGCAAATGATAAACAGATAAATCAAATGGATGAATAAAAAAATTTGGCCTTTGAAGTTTCCAAGCCACAAAGACAACTGGCAAAAATACTGTTCAACCACGTCTTTGGGTATGTACACAAGTTACTGGCCTCTGGTCTGTCCTTTGAAGATTTAATGAACCAAATGTCAGCTTTGTGTGTGAGGCACTTTAAGTAAGCCATTGGATTTATTTGGGGGTGAATTTAGATGTCTTGATTTTTCCTTATGTCTTTGTTTCCTTTGGCTTTTCTCTAGCTGGCAAACGACATACCTCTGTTCTTGTTTGTGAATGTCTTTATTGATTCTGTTGTCCATTTATTTTTCTTGTACTAAATTTTAATCCCTGGTATACGCTTTGAGTGAATTAGTCCTTTGTTGCCATAAATGACCTTAGTCTATTCTTTCCTTAGCCGATTTCCAATGGAAGTTGAATATACCTCCTAATATTGTCACAAGGATTAAGGAATCATTTTGTAAGCTTCTGAGTTGGCACTAAATTTCCTCTAGCATTTAAAATTCTAAAAGTCTGTTACATTAAAAAAAATCATGTCTAGATTCTGATTCTCACTGCAAAAGATATTACCATCTTATCTTATTTTTCAAGTGGTTTTATGTATTGGATTATTTATTAAACAGTAAAGGCCAAATAACTGACACCTACCCATCATGTGCTAAATTTAAACAGATACAGAACTTTTTTGACAGAAGCCTGAATTTTTCAGAATTTTACACCTCCATACTTATAGAAAAATGCCAGATATTCATCCACACTTATGATTAAAACTGAGTACCATAATCACAAATCTATTTAGTATAATTTGCATCTCAGCCCTAGCATCTGTATGTAGCCTTTCATATTCTTCAACATATTTAGTTGGCTAGAATTAAGCTTGAGTTATCTACAGTTATGTGAAATTTATTTTACATGGCATGGAAGAAAATTTAAAACGTATCATGATAAATTACAGTTTATATTTTCTATTAGGAAAAACAGAATTACACTGAAGAAAAAACACTAAATATATGTATACCTGATGAGGAGAGCGCCCCATGTGGTAATGGCCAAACATTTGGCCTGCACTGGTAAATGCCTACCTTGTTTTATGGCTGACAGATAATTTATGTCATGGGGCCCATCCTGTGCCCATTGCAGTCATTACCAGTTGATTTAGTCTTAAAATCTCAGTAGAGCATTCTATCTATATACGATAGTGACTGGTACTTAAGATAAAATTTTAGTTTCTTTAGCCACAAAATCATTTAGGTAAAATATCCAAGGATAATCATATTCACCAGGAACTAGTATTACTCACATGTTCAAGTCTGAATACACATTTCATTCAGTAATTTTATTTACATTTCAATAATTCTATGTTAATTATTTGTCCAAAAACAGACAAGAAAAAAAACTTAATCCTGCAACAAAACTACATCACCAACCATATATTCTCCCCCTCGCCCCTCAATTTGTCTCACACACACACACACACACACACACACACACACACACACTGTGCTTGGAATATCATTTCACTTAGGGACCTCTTGGCCTGCTACCTGTAGCTTATTCTTATCAAAGCAATGTAATGATATATATTCTATTATCCACCCCATCTATACACAAATAGAGTTATACCATTTGTAACACTGATTGGCTCTATGAATTGTTTATGGATAGAGGATTGTGCATCCTTAAGTAAAATTATTGACTATATATAATTATGAATGGGGATCCTCAGATACCTGGTAATGAAGTTGTAATTATAAATTACAGAGAACTGATACCATCGAGACTATCTTTAGATCAGTGAAGCTCAAAAATTGCTGAGACATCAGTAACAGTTATAAGACTTGAAGTTCAAAGGGAGGCCATGATTGGTCACTGAATTTATTATCTGTTAAAGAAATCGAGTGCCAAGAGTCAAGAGATTGAGATGAATGAAGTGGGAATATTAGCAATATTAATAATAATTACACCTTCTATTTCATGATTACCCAATATATGTAAAATGATGATACAGTACTTCCTAGAACATGTTTCAATTTTCACAGCATGTTGGTTCTAAACCTCAGGAACTTCCTGAATAATATCTGAAGCTGGATCCTGTACATGGATGACAAGGGGAGACAGAGGGAAGAATGGTAGACCACTCCAGACTAGCAGGTAGCAGTTATAAGAAGCAAGAATCTTAAAAGTTTATATAAATTTAACTGGGTTCAGTCACATAAATCATCCAGATGTTCTCAATAACATATTGCTCTCTCAAGGTGGCATCCTTTAAAATGACTCCAGCTATGGGAGTGGTAGACACAGTGTACCTTCCAAGGACAGAGGAAAGCCTCCAATTGCCCTGGTCCAGCTCTCAGATAAGTCAGCAGAAAACTAGGACTGGAAAGGTTGAATAGATCACTTGAAGTCATGTAGTCAATATATCACAGATCTAGAATGGTCTGATGTCAATGCAGTTCACTCACCCTACTAGAAAAACAAATGAGGACAGTCCAGGTGACTCAGCGGTTTAGTGCCGCCTTCAGCTCAGGGCCTGATCCTGGAGACCCCAGATCAGGTCCCACGTTGGGCTCCCTGCATGGAGCCTACTTCTCCCTCTGCATGTGTCTCTGCTTCTCTCTCTCTCTCTCCCTCTCTGTGTGTGTCTCTCATGAATAAATAAAATCTTAAAAAAAAAAAAAAGAATGAAAAAAATCCTCAGAAAATCATTAGTAGGTTTATGGGAAAAATTCATTCAGATGAAGTATAAGGAAGGTTTATGGCAAGGTATTAATGCCATAGTGTAATAATAAATACAAGTTAATTTATGCTGTGATAACAACCCCAAAAGTCCCAGGTATTTGCACATGATATATACTTTGCTTGAAGTTTTCATTCCACCTATGTCTGCCAGGTGAATTCCTATTCTTTCAGGGTTTCTCTGCCCTATAAATAGTCCACTCCATCCCTAGAGCACATGCAGCATGGCCTTACCTCTATTCTATTCTTATTAAACAGCATCTCACCCATTTGTTTATAAGTAATTATCATCTATTACATGTTATGAATACAGTATCTCTGGATCATTGCCAATACTCAATAAATACTGTTTGGTTGAAAGAAGAAAGTCATCTGCATTTTATTTTATTTTTAAGATTTTATTTATTCATGAGAGACACAGAGAGAGAGAGGCAGAGACACAGGCAGAGGGAGAAGCAGGCTCCATGCAGTGAACCTGACGTGGGACTCAATCCCAGGCCCCAGGACCACACCCCTGGCTGAAGGTGGCGCTAAACCACTGAGCCACCCAGACTGCCCAGTCATCTGCATATTAATAGGCGATACCAAAATTTACCAAAGAGACTATATCATGAATATTAAACTATCAATAAACCAGGAAAAGTATGAGAAAAAAATGTAGGATAGCAGGGGATGGCCATATAGGCAGTAGTTTTTTATTCTTTGTGAATAAATCTAACATTTTTCCAAGTAATTTTTTCTTTTATTTTTTAAAATGCAACGCAGTCATTTTAAATTAGAGGGTCACATATTTGTGAACAAGATTGTGAGGCTAATTTCAAATTACCTTTACCTCTTAGAAACTTCTTCCTGGAAAATGAAATGTGTCAGGTTTCCCCTAGTTTATTGGAATTATTACTATGGTAAACAATGCATTTTCACACTTAGCAGCATTTACTTTCCATAGATACCCTGGAGATAAGCATAAAATTTGTCCCATTTTATAGAGAAGAGAACAGTGTCAGAGAAGTTAGGCAACTTGCCCAAAGTTATATGGTTGAAATGCCTGAAGTGGGATTCAAACTCAAGACTTTTTGATGATGGAGCCATGCAATCAACAATGCCATTTTGCAATAAATGTAGTAAATAAATGTATCATACTCATGTATTCATTCTAATAAATCATCCTACCCTACATTTAATCAAGGATCTTCTCCTCACAATGTTTTTATCCAAAGAGCATTGATAAGTTATAAACTTCAATTTTGATCACTTAGGTGATAGTTTGATGAAATTGTACTTGACAAACAGCTGGGTTTTTTGACAAATTTAGGGCCTATGTTGGGCCTGGTGCTGCACAGTAGTTACCTATCCAGAAATCTTATGACCATTCCTCCTACTCCAACTGGCACGTATCACTGCATAGAGTATGTCCTTGAATTCTTTGGTACTTTTGGCATTGAAAGGAAAAAAAGCAATGCTTTGTTTTCTAGGAACCTCTCCTACCAAGAATTTCCTAATATCATGATGGAACTGCCAGAGATTTCAAAAACGCATTTTCTTAAGTGCATATAATTGGCCCTAGGCCAGGTCTTCACAAGTATTCTTTTCTGGACTCTAATTGTATCCATCTGTGCCAAAAGAATTTTTATCTGAAGGCTCATCTAATCTCTGAATCTAGGTCATTTCTCCAAAGTCCCTGTGAAGTGTACAGCCAGGAACTTCATTCCATCATCATCCAACATAAACGGATTCTTATAGTCCCTTACAGACATATTTTTACAAGGAAATATTAAAGTGTCTTCAAAAAGTTTTTTTGGATAGAAATTTTACTGTTTATTCCAGCTTTCAGTGATTTTTCTGGACTTAGAATTTGTGTGAAAGCCCCTAACAAAAGCAAATTGCTTGTTTCAGCAACAAGAAAACCCAATGAATATACTTCGTTGGGGCACATAATTAACATAACTACTCAGTAAATCTTACCTTCCAGAGAAATCAGGATGAGTAATTACTAAAGAAAGAGTGCCCAGGTAGTTCTGCTGTGCTTGCAAACCAAACAGACCATGCGACCTCAAAAGGATTTCCCACAAAACTTTTCATTGACATTTTTAAGAGAGTCATTTCAACCCAACCTAACACTTATTCAAAGTCCAGGCTTAGACAGATAACTCAACCTCAGACATTCTGCAAATTATTGCACAATGTTTATTCATTGACTATTTTAGTCTCATTTATAGAGATTAGTTGCCAATTTCGTTAATCTTTCTAAGTAATACTTTATTATTCATTCATACCGTCAGGGCTAGAACTTATTTTGTAACTTTTTAAATTAATTTTTCTCAAAGACAATATTTTTTTTTCATCTTTATCTGGTAAATGACCTCATTTCTTATTATATTTTCCACAATAATGTAAAGTACGTGTCATAGCGGAAAGGAACATTTTAATAATAAATATCATTATCCTATATCACAAAATAATAAATGATCAAAATATCGAAAATATAGAAAATAATAATGTCTTAAATTCTCATGTGTGGATGTCATACAGGATAGAAAAGGAGACAAATACATTTGTATAAATGTAGATTCATACCCATCAGACCCATGCCAAAACACTATTCAATTAACCTAAGTGATTTTTATAAGGGACGCCTACTGGCTCAGTTAAGCAACACACTCGATTCCAGTTCAGATCATGATCTCATGGATCATGGTCAGGTGCTATGCTCAGCAAGGAATCTGGATTCTCCCTCTCTTTCTCTCTCTCTCTCCCTCTCTCCCCCTGCCCCTCTCTGTCTCTCTGTCTCTCTCTCTCTCAAAATAAATAAATAAATCTTTGAAAAAAATAAACTAAGTGTTCTTTTAAAATGTGCACATATATGAAAACACAAAACACCAATGGTTATGGAATAGGTGTTTAACAAATTATGTGTTTCACTATAGTATGGTTATTAAGAAGATGATTTTGGACTCATACAGACTCCAGTTCAGATCCTGCCCCCTGGAACTCCTTAATCACATACTCTTGGGAAGATTTCTGAATCTCAGTGATTCCTATATTAGCCACCTATAAAATGAGAATATCAATATCTAAAACTCAAGGTTGTGGAAGAATTAAACCAATTGAACTGATTTATATATATAAAATAGTATACCACCCGGCATAATCTACATGTTAGCAAGCAATATTTTTGTTCTAATTACATCATCATTCAGAAACAGAAGGTGAATGTGATGCTTTATAGAAGTGATAAGTAAATGCATATTTGGTATACCATCTATGTATGAAAAAATAGAGAAAGCAAGAGCAAGAAGCTATGGAAGGTAATAGCACATACATTTAGAAATTTGATGATGGGCAGCCCGGGTGGCTCAGTGGTTTAGCACTGCCTTCAGCCCAAGGCCTGATCCTGGAGTCCCCAGGATCAAGTCCCACTTCGGGCTCCCTGCATGGAGCCTGCTTCTTCCTCTGCCTGTGTCTCTGCCTCTCTCTCTCTCTGTGTCTCTCATGAATAAATAAATAAAATATTTTTTTAGAAAAAGAAATTTGATGAGGCATCCAATATAGTCATGAATTTAATTTCAGAAATAAAGTAGAACTCTTTGTAAGTAATATTGCCATTTATCAGAAATCACATGCAATTCTTATTTGACAAAAATAGATTGGTAATTTATAAATGTTTCTGACTGCATAATCTAAAACATCCATTAAGCAGATACTTTATGAAGACACAATATTGATATTTCCACAGAGTGTCTAAACTTCTGGAAGCAGTCTTGATGAGGAACATTACCTATGGCACTGATTTCCTAGCTCTTGGCTTTTGCTGTTTTAAGTGATTGTTTTTGCAGATGGAAAATCTTGGAAAAGAAATAGAGAAAATTAAACTTCCTTCATTGAAATGTGACCAGAACAATAAGCACTGTTCTTAGGCGACCTTCATGGTTGATAAACTCAGCTGAGGGCACTTAAACTGTAGATTGGAACAATAATCCTGGACATACTTCCTCATATCAGTATGAGTTCCTTAAGAATTTTGAAAACACAGAAGTAAAATGTCTGGCTTAGTATCTGTCTTAGAAAACTCCCAAATGACCTAAGGCAAGCCTCTGAAAATCCAAAAATTGGGAGATATTAACGATAACAGAAAATATGTCAGGGATTATATTATTCAAGACATATGAGGAATCTTCAGTTAATAATGAGAAGGAAATTTTAAGCAAGAAAATCATGATGTTTGTCTAAGATATCTCAAAAGCACATGGGAAAAAATTATCTAGTATCTTCATTCCATAGAGAATGGTATAGTGAAAGTATTACCTTTGGGAAAAGACCTGGATTCAAATCAGAGTTTTATCACTAAATAACTAAGTCACATTGGGCAAATTAGTTAACGTCTCTGAGTCTCAGTTTCCTTGTAAGTAAGATGATAATGAAAATACTTTCCAGATTCTTATGAGGATCAATTGAAAAAAATGTATTTAGAAAACAGCTGAGAACCTGGTATAAGGCACTAAACATATGTCTGTTTCACATATCTCTAAACACCTACATCCTCAGCATAAATTGACAGTTGTGTGAGATACACCATGTAAAATACTTCTGACCAGGGCAACAAAACCATATTATTTGGGTAGTTCAAGCAAATAATCCATTATATCCATTATGTGAAGGCATTAGTTTGCTGAAGTTGGCTTTTATTGTATCTTGAGATTCGATCCTTAATATTAGGGATTTTAAAAGTCATTGTCAAACAATTGGAAACTTGAAATGGGCCCTGGTGGAAATTAGGAGATACAACAAAAAAGAGGTTTTCTGTTTGTTTGTTTGTTTGTTTGTTTGTTTTTTCTTGCTTGCTTGCTTGTTGTCAGAGATCCAGTTTACCGGCACATCACTGACTAAGAGAAAGAATGAATTCGAGGGCAACAGGAGTTGGTAAAAGGAAGTGAATTTTCCTTAATAAAACGTTGAAATTCGTATTTTGGAAAATTTTTCAAGAATATTTTTAATTGACAGACGAATTGGTTGATAATGTATATCTTAGTTTTGGTTCAGGGGCCTACCTTTTTACCAAGGTGCTCTGTGGAGCTTCTATTTCTCATATGACACTTGCTTTTCACTCTTGTTCTTCTGCACTAAGTGCCATTCAATTTCCCATGCTTGTCTTTGTAAGAAAAGGTATTTCTGTATTATGCTTCATTCTTTCATACATGTAACAAATATATATTCTGTGTCAATCTTGTGCCATGCTGGGCATGAAGCCTACTTTTAAAAGAAGTCTTTTTGGAAATTAAATTTCCACAGCTCTGGTTTATCTTATTTCCTAACTTTGTATTCCACAAATGTGTGCAGTGCTAAACTTCTGGTGTATGCATTGCAAAACTGCCAGGTGCTTCTTGCCCTAGTGAGATCTCTGTTTCTGTTTGCTTCTCTCTCTCTCTCTTTCTCTCTCTCCCTCTTTCTCTCTCCCTGAAGCTTGATTAGAAATGCTTTGCCATGAGGTGGGGGGGGGGGGGCAATTTTTATAAAGCATTATAAAAAAGAATAGCCAGCAATAATTTCCCATCACAGATTCTATATGTAGGACCTTGGAGTTTTCCTATTTAACAATTTTATGCCCATTATATCAGAGAATATTGGTTCTTATTCAATATATATCTAATTACTAAAATACATGAGAGTAATAAGTTTAATGAAAAGTTTAGTTTTGTATATGAGACCATGGCCAAAAGCACAGAAACAATAACGTTCACAATTCAACACATGGTAAATGAGAGTAGCACACTAGAGTCTACTTCTCAAAAGTAATCTATTCTTTATAGTGATTCAGAATTGGCTAATGTGATGAGAAATTATTAACACTCAATGAACTACGATCAAATCTTTAGAACATGTCACTAAAAGGTAATATTTATATGATGAGAAACTTGGTAACTGTCTCAGGCTGAGATCCCCAGGAAGCAGACTGAAGTGGGGATTAACAGGCAGGAAATGTATTAAGGGCCCTTGGAATTAACATCTATGGAATGGAAGAGAAGGAAGTAAAATCAGGTTAAAGAAGAAATCAGCTGTTATATAGTCAACAAAGGCTTTAGTCAATCCCAGGGGGGATTCTGGAGCTGGGATGACCAATGGCCCAGTCTTCAGTGTATTAGTTAGATGGTGTTTGTTGGCCAGGGAAGGAAGAAGCCTTTGAGGGAGGCAAGTGAGGCAAATCCTGAAGAGGCTGACCACTGTGAGCACTCCCAGCAGCTAGGGCAGTAAGTCCTTCACTCCTAAATAGGGCTCTGGTTGGGGTATCACAGCACCCATGACAGAGACTAATACAGAATTCTGAAAAAAGAAGAGTTAGATTTTTTTTCCATCAATAATTCCAAAGGACAGGGTAAGGTGAGTATGAGTGACCAACTGGCCAACACCAGTAATTCAGACAGAATTTTTCCCAGAATTTTCCTGTGGAGCAGAATGACAGAATAGTATCTCACAGCAATTTTATCTACAAGTCTTCAATTCTGAGTTTTTTATGTGGAATGAATCCAGCATACAGTTCCCATATATGGTGTTATTTTTCACAAACTTTATATTGATTGTTTTCCTGCTTCTGATCCTTCTACCAATTTAGCTCCCATTTCTTTCCTTAACTCTTCAGTTAGACTTGACACTGAGTCTTATTTTCCAAGCAACAAATATCAGTTCTCCTTTTACTGTTCAAATAGCAAGCAGGAAAAAAAAAAAAGAGTATAAACATTTCTAAAATTGCTAGGGTGTGGATTAAGACATTACAAATAGAGAAACACATAATTACAAATGACCACTGCTTCCCACCAAACTCTTCATGTAAGTTTACCAGAAATGAGGTAACAGATTCTATTATAGGAAAGTATTTAAATCAAGTCAGAGGTATATTTTTTGTTTGGAATATGAAAGACACTGTATTAGTAATTTTTGTATTGTAATATGCCTATGCAACAGAACGAGTTTCCAAAAGAAGAGTAATTTATTAAACAATATGTCACATTGACAAACACTTCAATGACTTTCAATATCTATCAGTGCTATAAGTAACATTTAATCTCACTCTGTAAAAGTGTATTTTGGACTTTCTAAATCATAGGAATTCCCATGCAATTGTTTGACAAATACTTGAGTATTTATTATGCGCCTGGCACTATTCTAGGCAATGGGATAAAATAGTAAAAAAAAAAAAAAAAAAAAAGATTCTGTTTCAATGCAGTTATATCATAGTAATGGAAGGCAAAAAATAAAAACAAGTAATTATGGATACTACTAAAAGGAATAAATAACCAAATCAGTAAACAAATAAAGTTAACACATTAGACGCAGGCTTTGCAAAGAATTTAAGTGAGATGATATGATAGAGGTGACTTCTCTAGGTTGGGTAGTCTGGAAACATCCTTCTGTGGAGTGACTCCTACATTGAATGACAAGAAGGCTTTGGCTCCTCAGTGATCATAGAGAGAGCATTCCAGACATGGATAACATGCAAAGGCCTCAAGGCAGGAATACATTTAACATGTTCAAAAATCAGAAAGAAAACTAGCATGGATTGGAGCTTGGGGAACAAGGACAGAAATGAGAAGCAGTGAAGTGAGAAAACAAAGCAAGGGGCAGATCACTGTGAACTTTGTTTTTTTTTTTTTTTTTTTTTTTGATCACTGTGAACTTTGTAAACTGGAGTAGGTGGAAGAAAAAGAAAATAAATGGAGTGGAAAACAAAAGAAGAAAAGAGTAAACAGATGGAAGAAGTCAAGGAGAAGGGAGGAGGAAAAAAAGAAAGGAAGACAAGACAGCAAACTTTTTGGAGCCATAAAATACTACCTTTATTGGATGCCTGGGTGGTTCAGTGGATGAGCATCTGCCATTGGGTCAGGGTGTGATCCCAGGGTCCTGGGATCGAGTCCCACATCAGGCTCCCCACCAGGAGCCTGCTCTCCTTATGCCTGTGTCTCTGTCTCTCTCTGTGTCTCTCATGAATAAATAAAATGTTTTTAAAATATGCTATTGTCAGAAAGCATAAAATCTGGTTAAGGAGATAAACTCTTCATGTAACAAAAAGACAACCAACAGAATTCTGAGAAAGAATTAAATCAGACTGGGCTGGGGTACTACTGCCCTTGACTGGGACCTTCACAAGAAGTCCCATGACCACAGCATGGCCTTGGCTAGATGTCATGAAAGACATGAGAGGGGAGAAAGGGGGAGAAAGGCAGAAATAATGGAAAGACATTAATCTCAAATCAAGTTATGGGCCACACTCTATGGAATCACAGGCAGTTCACAGTTTTTCAGCCCAACTTTAATTGTGTCTGGCCTCTCAACTACTCTGAAAGTCATGGGTCTTTACCTTATTTTTCTTATTATCTCTATTCCTGAACAAGTTACTCCTGGAAATTATACTTTATTTATTTATTTTTAAAGATTTACTTAGAGAGAGAGAGTATGAGTGGCAAGAGTTGACAGAGGGAGCAAGAGAATCACAAGTAGATGCCACACTGAATGTGGAGCCCAACGTGGGGTTTCATTTCACGACTCTGACATCACATTCTGAGCTGAAACCAAGAGTCAGAAGCTAACTGACCAAGTCACCCAGGAGCCCCCTGGAAATTATACTTTATAGTCATAATTCACATGCGTGTACCTACAAATCTGAAATATAATAAAGCTAGACTCATAAAATCAAGCAAGAGCCATGAAGCTAGAATGTTTTGTCATAGTGGACATGTGATGATTAATATTCAGCAACGTACACTGTTAAACAGAAGGGGCATTTTAGTAAAGTCTCACAGAAGTTAAAAGTAAACACTCTGTGATAGAAAAGATAGTGATTGACAGCTTGCTTATCCTCCATATTTATTGCACAAATTAATAATAAAGAAATTGTTAGAGTCACCTATCGCCTTGATTGAGCTGACATTCACTATTCAACTCTGGAAATATATGAAAATACTTTCATTTCTTATCATTTTATTTTTTTTATTTTTTTTTCATTTCTTATCATTTTAATCTGTTAATTATCTTTGGAATTGTGCTGTCTCTCTTCTGTCTGGTTAGGCAGCTTGGTGCTTTGGAAAGACTACTTGACTAATAATCAAAAGACCTGCACACTAGCCACAATTCTGGTACTTTTTTGACAGTGGAAGAAAAATTAGTAATTTCCATGAAGCAGAAATCAAGTCTGTTTTATTAAGTTCTCAAAACCCATTAAGGACATGGATACAGAAGTTACACAATAAGTATGTGTTGTATGAATAAATGAATGAATGAAATTGCTGAACCTTCTGTACCTCAGCTTTCTCATTGAAACATGGCAATAAGTATACTACATACCTTGACATGTCATTAGAAGTTCCTGAAAAATTAGAACTCATGCAAGAAAATCATTTTTATTATAAGCAGCGCTAAAATTCAAACTCTATTCTCTTGATCTGCAGAATATTGACCTACTTCACAATGGCTCTCTGCAAGCTTCTTAACTGATTTTTCAGGTTAGTTGAAAGGGGTAAAAAGCAGAGATAACCCTTTGAAAGGACTACTATATAACCCATTGTTATTTGTGCTTCATCATCTGTTATTGGAACAGAGCAAAGGTAAGGATCATTTTAATGGTACATAATCCAACAGTCATATGTACTTGGCACTGTTGTGTGTTTTTGTACTTTTATTTGAATAAAGGGTGTCTGGTGTTCTGGTAATCAAACTAAAACAAAGTAATGAAGTCACAGTCACAATATCTGCTTCAGGATTTCCTCCTTGTAAGGTCTCTTAGTTTAAGGTTCCTGTGTCTTAATCCATACAGATTGACATTGCTCTGGATGTGTGTCACCTTTTTCTCCTCTGAATAAAGAAACCTATTTATTTCACAAAAGCCATGGAATAACCTACAAAGTGAATGACATTGAACAAAAAAAACAAAAAAAAAAAATGAAGAAGTCAACATAGCTGAATGGGAGAAAGAGACACAGACAATATCCACACTTTGACTAGTAAGAATTAGATGAGAGCCCTTGGCTACTTCCCCTCTTGCACAAAAGTAACTTTGCTGCCAATAATAGGAGCTATCAGATAGGAAAGCATAGGTTGTTCATTTCCATCTCAATATACTATATAACTGAAGAGTTTCAGCTGCTTTTCTTTAAAATACTCAAGTAATGGAAAATAAAAACAAAAAGAAAACAATAACAGAAACCTCCTTCCAACTACTTTAGACTTGAGGACTGTAGCTAGGTGAAACTAACGATCCTCAAAATAATGTTTACAGTGACTATATTTTGGCTTTGTAATACAGCTCCTAGCTTCTTCAGCACTTGGCCTTAACAACTTTCTGGCTCAGTAGTGTCTAAGACCCCACACAATGCAACAGAAAATCTCCAAGACTGAGACCTTCATGGTATACTAAATTTAATCTGACATTCAGAGTAGACCAAGTTCATTAATTATAAATCCATGCCATCAGGCAATTTAGAGCCACCTTTCTAGTTCATCCATTCAACCAATCTACTGGATTTTCCAGACAACTGGTTACATTAGCCATTCAGCTCTAGTTAAAATCTGCAATAACATCTGAGGCAGTCTAACTATTTGGCTAAATTAAAAAGAAACTTTCATAAATCTTGGGAAAGTTCCTTTCTAACAGATATAAAATCCTGATTGTGGCTATGCTGCTTTAGTAAAGAAAGGGGTCTTATTATGTTTACTATTCCTTTTCCTTGTTGCTCTTTCTTTTTTGGTTATGCAACAAATAGCATATTCATTTTAATAATAAGCCTTGCAAATTCAAGAAGTTTCTCATCCTACTAAGAATGACAAATTTATTGAAAGGCAATAATGTTTTCCTGCATGAATAGCTGCCATTAGTTGCTCAAGATTAAATTAGCCAAAGAATTCTTTCAATGGAAATTAACTGATAATATATGGCACCACTTATGATCTTGGACTATCTACTAGAATGGGGTCAGTACTAACAGCAAAGAAAAACAAGACAAATGCCACACATACTATGAAGAAAATTTAACAATGAAGTACACATCATAACAGCTATATTTTGAATGCTAAAATCATATTTAGCAAAAGACACTTTTTAAACACAAAATATTCACCACTCCTTTTTAAAATGTAGGCCATCATGCTTTTTATTCATTATTTATTATTTGTTAAATTATTTATTCCAACCAACATGATCATATGGGACACATATGCTATAGATACATAGAAATTTAGCATTTTTTAAGGATTCTATTCCATAGGTAGACAAACATATACTGATATTTTCAAGGTTGAACTTAAATAAAATTAGTTCATATTTACTCAGTCCAACACTGACAAATCAAAGAATCTTAACTTCCCTGAACTAGGTTTTGAAATTTTGTCTTTAAAAAAAAAAGATTTATTTATTTATTCATGAGAGACACAGAGAGAGAGAGACAGGGACAGAGACATAGGCAGAGGGAGAAGCAGGCTCCTCTCAGGGAACCCATGTAGGACTCATTCGATCTCAGATCCCAGGATCACTCCCTGAGCCAAAGGCAGGCGCTAAACCACCATTAGTCCTTGAATAAAAGCTTAAAAGTTACTCTATTACTGTATTCATTTTAAGGACAATAAAAGGAGCAGAATTAAATTATTCTAGAGGATTTAGTCATAACTGAAGCAAAAGCCAGGAATGATCACAGGGAAACATTTCTCAGAGGATAATGTAATGATATTACTAAAAGTGTGGGAATCCCTATACCACCTAGATGATTAGGAAAGGGGTTATTAGCTAAGTCATTGTCTGAAACCCACTGAATCACTGGTCCCTTTGAAAAATGATTGGTCATTCTTTTTTAAAGATGGGTTTTTAAATTTAAGAGAAGCTTCAAGCAGCAGAGCTGAAAGATTAAAAGAACGCAGATCTTGCATGGGTCTAGATTTCTCTACTTAGGCAAAGGATTGAGGTAAGATATCGAAATCTTTGTTTTCATAGTTTTAAGAACCCAAATCAGTCAACTCTGCAGGATAATCCACCAAGGTCACCCTAAATGCTTATATAGATTGATAATATGAATTAGGATAGGCGTTTTTACATCTGGAGGACAAAAGATAATATGTTTCCACAGGTTGCACTATTTATCAATATTACAGTTTCATTTTATAATCTCTTTACCTGAGTTAGAAAAATATTGACTCAGTTGCTCAGTTTAAATATATTTTATGTTATTAGACTTTTAAATGAACTTTTATCTGTTATTGGACTGCTATTGTCAGATCTTTATTGTAGTATTTTTACTACTACATTAAATACACATTAAAACTGTTTTCATAATAAAGACCTATTTCACTGACTGTAGTCATGGGCCTCCCATGATCAGAAGAACCCATTTCCTTAGCTATAGAACAGCACAAGGGATGAGGCCATCTTGTTCATTAACTTATTTAACTATATCACATACCACCAAATGAATCATTTGGTCAAGCTAAAAGGACAAACAAATAATTCTGGTTTTTATAAACAGCTGCTCTGAGAAAAAGAATAGGTTCTGTTACAGATATTTATAAATCTGCCTTTTTAATTTTAAATCCTAATATATAAGTATTTACTATAGAATTCACTCAACTACTCTTCTGACTGAACAATACCAACGAATTATTGTTACCATGATTTTTACATAGAGGGTCTATTTAAAGCTCAATTTCACAACTTATTTTCTAGATATTTCATCTGAAAATGAAAACCATAATTCTTCTTGGGCTACTAGGAGCCACAATGTCAGCCCCAGTAAGTGATTTCATGGTACAACTAAAATCATCGTGTGAAACCTTTAACAAATCCTCTTTGACCATCTCATTTTTTTAATTATTTTTTAGCTTATCCCACAGCGCCTTATGTCTGCAAGCAACAGCAATGAGGTTAGTTTCAATACCTACAACAATCTCTCCATTTTGTTTTTGTTTTTTAAGGGAACCCAGTGCAGAAGAGACAAAAACACTTATTCGCTAGCTCTCTCTCTCTCAAATAAATAAATCTTAAAACCTGGGAAGGGGGGCCTGAGTGGTTCAGTTCGTTAAGCAAGGCAAGCATCCAACTCTTGATTTCAGCTCAGGTCACAATCTCAGGGTCATGAGATAAAGCCTCACCTCAGACTCCACTCTCAGTGGGGCGTCTGCTTGAGATTCTCTCTTCCCTTCTCTCTCTCCCTCCCCTCATGCTCTCTCTCTCTCCCTCTAAAATAAATAAATAAATCTTTTTTAAAAAAAGAAAAAAAACCTTTGTTAATTTATCCTGCATTCCTATCCACTAGCTCTTACATCCAAATGCATTTCCAGTGCTCATGTTTATTTGGTATACCAGGTTATTTCTGGAATATTATTTTGCTCCCCATGTGACTGTAAACTCTTTAAAGGCCGAGACAGTGTCTCGTATATCTTTTTATTCTAAGAGCACCCAATATAGGTGTATAGAGGTGTTTAACAGCTTAAAAATTACTGACTAAACCACTGGAATGGGCTGAAGTTGTGCAATCTCAGACCCAACAGGGGAGAGGTAGTTAAATTCCAATCTCTAATCACTGTAATTTATACAAGCCTAGTGAGAAAATACCCCTAGCAGGAAACTGATGGATCAGCCCTGGCTTGTTCTATATTTGTAGTAAACTTTGTTCTTAATAGTTTTAGCATGTGTAACCATCTTGTTTTCATATCATCTTTCCTTTTCCAGTTACTTCTGAATCTTAATAATGCTCAACTTCAGCCACTACCATTTCAGGTACCTTGATAATTATTTTAAGAATATCTGTCAACTGCTTACTTCTTACAGTACTTTGTAGAGAACAAAATGTTTCCTGATTTCATTTCTGAAATTTCCATTTTTAAGGTTATAGATTTATCCCATATATTCTAATGACCATTTGTTTGAAAACAAAAGTAAACGCTGTAATCTGATTAACATTTATTTATTGAAAACTTGCTAAGTGCCAGGCACAAATTCTCACAACTGTGAGACAGTTAAATGAACTATTTATACAAAGTCATACTCAGCTGTTAAAAAATATATATATTTAAAACCAGTCTGGCAACTGCAGAAAGCACACTCGTTATCCACTTGATTCTGCCCCATATTTTTTATGACCACTGGGAATTTAGCATTGTTCGTGCTATTTGCACAGCTCATATGCGCTAAGATGCTGTCCTTTTTTATAAGGCAGCAATGGGATTACAGAAATTATTTCATTTTGGATTTTTCTTCCTCAGGACTGATTTTAAATTCTTTTTGAAATGAAAGATAAATGCTTCCTTTCTGTTATGTCCTTCCAGGGCCCATTTAACTCATGGATTCCTCCTTTCTCTGGGATTCTACAACAGCAGCAGCAAGCTCAAATTCCAGGGCTCTCGCAATTCTCTTTATCAGCTCTTGATCGGTTTGCTGCACTGTTCCCAAACCAAACACCTTTCCCAGGACGGGTTAGTTTTGCCCAAGGAACCCAGGTGGGACAGCAGGACCCCTCACAGCCTCAAACACCACCACAGACCCAGCAGAGCCCTAATCATGTAAGTTGGGCCTCTCCCATCCTGTTGTTCTGGGGAGAGATAACACATGTTGGATGTGAAAATGAGTAGGAATCAGTTTTGAAATAAGACAACAGTTAATGAGAAAATTTATTCTCATAATTTGTTCTACCATCACTGAAAGTACTTTATCTTTTCTGATTTCTACATGAAAAGTACCATTTAAATCAGCTATTCTATTGTAGCCACAAATCAAAAGTGTTAAAAATATGTCTTAGAAAAGATAATTAGGGAAATTTAATCTTTAAAGAAGAAACAATTTACATTAATGATATACATATAATAGATAACCTTCGTTGTCATAAAAGTATTTAATAAAAATTATAAATGTGTATGGCTAGGTGTAAGAAAAAGCTCTGGAATTTTATGTTAAAAGGTCAAATATAACTGGGGTGTCTGGGTGTCTCAGCCAGTTAGGCATCCAACTCTTGATTTCAGCTTAGGTTGATCTTAGGGTCGTGAGGTCCATGTGTGGAGCTCTGTGCTGAGGGTGTAGCCAGCTAAGATACTCTCTCCCTGGGGATCCCTGGGTGGCTCAGCGGTTTGGCACCTGCCTTCAGCCCAGGGCATCATTCTGGAGTCCCGGGATCCAGTCCCATATCAGGGTCCCTGCATGGAGCCTGATTCTCCCTTTGCCTGTGTCTCTGCCTCTCTCTCTCTCTCTCTCTCTCTCTCTCTCTCTCTCCCTCTCCCTCTCTCTGTCTCCCATGAATAAATAAATAAAATCTTAAAAAAAAAAAAGGATATTCTCTCCCTCTCCATGTGCTTGGGCACTCTCATTCTCTCTCTCAAAAAACAAAGTCAAGTATAATTTTTTATGCCTTTTTTGGCAGGTTATGCCCTATGTGTTCTCCTTCAAAATGCCTCAAGAACAAGCACAGGTAAATGAATAGAATACTATCACTCCTACAGAAAAGATGGCTATATATACTATCTAATGCTTTCTTTTATATTTGAGAATATGTATACTATCCAATGCTTTCTTTTATATTTTATCTCTGACTCCTATAGCACAGCTATGAAAACTATTATCATAATTATATCATAATCATAATTATCACTGTCTAATACCGCTATTGCGAGGCTGGCATCACTTTGTTAATGTTAGGCTCACTTAATAACTCCTGAAGGAAGGACAGCTAAGGAGAGTCCCCAGAACCCCTGAGTTTCTGAAGCATGACTGCATTGGGAATTAAGAGCTCACTAAGCTGTAAGTCATGGTCCCTTTGCATGACATTTGTACTGGCATTTGGAAACTCAAGAGAAATACCATGAGCTGACTTTGCCCCACCCTACATTTCTTTCAAAGAGAGATGCATTAAACTGATAAAATATGATGGAGGTATGAAACACTTGCCACATTATTTGGTAGTTAGAGCATTCTGCTCAAAACATTTCCAGGTTCTTTTACATTTTCAATTTAATTTCATATTACAATCAAATGGTGGTGATTTCCATTAAATAAGAGACCTGAAAAAATGAATTCCAACTAGTGTGATCATGAGAGTAAAATGGAAAACCCTCTCAAGATTAGTTTCACTTAATTGACTTTATAATAGACTAGGTTCAAAGAAATAGGGACATGGATAAATTATTCACCAGCAGAGTACTGATCATTTCATAAAAGATTACACCACTTGGTTCTCATGTAATCATAATTATGTATTTTTGTTCCATGCTCATTATAAAATAAAAGTTACTCCTAGACATTACGTCATTCTATGCCAGAGCATTTAGAGAGGTAGGTATATGGTAAGTGGGATTACTTCATTTTAAGGATCAAGGAATTAAATCTAAATGAGATTAAATTCCCAATCCTGATGCAAGTAAATAGCTGAGTTGGAATATAATTCTTCATCCTTCCTTTAACCACTAAACCAATGGCTCTCCACCCTGGCTTTGCATTAGAATCTCTGGTGTAATTTTGAAAATTACAAATGCCTAGACCCTACCCACACCTAATGAATCAGACCTGATGAGTAGGTCACAAATATGATTATCTACTAAAATGCTGAAAAGGCGATTTTAGTTCTTAGCCAGAAGTAAAAATCACTGCATAAAATGTACTTCTCAAACCATAGTTGTTTTTTTAACTCTTATGTTTAATATAGTCTCTTAATTATGCAAGGAAACAAAACGTACTAAACTCTATGTATGTACTAAGATCCTCATTTTCTATAAACACATATGTATGTTTAGACACACAGGCATAAATGGAAGCCAATACATGATAATATGGGTGGTAAAGTTGCAGGTGATTTCTTTTGTTCCTTGTCCATTTCTGGATTTTCCAAATACTCTAAAAATGCTATGGATTATCTTAATAAAATGGAGATTATTAAAATCAACAAATTATTGAGGATTCACTCATTATCAAAGAACTTTTTTTTAAAGATTTTATTTATTTATTCATGAAAGACACAGAGAGAGAGAGGGAGAGACACAGGCAGAGGGAGAAGCAGGCTCCAAGCAGGTAGCCTGATGTGGGACTTGATCCCGGGACTCCAGGATCACACCCTGGCTCAAAGGCAGGTGCTAAACTGCTGAGCCACCCAGGGATCCCCTCATAGAACTTTTAATACCATTCCTATAGAATACTGATTCTCAAAAAATATAGGGAAAATGTCCAGTAAGTCAGACATGACTTCTTAGGTATTCACAAAGTAAACTATACGTAAAGTTTGTATATAAAGTACACAATTTGTGTACAAAGTCCAAGGTGCCCTTTCTTAAAAGCATATTATTTTACTACTTCTTTAATGTGTTTGACCAAGCAACCTTGAAACAAAGTCCAGTGTCATGTGCAATATGAGTTATTTCTTAAGTTTGACAAGGACAGCTTCATGAATTATTTTGTTTTAGATACAAATCTTTGTTACTAGATATAAAGCAATTTTAAAATAATACTGACATGAGAAGATATTTTTTAAAGGTCTATGCTGATCTAAAGGAAGCTCTCATCTACTTTTCTGTTTACAAATAGATGCTTCAGTACTATCCAGTCTACATGCTCCTACCCTGGGAGCAATCTCAACAAACAGCCCCACAGTCACCTCCACAAACAGGACAGCAGCAATTTGAGGAGCAGGTACTACTGTTTGATTTTAGTCTGAGAATAGAGGAGATATGGTAAATGTTCAAAGAGACTATATGAGTATATTTACAGCAAAAGCTCATCAGCCTGAACTGATGGTCACAAAAAGATATAGTGTGTTCTGCTCACATATCACTAATTTGGAAAGACTTGAAGGCTGGATTTTAAAAGAATGAAGTCAGTGAGTGGACTTCAGCAAAATCAGAGACCAAAAGATGAATCATCTTGGAAAAATTCTAACTTTTAAAAAGCTATCAGCATCCTTCTTGTTCTATTTACATATGGTTATCATTAAGAAAAAATTGTTCCCATGGTGGAAGGCACCCATGATCACTAGATACAATTAGATAACCTTAATACTGAATTTTGTGGAATTCTAGAATTCTAATATAATTTCCGGTGTGGCCCATACATAACTAGATTTCATTTAGTTAGAATGGAAAAAAATTGAATAGTTTATCACCACTCTAAAACCAAATTAGAGAAAACTGACAATTATGCTTCAAGTGACTGGTAGTAGTAATTCTAATTAATTTGTATTAATTTAAAGACAAAAGGAGAATTTTATTTATTTTTTATTTTTTATTTTATTTATTTATTCATGAGAGACACAGGGAGAGAGAGAGAGAGAGGCAGAGACAGAAGCAGAGGGAGAAGCAGGCTCCATGCAGGGAGCCCAGCGTGAGACTCGATCCCGTGTCTCCAGGATCATGCCCTGGGCTGCAGGCAGCACTAAACTGCTGAACCACCTGGGCTGCCCGAAAAGGAAAATTTTAACCTAGAAATCATATGGTATTAAAAGGATGCTTGGTAATTTAACAATAACCTTTACCACCTAGAACATATGAACTTTAAAAAAGGATTTAATATAATATAAAAATATATATAATTTTAAGTAATAATTTATTATAGACTTATGACAAAAATCATCACAGCAAATCTAACATATTTTCCAAAAACCTGACAGATGCCATTCTATACTCAGTTTGGATATGTTCCAGTACAAGTAGAACCTGTAAGTAATGCACACTTTTCATTTAAAAAACAACTAACTTTTGAAACAACTTGCTGTATAACGTGTTAAATCTATCAGTGCCCTTCAGACAAAAACCATCAGGAACACACCTATAGTTGAACAAAATTGGATTTATCTACTCATTGCAATGAGGGAGGACCCACGTGGGGAGCTGTGGGGTGTCTCAGTAGGATGGTGACTGGCTGTTCAAAGGGCCTGGGCTTCTGTCAGGGATTTTGGGGAGAGTTCAAGGAGTAATGGTTCACTCCAAATCGAGTATTCTCAAGAAGTGATGGACAATTGTATGGTTGGTAATTAAACAATTCTTACCTAGAACATAAGAACAGAGGGAGGCAAAGACTCCCTGATTGGTGACGAAAGGAGGGTTACTCAGATTATCCAGGATATGAGGATGGCTGCTATTTTTTTGGCTTGCATAGTGACCTTGCTTTAGACAAGATCACAAAGTGGGTTTTTTTGTCGCACTTCATCACGTGCAGACATGACTCTGTCTGATGTTGATATTCTGTAGGATTGTTAATGTTTGACAGAACTCCAGGGCCTAGCAGAGAATGTCCAGTAAACTCCCAACAGCACAAGCAGAGTTGTGTGTCTTATGTCAGGAGCTCCTTTTTCTCAAATCTAAATGATTATTTTTGTTTTTAAGAAACTAAAATTGAAGAAGTTGGGAATAGTGTGACTGCCTTGGATGCAAAACCCACAGATTTTATAGATGAAAAACTTAGACTTTTTTCAACTTTCCAATGTTACAGGTTATGCCAGGAGGACAGCAGCAATTAGCCCTAGATCCCGTCCTAGGCACAGCTCCTGAAACTGTTGTAATGGTAAGATCCCGTACCTCACTGTGCTGGCTATCAGAGATCAGCAACTGGCAGCCTACAGGTTCCTGCACTATTGTTCATCTTAACGGACTTTATTATTGTTTTTCCATCAACAATTATTACTCCTTCCACCTATAATCTCTTATCGGTCAAGATTCAATTTACTCAGTTCATCAATTATTCACTACTTTATATCAGATACATTCCCAGGAATTAAGAGACATCCACATTTGATGATACACATTTATAGTCATTCTATGACAGATTATAATCTAAAAGATTAATAAATCATTTACTTCCTAAATCAATGTTTTGCCTTGCATCTCAATCCTGTTGCTTTATAGTCTTCCTAATTTTGATCTTGTATTTGAACCTGTAACCACTTTGTGTTCTTTCTGATTCTCCATAGCCAGCAGGAGTGATACCATACTTACGAAAAGAAGTGATAAACTTTAAGCATGCCAATGGAGGAATTTTTGTTCCTTCAACCTCACAAACACCCAGCACTACAAATTATTTTGCTCCTGCTATTGACCCAACTATTACCCCAGAGTTGATGGAAAAGAAGGTAATCAAAGATTTGTTTTATGTAAGAAATTGTTATCTAATAAAAAAAGAACTTGTTATCTAATAGAAAATATAAAGTTACTGCTTAATTTATAAGATTCAGTCATAGAAATAGTGAGAGTTAATGATATAGTAAAATAAATGGTCTTTACCTTGAATAGGGAGGTCAATAATTGATTATTAAGAATCAATTAATTAGAATGTAATTTAACTTTGATTTAATAAGAGCTTCTTATGAATGTCCTTTTCTCACTAGGCCAAGACTGATTACTTAAAGGAACCGTAAGACACTGTCTTAATCATTCAGAGTTTTTGGTAAGTATCTGCCAAAAGGCATGCACTATGTTACAGGACACATCCTAAATTAAAAGAGAAAAAAAACAACTGTCAGGGGAACTATTGAAGAGGTCTTACCAAAATGAAACAACAATAACAAAAATTAGTGATTATATAGTTCTACAAAGCTAATAAGAATTGTGGGACTTTAGTAATTCTTTTTAAAGATTGGTTGATTGATTGATTGATTGATTGATTGATTTGAGGGGGAAAGGGGGCATAGGAAGAGAATCTCAGGCAGACTCCACACTGAGCCCAGATCCCTATGCAGGGCTCATTGTCATGACCCTAAGATCATGACCTGAGACAAAATCAGAAGTCTAACAGACTGAGCCACCCAGGCACCCCAGGACTTTAGCAATTTTTTAAAAAATAAAAATAAATTTCTTAGAATCACGTGTGCCTATGCAATAAATTTGGTATAAACTCTGAAAACACAAATAGTAAATATACTAGGTCCATGTAAAACACATTCTACAAACACAATGTAGAGCCAATTCTCCTAAATCATCACTTTACCTTGCAAACTAGAAGTTGTCACAATGCCAGTATATCTGTATTAGACTGGAATGAAATAAAGTCTCAAAGTGATAAGAAAAATTGCACAATCACATGGCAATTGAAAATTCCATGACTCTCATATCAAACACAACGTTAATTAACTACCTGTCTTAATGGGCTGGTTGGCTGTGAGGCACATGGGTATTTGATAGAAGGGGAGGCTAGGATAGCACCAAGAAGTAGAAAATATGCACTAAGAAGCAAATAATTTGGCCTGAAGGGAAAAGTAAAAGGTAAGAGTGTTTTGAAATATCCTTGTTGCTGCCTATGAGTCTTTGTTGATTCCTTCTTCTATGAAAAATGAACCTCAGCATTCTTCAGTTAAAAAAAAAAAAGTCTATAAAAGTACAGAGTGAATAGATTATCACCTCTTTGGAAAAGTCTCTCTTCTGTGACATTTTGTACAATACAAGTCAATTCAAGTTATTTAATCAGAAATACTAGGATTTCTGTATAGTGTGACCTTCATTCTATGTGACAACAGTGCCAGAAGTAAAGTTTTCTAGTTTTTATTAAGCATTTTGGAAAATATCTAGGAAGTGTTCCAGAAAACAGTCTAATGGCATTAAAATGCACTCTTATCTTATTTTTCAGAGAAAAAGTTATGGCAGTGCCTCGGATATCATTTTAGGCCATTTGATTCCTCGATGCTAACATCAGTTCTTTGAAATATACAAAATACTCTTCTCTTGAAATTCTTTTTACTTATAGTTTTACACTCTTTAAGGAAATCATAGAAAATAATACAATCATATAAGTCTTGTCTTTATAAAATTATGCTTCATTTCAAATATCCTATCACTGTATAATCTAGAAAATAACAATGAAAATAAAGCTAATAAAGATGGATCAACTAGATCATTGTATTTGTAATGTATTAAAGATAGCTCTGGAAAATGAGAATAAAGATACGTTGTTGTTGGATTTACGAGTGTGGTGATTGTGACTAATGAACTAAAGTATGTACCTTTGACATACCATCTTATTATTACCCCAGGGCCCATTCAGCTAGACTCCTGATGCACTTCTCCTTAGAATCAAAATTATCTGGTGGCAGATATCACGAAGTGCATGCTCCCAGTGAGACACAGCTAATAGAGAGATGGCTATTCTCACCGAAAAAATAGATCCCTAATATGTACGCTGGTTTGAGGAAGCATCATTCTGTACAGAATAGGGCACAGATTTCAGATTCCATCAGATCTCATTTTCATGTGGTTTTGAGCCTTCAGCAAGTCTCAGTATTCCCAGGTGTAAAATAGAGATAACAATACCTATCTTTTAGTACTTGTGAAGATACTACATACACATATATACATACATGTAAGATACCTGGCCATACAAAGTACTCAGAAAATGTAAATTTTTCTCCTTTAACTTGTGACTATGGAAGTACTAATTTCTCAGCTTTGGAGCTTCAACTGAAATTCTGAGAAAACTGGCATTTAATATGCTTTACATACTTGTATGTAGGTGTGTGCTGACATGTGTGGGGGGTATGCACACAGAAAGAAAGTCGAATGTATAAATGAGTGAATACATGAATGTTAAGCATTAGGTGGTTTAAAACAAATTTGGTTAATATTCTAGGCTTTAAAGTTGATCAAAATTCCTAGAATTATACCTTCTCCAGAATTTAGTGACATTATGACTCTGAAAACTGCTACTTTCCCTATGGAAGAGCAACCCAATAATCACCTATGCTATTTTCATCTTATTTTTTCTCCTTTTCCCCTAAATTGGTGAGTTGGATATAACTCTGGGTGGCTAACTGATCTTTTAATATTGGACATGACATTCAAGATTCACACATCAAGATGTCTGCTAAAGCAAGTATTCAGCACTTAGGGACATTGTGTCCCAAAATTCCGAGAGTTCACAAGGTCACTGAAAAAAATTGCATGAAGTGATTCATGCTGAGGGTTTAAAAAACATTCTGGAACATAGCACACATTCAATCTCTTTAAGGAGGAGGAGAAAGAAGACAGAGACTAAAGAGAAGAGATGAGCACAACATAGCTATTCTGTTCAAGGGTGCAGTGAAGAGAAGCAGGACTCAGGGAAAACTGAAAAACTCTAAGCATCAAACTAAAATCAAGTTAAGAGTTCTGCAATATCATGGGTTACAATAATAAGCACTGAAAATATGAGGTGGCATCCAGGTCATTAAGGGCCCAAATAGAACAAAAAGCAAGAGGAACTTGCCCCTTTTTTCTGCCTCACTCCTTGAGCTGGGACATCGCATTTCATCTTCTCTGCTTATTGAGCTGGGACTTCTAGCACAGGTTCTCCTGGTTCTCGGGCCTTCGGACTGAAGCTGAATTACACCATCAGCAATCCTGGGTCTCCAGCTTGCATATGGCAGATTGTAGGACTTCTCAGCCTCCATATCATGAGTCAACTCCTCATAATGAATCTCAACAAAGATATACAGATACAAACACAGATATATAGTTCACCCTTGAACAACATGAGGGTTGGGGTGCCAACCCCCCACACAGTAGAAAATCCACATATGACTTTGACTTCCCCAAATCTTAACTACTAATAGCCTACTGCTGACCAGAAGCCTTACTGATAACATAAGTAAGGCATATTTTGTATGTTATTGTATTGTAGTTATTGTATTCTTACAATAAACAACAGAAAAGAAAATGTTATTTTAAAAATCATAAGGAAGAGAAAATACAGTTACAGTACTACTATAAAACAACCCACATTTAAGTGGACCCACACAGTTCAAACCCATGTTGACTGAGGATCTGCTGTAGATATAGAAAACAGATATGTTATACTGGTTCAATTTCTCTGGAAAACTCTTACTAAAACACTTTGGATTCTTTTGAATATTTAATAATTTTTCATTGTATGTTGACTTTGTAAATGATAAATAGAAGAGACTGCATTTTGTTGCATTCTTCCAAAGAATGTTGCATTTTGTGCTAACATAATATGGTGGAGGATCCACACTGGTCTTGTGGAAGCTTTTTTTTTAACTTATTCATATATTCATTTCACTTTTAACTTCAGTGTAACTAAGTCCTATCAACATGGCCTTTATACCTATGGGTTGCCCTTCTGGTACTTGAATAGAAAAGTTATCATATTTATCAAGCTCCTCTAAGTTGATGGAACTCTAATTCCTAACTCAGTCTCCACGGCATTAGGAAGTTGCTGAAATCTCTACTGTGCTCTTAACTTTCCAGCTATTGTTTTTCCCTGGAATCCTTGATGTCGTGCTTTGCGTAGGCATATTTTAGTAGTCAGCCAAGAATTTGGGAAGACTTTAAATATCTATTTTGAGGTTTCCACCTCAGACAGTCCCTCTATTATGGGACCTCCCCACTCTGACATCCCCAAACTCTGTCCTCTGATATCTCAGGGACTATCACTTCCTCACTGAGGAAGCCCCCACCCCCATACCCTGCAGATGAAGAATGTCTATAAGGGAAAAGTAATATAAATGTAGATTTCACCTTTCTTGCTAGAGTTTAATTTCCTTAAGTTTCTGCCTTTGGTCACTCACCATTGCTTTCCAACCGGTGTTTTTCATATTATGTCCAGAGTTTATATAATTGTATTAGCAGGAGGTTTATGTCAATATAAACTTTTCTGTCACAGAACGTGAAAGTCTGTATTCTGAATATTTTCCTTATAAGTATCTTTTGAATAATTTATCTTCACTGTGTCTACCTTTCTGAAGGCCATGCTCATCTTTTATGAGGATTAATATATTACCACCTCCATATATGTTCACCCTAAAACAGAGTGATCATTCAAAAATGGAACTTTGACCATGCTGGCCCCTTGCTTAAAACCATGCAATACCCTCTCATTGGGTTCTGCTTTAACACCAAACTCTTTTAATTGTTTTAAAAGATTCATATTATTTGGTTCTGCTAATACATCAGTCATAAACCCTTTGATCATTACATTCCAACAAAGTAACTCCTTTACATATAAAATATTCTGCGAACCCTTGATATCTGAAATTTTACACTCTGAACCTCTGCCTGGAACATTATTACTCCTCATTCCTTTCATTTTCATATAATATCATTTCTTAGGTCTTTACTTTTTCTGGTATATTCTTTCATAAATCACTTGTATTAACCTGAATGCCTGTTTTATAGTTCTATAATGCCCATATTCCCTTAGTCATTTCTGTTTACTTGTATTTTCTAATAAGCTATCAGTTCTAGTAAGGCATTAATAGTGCCTTTGCTACTGAGTACTATAGAGCGATTTCCATAGTGCCTTATAGTTACAGGAAAAGAAATGCCTAATAAAATAGTAAGTTAATGACTATAACTCAGTTTGAACACAACCTGGTTCTCTCCAACAATAATTTCATAACTTAAATAGTAAGAGCCAACAGCTGAGAAGTCCCGTTTACTAATTCTCCAAAAAAATAAGACATGAAAATGTCACCAACATACTTTGTATATCAATCATATCAATTTCTATTAAGAATCCTGTATATTTGATAGGTCTTAAAACAGTTTTTAGCATGTGCCTTCAAAAGTGTCCAATCATAAAAAAATATTTTTGTGGCTGATCCAAAACTTCCCTTGCTCAAATCAAAATGTATTATCTTTTTGAAAATACAGTTACTATTTCAAGTATATAAAATTAAAAGACTATCTTTGTTATATATTGTAGCCTTATGTCCAAAGGAGTTGGAATGTAACCTCTTCTGATATAAAAACAGTTTTTAAAATAACAGATTATATAACTATTTAAAATCTCTACAGCTGCCTTGGAATTCACTAAGTGAATTTTCCCCTAATTCATTTCATGTTACTTATGTTATGGTTAGGAACTAATCCTTCATTCCAGTTATGCAGTTTACTAGATTTGTGATCTTAAGTATCTAACTTTTTGTTGTTTTCTTTCTCTTTTTTTAAGAGCTAAACTTCCAAGCTGCACTTTCCCAATCTGTAAAATGGGGATAATTACATAGTTTATCCCATAGAGCTATTGTAGATATAGCATATTTCATGTAAAGCATTTGTTAGCTTCTAGCACATAAGCATTTTTGACAATGTTACCCTTAGTAATGTAAACTAATAAAACATTTTCTAGCTTATACTAGAATCAAAATGATCCTTTAGGATCCTAGTATAATTAGAATCTCTATTAAATATAAAAGGCTTCTCATAGTTTAATAATTCAAGGATAAAAATAAAAGGGGGAAAATTCTTGAAATTCTGGACCATACATGATGATCAGATATGTACCTCAAAGAAACTAGCAGTTCAAATTCAAAACTTTTGATTTCAATACATTGCTATAGAAAATATAATTTTTATTTAAACTTTTAAGCTAGGAGGTAAATAGGAAAAATGTTGTTACTGTTCTTTTAATGCTGAATAAATGGGTGGTTATAAAAGGTTAAATGATGTGTGAAGTAAGTGGAGAGGCATGATTCAGATCCTGGCTCCAGACTCTAACTGGACACTTTCTTAATCTCTGCATGAAAAGCATGTGTCAGGGAAAAATGTCTATTCAGAAGTAACCACAGGCAGTATCTACAGAGCTCTGTACAGAGCAGGGTAATAACACCGTGTTTAGGTTCTATGCATTTTAGAAAAAGTGTAATACTGCATAGGAGATCATTAATTTTTAAATTTTGTATTTAACCAATATTAGTTTGATTTTGAGAAAATAAGCTACATATTTTGTAGAGGGAAAGGGAAGTTTTTGGAACGGGCTACATATATATATATATATATGTATGATGTATATACATATATATATATGTATATATGTATCATATATATATATGATGGAATATGGCTATTTCCATCATTTGAGTCATGTGAATAATATCGAATTATTAATAGAATTTTGTATAAAATTTAAATTATGCTGATAAAACCATGTCTCAAGAGTTTAGGGACAGTTAATAAATGGAGATTTTTAGCTATTGGGCTTTGGGTTTCAAGCTATAGTATGACTGATAAAGAGCACAAGAAATATCCAAAGCAACTTCTGATGAGACTAATTTGTTCACTCAATAAGTATTTCTTAAGCACATAATTAGTGCCATGGTAAACTAGGCCCATTCCAGGGAAAGTGTGGTGGTCATGGCGCTGTCTGGCCATGACTCTGGCACTTGCTGGTGCTGACTCCAGGCATGAGAACTCTATGATCACCTTCCTTTTTAACTACCGGAAGTTAAATGTGTCATGGACATTGTGGAATTGACAACCACTCAGATTCTACAACATTGACATCTAACTTTTTTCTTTTGCAGGAACCCACAATCACTAAGGACACTTCTAGTTTGAATATATAACATTTACAGGGGCTTTGGAGATAATTCATATTGATTTGCAACCTTTCTCTTAGAAGGAAGATGTTACAGACTTTTTTTAAATTAAAAATTCCTCCTGAACACTGAATATGTATGCAACTTTATTAAAGGTTAATTTCTCACAGTTTTCAATGACCAGGAAAAAAAAAAGACTAGAAAGTCCTGAAGAATGTGCATGTATTGAATTTCTACAAACTTTGTCAGCCACAAGATGCGGAACAAGGTATTTCTGCTCTCTTACTGAGTTAATCCACTGATAAGGCTTCCCATAGTGTGGCTTAAAGTGTACATTCCCTTACCACGAATTCTAATCCTTTAATGAGAATAAGCCTATGGGTCCTTTTTTTTTTTTTGATATATAACATCAACTGTTAAACCTGTTCCGGTAGGTATTCTCATCTCCACTTACCACCTCATCTGAGTATTATAATTGAAAAGGCACAGAGAGGTCATCTAGCCATTCCAAGATCCCCTCTGCTATACTACAGCCTGTAGTCACTCCAACATCTCCTTGAATACCTGGAGATAAGTTTTTTTACCTTTTAAAAAGTTTTTCCTTACAGATTATTTTTAATATTTTTTGAAGTATAATTGACATATTAGTATCAGGTATAAATCTAATGTTTCAATATTTGTATACACTGCAAGATAATCACCGCAGTAAGTGTAGTTTCCCCATCCCCATATTAACTTATGCAGTATACCGTGCGGTATTATTGACCGTAGTCACTCTGCTGTACATTACATTCCCATTACTTATTTTATGACTATAGGCTTGTGCCTCTTGATCCTCTTCCCCCATTTTGCCCATCCTCCAATCCTCCTCTCTGGCAACCACCAAATTGCTCTGTACATCAGTTATTTTGGTTTTATTTGGTTTTGTTTGTTGGCTTGATTTGTTTTTTAGATTTCACACATACGTGAAATCACACAGTATTTGTCTTTCTCTGCCTGACTTGTGTCAGCATAATACCCTCAAGGTCCATCTATACAAGATTTCTTTTTTATGGCTAAGTAGTATTATTCCATTGTGTGTGTGTGTATCACATCTTCTCAATCCTTTTCCATCAATGGACATTTAGGTTATTTTCATATTCATATCTTGATGTATTCATTTTCTTCTGCAATCTGAGTACCCCAAAAATAAATCTAAGCTCTCTTTCACATGATGGCCTGTCTAGCTTCTGATGGCCACTCACGACCTTTTTCTGGGGAAAACATCCTAGTTGCTCTTCCTTGGGTTACTCTTGCCCTTTGAAGGACACTCACATGCTGAAGATATTGCAGAGGGATTTTTGTATATATAATTTTTGTTCTTTTAGGTAAAGGTGTTTTCTGTTTATTAGATTTTGTCATTTGAATTAAGATTTAGCACGTGGAAGTAACAGCAGCTTCTATGGCCTGAATTCAGCCAGAATTACAGCTTGTTAGAGCTTGGTGAGTTGGTGTGGAGGATGCAACCAGAAAGAGTAATTATTCCCTCCTGATACTGCTTGATTTCAAAATTCCACTACTTACATTCAGATTTAACTAACATATTAAGCCCCTATCCAGTTCCAATTACTATGTAATGTGCTTTCCCATACCTTTAGCTGAGGAACCTGATTATCTAAAGAACCTTGAGTATGCTTAGCAGGAAGATGTCTCACTTAGTCAAAACTTCAGCTCTGGTGCTCATAAAACTATCATTTATGAAGTCAGACACCATGATGAGTGTTTTTATACATTTCATTTCACTTCATTACTGGTTCCAGAGATACTTATTTTTATATTCATTTTTTTAAAAGATTTATTTTAGAGAGAATGAGAGAGCAGGGGGAAAGGCAGAGTGAGGAGAAGAGAGTGAATCTTAAGCAGGCTCATGCTCAGCATGAAGCTGACATGGGGCTGGATCCCTGGATCCTGAGATCATGACTTGAGCTGAAATCAAGAGTCAGATGCTGGGATGCCTGGGTGGCTCAGTGGTTGAGCGTTTGCCTTTGGCTCAGGTCGTGATCGTGGGGTCCTGGGATCGAGTCCACATCGGGCTCCCCTCATGGAGCCTGCTTCTCCCTCTGCCTATGTCTCTGCCTCTTTCTGTGTCTCTCATAAATAAATACATAAATAAAATCTTAAAAGAAATAAGTTAAAAAAAAGAGTCAGATATTTAAATGAGCCACTGAGGTGCTTCTTAATATTCTTTATTTTCTTAAAATTACAACACTACCAAACATGCTTTCCAATAGGTTACAATCAATACCAATAGGATATTTACAAAATATTTTAATTATGGAAATTTAAGTTTAAAAAAAATAAGAGCATAGGGCAACATTATGTGAAACAAAATGCTCTGAATATATAAGACACAAAAATTGAAAAGAAACCACAAATAGATGTATTTGGTAGCCACTCATCTGAAGTTTTGATGAAACTGTTAATGTTGCTTATTCCCCAATTTCAACATGTTGTGATACTTGATGAGTCAACCAAGTAATAACTGATCCCAGGGAGAGGCCTTCAAGCCACAAGTTTCTCCATTCCATTCACCTCTGAGTCTATAAAATAGCTGTAGTATTCCTGGGCCAGTCACTTCTCATTTCTTACAACATCCAAGAGAAGGAACGGGTTGCAAAATTTGAGGTAAGAGAGGTCTCAAATATTGTAAACTAAAGTAGATAGATAGATAGATAGATAGATAGATAGATAGATAGATAGATGATAGATAGATGATAGATAGATAGATGATAGGTGATAAATAGATAACAGACATATACTGTCAAATGTCGAAATTAAAATTATTGAGACTGTCTCACAATGGTTACTTGAATTTGTAAGCTTAGTAATTAAATAATCATTGTGGGTATCATGCTTTATCACTGTACACCTGACAGCACCTATTATAATGCTTCATGCTTAAAATTTATTCTTTGTGTTTATTTATGTCTGTGAGGAATGTATGTTGTGCATGTGTGTAATATTGCCTATTCTTCCAGTTTTCTTATAGAATTCTGAACTTCACTGGAATTTTAATTCCTTTTCTCATTATAATTATAACATCATCTGGTATTTTTTTAATCCCAATTTGAATTTTGATCAATATGATCAAAAATAAAGACAGAGCTCAAAACTTGATTACATTTTTTCTTTTATATTTTATTTTTCTGTCTGATATTTAGGAAGCATTAAGAGGTGATGAAATCCCCAAATCACCTCGAAGCCACCCCAAAATAATAATAATATGAGCAACTGATATTTTCCTGAATGTGAAAGTTTAAATTAAATAATCTTCAGAAAATTTTGTAATGTGTTGACCTATAATTGTATAAATACTTAATTTAGCTCATTTTTCTCAAAAACTTATTATCAAGTATAACGAATATAACAATTTGTATCATAAGATAAAGAGTCTATCATCAAAATATAAAATGAAATGTTTTGGAAATGTCCTTTCCCAAATGTCAAAAATAGATCCCTCTAAACAGCATGGAATTTTTTGGGTTGCCTGAGAACCAAACCAAATTTCTGTCACTTAAATTAATTTCATAGTCATTATTACATTACTTTGAACTTCCTGATCAGTAAATAACTGCTTACCCCCACACTACCATTCTCTGTATAAACTGATGGCATATTTCATTCTAGAAATTTTTATTAGCATATGCAGAGATAATTCTAAAATGATATGTGAGCATTTATTTTTAAAGGAATTGAGATAACATAGTTATAAAGTTGCAAAGTACCTTTGATTTTATCCAAACAACAATCTGCTCCATTAACAAATAGATTGATGCCCTAAGATTAGGTGACTTGCCTAAAGTCAAAGAGTTGTTAGTAACATAATCTGTACTACAACAAGATCTTCCAAATTTATGCTAACATTTGGCCTTTCTCTTGACTTCTAGGACATTTATGAGTAAGATGAGAGTTCTCCTTCTGATCACAGCCATCCTGGCTGTAACAGCTGCTTTCCCGGTAAGTATCCATTTCTATATTCCAGAGTATTTATGAATTGTTTTGTCCTAATTCATGAATCCCAGGAATATTTTTCCTCCACAGACTATATTTCTACTTTACAAACATGCCTGATATCTGCCCCTTTAACATGATATTCTAGAAAATACTGTAAACCACATATTGTTCAGTGCTTATTTCAATTCCATATAGCCTGATACAGTGGTGAATTTTAATCATTTAGAAAACATATTAACACTTTCAGAAAAATGGTTACTATAATAGTTTCTGGACACTCAAATTCTTGATTTTAAAAAATGGATAGTATAAAATAAGATTAGGTAGTAGATAAATTATGTCCTTCATAGACAACATTGTGTGTTTCATCACTATGAGTTGAACTAATTTTACTGTTTGAGTTTTAGGTCTCTCAAGACCAGGAAAGAGAACAACGAAGTGTACGTTACATTTTTGCTTTTTAACACGTAAGATTTCTGTGTGAAATATCCATACTGTGGTTAAAATTCCTTTATCTAACCCTCTCAAACTCCAGAGTAAACCTTAAGGAGTTTAGGTATTATTAGCACTCCACAGAATAGACTTCAAGAATTTGATCTTTGTTTGTAAAAAGGGAATTATATCAGCATCTCATGTAACAGTGGGACCCAAACAAACTTGAATCACTCTGTGATAAACTGGGTTATGATATTTTTGTTAGAATTATCTAGGCTAATAGAAGTTCATAATTATTCATGCCTCCACTCTGCTTAATTCTACAAAACTCATTCAAGAAAAGCTAAATAATAATATATTTTTTTAAAAAACTTGAGAATTAGGGGCAGCCCAGGTGGCTCAGTAGTTTAGCGCCGCCTTCAGCCAAGGCATGATTCCGGAGACCTGGGATCAAGTCCCATGTCGGGCTCCCTGCATGGAGCCTGCTTCTCTCTCTGCCTATGTCTCTGCCTCTCTCTTTCTCTCTGTGTGTGTCTCTCATGAATAAATAAATGAAATCTTTAAAAAAACAACTTGAGAATTAAGAGATGTGTATCAACTTTGATGATCCCACCAGTGACAAATTCATTAAAGAATTATTTTAGTATAAACAATCAAAAATTTTTAAGAAAACGAAAATAAAATTTCAATGGGGGGTTGTTTAGGGATTTGTTTATACTACTAGAAATCCTATTATCTGAAAGGAAGAGTAGTTTTGAGGTCAAAGCTATAAACAGTGTTTAAAGATACAGAAATTGATAGAGGTATGGACAGAAGACAGAGAGGGAAAGAGGAAAGAATGAAAAGAGATAAAGAGGAGATTGCATCTAACACAGATTTGGGTAAAGAGCTTACATAAAAGCAAAAGTAGAAATCTGGTATCACCTCATCAACCCTCCCACTCCGACCTTATAGCAATTATTAGGAAAATTTGGCTATGAGTAGAAAGGTACAAAGATATAGTTTTCTTTAAGCAATTCCTAAAGTTTTCTAAAATGATGGAAATTAATTAAATCCCTGTTCATAGTACACATAGAAAAGGTAAGTGATCCTAGAATTTCTAAAATCTCTATTTAAAAGTGAAGATCCACATGTTAAAAGGCTATTTTATCTCTCTTAGTCATAAAGACTAAAACAAGTCTTTTTAATTTCTTTCAACAGGTCAGTGGGAGTGACGAATCACCTTTACAGTTTTACGGGCCCCCTTACCAATACCCATATGGCCCATATCCACCATTCCTGTATCAAAGATATCCATGGTTTAGATATTATTTTCCTTTTCCAATACCTCTCTCTGTCCCTACATCTATTCCTTCTAATGGACAGTAAATAAGAAAGAAAAGTCCCACTACAATTTAAGATGAAATAGTGGTAAGTATACCCAGTACAAAGCATGTTTTTTAAGTAGTTGCCTATGAATTATAATGTATCATTCTTTTAAAAAATGTTACAATGTTCCTACTTATCCCTTTAAGTTACAATTTGTTTCAATCTTTTTATCTGGTAGACATTGTTAGGTCTCCACTCAGAGTTACATACAGAGTCTTTCCATGATCAAGAGATCAGGACAGTTTGAATATCTCATTTGCTATGATGTACTAGAAATAAATCCTTTCCTTTCTTACTAAAACATTTCTAACTTTTTAAACATCTTCTACTATCATCAACATGTGTGCTTATTTGGGCTAAGTCAGAGGTCTAAAGGAGTCAAAGTTTCAACCAAAGTGGACATTGCAATAGATAAACTTGTGGATCTAGGGTCTAAGGCAGATTTCAGCCTATTTCTTAGAAAATATGTATTTTTCTAATTAATATTAAAACTTCAAACCTAGCTTCTGTTGGTCATATTACAATAAAATCCTAAGGCTGGATATCCCATGTATAATAGAGGACCCCTATCATCTCATCATCTCAAAAACAAAGTTACTAGATGAATTGAAGGAATGTAGACTACAGATTACATTAGGACCAAGAGGGCTGTTTTAGGAAAATAAAAACCTTTCAGCTAATGCCTACCACTAAAGGCCTCTGCCATCTTTCCTGCAACTACTAGTCTTTAGCAGAAAGTTTCCCAGTCCTTGACCCAGATTTACTTTTGAAGTACTCTTCATAATTGAGAAGCAAAAAATGTATAAGTTCACAAGCAAGTTACCCATTTGGATTAATAACTGAGTGCTTATCATTTATTTCAGGTCACTGTAAAATTGAATGTGAGCCACTTCCCTGAAGAATCAATATTCTTGCTAATAAAATAAAAATAAATGTAATTGAAACAGCATACAGTATTCTCTTGCCAATATCTTTAGTGGGCTTCTGTAGTAAATAAAAGAGAAGATCATGGTTTCCTATTTTCTAAACATACTTTACTGGTAAGAATGCAAAATACATTTGAACAGATTTTAATATACATTTCTTTTTGAGAGAGAGAGAGAGTGCATGAACCAGGTAGGGTGGGGGAGAGAGAGGGAGAGAATCTTAAGTAGGCTCCATGCTCAGTGTGGAACATGACCCTGAGATCGCAACCTGAGTTGAAATCAAGAGTTGGATGCTTAACCAACTGAGCCATTCATGTGCCCCCTAACACACATTTCTTGATGACCAGCTATTCTATGGAAAATATGGGGATTGAGGTGACCAAAAATTAACCAGTCCTAGGAATACCTTGAATAAAAAAAGTCTATCCAGCAGCTTATGCTGTATAGTTGCATCAATTGCATTAACAAGTGCCAAAGATTGGGATGCCTGGGTGGCTCAGCGGCTGAGCATCTGCCTTTGGCGAAGGGCATGATTCTGGGTCTGAGGATCGAGTCCCACACTGGGCTCTCTGCAGGGAGCCTGCTTCTCTCTCTGCTATGTCTCTGCCCCTCTCTCTCTGTCTCTCATGAATAAATAAATATCTTTTTAAAAAAGTGCCAGAGGTTGATTTAATTCAAAAAATATTTGAGTAATTGACCCTCAATTATTCAGCTGTGTCTGTAATTATAGGATATAAGCTTGATGTGTTGGCAAAGGATATCAAAAATGATCAAGTAACTTCTCTAATTTCAAAAAACTGATAATGAGTAAGATCCTAAAAATAGGTTTGATATCATGCTTGTAGGTTACAAAGTGCTTTTTTGAATCATTAGATCAACAAATCATTACATAATCTCTGTTCAGTATATGTGCTGCCGAAGCCAGCATTACATAATCTCTGTTCAGTAATCACATTTCATATGTGGGGAAACTAAAGATCATGAAGGCCCTGTGGACCTACACAAAGACCTAGTACATAGTAGAAACCCTGAGCTTCTTTTTGAATTCCTGTGCCATCAGCCAGCCTTTCTTATAGCCCCAAATGTTACACCACATTATCACCATTCCCCACAACTGGCTTTCATTCTCAAAGCACAGCTTTGATTATGGTGCTCTCTTTTCATGCAATGTCTTTTCCTGTTTCACCAAATCCAATTTATTGAGGGTGCCTGGGTAGCTCAGTTGGTTAAGTGTCTGCTTTCAGCTCAAGTCATGATCCCAGGGTCCTGGAATTGAGCCCCAACTTGGGATCCCTGCTCACAAGGGAGTCTGCTTGTCTCACCCTCTTTCCTCTTTCTCTTCCTTCTCTCTCTTTCAAGATCCAAATCCAAGATTATAACATTCATGAAAAACTTTCTCCTATTACTCTAAACAGAATGAATCACTAACCACTTTGACCTTCTTCCATTATACTTTTATTTCTTTTTTATAAATCTTACTAAAATGTCTAATAAAAACATTCATTTACATTTCTGTATCCTTCTCAAGGAGACTGTAAGTTCCTGTAGTACACAATAATCTAACTGTTCCCCAGTACTTAAGGGGAGTATAGGGTACTCAGTGAATGTTTAATAAATAAAATACATTATGAAAATATTCAAATTCCTAATGCTAAACAAAAGAGCTTTTTCATATCTCTGACCTATATGGGCACATAAATTAACAGATTATTCCTCTTTGTCCTCTTTGTAAAAAAAAAAAATTAAAATCAGTATATCAGTGGTAACATTTCTCTTACTCAATTATTTCTCCCTTATTCAATTACTTTGCTAGTTTTGTTATTAGCAAAACAAATTGGGTGACTTTGTGTCTATCCATACCTCTACAGAAATTGTAGTGCCCATAAAATTTGAAGTCATGAATAAAATTATTTGTCACAGGACAATGCAAAAATCATAATATATGTGTGTGTATATATACACACAAATGCACATACATATATATATAATCGTACATAAAATTTTATATATATATTACATGTATAACCACAGGATTTAACATTTGTGTCAGCTATGGAAAAAACAATTTCAGATATTTTAGTTAACCAAATATATATTCCCTTTCATATAAAGTAAATGCACACAGCAAAGATTTTACAAACTTCATTGAAGAATGACTTCTGATCATCGGTTTCCATAAATCTCCTGATGGACATTCTAGAAACAAACCCCTAAAGGAGGAAAAGGTAGCAAGTGGTGAAGAAAATAAACTTTTCTGCAGTAAATGACAAAAACATCCAACAAGATTCTACTTGTACAATGAGCCTTTTATTGTGTCACAATGACAATCTTTGTCCCCACAGGTCAGGAAATTAGAAAAATATCCTTTCCCTTATAATTCCTTTCACTAAGGGAAAGGAAGGGAAATGAGTTGGAAAAATTAGAGAGGAAGACAAACCATGAGAGACTCCTAACTCTGGGAAATGAATAAAGGGTTGTGGAAGGGGAGGAGGGTGGGAGGGGAGGTGGGTGGGGGGTTGGGGTAACTGGGTGACAGGCACTGAGGAGGGCACTTGATGGGATGAGTACTGGGTGTTATACTATATGTTGGCAAATCGAACCTCAATAAAAACAAAACAAAACAAAAAAAAAAAAAAAAGAAAAATACCCTTTGAACAAAGACTACACTTCTCTACTCCAAGTTAAAATTGTTCATAGCTAACAGCCCTAACATTAATGAGGGAAACTCTGCCATGATCCATAAGTTGGCTACAAATTAAGGCCAGCCTAATGAGCCTCTTGGCATGACTTGTATAGGGAAACTGCTGTCTCTCTTGGTTATTTTGAGGTATCAGACGTTTCTCAAACATTAAATATTAATTCTTTGGTATTAACATCAGCAATCCCAGTTAAAACTATGGGAGGGAGAATAAGAGGACCAAACTATCCTCAACATAATTTGGTAAATGAATTTTATAATAATTATTTCTTGAAAATGCCAGTTTAAAATATCATTTGCTTAACCAATAGAGCCAACCAGGCACTGCTCAAATTATTATTTTTAATGACATTTGGCTTCATTGGGCAAAGTAAAAGAGAACAAAAGATGGGAATAAAATAATTTAGAACCTGTTTCTAATGAATAAAAAAATAATATAATGTTCTCTTAATCTTAGGAATATCCTCTGACCTGAAAAACAAGAGAAGGTGATAAATATCTTATTATATCTTGTTCAGTACATAATACTTCTAATAATTTTTCATATAGAGAACCAGTATCACCTGATGAGTTATTTCCTTATATAAATGGCTAATATATCCAAGAGATAATATTTCTCCAGAATTCTACATGAATTCAGTAACATGGTAGCAGAGTTATTCTTCTGGGTAAACTTCTGGCCTAAGTTTGATCAAACCAAGGCAACTGAAAGAAAGTAGCTGCAATAGAACAAGGTGAAAAGTGAGGTAGTGGCAGCTAAAGGGCTCCTTCTTCCAATATCTTAAGAATGCATCCAATTTCTCTCAACTATCCAAGACTTAAGTAGAGGAATGAAATACAACCAGGGGCACACTGATCTCTAGCAGCAATCATTCCAAGCGAGAGCCCAGTGAGAGCTGAGATCCACCAACAATCAGAGGGAAGTCAGTTCTAATGCTCTCAGGAAAATCAATCCCAGAAAACTTATCTCTTATCCACATACACTGGCTCTTCAGTGAAATAAATCAGAATTCCAGGGAAAACAGATAATATACCTGCCTACTTCTTCATGACCAGGTTCTGGCATCATCCAGAAGAAAGTAATGAATCCCAAACTTTCAAGTGTATAAAAAGCTATTGAGGTGTTAATTTATTATACAGATTTCCAGGAATGCTCTTCTAAAAATTCTGACTCAATAGTGTGTGCTGACATAAGAATTTGCAACTTAAGCAAGTATCCAGATAATTAATAATTTGTGCAACAAACATTTGAGCGTATAAAATATGCCAGACACTTTAATTAACTCTATGCAGTGGTGAACTTAGGTTCTCATGAAAGAAGACAGAGAATAGTACATGAACATATATAAATTTTGAAAATAATTTTATGTTGTAATATGTTATGAAAAACATAAAAAGATAAAATAATAGAGTGATGAAAAGAAGGAAAGGCCTATTTAGAAAATGTGCCAAGAAACATCTCTCAGAAGACATTTGAGCTGAAATTTAAATAATATATATAAAGGAGACACTATTTGAGAAGTATAAGAGTAAGTTTCAGAGACTATGAACACAAGTAAAAAGTTCCTAATTCAGGAAAGAGTATAGTACCTTCTAAGAAAGAAAGGTTATTGAGACTGACACATAGTGAGAAAAAAAGTGGTGGAAGATAACTTAAGAGGAATAGAGACAATAAATCAACAGAAACTAATAGGTGCTGATAAGATGCTTGGAATTTATCCTAACTGCTAGTGAAAGCCACTGAATGACTTTAAGTAGGAGAATAACCATATCAGGTGTATGTTCAAAAGATAACATTTTTTATAACTATGTGAAGAATGTTTGTAAGTTGACAAGAGTAAAAGTAGGGAGAACCAGAAAGTACTGAGATGGTCAAGTGTGAGATGTCAGAAGCTGGGAATGATTAGAGCAATAAATGTAAGACTACAAAGTGTTGGCAGCTTTCAGGTATATTATTAAAATAGGTGTTTATAACTGTTTTAATGGCTTATTGAGGAGGGGACAAAAGATGACTCATGGGATTTTTTTTTTTTTTTTTTTTTTTTTTTTTGTCTTCAGCCACACAGAGTATCATGGCATCATTTACTAAAGAGGAAAAAGCTAGTAGAGGACTTGGTTGAGAAAAAGGATGTGTTTGGAAATCAAATACTGTTTTGTTCATATAAATGTGGGGCATCCATTTCACATGCAACTGGAGATTTTTTTTTAATTTTTATTTATTTATGATAGTCACACAGAGAGAGAGAGAGAGAGGCAGAGACACAGGCAGAGGGAGAAGCAGGCTCCATGCACCGGGAGCCCGACGTGGGATTCGATCCCGGGTCTCCAGGATCGCAGCCCTGGGCCAAAGGCAGGCGCCAAACCGCTGCGCCACCCAGGGATCCCCTGGAGATTTTTTTTAAGAGTTTTTATTTATTTATTCATGACAGACACACACACACACACAGAGATAGAGAGAGAGAGAGAGAGAGAGGGAGAAGCAGGCTCCATGGAGGGAGTCCCACTTGGGATTCAATTCCGGGTCTCCAGGATCACACACCCCGGGCTGAAGGCAGGCGCTAAACCACTGGGCCACTGGGGCTGCCTGTGAATGGAGATGTTAAAGCTACTGCTGGATACCTGAATCTGTAGTTCAATGAAGTTAAGAGAATGTGTATCATATTTAAAACCATAGGAATGAGTAGGTCAACTATAAAGGTATTAAAGAGAGACAAAAGGTAGAGTGGTAAACTCAGGAAGAATCCATGAAAGTTTTCCCAAATGTAGATAGAGTCTGAGAAACATAAGAGGAACCAAAATGTTAATTAAAAGCAGCCAATAATTTGAGAGCTAAAAACAAAAGAATAAATCATTACAGGTCAGAAGGAGCAATCACCATGCCAATGGCTCCAGAGATTGATTAAGAGAAGAATCTAAACATTTCCAATGGATTTGATTACATAGAGGTCATAGTTAACCTGGCTATATATTTTGAATGGTATCAGAGGAATAAAAGACCTATGGAGTAAATAAAGCAAAGAGTCCTAGGATCATATTGGATATATAATGCTTTACAAAACTGAGAGCTTTCTTGATTACCTTTTTTAAAAATCTGTGTTATTATAGCAAGCCCAGAAACTCTGGGATTCTAAAAGTTACTAAAGCATAAATTTATATGTGCACTAATGCCAAGGTCAAACAACACTCATTCTGGGATCCAGATGATATCCAATGTCTTCTTAGGGCCTCAAAAGGGTCTCTCCACCTATGTCCAACAGAAAGCATTATCTGTATACATACTCTCTGCCAGCAGAAACTATGATTGTCTACTACATTCTTCAAAGTGCCCTGTTTTTAATAAGAACTATATAAGTGTGTACTGTTGATTTAAATGCACTGTGTCATATTCCATTTTGCTAGTGTTGAAAAATGTTAAGAGCATTTTACATTACTTTCCCAGAATTTTCACATACAGCAAAGTTTTCCAAAGCATACAAATTTCTGCATTAAAATGTTAATTTTCTGGTGCCTTAATTAATCATGTTCAAAGTTATGTTAGCTATTTACATTGCACCTACTATCACAAACACTGTTATATTTCAAGCACATGATAGAGTATTGACATCAGCCTGGTATTAATGAAGTAGCTGAGAAATAAAATGAGATAGAAAAAATACAATCACATGCTGTGAATACCACAAAAGAAAAGATATAAGGTACATATCAGATATGAAAAATGATAACAGAAGAAGGATTTGTTATGGGTAAAAGAAAGCATAGGTGTCAATGATCACCATCTTATCACAAAATGATTATTTCATTGTGCTTGAAATGTGAACATATGAACTCACAATCACGTCTTACCCAGCTCCACTACGTCGTTATATAAACAGACATGATTTGGGACCTAAACAGGGGAAAGAAGCTTTAGCTAGACTAAGAAGCCCTGTTGGCCCTTTCCCCACAATTCAGGGATGTTTCAGGAGTAGACTATGATCCCTGAATTGAATAGATGACGAGGTCAAGGCTAGTGAATCAGTTTCAGATTGTAAACACTCTTAAGTTTTAGGACCTTGTTTATCACTATTCCAACTTCCTGAGATATTTCACATCCATGGGAGTTCTGATCTTCCTTTTATTTTTCTTTGGAAAATACCAGAGAATCTGAGTTGCTCCAATGTAGAGTTCAACTAGTTCATCTATACCAGCCAATCAAAACTCTTTAGCTCTCTTAGACTGCCTTAGGTTAATATATACATGCGGAATACTCCATGTCACTAGTATTCAGGTAAATGTTAGGACTGTAAGTTTCACAAGGGCAAGGATCTTGGCCTGCTTTGGTTACAATTTATTCCTAATGCCTGAGACAGCACCTGAGCTAATATAAGAACTCAACAGGGCAGTCCGGGTGTCTCAGTTGGTGTAGCGCCACCTTCAGCCCAGGGCGTGATCCTGGAGACCCGGGACTGAGTCCCACGTCGGGCTCCAGCATAGAGCCTGCTTCTCCCTCTGCCTGTATCTCTGCCTCTCTCTCTCTCTCTCTCTCTCTCTGTCTCTCATGAATAAATAAATAAAATCTTAAAAAAAAAAAGAAGAAGAAGAACTCAACAAATACCCAGTGTTTCAAGAAGGTCAGATTATTGTTTGAGGTAGATGGGTGACCCCACTGTAGAAATGGTTTTCTCTTGGTATAGGTAAGGATTCCTAGCATTCCCAGGTGAAATAAAATTACTGAAATATATTTTCCCACTAAAACAATATTATTAAAAGTGTTCTGACGTCTAATACTTGTGAATAATACTAATTTAAATAAATTCTGGTAATTGTGAATTAAATACTCAAAATTAGTATCATTCTATGGCTCTAAATCAATGACTGAGAAATTATCACATAGAAAAGAATGCCTTCATAATTTGGAGACTGACCAGTCCATAATTTTCTATCACTTGACCCTGACAACCAAAGAAAAAAGGTGTGACTAAACAGTCTATACAGAATGTCTGGTCTTAATACCCAGACAACTTGTTTTAGCAGTTTTGAATCTCTGCCATCTTTCTGCAAACACCAGAAGCCAACTATTCTGAGAAATAGAAAATCTCAACTCACTCTGTACATACTCAATAAGCATTCATTCTATGATTCTGAACACTGTTCCTAACTTTCTAAGACATGAGATTGTTCTAAGAAAAAAAAACAAGAATATAGGCAGAGCTACAATGATGATACTATTTCTTCTATTCTGGCAGTCTTACATTGATTCCTGTAAATACTTCAATCTTGCCAAGACCTCACAGCACAATTAACATTTTTTTTTCCCCAGAGAAATGCAAACAAAAGAAAATATCCTTTTCTGAAGTAGCTAAGCAAATTACTTGGTTAGCTATTTTACCAAAACAACCCCCATATTGGTGGTTTTATGATACTGACTATATATGTCAGAATGAGCTATCTCTAAAATAGAGCAATTATCCTCAACTCAATAATTTCATTTTGTATATCAAGAGTATTACTTGTATTACCAAAACCTAAAAATCTAAAATAAAATTTGATTCTTAAGAGCTTAATCAATGAACAAATGTATACTGAATGATTACACCATGAGTTTACTGAAAACTGTATGTTGCAGCTCAAATGCAAATGGCTATTTTATATTAATTAAAATATTTCACATTAGATTTAACTTGTAAGAAATTGTCCTGGGTGTATAAGAAATGGTCATTTTTCTAATTTTCAGAAATCAATAGTTGTAATTCTATAAAGAAGATCAACTAGAGCTCATAATGTATGCAGTATCACTTGATATCTATGTTTTAAATGAAAAAAACTTTAAAAATATGAGTGTTGTGGTTAGCTATTTTTCATTTTTACAACAGCTTTAAATTCAAATAGGTAGGGTTACTTAAGAATACAATTATTTTTTTTAGAACTCTTCTGTATCTTTTTATGAAACATAAAAATTCATTCCTTAAAAAGTGTAAGTAGTCTTTCTTCAGGTTTTACAAATGACAACTCTATTTCCCCCTCCACATTTCATTTACTAAGATTGACCCAAAGATGACCCTACTGTGATCAAATCTTTCCTTTTTGTCATCTTCCTATTCAGTGAAATGTAGGAGGAAAATAAATCACGTGAGCAAAGCACTAATACCCTTTAATAAGTCTTCAGTTATTTATCTTGGGTCTTCCCTACAATCGAGAGGCCAACTCAACCTACCGCCAAGCAAGACCTGACAGGCACAAGGAAAGGTAATCATATTGAAACATCCAGAGAGAGTGATTCCTTTTCACAGTAGGTGTTAATAATACCACCAAAGTTATTTTAGAAGCACATTTTCTTCCTTTACGCTTTTATTGTTAAGCTTGAATATGTCTTGGCTTCATTTTTTTTTTTTTTTCTTGGCTTCATTTTGACATTAGTTTCTAACCTAAACCTTAGATTCTGAATGATGTAAATGATCAGATTTACTTTTAACTTCACTTTGGGGTAAAGGTCAAGTTTTGATACTCATAAATTACTAAAGAAAATGTAAATTCTGAAGAACAAGGTAGAGAGGCAAAGCCAAACTCTTAACTACAGAGAACAAACTGATAGTTACCAGAGGGGAGGTGGGTGGGGGAATGGGTTACATAGGTGATGGGGATTAAGAAGTGTAATTGTGATGAATACCAGGTGCTGTATAGAAGTGTTGAGTCAAAATATTACACACCTGAAACTAATATTACACCATATGTTAACTGTAATTTAAATAAAACCTTTAAAAATTCATAGAAACTAAATAATTAAAAACTAGAAAATAAGGTATTTAAGACAAAGAATCTATTTCAACAGACAAATGTGGAGAGTTAACTTTTCATCAAATGACATGTAATAATAATCCAGATCGATCCCTTAATTAATTTCAAATATAAGGTTATCTTAAGGTCACAATTTTATTTGTTATAGTATAACTATTGTTTTAAAACATGCTCTTTTGTATCGTCATGAAAGCTGAATAGTTCTACTATTTTACAAATTATTTCTATCTTACCAAGTGATGAGGGCAAAGTCAAGTACTCATTGGTTTAAGTAGCTGATAAGTTATGTATGGTCTTATCTGATTTCTGTTTATGCTAAAAAGGAAGGAATTACTATCATTTTATAGAATGTTGTGTGTGTGTGCTTGTGTGTTATAACTTTGTGGGAACTGAACAGGAGTCTTATTCACCATAGAAATTTATTGTTCAATCTATAATTTTAAAAGTTAAATAATCTATGTTCATAATACTTGCTAACACTAGATCTTAATCATTCCAACAACAACAAAAAAAGAAATAATAATTATATGACACGCTAGGGGTATTAATTATCACTACAATGGTAATCATATTACAATTTATAGTATGTATCAAATCAACATGTGGTACACCTTAAATTTATACAGTGTTATATATCAAATATATTTCAATTAAAAAGTTAACTGTCAAGTAAACACTTACTCTTTATGAAATTTGAATATGCTGTAGGTTGTACAGATTTGATTCCATATGAGTACTTTTCTATCCACTGATATCCCATCAACAGTTTAGTAGACAGCCTTAATCATTATCACCTGGGAATGGAGGCAAATAGAGTTTGATGTGCTTCCTCTTTCCAAGCCTGGGTTTTAACTCTGTGACCCTTTGTCATAAAACTCTGTTTGCAGGACTCAAGTCTATTACAAGTATGGCAATAACAAGAGCTATATCAAATATATCATAAAGAATGCATTTTCAGGATCCACCCTCTTCCCTTCATCTTACATGTTCCCATTAGATCGATCATGGAATTACAGAATCTTAGAAATCAGTTAAACCTTCATTTTAGATTAGAAAGATAAGGTCCAGGCAAGGGAAATTACTTTGCCAAAGTTATACAAGCAGAGGTAGGGACTGGGCTAGAACACAGTCCTCCAAAGGAATGTATAGTCACAACACTCTCCAACATAAAACCACACAGCTAGTTTCTGTTGTTTACAAAACCATGCCTAACTTATTCACCTGGCATTCAGGGCTTCTACTTTTGCTGCCCTAAACATTCTTTTCTACTTTATCTTTCCCTTCTTATAAAACACCACTCCATTCAAAATGTTTATGGATATCCCCAAGGCTTTCTTCTACACTTGAGAAGGTTTTGTCCGTATTTATCTCTCCATGGACAAATCCCATCTATATGCCATCTCCTTCACAAAGAATTTGATGATTCTTTTAACTGAGACCTTCTATCTGCAGAAAACCACTCGTGGCATTTTCCACTTTCTTTCCCCTTACACTGATTTGTGTATGTTTTAATGCTTTTCCTAAAACTGATGCTAGATGCTGGGAAAGCCTGTATCAGAGTCACCCTAATAATCTCGTTTGGTTTTTCTAAAGCTTACGATAAAGTTTCCACATTGGCTAAATCTACCCATAAATCTGGCTTTTTCCCTCCCTTAAAGCAAAACAAAATAAAACAAACAAACAAAAAAGTCCCAAGTCACTTCTAAATTATAAAAGATCCTTTTAATTTAATTTTTTTATTTTTACTTTTAGGTGCAATGATGAAGAGATTTTTCCTAGTTGTGAATATCGTTGCATTAGCCTTGCCATTTTTGGTGAGTCAATTTCATCTAGTCAATTGTAGTAAGACTTTAAGAAAATTTTATTTAAAAGTTCTAATTATGCAAATTTTTCTAAGTGCAGTTGTACTTACTTCATATAACAAAATAATTGGGGATCCCTGGGTGGCGCAGCGGTTTAGCGCCTGCCTTTGGCCCAGGGCGTGATCCTGGAGACCCGGGATCGAGTCCCATGTCGGGCTCCCGGTGCATGGAGCCTGCTTCTCCCTCTGCCTGTGTCTCTGCCTCTCTCTCTCTCTCTCTCTCTCGCTCTCTCTGTGACTATCATAAATAAATAAAAAATTTAAAAAAAAAGAACAAAATAATTGTATACTGGCTATATTTTCTTAAAAACAACTTATTGTTACATTCTGGGGGAAAAACAATAGTGGAAATATTTTAAAATTACAAAATGCTCTAAAAATAATTCCTAAAAAATAAATACATAAATCATATTTCAGATCAGAAATTCCTTTAATTAAATTCCTATCTCAGATCCTTTTTCTTTAGAAACTAAATCCTTAAAACATTAGGAACTTGGTTAAAGATTTTCCACCAGTATCAAAGACCTTGAACACATCTACTTTTAACATTCAAATATCATTGTGTCTTTTGTTATACTCCTCTCATTATGTCAACTGACTCCTCCCCAGGGATAGTATCCATAAACAATTCTATGGTTTTCAGACATTTTCTTGAATTGCATGCTATATGTTAAAGCTATTGGACCAAGGAAAAAGATTTGGCTTTTTTCTTTCTTTCTTTCTTTCTTTTTTTTTTTTTTTTTTTTGACTTGCTTTCATGTGTGTTGGCTTTTGCTGTTTTATTTTCACGTTCATTCGGGGATCCCAGGCACTTATTTGCCAATAGCAAGAGCAAGAAAACAAACAGAAGATGTTATATGACCATCTCTTAGATTATATATTTTGGAAGACACTATTGCTTGCTTCATAATTCATGTATTACTAAATTTAGACTTGCTTTTAAGTTGATATCTATTAAATAATTCTATTAGGTAAATTCTTGGAGTCAAACTCTAAAAATTTGTATTATGGCTTTCACATTTATTTTCTTTCATTTATTCTTTTCAATTTATTGTAGCCACCAGCACATTGCAAACTTGGGTTCTTTCTTTGAGGGACAGGATTAAAATTTATATAAGAAAATTATTCTTTTAGGTTATGGACACAATTCCAACTTGTGTTGTGGGGGAGGGGAGAGGAGTTGTGGGTTCTCACACACCACCAAGTAATTTTTGGACACCACCAGAGTGTTGAAGAATTTGACTCAATTCTGACACTATCTTCCCAGAGATAGTGTCAAATTTCACAAGTTAAGGTTTCAGACCTACAAAACCTCCCACTTCAGACCTTAGTTGCAAGCCCGGGCTGTTACCTGTAGTTCTGAAGACTGGCTATAGATGGGAAGTTCCCACAACTCCCTTCTTGGGCTTGGTTAGTTAGCTAGAGTGGCTTACAGAACTTAGGGAATGTTTTACTTACTAGATTATGGGTTTATAAAAGGATATAACAGTCAGATGGAAGAGATGCACAGGGTAATATATGTGGGAAGAGTTGCAGCCCTCCTATACCCTCTCCAGGAAAGTCATTCTCCCTGAATGTCCATGTGTTCACCAAACTGGAAGCTCTCCCAATTCATCCTTTCGGGCTTTTGTGGCGGCTTCATTACATAGAGATGACTTATCAGCCATTGACAACTGATTCAGCCTCCAGTCCCTTAACCTGTCCCTGGAGGATCAGGAGGTGGAATTTAAAGTCCCAACCTTCCAATCAAGTGGTTGGTTTTTATGCCAACCAGCCCCTATCCTCAGGTGGGGTCCAAACGTCATTTCATTAACATTATAAAATACACCTTCTTCCCCAAGGCACCCCCATCACTTAAGAAATTATAAGAATGGGGATCCCTGGGTGGCTCAGTGGTTTAGTGCCTGGCTTTGGCCCAGGGCGTGATCCTGGAGTCCCGGGATCGAGTCCCACATCAGGCTCCCTGTATGGAGCCTGCTTCTCCCTCTGCCTGTGTCTCTGCCCACCCCCTCTATGTCTATCATGAATAAATAAATAAAATCTTTTTTTAAAAAAAAAGAAATTATTAGGGTTTTAGGAACATAACTGTGCCAGAAACTAGAATGAAGACCAAATATATATTTATTATAAATTGCAGTATCACATGATCCACAACTTCCAACTCTATGGCAACCTCTTCCTGAGCAACTTGATCCTCCTCTAGCTCCCAAACACTCCTTCCCATTTTCACAAAGGCTTCAAGCCAGAGGGACATGAACAAATAATTCAAAAAAAGAATGAAAGTTTATAGACATATAGAATTTTGGAAGTAAGGCTTCCAGGACCTTGAGGGGGCTAGCTATTGTTGGGAAAAGGTCATTTATTACTGTCTAATAAAACCTGAGTTTTGAGACTCTTCAAATGTATATTGGTGGGTCACATGCTTGAGGGATAATTGCCAACACGTATCTTGAGGGATTTAGAGGTAAAAGAAATTTCTAAAGGAATTTTTATATGTTAAAGTAGACTTCCAGGATCCTGGGGCTCAGGATCAGGGGCAATCAGGCTAAGATTGTCTTCTGCCCTGAGCAATGTATCAACATTGAGGCAGTTGAGTCTGTAGAGGAATGTCACTCTGCCTGATTCAAGGACTTGTCATTGAACTGTACATAGTAAGGAAATTTAATAATTTTTCTTTTGCCTTTCTTTCTGACATCATTATGACCTCATGTCAAAAGTTTATAAAACCATTGTGAGTTTCTAAAGCTTTAAGTATATGCCTATGGAACTTGTTTTCTCTCCTGATTCCCTATACATGTTGCAATCCAGAATTAAGAAAAGTATTATAAAAACAAGTGAAAGTTGATTTTTTAAAAAAACCCTATTATTTATATAACATTTATATTTTATGTGAAAGGCAATTTTTTAACCTAAATAAATCTCATAAATATCTTAGTAGGAGAGCAGAAAGTATACTCAATGCTCCTCTTATTTTTAACAATATACATTCAAAAGGCAAACAAAATCCCTCCAAAAAACCCAATGTACATTCAATACAAACTTAATATGTTACTTATATTTTTCATTTAAGCAGCTATCATGTATATTTGTTGGCACAGGGGTCTGATGATCATATTACTTTCAACCTTAAACTCTTCTCCCCAGGGTTGATTTTTAAAGATTTTAATTAGTTTATTGCTGTCACTTCTTGAGTAGTTCATAGGACTTATAGATTAAATAACCATGGAGAATGCTTTACAATATTTTACAATATTAAAAACATGGAAACCTTGTTTAGTCTTTAGTACAAAAGATTTATAAAACCACACGCACAAAAAAAAAAAAACTGGACTCTGCCTAATATTTTTTTAACTTATTTCTTCTTTCTGTGAACCTCAGCAGGGTGCAGAGGTGCAAAACCAGGAACAACCAACTGTAAGTTTATTTAAATTATTTCTAACAGAGATAAGAACTCTGAAGTATAATATTATACAAAGTTCAATGATATTTAAATGCCTTATATCTAGAAATTAATAAATAAACCCCATAAAATAATCTCATAATCTTTGAAAAAAGTATCACCTTAGCAACCAAATGTATGAATCAATCTCAATATTCATTTGAAAACTGTGAATTCTTTTTATAACCCAAGTCATGTGTTTTTGGTTTTCATGTTTATTTTGCAACATGAGAAAACTGTCTTAAAGTTTAATATTGGGAAAAGAGGAAAACAAATGTAAAGTTTAGTATCTCTCCTCACTGAAGACTTGGGGAAAGATCCCTCTCTGACCCATCTTTGAATACTTCTCATATGTTTGCACTGACCTCCTCTTTTTCCCAAATATGTTTGAATGAACACATTTAAATGTGTCTCCTTTCATGAGAAGTACTTGCTTTGCAGTATAATTTTGTTGATTTGTTTTTACTCATATGAAAAGGTCTAATGGCATATTTTTATAAATGCACATAAGAGACACACAGAGGCAAAGAAAAATAGAAAATTCCCTAACTGAAAAAAAAAAAAAAAAAGAAAATTCCTTAACTGATTTTTAGTGAATAAAATGAAGCTGAAAATAATCCAAAGTATAAATCCAGGCATCCTCTCACATCACATTATTTTACTACTCTGCTACAATTAGTTTAGAAAAAAAATGTACCCTCAGCCTAATCTCTAGATAAATAAATTTGTAAAGAATTACAAATATGTGGTAAGAATACATATATACATATGTACTTACATATATATGAAAATATATATATGCACATATATTTCTGTGTGTGTGCTATGTTTAAACACAGTATGTCAAAGCTCTCTGAGATTTTTCTAGCTGTTGTACTTGCTATAATGCCCCACGTTTACTGAACACTTTTCATACATGCCTAAACCTAGGCAACGTGGTTTTACATTATGGATTACCTCAACTAATTTGTTTGAAGCAAACATTTTGGGGGCATCTGGGTGACTCAGTGGTTGAGTGTCTGCCTTTGGCTCAGGTCATGATTCCAGGGTCCTGCAATGGGGCTTCCCAGAGGGGACCTGCTTCTCCTTCTGCCTCTGTCTCTTCCTCTCTCTCTGTGTCTCTTATGAATAAATAAGTAAAATCTTTAAAAAAAAGAAACTAACATTATTTTTAGTGTTTGCTGAAAATCAAAAAGTGGAAGGGAAGAGGACAAATCTGTATCTTTGTAAAATAATATAGTGATTGAGTTCATTACTTCCAGTATTGTAGTTATTTAAAGTCAAACACTGAAATATGTACTTCAAAAAGTTCTGATTTAAGATATCTCTATATTCTAACCTACAATAATGCCATCTGCATGATGTATTCTTTTTACAGTGTCGTGAGAATGATGAAAGACTGTTCAATCAGAAAACTGTCAAGTATATCCCTATTCATTATGTGCTAAATAGCTTTTCTCACTATGAACCCAACTACTACCCACATAGACCAGCTGAACCAATTAATCATCAATATGTGCCTTATCCATTTTATGCAAAACCTGCAGTTGCAGTTAGGACACATGCCCAAATTCCTCAATGGCAGGTCCTGCCAAATGCCTACCCACCCACTATGATGCATCGCCCACAACTACATCCATCATTTATTGCCATTCCCCCAAAGAAAATTCAGGATAAGACAAGCATCCCTACCATCAATACCATTGCTACTGCTGAGGCTACACCTATTCCTCTCACTGAACCAAAAGTGAACACTGCAGTCACTTCAGATGCTTCCTCAGAATTCACCATCACAAGCACACCTGAGACTACCACAGTTCCAGTTACTTCACCTGTAGTCTAAAAACTCTGAGGAAACACCAAAGAAGACAACGCAGGTAAATGAGAAAAAGACAAAAATAAATAGTACAGACAAGATTCATGTATTTATCAGTATAATCATAATACCTAAAATAGTATAATAGATAAATTAAGCTTATTATGAGAGTAAGCAAAATGAGTTCATTATAATTGTAATTTGGTGGTGCCATAGCATTGATATACTAGATTCTGTTCCAATAAGAAATGAAATATCTTCTTTTACAAACTACAGAAAAATTAGAGATTTTATTAGCAAACTTTATTTCAATAATTGAAACACTCTTAGAATCTACTAGTTTTGTTTCATTCCTACTCATACACAAGGAAAGTAGAGTACCATATTATGTTAAACTTACGATTTTTCTTATTTCAAAAATAAATTTTTAGAACATTTATATAGAATATGAGGGTAAATACATTTTAAACATTTAACCATGTTCTTGCACTCTTAATTTTGCCCTGAATCAAACAAAAGGAAGTACATTTTCCATGCATTCCTTTATTTCAGACATCATTTCTGAAAGTGTCCAGGAAGCCAGGCACTCAAAATTTCTTGTATTCTAAGATGAACCCATGGGAAAATTGGAATTCCTAGTTTTAAAAGCACATATATACTAAAGGAATACTTTCAGAATCTTAAATGTGATGCCAACATTTCCATTTATTATTTGGATCAATGAATAATGGCAAAATCTAAACTGAAATTTATGGAAAGAAATTAAAGGGAAAGATAAATAAAATAGAGAATAACCAGGATGTGAAGTACTTTGGGGGAGAAAGTTGTAAAATTTTAAGGTTCTTTGAAATAAATATTTTCAGTGCATCACATTGTCTACACGTTATATAACCTGAAATACAACACAGTGACCTGTGATACAAGGGAATAGTATTAGACCAGAGAGGGTATTTGTTTCATCTTTGTGACTTAGGCAAGTCATTGCTCTCTCTGAACTTTCATTTTCTCTTAATTTTGGGTTCTATAGGGTTCAAGTGACAGTGCATATTGTGGAAAGATTGTAAAAATGATCAGTCTACAAAATGTATTAAAAGAATAAAATCCGTAAATGCTAAAATTTACTTTTAACCAATATCTTGTTCTTACTAAATGGTAGAAATGTTACATAGTTATCTCAGATTACTCCTATAGCAACCATATGGGACAGATTATATTACTATCTTGAATTCACAAATAAAAAATAACTGGCCCATGGATATTAAATAAATTACCACAACTCAAAAGTTCAAAACTGGGAACCAAACCAAACCTGTCTGGTTTCAGATAGTAAAGCAAAATTACTGTGCTATTTCTACACAGACTGTCTAATGCACAGAAATAGGGAAAACACATTATGGTTTTCTTAGACAAATGTATGTGCAAATTATATTATTTAGCTCTTATTTAATAGGACATATGGTAGGAAAAAGAAAGTGAGATGGTAGATAAATTTTTGACTTATTAAAATTTAGAAAATAAAATAAGAAAATTAATAGAAGCAACATGAAAGCAAGTAGTAAAATTACATATTTTATTGATTCAAAATGTTACATGATTCCGTTTCTAATGAAATAATCATTATTTCAGTAGTTATGAGTAAACTCATAAACCTAAATTTCTAAGTTAAAAACAGTGCATAATATCACTTATAAAGAAGCATATTAAGGACATTGTCTTAGTGTAAATATTAAGCAAAGTCAATTATTTTCAGTTACTATAAGCCAAGTTTAAATATTTAAATTTATAAAATCCTTGGAAACAGATATATGAGACAAATCACTTAAATAAGAGTCTACATGAGAACTATTAACATACTATTAGCTAAATTCCTCAACTTTCACCATTTTTTATAGGTCTTGCTGAAACCAAATGACTACTCCAAACTCTTCCTTTGGTCACTCGTCTAAATTCATTCAAGAGAGAATGTGATTTTGATGAATTTGGCTCCTTTCTCTTCTCATCTCACATTTTACATCCAGATCACATTTAATTTTTTGTTTCTTGCACAATAAAGCCATTTGAATGCAAGCGGATCTCTTAATTGAGGAGTCTGTGGATTATACCTCAGGGATCTTTGAAACCTTGAAATTCCAAGGCAAATTTAGTGTGAATTTGAATAAATAAGTTTATCTGGGGGCAAAGTTCATAATGTTCTCCAATTCTCAAAGTGGTCCATGGTCTAACGGTGATTAAGAATGTCTTCTCTAGTATGACACCAGAACATCTAAACTTACAAGTATGTCATCAGAACTAGAAAAGGATTAAGTTAACATTTTCCAATCCAAGGGACCACAAAGTGACTCTTGGGAACCCTGGAAACTCCATCAGCTTCTGTAATTTTGCCATGGATCTGTATTTGTAGCTGTGGTATCTATAGCCTGCCTATACCCAAATTGGCTCCTAGGAATTATCTAAAATTAGCAATACTGTGGAGCACTTAAATTTAATGTTAACTCTAGGGCAGCCCAGTTGGCTCAGCGGTTCAGCGCAGTCTTCAGCCCAGGGCCTGATCCTGGAGACCGGGGATCGAGTTCCACATCGGGCTCCCTGCATGGAGTGTGCTTCTCCCTCTGCCTGTGTCTCTGCCTTTCTCTCTGTGTGTCTCTTATGAATAAATTAAAAAATCTTAAAAAAAAATAATGTTAACTTTGGAGTTTCCAGGGTTTCATATCTATCTGTCCAAACATAAACATGGGTATGTGCATGCACATTGCGCGCACACACACGCACGCAAGGAAACTTCTGGAATTGTAGTCTTCCAGTCTACAAACATTGGTGAATACTCAAAGTCCAAAAATAGAGTTTTCCCTTAAACACATATTGCAAGGTAAATGAATGGGTTGTTCATGTGCTTGCTCCATATTTAACACATCCTGCCAGAGAAAATATAAATTACTCAACCCTTACAAAGTGCTTACTGTCACCCTTCTAATACTTTTGTGAAACCCTCAACAGATGTGTTATTATTTAGGAATGATCTTTAGCCCTTTACCAACTCATTCATTCAAATTCTAGAGTCTGGAAGAGGAAGAGAGGCATGGTCAGGAGCATGGGATGGCTGGACCTCATTTGCTATGACTATTAACTATTAATTTCTTGAAAAACAAAGCAAAAATGTGGAAGAGGTAGAATTTATTTTATTAGTTAAAAATATCATCTAGTAGGTACAAGGTACTATAAGAATCACAGTACTATATAATGATATTTAATAATAACAATATTTAATAATAATATGCAATCAGTATACCCTATAGACCAGTCAATATTCTATTTGTTTACATATATTTACTAAATTAATATGTACCCATGGACTACATGTTGTTGTTGCTGCTGCTACTGTTGTTATGCTAGAGAAATGAAATAATTTTCCCCAAGTGGGGCTGGGGTTTCAACCCAGATAGTTTTGCTTTATTTTTTTAAGAGAGAGAGAGCAAGAGGGGAGGGGGACAAAGGGAGAGTGAAAGAGAATCTTAAGCAGGCTCCACACCCAGAATGGTCTGACACAGGGCTCGATCTCACAACCCTGAGATCATGACCTGAGCTAAAATCAAGGGTTGGAGGATTAACTAACTGAGCCAAAAAGGCACCCCACAGATAGTTTTGCTTTAAAGTCCTTGCTCTTAACCATTTGAACACTACTATATAAGCATTTCCACTCTGGTAGGTGAAATAAAATATGAAGCATACTTTGAAATTTTTTTAAAAATCTTACATATAAAGCTTTCACATATATTAATCTTCACCAATAATCTCTCTTTTTTTTAATTTATTTTTTATTGGTGTTCAATTTACTAACATACAGAATAACACCCAGTGCCTGTCACCCATTCACTCCCACCCCCGCCCTCCTCCCTTCTACCACCCCTAGTTCGTTTCCCAGAGTTAGCAGTCTTTACGTTCTGTCTCCCTTTCTGATATTTCCCACACATTTCTTCTCCCTTCCCTTATATTCCCTTTCATTATTATTTATATTCCCCAAATGAATGAGAACATATAATGTTTGTCCTTCTCCGACTGACTTACTTCACGCCATCAGGGAAATACAAATCAAAACTACAATGAGATACCACCTCACACCAGTGAGAATGGGGAAAATTAACAAGGCAGGAAATAACAAATGTTGGAGAGGATGCGGAGAAAAGGGAACCCTCTTACACTGTTGGTGGGAATGTGAACTGGTGCAGCCACTCTGGAAAACTGTGTGGAGGTTCCTCAAACAGTTAAAAATAGACCTGCCCTACGACCCAGCAATTGCACTGTTGGGGATTTACACCAATAATCTCTTAAAATAATTTGTTACTGCTCTTCATTTTCTATGTGTGAAAACAACTTCAAAACAGACATAAAGTAGTGAAAATTTATGGGCTTTGGATTTGGATAGAACTCAAAGTTTCAGCAAAAATTATCCTTACCGTGTGACCTTGAGCAATAAATAGAATAAAAATTAATATTTTTGATTCTTTGATATATATGTGTCAGGCTTTGTAACAAGGATTTTATAGGTATTAGTTTATTCCATGTGGTACTCTGTTAGATACTATTATTATGCTCATATATAAATGAGGAAACTGAGACTCAGATTAAGTAACTTGCACAAGACCATAAACCACTAAGTAGTAGAGTTTAGCTTGAACTCTAGCAATTTAATGCACCAGGCTTCATTACCTTATTACTAGACTATACAAACTGTAATCAGAGATATTCATTAATGTGCCCTATATTAACTGGGCATTCGGTCAATTTTCGTTCTTTTATCCCTAAGTTCCCTAAGTAATATTTCCAAGGACATCCATTGCCCACAAGGTAAAGTCAACTTTTATGATTTTGCTATCACCTTCCCACATCATCTCTTTTCCTTACATCCTCATATCATACACTCCAGTGACTTAAAACCTCTGGTGGCTACTTTAGCTGTACCAATACCAACACAAGCATTTTTCTGAAGCTGCTCAAGTTCTTCTGATAATTCATTTTTTTATGACTATAACTGCAACACATTTTCTTCCTTTTTTATAATAAATTTCTTTTTTATTGGTGTTCAATTTGCCATCATACAGAATAACACCCAGTGCTCATCCTGTCAAGTGCTCCCCTCAGTGCCCGTCACCCTATTCACCCCTACCCTCCCCCCCGCCCTCCTCCCCTTCCACCACCCCTAGTTCATTTCCCAGAGTTAGGAGTCTTCATGTTCTGTCTCCCTTTCTGATATTTCCTACCCCTTTCTTCTCCCTTCCCTTCTATTCCCTTTCACTATTATTTATATTCCCCAAATGAATGAGACCATATAATGTTTGTCCTTCTCCGATTGACTTATTTCACTCAGCATAATACCCTCCAGTTCCATCCACGTTGAAGCAAATGGTGGGTATTTGTCATTTCTAATGGCTGAGTAATATTCCATCATATACATAAACCACATCTTCTTTATCCATTCATCTTTCAATGGACACCGAGGCTCCTTCCACAGTTTGGCTATTGTGGACATTGCTGCTAGAAACATCAGGGTGCAGGTGTCCCTGAATTTCATTGCATCTGTATCTTTGGGGTAAATCACATAATCGAAATCTGATTTCTTGGCTTAGAGATCATATATATATTTTTAAAGATTTATTTACTTATTTTAGAGAAAGTGAGGCGAGTACAGAGGGAGAGAGAGAATCTCAAGTAGACTTGCCTCTGAGCATAGAGCCCAGGTGGGGCTCAGTCTCATGACACCAAGACCATAATCTAAGCCAAAATCAAGAGTCAGACACTTAACTGACTGAGCCACCCAGGTGCCCCTTGGATATCACATTCTTAAGAAAACCTTTCCTGAACTTCCAAAATCAAATGACCTACTAATGTGCTACCACAATATCCTGTTTCTGCCAGTTCCTTCCCCCTTAGTAGTCATCAAACACTGTTACACCTGCCTGTCTACCTTTCCTGCTGGCCTATTATCCCTATGAGCATAGGAACTCTATTCTGCCCACTACTATATCCAAGGTAAAGACTTGATACAGTGTAGGAACTAAATAAATATTTCCTACACTGATCCAAGGTAAAGACTTGATACAGTGTAGGAACTAAATAAATATTTGTTAAACAAATGAGTAAATAAAGGAATAAGTAGATTGTTAATGACTGAAGCTGAAACACCCATTTAGGAGGATTAAATAACCTAGACCTTCCTTGCTGAAATCTAAAAAAAGTAAATGTTGACTTCAGCAGTTTATTTGTGATCACAAATCAAACCACCAAAGCCAGTGATATTGTTAAACCAAGTTTAAACTCAAAAGGGAATTACTACAAATCATTATCACCAATCACAGCAATATAAAAGTATAAAGAGAGAATGTTTTTATAACTTACTCTCAATTTTCAAGGAAAGAAAGCTGAATGTCAACAGAATGATAATTAAGTTACTATATCAACATTATGTATTATCTTAACTTTAGCAGACTATTTAAAAGGAGATGACATCATGTTCTCTTCCTAATATGATATACTTGAGGAGTGGCCACATGCCCATATTAATGAAATCATGACTATAAAGTCAGACTGATGAACAAAAACAGACTTAAAATATCAAGCATATTCTTTTTTTTAAAGATTTCATTTATTTATTCATGATAGACATAGAGAGAGAGAGAGAGAGAGAGAGAGAAGCAGAAACACAGACAGAGGGAGAAACAGGCTCCACACTGGGAGCCCGACACGGGACTGGCACGGAACCGCTGAGCCACCCAGGGATCTCCAAGCATATTCTTTTATGTGCATATTTTATTGACTATATTGAAAAATCCCAGAAACTCTTGAAGGCAAGATTAAACTCTTATACATTCCTATAAAATAATATTTGGCATTAATATAGCTATTTTCCATATTTAAAAATCATTCTTTTGAATCACTCATCACAAAATACCTACAACCATTACTGGGATGTTAAGACAGAACTTTAATGAATAAAACCTTTAAATATTTCAGGCCATAGAAATGATAAATTTTAAACTACTGATTTCAACTAATAGTAAAAATAATTAAAAAGTTATAAAGAATAAAATAATTTTTCTAAAATTTATCTTTGAAACATATTTCCACAAAAATAATCCATGAAAGTAATTGATGTTGTCAACATATCTGACTTTCTTTTAATCAGTATTAACCATTAACCCTTGTCAACAGTAATGATATTAAAGTTTTCTCAATCTCTCCCCAACAGGAAATAAGTAGGAGGGACATCAAAGTATGAAAGGTTTATTTATTGAAAGGGTGCTTACTAGTTTTAATTTGGAGACAACATCTACTAGAGAAGAATCAGCTTGGTAAGGAGAAGATAAAATCTGCCCAGAACACTGAGGAGAAACCCTCTTCTAAGGTATCTAACACAGGTAAGAGTGTGGAACATAAATTTTTCATTAGACTCTGGGCTTTCCATAGTTTGGACACAAATGTAATAGTTAAACTAATCACTGAAATGATATGCTGACTGAGATAAACTGAACTTGTTTCTAATATTATACTAATTATTATGGGAACTGTTCATACACCATCAAAAGACAGAGTTTCACTTTTTCTGCAGTTTAATCAAAGCTTATTCGTATGAATAACTCAAATTCTATGGCCAAATAGCAACCTTTGATAAAATGCAAGTTAAGTAAAAATCATAAAGCAAGTTTGTCTTCATTAAGTAAAAACTTCTGTAACAGGAATGCTCCATTCTGCCTAAGACACTGCTGAAAAAGTGGGTGCCAATTTCAATGCTTGCTTCAACCCTTCCAGGCCTCTATAGAAATATTGGCTTAAACATCATAAAAGTATGAATTATAATTTTTAGCTAAAACTTTCTAAAAATAATTTTTACTTAATAGGCTTTTTCTTATATTTAAAGAAGCATTATGACGTTAACCCTAATTACCCTCATATTATTAGAACTTTATAAAGGATGCAGAAAGCCTTTAGGTAACCAGCAAATTATTTAGTGATAGTACTGCTCCCTGAAAAGTCTCAATATCATGATTTACTAAAATAATTTACACTAATTACACTATAAAGTATGGACTGTCTTTATTCTTAATTTCCTTCCTTCCTTTCTCTCTTTCCTTTTTTGCTAGAGTCTATGAAGAAAAGATGAAGATCTTCATCCTATCTATGATTACCTTGAACCTTACTACATTCTTCTTGGTAAGTTTTCAAAGCTCTTCAACTAAGAAATTTTTTCCCTTTTAGAAAAAGATAAAGAGGTTCATATCAATCATATGCCTCCAAAAAAACCTTAGAGTAAAATATCATTGTGTTTGTAACCAAGATAAGGCATGTTTTGTTGCTTTAAAAAATTTGCCATGAACTCTGATTATTATATCCCTTTCTATATATTCATGTAGTGGGATTATAAAACATCAGAAGCTTATGTCCACACAAAAATATGCACAAGGATGTTTATAGCAGTTCTATTCATAAGTACCAGAACTTGGAAGCAACCAAGATGTCCTTTAGTGGTGAGTGACTAAACTGTAGTACATCCAAATAATGGAATATTATTTGGTACTAAAGAAAAATGAGTGGGCTTCCCACCAGGTGGCTCGGCGGTTTGGCTCCGCCTTCAGCCCAGGGCGCGATCCTGGAGACCCAGGATCGAGTCCCACGTTGGGCTCCCTGCATGGAGCCTGCTTCTCCCTCTGCCTGTGTCTCTGCCTCTCTCTCTCTCTCTCTCTCTCTCTCTCTCTCCTCTCTGTGTATTCTCATGAATAAATAAATAAAATCTTTAAAAAAAAAAGAAAAATGAGCTATCAAACCATGAAAAGACATGGAAAAAATTTAAATGCAAATTACTAGGTGAAAGAAACCACTCTTTATACTGTATAGTTCCAACCATATCACATTCTGAAAAAAAGGCAAGGTACAAAGAATTTGGGGGGCAGTGAACCATTCTGTAAGATACTATAGTGGTGAATATATGCCATTACACATTTGTTAAAACCTACAGAATGTACATCAAGAGTGAAATCTAATTTAAACTATGGACTTTGAATAATGATGTGCATATGTAAGTTCGTTGACTGTAACTAAGGTACCATTCTGGTGTGGAATACTCAAAGTGGGGGAGACTGTATATGTAGAGGCATGGAGTAAATAGAAACTCCCAATACCTTCTACTCCATTTTGCTATAAACCTAAAACTGTTCCAAAAAGTAGACTTAAAATAATAAAAACAAAATTTGAAAAAAAAATTAAAAATGCTTACTTTTTCTTTTTACTAGTGAATATTTTTAAATTCAACCAATATGACTCATGACCAATGCCACACATTTTTAGAAATTTGTATACTTTTTTATTTGCAGACAAGTGAGAGTCTTAAAACTCATGACCAATCAAGACAAAAGCTATTAAGGCTGAATTCACCTTCCAAAACCAGAAAACCAAAGTCCTCTCATGCCCAGGCTGCACTAAGACAAGCCTAAGCCCAGACATCAAAGCAGCCATCAAGTCAGGCTCCACTTACTGAGACTCAACCAAAATCATCTTCATCAGTTTTACCAAACCAATTCCCAGTATCTAAATTTGAAAAATCTTCAAATTCCAGGTCTACATCCAAGCATTCATTATCTTCCCAAGATGCAGCAAAAAAGATCCACCTTTACTAAAAAGCAATTCCTAGCTAATAAGATTGTACAAAAACAGCCACAATCAAAATCAACTTCAAAAAAACAGAACACAATCCACAAGTCTGCATGCAAACTGATTTTGACTGGCAAGTCTGAGTCCAAAAATCCATCTCCCACCAAAACTTCTATAAAAAGGAAGAAAACTACTAAGCCTAAGCAGAAACAGTCAAAAATTATCAAGTCTCTACCCAAGCAGACATCATTTTCCCGCAATATGGGAAAAGGGTCTTGTTGCTAGTATTACAAGAAAATCAGCTGTAAAGACAGAAAAACTAAAGGCTTCCACTGCCACACTTGCACTTAAATAGACATCATCTTCCCAAGGTGCAGTAAGAAGCCACCGGTTCCTAAGTCTAAACGGCCAACGTCTATAGTTTCTAAGAGTGAAACAAAGAGAGCTTCTTCCAAGAGGTCTCCACCAAACAATATACCAGGCTCCAGGTCTGCTTCAAAAAGAATTGCTAAGTCCACAGCCAAGTCTCAAGGATGCACTTCTGCCAGAAACCAGGGTCTAGCTTCCAAAAGCAAACCAAGGAAGATGAAACTTTTGCATTCTGTTAACCAGTCTCCAACAGATCCAGAATTCCTAGGTGCTCCCAAGCACTATGTGCACAAATCTCATCCACCACTATCTTGTCTAATAAAATCTCCTCCATCTCGACCTCAAACTCCTGCATCTAAACCTCGTATGCCTTGTCAAAGTCAAGACCAAAAAAGCAGTCATTTGAGAGCTCTGTAGGGGCAGTTCCTGCATCACCCACAGCAACAACTACTGTCTTTGCAGATATTACCACAATAGCCACTGGAAATATTAATGATATTACTACTAGCATAGCTCAAATTACACCTAATGCAAAAGACTTTGCAACCACCCTCTCACCTGCTACTACTATTTCTGCATTTCAAATCACCACCCAGTTTGCTGATACCACCACCACCAGACGAGAGACCACTATCCTTGAAGGTGACATAGCTATGGCTGCTGTAACCAGCAATACTGCTATGGCAACCACTTCTGCAATTGACACCACCACCACTAACAGTGGTACCACTATTGAAGAGACTCCTGTGACCACTTATGTGACTAGCCCCATAGCCACTACAGTGAGCACCAACAGTGCCAGTGGTACCATAACAGACACTGCAGCCGCCGCAGAAGTTCTGAAAACCACCACAGCTGCTCCAGGAGTGAACTCATCCACCCCTGGCACTGCTCTGCTTTTGACTGATAACCCCTAAAGCCACCACTGTTACCAGTACAACTGCTGACACTGTGCCTGAAGATGTCACCAACCCTGAAGAGTATTCCTATGCCACTAAAGATTATGATTCAGCCTCTGAATATGAATATGACCCAGGGCTTCCTGCAGATCCCACTGCTATTCCAGAATCTAATGCCACAGGCCTGTTACGCCTTTAACTCCAGAGGTCACTTCTCCTAAATAAAAGGCCTCAGAACCTAAAACTGATAACACTACCCAGAACCCACAGGGGAGCTACTGCGCATAGACCCTGAAGATTGACTTAATACTCCAACCAGTAATCAAAGGTATGAAATACTGAAGATCTGAGCAGTGAAAATACAATAATTCTTTAAGTATACTGTATTACACATTTTAGCCTTTATTCTTTGTCTATCGCCCACATATCATTTCACATATTTGAAATACCATAAGAATTGTCATTGTGTTTTTTAAAAATATTCTTTAATCTCTACACTCAGTGTGGGGGCTAGCATTTACAACCCGGAGATCAAGAGTCATTATGCTATACCCACTGAATCAGCCAGGTGTCCTGAGAACTGTCATTGCATCTTATTAGGATGACTGAATTCATTTTACAGCCCTCAAAACTTGACATATAAGGATAAATTTATCTTTTACTCTCACTCCAGTCTAAAAAGTCCTTAATGTCTTAAAAGCAAGAATCCCTACATCCTCATAATTCCTCTCTTAAGCAATGAAATCTCTCATTCACTTACCTTGACTATATTATTCCTCCAAAATTTATCTCTTATAGTTCAAAATAATATTTTATTAACTTGGTTAATTTCATTTTATGAAAGGAAAGAAACACTTACAAATGTTACCTATAGAATAATAGGAATCCTTTATGCAGGGTATGAGACTTCTAGGATACCAGAAAATCAGAGGCAGAGATCTCATTCAGCAAACCTGGAAAATAAACATTCTCTCTTCCACCGAATGAAAGCTGGCACTGGTAAATACCAAGAGGGTTCCAGAGGTTTATAAATATTTCTTTACATAGAAAAGACTATTTAAATTATTCCTGAACTGTGAATCACTGGAAGAGCAAGAAAGAGCTTCTTAGATCCAGTAAGATGCTGTCTTGCATGGACAATGTCACTGGCATCTTTGGGACCAGACCACTCCTCACCACTGTAACCACACACTCATGGACTGGGTCCTAGTGAGAACTAAACTGAGAAATCCTGCCTTATCCTTCCCCTCCATACCATCACACTTCACTAAAGCCTCTATATCCTCTAAATAAATAGGGGCTTGATTCTCTTGTATAGGGCCTGTATGTGTCTGTGTAAGAGAGGGAGAGGAAGAGAGAAGGAGATGTGGGGGAGGGGAGTTGCTTGTCAATCTATAGCTCATCTGAAAGGCTACACTCATATTTATTATTTCCATTTTCCACCACAAATTCTTTCTTCTTTTCTACAATGTGGATTCAAATGGCATATATACAACAGTCAAAGAAAGGGGCAGCCCCGGTGGTGTAGCGGTTTAGCGCCGCCTGCAGCCCAGGGCCTGATCCTGGAGACCTTAGTAGGATTGAGTCCCACGTCAGGCTCTCTGCACAGTGCCTGCTTCTCCCTCTGCCTGTGTCTCTGCCTCTCTCTCTCTCTCTGTGTCTCTATGAATAAATAAATAAAATCTTTAAAAAAGAAAGAAAATGAAAGATTGTTTTTCTTATCAGGCTGAATATATTTTAGGTTTATCAATTTTTATCTTAAAATATTCCTTCTCAAGACTACCCCACAGGAAATTTTTAAATCAGTGTATTCATATTGGATGGGCACACCTTCATAATCTGGATTGGGATTATAAAAGCATACCAAATTAGTAGATAAGATGTCTCTTCTTTTTATAGCCTTTGAAGATAGTTTACATGTAGGTGAAAAATATAAGGATCTCTGAAGCATAAGCTTACATTTGGATCTCTTCCATAGCTCCATGAATGCATATGTCTAAAAGATTTCTGCTGATACTCTCATTCTTAACACTTAGGAACTTTTATAGACCCAAAATGCTGTCCAAGGTTTTTACTGTGTAAATAGTTTTTAATTTAATTTTATTTTCAGATAATTGGATATATTAACACAATTTTGAGCATCTACAAATAGCAAGACTCTGTACTAAGTGCTATGAGACAGTACAAAAAGGCCCCAAATAGTGACAATAGTCTAAAAAAGCTCAGACTTAAAGGTGGACACATAGAATATGTGTCTAACTAATGATGGAACAGTCCAAAACGGAAGGGGCAATTTCTTACAGACTGAGAGACCAGGGCAGTGATAATAAGAAACAAAGAAAAGTGTATGAATAGGGTGTTCTTTGAACTGGGTCACAGGTTGAACTTTTACTTTCTTATTTTTTTCTGATTTAAAGAGTACTTTTAACAACTGAGTTAATGACTAATAAATAAAACATTTTAGAAAATAGGAGAACTCATATAAAAGTCCATATTTTCCTCCAAAACACAAAAGATCTGGTATTACGGCCATGTAATCCTGCATAACTGTCAACCACAGCAATGCTACTCAGAGTGGTCTGCAAACCCGCAAATTGATACAGACCAGTTAGGAGTGAAGGATATAAATCAATGTTGTTAATGCACACAGTTGTTTTTTTCAGCTTCCTTTATCTTAATAGATTTATTCATGTTTTCATTCCTTCAAGAAATCAAGGCTTTCTTGCCAACAAAACTATTATCTTCTGGTGCAAACTCTTCACCTAATCCCTGACCCATCCTTTGAGTATCAGTGAACTGGAAGTAAGAAATGGCTAGCCCTTTCTTTCTTTTTTTTTTTTAATAAGTTTTATTAATTCATTCATGAGAGACATAGAGAAAGAGAGGCAGAGACACAGGCAGAGGGAGAAGGCTCCATGCAGTGAGCCCAATGTGGGACTCGATCTCGGGGCTCCAGGATCATGCCCTGGGCTGAAGGCAGAGGTGGCTCAACCACTAAGCCACCCAGGCATCCTGGAGCCCTTGCTTTCATAAAGGAGGCATGCTCTCCTCTGGTCTCCACCAGGCCTACTTCGCAGATTCATTATTAACTAGGTCCTCTAGACATTTAAACTTGTAATCCTTGCTCTTAACAATGAAATCACATGTTTGAAAAGGAAAGTAGAATTTCCTTAGAGACGATTTAGGATTGGAGTGGGACTAGTAAAGGCTTAATGGGGAAACTGAGGGAACAATTTTGTAAGATATTAAGTAATAAATAATAGTAGAACTTGATAATTGGTATATTTGGTAGGACAGAGGTGAAGAAGTAGCTTATTATATTCTGGTTTGGATGACAGGTTGGAAGGTAATACCACAACACAAAACGGAAAAAGTCAGTTTACAAGAAAGATCTTACTTTGATTTAGACTCTACACATATCCCCTCTCTTCTAACTCTCTGAGCTAGACTGTACACCTTTGTGTCCTAAAAACTGAAAGTATGGCATCATTTCAAGTACCCATGGAGGATTTACAAAAATGAATCACAGATTAGGCCACAAATATAACTTCCTCAGATGTTACAAACACAGAAATCCTACAATTGGAGACCTCTTGAATGCAACAAAACTAAAAACTAATTTTAAGTCTAACCAAAAATACCCAATTATTCTTCCAAAAGAACAAAACTGCAATTAAATAGCATTAATAAGGAATTAAAAACAAAACTGAGACTAAATAATCAAGCTAATGGGATGTAACCAAAGTTCATGAAGAGGTGAAATGCTATATTAGTATCATTTGAAGATTAGATTTATCAAAAAGCTATACTCCTCCTTATTTATCAAATGAATTTCAAATAGGGTAGGGGGAATATAAAAAGATTAAGATTTTTTTTCTAGTTTTACTGAGGTATAATTGACAAACACAATTGTATATATTTAAAATACACAATCTGGGTAGCTCAGTGGTTTAGCACCTGCCTTTGGCCCAGGGCATGATCCTGGAATCCCAGAATCAAGTCCCACATTAGGCTCCCTGCATGGACCCTGCTTCGCCCTCTGCCTGTGTCTCTGCCTCTCTCTCTCTCCTGTGTCTTTCATGAATAAATAAATAAAATCTTTAAAAAAATAAAATACACAATGTCATAATTTGCTATATTCCTACATTGTGATGTGATTACCATAATCAAGTTAATTAACACATCCATCACCTCAAATGATTATTTTAAAAAAATTTATTAAGTTCAGCACTAATGGTGATGAGGGTCACATAGATTTTCACATTGTCTTGGAAGCTGACAGCACTTTTGAAAAAGAAACAATTTCTACTTCTCCAAATGGTGACAATCTCAATAATGGTTATATTTCAATATAATATATACAGTGCATAATGCTACAATCACAGTTTGAAAAAATGTATGCAAGAGTATATATCAAGAACCAAGCTAGAGAATCAAATATGTAGCACTGCGGTAATTAAGAAATTGTTTCCATTTTAAACTCTCTCTTGATTTACCGACACACAAAATAATTTAATTTTCTATTGCTATACAGAGCAACACTTTCAACCCCATTAAAAACAAAGATACTTGACAGATGAATCATTTGAGGAGATAATTATGGAAAACTATATAGAAACATATATTTATTTATACTACTTAATAAAATCTACATTGATCTCCAACTTCATCTGCCAATACACTTTGCAATTTTGGGAGCCATTATTCCAAAGTTCTGTCATTCTCCAATATGAACATACAGAACATACAGCTGTAGCTGCGTATGCTACTACTATGTTACTACTACTAATAATAATAGCTAACACCTCTACAATGCTTACTATGGGCTAGTCACTGTTGTAAGTATTTGACATATATTAATTCATTTAATCCTTAACAATCCTATGAAATAAGAATTATCATTATTCTCATTTTATAGAGAAAACTAAGGCATGGAGAAGTAAGCCATTTGTACAAGATCACACTACTAGGCAGGGCAGCAAGGATGAAACTCAAGCATGGCTGGCTCCACAGCATGTCTGACCACTACCCAGAACAGCCACTCAATTTAAATGTTTAATTTATAATATTCATATTCTGGTACTGATTGAGATTCTCAATATTCTTCATTTTTTAATTTGTAAATATTTTTAATTGAGTGAAATCTTATTATAAACTATCTTACTGGGCAAATAATTAGTAGAGTTTTCCATGATTCTTTATAAAGCTCAGAAAATGCTTTTGAGAACAATGACATTGAATAATTAAAAATAGTAGCTAATAATGGAAGTATAATGAAAGATGCAATCCTGCATTAGAAAAATCTATTATCATTAGAATGTTGCAGCTATTCAATAAAATTGCAAATTGCTGAAGTTATATTAAAATACTATAAATTAGTTTGAGGCATCAAGAAGAAGGTATGGTAGTGAAGATGAAAAGATACAAAAAGAAATGCACATTCTAAATTGTTTATTTTTTCAGGAATGGGAGTAAAGAATCTATATTAATTTCAGGTTAAGGAATATTATTAGTATATCCTAATTTATAGACATACTATATTAACATATGCATTTAAAGGTCTTGTCATTTTTATCTACGTATCTTCATATTATATAACAAGAGGGGAGAAACAATATTATTTCAATATTGGAATCTGTAAAAGAACCTACAAAAGTAACAGAAAGGCATAAAGAAATAGTTTTAATGATTTTTTTCTATATTTAGGAATGATTTTTAGGAATGATTTTTTCTGTATTTAGGAATGATTTTTTTCTATATTTTTTCCAGGTCTTGTTCAAACTCAATCAAGCATTTTTGCTATAATAAATGTTTCTTAGTGATTCAGTAGCACCTGTATTCAACTTAAATGTGATATATTTTTAGGTCGTAAAACTTTTCCCTGTATTTTGTCAGTGTACTTTCAAGTTTCTCAAGAATAGTCATCACTCTTTAATAAAACTTTTGGCAAGCAAATTAATCTTTGAGTGAAGAAATTTTAAATAACAAGACTAAACTAAAATTAGTATTTTATATCATTTATAATTTAATTTTAAATATTACTTGAAGCGCAATCTAGTTTATTTTCAAATTTTAGGAAATAGAAAAACCAACAAAACACAATTATCCTGCCACCCAGAAGGAGGAAAAATGGTCTCCTAATCCAAATGTGTACATCTCACACTGCCACAAAATATTTTCTCTACATGTAAGGACAAGTTCTGTATCATTAAACAGCATCACAGATAGAAGGCTTCATATTATTAATGCATCATAATTTACATAACCAATTTTTTTTAGGTAGATATATTTTCTCTTTTTTCTTTTACTGAATAGTTGTATGACACACATTTCTAGGATCCAAAATCATTTCTTTGGGATAAATTTCTAGACATGAAAGGAATGAAGGCAACAAAACATTATACAGACATTTGTCTATAGAGATTTTACAAACATTTTATATTGATTGCTGATTTTTGAAAGCTATAAAGGGCTAGTGGCAAATGTAAGCAGTGAAATGGTTTGACCTAAAACTATCACATCAAAAAAAAAATAAATAAAAAAAAAATAAATAAATAAATAAATAAAACTATCACATCCTTGAGATCTTGGTGTGGCAGAGACCTGTTAGGAGAATGTTAATATAAGCAAGATTCTCCAAGCCAATGATGGTGGCTTGGCTGAGGAAGGAAAAAGAAGTAGGACTCTAGATACTCTTTGAAGGACTTCTTGATGGACTAGACAAGGTATGAGGTAAAGAAAGGGTCACGATGATTCCCAAGATTTTGGTCGGAAAAACTGAAAAGATGGTGAAGGCTGTAATTACAGCAGGTATAGTTTAAGGGAGATTATGAGTTCCATTTTGAATACATCAAACGTGATACGTTTCTCAGCGATTTAAATAACAATATCAAGGACACAGTTGGATACTCAAGTCTGAAGTGTAGGAGAGAGATCAGGACTGGCAAGATTATATATTTAAGAGCTGATCCCATAGAATAGGCATTTAAACCCATGAGACTAGATAAGATCACCAAGGCAGTGATTGTAGATAGAAAAGGGAAGAGTCAAACAACAAGGTCTGGGACACTTTAATATTAAGGAGTTTCTAAATAAAACTCTAGGTTATTATTTTAGTTATTTTTATTAATAATAAATTGAATATGTTCTCTTTGATTAAATGTCTGAATCCCCTTGTGTTAACGCTAAGGAAGATATAATAAAATAATTAAACAAAGATAAACATATAATGTTAATAAGGGATATTTTCCCACTGCAAATATTGTTAGTCAAGAGGACACCAAGTGAGAGAAAGCATTCTATACAGAAGGAATAGCTAAAGCAAAGATCAAGATATTTTTCTTAGAAAGTTACTAAACAAAACAACTTATATTTCTAATGTCTGCAGACCAGAATCTCTTCACCCACAAACCCTCTTGACTATGTCACAGTATCTGAATAACAAAACTATATGGAGAACTAATGGAGAACTAATAAGCAAAATAAATAAATAAATAAATAAATAAATAAATAAATAAATAAAGCAAATCATATTATGGATTAAATCAGTGTGACACGCTTAAGTGTATGTGACCTTTCTAGTTTGAAACTGATGATCTCAAGTCTCATGAAGGGACAGTATTATGTATTGTTCTGTTACTAACATGTTTATTACACTGTTCTATTACCCAGCAGACATTCAAATCAGAGGCTTTCTAAAAGAAAGGTGAGTTAGAAGACAAGTTCTTCCAATAGTAGGGGAATTGCCTAGCTGAAATATATTGGATCTACCAAAAGTGGTCCTTTGAAAAAGCAGGCTACTCATTTCCACTTGATCTTTCATTAGTGCCATAATCATTGTTTTAATGTACTCTCATCTCAGTACCAGTCACAGAGCTTAAAAGAAAATGTTTACTTTCTTTGAATGAATGAGTGGGATTTATTATAAAAAATGCTTTAAATATGAGATTTAGTTAAAATCAGTATTTTAACATACAAGCCAATTAAGGTAGGGATGCCTGAGTGGCTCAGTGGTCTACCTTCAGCTCAGGGTGTGATCCCAGGTCCTGGGATCCAGTCCCACAACAAGATCCCTGAGGGGAAGCTGCTTCTCCTTCTGCCTATGGCTCTGCCTCTCTCTCTGTGTCTCTCATGAATAAATAAATAAACTCTTTTTTTTAAAAAAAAAAGGCCAATTAAGGTAAACAGGTATTAATTCAATTCAATATATAAATGTTTACATTTGTTAACCAGACCTACAAACAACTTTACAATGTATTTTATGCATTACTAAACATTCTCATTTAGATCTAAGAACATCTTATAATGTGAAATAGGAAAATTTTTTACAGGTAAGTTAAATGGTCTCCCTTGGTTAGCATAGGGAGTAGCAGCTAGGGTTTATATAAAAACCCTCTCATTCCAAGGACAACTTCATTTACCATCCAAGAACTATCAGAATTACTTCTTTAATGAATTTTCAAATATACTGATTTATTCTCTCACATGTATTTCCTCAGGCACAGAATTTTTTGCCATCTCTCCTGGATTATGATTTAATATATTTTACATGTGAAAAATGGAAAATGAGAAAATAACTAGTATCCAGGGAAAGTAAACTTTGTATAATTAAAAATACATTCAAAAAGCTCTAAAGTACTTGCTAATGAAATAATTCTGATACGGACTTCCTAACACATTGACAAGAAAGGTGTTCTCTATATTTTTCCAAATAAAATTATTTAAGAAAATATTCCAATACATTTTAAGCAATTGGAAGAATTCCTTTTTTTTCTTCCAAAATATTTTATTTATTCATTCATGAGAGACAGACAGAAAGGCAGAGATATAGGCAAAGGGTAGTAGGCTCCCTGCAGGGAGCCTGATGCAGGACTCTATCCCAGGGCCCCAGGACCACAACCCGAGCCAAAGGCAGACACTCAACCACTGAACCACCCAGGTGCCCCACAACTGGAGAATTCTGATTGTAGTTTTCTCCTGGAATGCTTTCATACATTGATTATTCAGCTTTACCAAAAATATATACAAGTCAAAAATAGTCTATTAAAGTCCTGAAACTTTATAGTAGAAATATGATAATATTAATTACTATATAATTAATATTAAGTTACTAAATGTTATTCTTTGATAATGATTTTCAAAACAGAATGATAATAGCCTAGAAATTGCAAGATAAATTATTAAGGAAAATCATTAATTATCACATTCTACACTAATTAAATGCAAGGATTCATATGGTCTTCAAAAAGAATATGTAAAAAGAAAATCTTCTTTTTCAGGAACTATCTACTTATCTGGTTGCTGTTGTTTCAAGATTAACCTGGAGCTATCCCATCTACATGAACTGTCATCCTCTATCCCCAATAGTACCATCCATCTACCCCAGAAAAGTTAGAGGGAAAGAGAAAAAAAACTGAATTATTTTACCAAATGAAAAACCACTCAATTAGTCCCCAAAAGGCATTAAGACATTTGGGGACATTATTCAGGTTCAAAAAAAGAACAATTCTTAGGACACTTGGGTGGCTCAGTGGTTGAGTGTCTGCCTTCAGCTCAGGTCTGTGACCTGGGGTCCTGGGATCGAGTCCTGAATCAAGCTCCCCAGAGGGAACCTGCTTCTCCCTCTGCCTATGTCTCTGCCTCTATCTGTGTATCTCTCATGAATAAATACATAAAATCTTTAAAAAAAAAAAAAAAGAACAATTCTTGATCAGGATCCAGGGAAAGCATAAAAGCATAGCTACCAGGGTATCCAGTTAGATAAACCTAGCTCTAGGACATTCTTGTTCCAGATTTCTTTATAAATTTCTCTACCAATTCCTCAAGGGAAGAAAAGAGGCCTGGAAAAGTTAAGAGATCAAGTGGGGAGCACAGTGGTTTTGGAGAGCTGTGATAAAAAAAACAATAGAAACAGTTCATTAACCTGTTCAATCCTTCACAAGAGACCTGAAAGGAATCAGACATAGATGGTGTTAATTCTAAGGAAACGTGTGACTACATGCAGGAACTCTGCATGCTTATCACTGTTTATCAAGTTATTTTTAAATTCTGCTTACTAACTATGATAGGCAGAATAATGGCCCCCAAAGATGACTACCTTAATCCTTAGAACCCATGAATAGGTTGAATAGGTATCCTCCCTGGCAAAAAGGGACTTTGTATATATGATTAAGGACTTTAAAATGGTGAGATTGTCATAGTTTTTCCAGGAAACATCACTCCTTACGAAAATTATTCTTTATGAAATGTGCCTGGGCCTATTTTAGAAAACATCAAGACTAAATGCCTCGTTTGTTTTTGATATTGATTAAATGTGTTTTCTAATTCAAATTCATCTAGGTATCAAGCTCTTCCTAGTTTAAAATCTGCAGTATTCGTTTGTCTGCTTGAGCTGTAGATTGGCTGATTACTGGATACTCTGAGTAAGGATTTCTTGTTTGGTTCTCCAAACTTAGTGTTAAGAACAAGGGCATTGATTCCCTCAGCCACAAAGGACCCATGGTCACTTTTGTTCTTGGTAAACTGGTATTCAAGTAAAAGGAGTAAAATAGTTGTTCTGTGTGTCCTGGAATGGTACGGTATGCACATCAAAATTACCTGGAAATTGCAGGGCCCATGCATAACTTTGCAATTGTGCTAAATCTTCTCTCAGTGCCTTTAGATCCACCCTCTACCTTTTCCTCTCTGCCCCCAGAGGCTCACCTGTATGAGGTGACTCATTAAGCTCCTAACTTTCATACTTCTTGCTAGATTCAGCTAATTAGTGAGTGCTAAAATGGAATGAAGGGAGAAAGACATTCCCAGATTATCTCACCAGTTTCAAAATGAAATAAGAATGGATGAATGGACGAATATTTAGGTATGAAGGGCATGATACGGAGAGTGTGGACTGGAAAAACACATGTCAATATAGAACCAACGGCAGCTACATAATTCTTCTGTCAAGGAAAATATGGACAGACAATATTAACACAAAAAATGAACTTTAAATTTCTCTCAAAAGAAAAATTATAAAGAAATTTATATATTATAAAGTCATAGGGATTATGGCAAGATAATGGATTTTTTTTATTTTACCACAAATAAATTTTACTTTACTATAGGTAAATTTTCTTCAACGCTATTGAATTAAGAGCCCAAATAGGGGGATCCCTGGGTGGCTCAGCGGTTTAGCGCCTGCCTTTGGCCCAGGGCGTGATCCTGGAGTCCCGGGATCGAGTCCCACATCGGGCTCCCTGCATGGAGCCTGCTTCTCCCTCTGCCTGTGTCTCTGCCTCTCTCTCTCTCTCTCTCTCTCTCTCTGTGTGTGTGTGTGTCTCTCATGCATAAATAAATAAAATCTTAAAAAAAAAAATCCCAAATCGTTCCAAATTTCTATAACTGAAATATGGTGTTTCACTACTTCAGAAACAGCACCATATTGTGTTAAAAGTATCTCTATTTAAATTCTGACTTAATTATTCATTCAACAATCATTTACTTTCTTAACTTATAAACTATTGAGTGAGATCATATTTGATCAATTTTTGAAAAGCCATAATTTTGAGGTTGCTCATGGTAATAATGCCAAGTTAAATGATGAAGACTATGAGCAAAAAGAAATTGGCATTATCAGATAATTACAAATGCAAAAGATAAAAAACATTTCACACTGAAATTAACTGAAATAAAAATTATATTTTCTAGAATTTTTATATGAACATATATATCAGAATAAAGATGTCTATTTAATAGATTTTATTGTTCCCCAAATGACTATAACTGCAAATCCTCATCTGTTTCTGAATTGTTACCCACTATTTGTAATTAATCTGACTATAGCTTCAAAAGCTATATATCCTTCAAAAGCATATATGATATATTTATTCTCCTTTCAAATTTTCTACTAGGTAGTCACTTTACATTGTCTTGATTTTCTAAACATTACATTTTAGATCAGATAGGCAAGTTGGTCTGAAACTCCCTTCTCTAATTACTAAATATGAATCACATGTCAGCAATTATTCTTTTTACTACAAAACCTGACAGAAAAATGTCTAAGATCATGCTAATACACAAGAATTTAATAAGAATATATGCAGATATTTTATATTTATTTAATTGGTGTTTAAATGTAAAATGATTAATAATCTTTTTTGTTTCAATAACATTATAAACTATGCAATGTATTTTATTAAATTGCATGGAAACTTGGTCTACTTTTCTAAAACTTCTTGAATAACTTTCAGTTCACACTGAACAAGGCATGAGTAATTCATAGCTTATGATGTTATATGATGTAATTTCCATGTAAGAACTGTCCTTAAAAAAAAAATAAATATAAACTCAAACTCAGGAAATATGCAGACCAAAGTTTTTACCTTCCAAAGTCCTTTCTACCATATTCCAATATCCAATCAAAATAAAAACCATAAATTGGAACACCTATAATACTGATTTCATAAAGGAGAATGTTATGATTAATGTTCCAGAGTAATGATAAACATAAAAGAGGAAGGAGGTCAACTTCATTATGAGTCAAATCAGTGTATCAGTAATAAGTACACATAATTTTATTAACTTTAAAGTGATTACCTTGATTTTCAGAAGAGACAATATTGTGCATTGTTATTGCATAGCCTTTATTATGATATCGATTATCACGCAGGCACCTAACCATTCAGGTGCAGCCAAACCCTGACTTCTGATCTTCACAAGATTCTTGGAAGAAAAGGTGAATGAAGAAAGTTTGTCCAAAAGAAATGGCTAAGTGGAAGTGTGCTTTCTCTGTTAACCAGGTATCAATGGATCAAAGCCTCTCTTTTTTGTTTGTGTTATATTTCTTTCCAATAAATACCTAGCTCCTCAAGGCAGAAACTAAGTCTCTTGTTCCTACTGAATCCACAATGCCTCCCATAGATGGACATCCAATAAATATCTGTTGAATGAATAAATAAATAAAAGTTGTCATTTCAAGTCCAGTAATGCTTAGACTTAAATTATATTAAATACATCTATAAATAATAAGTTATAAAAATTCAATATATGAATAAGTTATATATATAATAATATTGTCATAAAGTGTTATAGAGTTTTACCGTGTAAACTTAATTTACATCTTAATTTAATCCTAATAGCAACACGCGCAGGTAAACAGAATGGGATTGATCATTTTGTAGATGTGAAAATGGCATTTGCAAATAAGTCTATCAAAATTATATAGAAACAAAATGACAGAGCTAGGAGTTATATCTAAACCTCCTGATTGCCAGTTCAGCGTTCCTTCTATCATTCTAGAATTGCCTTTAACTTTTTTTTGCACTTTTTTCTAAAATACACTGATGATTTTTCACAGCTACATTTCTTCAGAATTAGTGTATTTGCCATTTGTTCTGGTATTTAGCTTAATATGGAGGAATATGTAAAAATAGTAACTAAATCAATATAAAATTAATAAAAGTGAGTATGCCTAATGGAAATTATCTGTATTTCTCTCATTGCATGGTCACCTGCAATTGCAAAAGTATTTAGAAAGTAGATTACTAGATAATTTAGTATGTGCTTTTCAAAATTTGGGAGCTTCTAAGTTAAAAGGTCATGAGGAAGGAGAATGGGGGCACAGCAGGATAGACATATTTCACAAATTTCCCTAATATGGGCACTTGGAGTTTACGTGCTAAATAAATGTGTTTTAACTCAATGGAGGGACAAATATTTATATCCTCTTATTACATTCTCTCAGACATTCATCTCTTCAATTCTATTAAACTTTGAAATACTGAAATAAACTGCAAAAGTAAAAAAAAAATCAAAATAAATAAATAAACTGCAAAAGTAAAGTTTTTCAAATGCCAAATACTGGGGAACATTTGACAATATATAAATTATTCTACAACTACAAATAAGAAACTGAACCATAGTTTTCTTAAAATGAATAATATACATATAAGCTACCACATTAATTTATGAATTTTGTTAGCGATCAGATCTTATTATGATCTCTCCAAAGTAAAAGATAGAGTTCTTAATGTTCCTGAGTCAGAAAATCAAAAGGGCAAATATTTCAAGATTGAATTGAAATAATTCCACATGCATATTTTTTTTCCTAGCCCCCACTCCCTACCACAACCAATAGGCAAAAAGTAGGAGGTACAAAGGGAAGGCATGGTTGCCTTATTAGATGGAGGAACCTTTCAATTAGTTCTTTTTACATCAAGTCTTAGAGGCACCGCTGAGTCAAGAAGAAGCAAGTCCTGACCAAGACCCAAAGGAGACACCCCTCTCAAGGTAATTGTATGGATATGACACTGCTTCCAGGGCACTTTTACTCCATAATATCCTTTCCTTTATTAACATCTGGTTTCCCAATCAAGAAGAGGCTAGGGGGCACAGATGAATTCAATTTTGGACAGGCTAGATAAAAGGCAAAATGGCAAAACCAAGTGAAGATGTCCTTGAAAGAGTTTGACATATAAATCTTGATCAATAAGCTTAGAAGTCAGCATAGAGATGGATGCTGTTTCCAAGTAGAGGCAGTAAATCACACAGAGACATTGCTATACAGTGAGAGAAAAATAGGACTGATACCAGAGCCATAGTGTGGGTAAGCAGGGAAAAAAGAAAACCCATGAACAAACCTAAACAAAACAAAACAAAACTTCAGAGAGGTCAGAAGAATAAGGTGGTTGCGCAAAAGCCATGAGAAGAGGGAAGGACCTGGCAAAGGCAGAGAATTCCATCCTGTAAGGTAAGAATTAGATGGACAGTAAACACATCATTAGATAACTTGACTGGAGCTGTTCCAGTAAGCAGATGGAATAAAAAAAACTTTTTGCATTGAATTTTATAACAGAATATGTAAGGACCTTTGAGGAAGAAAAGAGTATCTCTCACACACACACACACACACACACACACACACACACACACTGTGGGTGACAGAGAGATACCACTGAAGATCAAAGAGAGGTGGGGTTGCAAAGCACCTTGTAAGCCACTTGAAGAATTTTTTAGGGGGGAGGCTTCAGGATAAAGAGTAATGGGAAACCAGGAAAGAGTGCAATGAGGGAACTAAAATAATCAGATCTGTATTTTATAAAAATCATAGTGACCATAGTTAATTAAAAGCAGGGCTGTCGGTAAGTAAAGAAATTATTTTGGTAACCGTGAAAAAGAAAACTCAGTAAGTCAGGGACATTGAATTGATCTCCCCTATCTCTCCATATGCTAGAACAGTGCCTACTACTTAATAGGCAATAATATTTGCTAAGTTAAGGAGTGGCTCAAATAAGATGTGATACTAACTTAGCTAGGATGCTGTTGGTGAAGATGAAGAGAAGCAAAGGAACTCAAAACTCTGTCTAGAAAGTAAAATATAGAGATTTAGCGATGGATGGACACAACAAAATGAGTGGAAGAGTCAAGGCTGGCTTGGGTTTCTAGCTTACACTAACTACTGGGTGAATACTGTGTCATTCATTGACATGGGGACACATAGAAAAGACTTCTGTGGGGGAAGATGATGATGGAAACTGATTCGGTTCAGACCCAGATTGAAACACCAAGTGGTTTCACAGTTCTCCGATGACTCTAAAAGGTGATCTGGTGGCACTAACAGCCACAAAACTGTGGGTTCCCACTGCATCTTCATAAGCCATGTGCTACTAGAGACCAGCTAATTTATACTGAGCTTCCCTATGGTAATTCCTCCCCCCCCCCCCCATGGTAATTCCTAAGACAGGTACAGGATGCCTTTATTTTCCATTTTCCTTTCAAAATATTCTGGAATCAGCGGTCTTTTTTTCCTATATACTCATCCTCATAATCCGGCATCATGGAAACATCATACAGTTTCTACCCATAAAACTGTCTTACATTCAGAAGAACAATACAGGGTTAAAAATTAGGGATCCCTGGGTGGCTCAGCAGTTGAGTATCTGCCTTTGGCTCAGGGCATGATCCTGGAGTCTCAGGATCAAGTCCCAAATCGGGCTTCCTGAGCGGAGCCTGCTTCTCCCTCTGCCTATGTCTCTGCCTCTCTCTCTCTCTGTGTCTCTCATGAATAAATAAATAAAATCTTTTTTAAAAATTAGACTAATACAGGTCAGAAACAGATTTCATATATTCAGTAACTTTAATTGTGATGTGCACCTCACCTAAAAATGAATTATCAGTAGGTAAAGTACATAATAAAATTTTATAAAACATTTTCAGGTAAAGGATCCTGTAGACTAAGATGTAAAAAGGTGAGGAGGAGAGCAAAAGTCAAATAGTGTCATAGAATCCCAGGATTTCATGGAGACTATCCTTCAATATAATAATATTGTGCACCATGTCCCCATCACACATGTAAGAACTGAGTTCCATAAAGCTGGCCACTCAGCCTAACAGCACACCATGTACCTTCCTAGAACTCTCTTTATGTCACAACTGCTATGGTTTTCCCAAATGATGGGATATGGGGGGAGAGGGCAAGCAGGGCGTGTGTGTATGTGTGTGTGTGTGTACATGTGCTTGTGCAAATAAACATGCAGTAGTGCATAATGGATAGGTAAGGGATTTCTTAATTATTACAATTCCTAATGGAGGATGAAAGTCTCCTTTTAAGTGAGAATTTAAAGAAAAATAATCATCTTATTAGCATACCAAATGGAAAAAACTGATTTTTAGTGGTTTCAAATAATGATAGTGTTTTCAAAATATATATAGGTATCTTCTCATTTCACATTCACATTAAGCTTAATTTTAGGAAAAAAATTCTTGACTTTTAAACTTGCTACTAAATTGTAATTTTGAATCACTAGGCAGTTTGGTAAAACCTATTCCTTCACTGTCAAGTACATAACAAATCTTTCTCTTGCTTCTTCACTTATAGGGGTTAAAAGGACAGGATGAAGGCTTTAATCCTGACTGGGCTCATCCTGGTCTTTGCCATTTGTTTCCCGGTAAGATTCTATACATCTGAATACAAGAACTACTTAAAACTGAGAACTACATTAAGATGCGGTTTGGAGTGAGATTACAGCACTGTATTTTTAAAAACAGAACAGAGTCACATGAGATGAGAACAGGAACGATTACTTCTAATACTATAAAAAATACGTTTATTCAAAATCACCAGAAATTTGAAGAGAAAAAAACAAAGCAAAGGGAGATGTGGAAGGGAAACAGAGAAAAAGAGGGAGAGAAGCAGAAGAGAATGACTGTTAATTGAGGACGGTAAGGTATGAGAAAATCTCCACATACATTTGGAGGACTAGAACTAAACTTGCAAATTAATGACCAAGACTTCCACTTGTCCTTCTCGTCCATGTTCACTCACCACCTTCGTTGTAAGGAGATTCCCCTGTGAGGTGAAAAATGAGGATGCATTTATCTGTCTCTCAAGTTTGTTTTTCACTCAACCTCTGAGTCTATTATTATGTTCTCATGATCAAAAACTGCAACACGTTCTTCCACACAAGACACAAACACAGTGAGAAAGAAGATAGTCTCTTCTATTGATATCTAAAATAGACAATTATTAGCACATTTGACTCATCTGAAACATGATTTGTGCAAATAGGTTTTTTTGTACCTCTTTGAGTGAGCCTTGGTATTTTGAATTTTGTGGCTTTTGCTTTACCCTTTTAAATCTCTTGCAGAGTTAAAAAAAAAAAAAGAAAATCTTCCTCAGGGCACTTGGGTGACTCAAATGGTTAAGCATCTGACCCTTGATTTCACCTCAGATCTTGATTTCAGGGTCATGAGTTCAAGCCCCATATTGAGCTCCATGCTTGTAGAGGAGTCTACTTTAAAAACAAAACAAAACAGGGATGCCTGGGTGGCTCAGCATTTGAGCGTCTGCCTTCAACTCAGGGCTTGATCCCAGAGTCCTGCATTGGGCTCCCTGTATGGAGCCTGCTTCTCCCTCTTCTTATGTTTCTGCCTCTCCCTCTGTTTCTCTCGTGAATAAATAAATAAAATCTTTAAAAAAAAAAAAAAAAACTTTTTCTGCTCTTCTGACTTACATACTATTTTTTAGTTCCTTACATTTCTCTTTGATCAGAGCACAGTAACCACTATTTTTAGAATTACTGGTGGTCTTCAAGTGTCTGTTCCATGCCATTTTAACCAACCATGCTTTATTCAAGAATCCTTTCCTTTTCTGCCATTACTATTATATCCCTGTCATACTGTTCCCAGAACATTTAATGCCTCAGACAAAGCTTTTCCAATCAAGAGAAACTCATTTTTGTTGCAGTTTTTAATATCCAACTTTCTAACTCAACACCAAATATTTCTTTTATATAATTTCTAAACTAGGGTTTAGGGTTTAGGGTTTCAATGAGATGTGTGTAACATGGTTGCCCTACTATGTGATTCTTTTGCCAATTCCTAAGGGAGATGATTTCATCCTGCAATTGTTAAGCAAAAAACAAGTTTTAATAGATTTAATGGGGTATTTTTATGAAACCAGTGAGTTGGATTTCCCCAAATTAGATTTCTATATTTTGTTGGATTTTCTCAGTAAATACTAAAAGCATTGAAAGTAGCACTGAGGTACTTTCTCTAATCACCCACATATCGTGCCTTGTTCTTTTAAATGTATAGTGCAGTTTATTCTAAATTTATATGGCACTTAAAACCAAAGCACCTTCCAAACTAAAGAGCAGAACAGCTTCTGTAACTAAAGTGAAAATACAAAGCAATAATTGAATGGTTCATTTGGTAATATCTTTTATTCTCTCCTCCTGCAGTTCAGTGAGAGTCAGCAATCACAGCGCCGGGCAAGAGGGAAGACCATCAATAGTCGATCAGTGCAAAGTTCCCCTGCCAGGACATCACAAAACAGATCTCCATCCACCCAAGTCAATAGGAAACCTCAAATCCGTTCTCGTGCCTCTGTCTCATCTGTGTTGCCTAACAAAGCAGCCAGCCAATTATCTTTAAATTCTAGGATATCAAGTAGAAAGAAAAAAACTGTCCTGACAGCAAAAAGGCAAAGTCTACAAGTCAGGCCTAAGAAAAGTACATTAACTTCTGCCAATAAAAGGCTGACCCCCCTTTCGTCTGGTTTAACAGGACGAAATATTCCACGGAGCACAAGTAAAACTCTAAAACAGCCTAAGAAAAATCAGAAGACAACTGCCAAGAAACAGTCAAAAAGGACTGCAGTAGCACCAAAGCCATCTTTAGCAATAAAGAAAAGTCAAAATGCACCTAAAAGACCCCTGCCCCCCTCTGCCAAGAAGCAGCTGAATTTCCCAAAAGTAGCTAAGGCGGCATCAAAAGGAACTTCAGCTTCAAAGAAAAGTTCACAGAAATCAAAGAAAATCCAGTCTCCACCTGCTAAGAAGAAACAGTTAAAACGACGCAAAACTAAATCAGCTCCAAAAACAGATCTACCTAAGAAGAAATCTCAAAATATTTATAAACTAACCATGTCTGTATCCAAAACACAATCTAAGTCCACGACAATAAAACGTTCCCTCAAAACTTCCTCAGCTCCAAAGAAAAGACCAACTAAATCTCGCAAGACTCCATCATCATCTGCCAAGAAAAAACAGAATCGGCCAAAAGCAGTTAAAGCAGTCCCCAAAAACAATGTAGCCAAAAAGAAAACTCTAGGGAAACAAAAAAATAAACAGTTACGTTCAGTCAAAAAAGGGCCAGCTAAGGCAACAGCAACAAGAGCAGTTTTAAAAGTCAAAAAGAAAAATCTAACCGCATCTAAAAAGACAGCATCTATGCCTGCCAAGAAAAAGCTCAATCAGCCAAGAAAAGTTGCAACAAAAAGGAAAATATCTAAAGCCAAAAATAAAGTGTCAACAAAATCCAAAAACTTTAGTGCACCTGCCAAGAAACAAGTGAATCAACCTAAAGTACTTAAATCAGTACTACAGACACAACCAACCTCAAAAAAAATACCAAAGAAATTGAAAAGCTCCTTGCCCCAAACTGCCAGGAAGGGGTCAAATCAATCAAAAGAAAGCAAATCTCCAGCTCTCAGAAAAACTCCGGCCAAAAAGAAAAATCTAAAAAAATCTAAACCAGATGCTAAAAAACTGCTCAATGGGTCTAAATCTGCTCAAGCTGGACCAAAAAGATCTTTAGCCAAGAAGAAAACTCAAAAGAAATCTCCACAGAAAGGGCCCACAGCAGGTAAAAAAACTGTGAAAATAATTCCTGCAAAGAGTAAAGGTATAAAACCAACTAAAAAAAGGCAGCCTCCCACTCTAACAGCAAAGAAAAGGCTAAGTAAATCCAAAAAGAGACGATCTAAACCTCTTAAGAAAGGTGTAAATCAACTTAAACCCCTCAAAGGAAAAAAAAGACCATCTTCCACAGCAGGCAAAACTGTAAAACAACCAAAAAAAGGGAAATCTATACTTGTCAAAAAGAAGTTGAAACCATCTAAACACAAAGGATCTAAATCTGTTCAAAATCCACAGAAAAAGTGCCTGCGTAACAAAGTAAAAAAACCATTTCCATTAAATGTACCATCTAAAGTTCATCCCTGTCTACAACCAAATCGACCACGTAAGTGTCCACTGACAGCTCATCAAATCTATCCACCTCCACTAAGACCATGGCCAGGTGTCCAACACCCCCATATACACCAGCAGCAGCATCACCGACCTCATTTGCCTCATAAGCCACCCTGTCATAAACCAAAACCTCCAAAAAGGCCAACAGGAACAGAAGACAGTACAACTGGTAGCCTGACCAATGCAATCACCACGACACCTGGAGCTGTCACTAATTTAGCTTCCATCACTAGCACCACGTCCAATAGCAAAACATCTCCATCAGTTGCTCCAACTAGTATATCTGACACTGCAACTGAGGGATCAAATGCAAGCACCAGAGCACCTGCAACTCTATCTCCAACGGCTCCCACCATGGTCCATGTGACGTCATCTACTAACTCAGCAACAGATGTTGCCTCCACCACAATTGCCCCAGCATCTGTGGTGACCTCAGTGGAATCCACATCCCAAGAGTCCACTGTTTCTAGGGCTGCAACCTCCATGAACGCAGGGGCTACTTCCACCACTGTACCTGATTTTACCACAGAGGTCTCAGAAACTGAAGCGAACACAGAAGAAGATGCCACTCTCTCAGCTACAGAGGATTCCACCACTCAAGCTGCCTCTACAACTTCAGCAAACACACCTCCTGCTACTGTTGCCACCATTGCTGTAACCACAACCCCTACATACGTTGCAGCCACAACTGTAATACCTCCCACAACCCCAGGGATTGGTGCCACTAACTCCGGTGCTACCTCATTATCAGCTGGTGCTACCACAGCTCTCGCTTCTGCTACTACGGGAATACCCAGAACTTCTACCACTGCTTCTAGTTCTGTCACAACAACAGCTATACCTGGTGCCACTACCACAAGTGCACTAAGTCCTACAACCACCAGTGTACCTGGTCCTGCCACCGGAGCTGCATTGAGTCCTGCATCGAGTCCTGCCATCCCACCAGTGGCCGAGGCTACCACTGAAACAGCAGTTGACACAACCACTGAAGCTACTTCCCCAGTGAGCGAGGAAGTCACTGAAACAGCCGATGACACAACAGCCAACGCAGCTGCCACCACAATTTCACCTAATGGCTTAACGACTGGGGCAACGGACTCGACAACCTTGGAAAGAGACATCTCTCTCCCTGCTACCACAACTGCTGGATCTTCAAACTCAACACCTGTGGGGACAACCACCACCACCACAGCAGCAGCTTCTTCAACCCTAGGGCTGGATACGACCACCAGTGGTACACTCACATCCTCGGCCACCAGTGATACAACTGCTGCTACCAGCACAACTGTAGTAGGTGCTACCACTCCAACCCCTGTGACGGCAGCCTCCACTGTTGAACCAGTTGTGTTAACCAATGCAGGTGAAACCACTACCCAGAGTCCTGATGTTACAGCTCCAGGGGAAGAGGCCACCACTGAACCAATAGATGACACAACCACTGAAGCTGCCACAACTGCACCTGCTGAGGCCACAACTCTCACAGCTAACCCTGCATCCTCAGCGGATTTCACATCTCCAGCTGTGGGTAAAACTGGTTCAGCTACAACCAAAATATCTGGAGGAGCTACCAACACGACCACAGCAGCCTCCATAACTTCAGGGGTTGATGCCACCACAAGCGGCACCACCTCTCCTTCCATCACTGGTACCACATCTCCTTCTGGTGCCACCACAACTGTACCACGTTCTGCCTCTACTACTGAATCTGGTGCACAGACCAACAGTGAAACCACCACCCAGACCCCTGGTGCTCCAGGGGATGAGACCACCACTAAATCAGCAGATGGTACAACCACGGCAGCTATCACCACTCCAGCAGAAGGTACCACAACCCGTTCAACTGACTCCACAACCTTAAAAGCAGGCACTACATCTGTTGCTACTACTGCAACAGCTGCGTTATCTGCAACCACAATTCCTACAGCAGCTAGCACTGCAACAGCTGCAGCCTCCACAGGGACTGCAACTACACCTTTAGCCCCAGATGCCACCACTACTGCCAGTATGAGTGTAGCAGCCACCACCACCCCTGCTGAACCTGCTTCTTCAACCACTGAAGCTGCAACTCCTACGGAGGAGAACACTACTGAACCTTTAGGGACAGCGGCCACTACAACTCCATCAAGCTCCACCTCCGCCACTGCACCAGAAGATTTAAGCACTACACTGGATTCGACAATGCTGGAACCTGAAACAACTGCCCCCATTGATGAGGCCACAGCAGATACTACTCTCCCTGAAGGAAGTACTGATGCTGCCACAACTCTTGCAGGATCCACTGCACCTTCAGAAGAGAACTCTACTGCTCTAGCCATCACAAGAGTAGCAGCAACACCCATATCTGAAGCTAATACCATTACCACTGCCCCAGTGACAACCAGTAGGCTCACAACTACAGTCACCACAAATACAGCATCCACTGAAACCACCTCATAAGAAAAGCAATGCCGTGGTGCATCTCAAGCATCTTGATAACAGGTAAAACACTGCATGCAAAGATTTAGATGAGGAAATTCAATAGTGCCCTATATATCTCTCAATGCCTTACTTAATAACTAGTTACTCTTGATATGTATATGTTTTGATTTTTTTGTAATTCTATGAAAGAGAGAAGATAGTCAGTCTCTCATTTTTCATATAGGACACAGAGGTTGGAATTTTCTCAAATTCGGAATACACAGTGGCAAGACCAGGACTAGAATCCAAATGTCTTAATACTTTTTTTTTTAAGATTTTATTTATTTATTCATGAGAGACACAGAGAGAGAGAGGCAGAGACACAGGCTCCACAGGGAGCCTGATGTGGGACTCAATCCCAGGACGCCGGGATCATGCCCTGAGCTGAAGACAGACTCTCAACCACTGAGCCACCCAGGTGCCCCCAAATGTCTTAATACTTATGTCAGAAAGCTTAGAATTCTAGAATTAATCCCAACAGATCATTTAGTAGGCAACTGAGTCCTAATCAGTTTGTTTCTTTTTCAAAATAAAGATTACTGAACTCTACTACTCTAGAAACTATACATTTTTAAATAAAATTCCTGGGGGTTGAGGCGGAGTCTGATGAGGTCATAGTGTAAAAACAGATAGTATTTCAGAAAGGGAAACTGGCAAGTATACAAGCTCAAGTGCAAGAATGAGTATCACAGTCAATTGACTGTAAATAGTTGAACGTGATTGGACTATACCAAAAGTGTCACCTCAGTAAAGTTCAGATTGAAATGAGTGAATGTTGCTACTACTGATAAGGAAAATCCATGGAGGAGAAAAACAATTAGAAAAATTTATAAAATAAACTTTCATCAAAATAGAATACAATGAAACAGCTAGTCTAGATTAGAACCATGATCTAAAGCTCTTAAGATACCAGGAGCAGATCTATTTCAGAGAAAGGTTACTGGAACACATAATATCGAATTTTTGTATAAAGATTTTTGATTTTTTTGTTTTTATTTTTTTAAAGGTGTATGAAAGTATTCTAAGTTGTAATAATGATGAAGCAGGCCTTAAGCATAGCAACTAGCCATGCTTTAAATATAGGACATCTAACTAGATATGTTTTACTTTACAATAGAATCATGAGCGGTCATGAAAATGAGAGAGTTGTGCTGGAAAAGGAGAGGGTATACAGACTGGAATTTATTTTATGTAGTTAATATAAAATAGCAATTTTAAACCAAATAGATAATGCTCATTGGACTGTCGAAATTAATTTTATATTTCTCAACATTTTTTCTAGGTCACAATTTTCCTAAATATTAAACTTCTCACCTTAACTTTTGCCAATATTGCCTCAAGAATTGACTGCAATCACACTTCAGAAATGAGATCATTCTAGAAATTCTGCTTCTTTCACTCTCTCACTTATTATGTGTGTTCATTTACTTTTTCAGCTTTGTTCAATAAATCATTTTGAAAATCGTTTGTTCCCTGTATGTATTTGTATCACTCTCACATGTTTGGAAATAAATGAAAAGAATAATATGCCTGTCCTTCTAAAAAAGATTCCAATAATGAGCAATACTTAAACATAAGGTTGATGGAGACCTTAATGTTCCCCTCAGCTTGACTAAATTTTAGACAGGTTTCTTCCTGGGACACCCGGGTGGCTCAGCAGTTGGGTGCCTGCCTTTGACTTGGGTTACGTTCCCAGGATCCGGGATTGAGTCCTGCATCAGGCATCCTGCGAGGAGACTGCTTCTCCCTCTGCCCATGTCTCTGCCTCTCTCTCTCAGTCTGTGTCTCTCATGAATAAATAAATAAATCTTAAAAAAGACGGACAGGTTTCTTCCTGACTCTAGACCCATCAAGTCTTAGAACAATTCTTAATTCTTTATCTCCCTCTTTGACTTTTTAAAAGCCTCTTCTCAACTCTACAACCCAGAAATATCTTTCCTAAGGACCTAGAAGCCAAGGAAAACAGTGCCCCTATCTCCCAGTCTCTGTGGGAGGGTAGGAGCCCATTTAGATAAGCACCAACAAACACATAGTATAAATGTATGTAAAACATTTGCCAACTCAAGAATTACATAATTTGCTCTACACCTTCCATTTATCAATGTATCCTCATAACATCAACTGGGTAGTTTCCCACTAGCTCATCCCAGCACTAAGAAACCTCCCACCTTTTGTTTTCTGTAGAGTTGATTATTGAAATAGTCTTGAAGTCTTCCTTGTCTGTTAGTTAACTTTGTCCTGCAATATTTGCTTTGACAAGGTAAATGTGTGGAATGCAGAAATTATAAACAAAGTTTGGGTTAAAACTTCCATCAGACAAGCTCCACAAGAAGTCATAAAAAGAATGAAAAACAAGATCAGGCCCACTAACATAATCTGAAATGTCTTTCACATTATGCCAACTCTTATATTTTGGAAACTGAGAAAATATGAACAAGTATACTTTTAAATGTATAGCTAACTTTAAAAGAAAGTAATAACAAGGGAAACCCCTACAATACAAAAATAAAAGGAAAATAAAATCCAGGGAGGACATATGCATGGACTCTAAGGCCAACCTCAAGGATGTGGCTGGTCTTGGTAACCCAAGGGTCTGAATTTCAAAACCTAGAGAGAAACACAAAACAATGGGCATTGAGCCCACTCCAGACAGACAGCTGAAATGAAGTCTCTCCACATAAACCTGGGACTCTCAGAAAGTCACATCCTTTCACTGGATTCAAAACATTTTGATCACTGGTAGAGGAAACTGAGAAACTGCACTATACCCACTTGAGTCTGAGAAATTAAACAGAATTTAAGAGACATTGGACATAGATTGAAAGTGCCTATTTCCCTCCTAATAACATAATAAAGACAAAGGAACAGAGGCAATATTCAAAGATGGAAGGGTTGAGAATCAGTCATATCATTCAGTTTTATGAAAATAACAAATATAGATATTTTTATTAAACAAAGAACACACATAAATCTTGAGCTAATCCTCCCCTTGAGCAGCATCTTGGTACACATCTTCCTCAACTTATGAAAGGGTTATGTCCTGATAAAACCATCGTTAAGTTGAAAATATAGTAAGTTGAAAATTAATTTAATACACTGAACCTACCAAACATCAGAGCTTAGCCTAGATGACCTTAAATGTGCAGAGAAAACTTACATTAGCCTACAGTTGGACAAAGTCATCTAAACAAAGCTTATCTTATAATAAAGTGTTGAATAGTTCATGTAATTTGTTGAATAGGCAAGTGAAAAACAGAATGGTTGTATGGGTACAGAATGGTTGTAAGTGTGTCAGTTGTTTACCCTTGTGATTGCATGGCTGACTTGAAGCTGCAGCCCCTGCCACTGCCCAGCATCAGGAGTGCATCTTGCTGCATACTGCTAGTCCAGGAAAAGATCAAAATTCAAAATTCAAGTGAAGTTTCTACTGAATATGTATCACTTTTGCACCATCATGAAATTGAAAAATCATAAGTTGAACCATCACAAGTCAAAGACCATCTATGTTAATCACTCTAGTGAATTCATTAGATCAGTCCTGACCCAAGGACACCTTCTTCACAAATACACATCGCAGAAATAATGGCCATCCTGGAGGCTTTAGAATTGTCCAGCTTGTCTGTATATCTGAAGTACTCTTGAGGTTACTATTTACTTTCCAAAAGAGTAACAACAATAGCTGGTGATTCCTGAGCACAAATAGGTCCTAAGCATTTTATGTGGTGTTGTATGTAAGTGATGAATCACTAAATTCTGCACCTGAAACCAATATTACACTGTATGTTACCTAACTGGAATTTAAACAGAAAAAGAAAAAGAAAAAAAAAAATTCAAATCTTAGTAACAACCCTATGAGGTTGGTTCTATTGCGAGGCCTTTTTTACATATAAGAAAACTGAGGCTTGGAGAGTTTAAGTATTTTGCTCAAGGTCAAAAAGCTAAGAAGTGGTGGAACTAGCATTTATAAAATAACATCTATATTTAACATAAATAAAGACTGGGACACCTGGGTGGCTTAGTTAAGCAGCTGACCTTTGGTTTCAGTTTAGATCATGATTTCAGGGTCCTGGGATGGAACTCTGTCTGCATCAGGCTCCATGCTCAGCTGGACAGTCTACTTATGGATTCTCTCCCTCTCCCTTTGCCCCTGGCCTTACTCACACACTCGCTCTCTATCAAATAAATAAATAAATGTCTTTTAAAAATTAAATAAAATAAATGAAGATTAACACACAACTTTTTTTTTTACTTAAATTCAATCTGCCAACATATAGTACATCTTTAGTTTCAGATGTAGTTTTCAATAATTTATCAGTTGTGTATAATACCCAGTGCTCATCACATCACATTTCCTCCTTAATAATGCCTAACTGGGTAGTTATCCCATCCACCCACCCACCCACCTCCCCTTCAGCAACACTCAGTTTGTTTCCCAGAGTTAAGTCTCTCATGGTTTTTCTTCCTCTCTAATTTTTCTCTATTCAGTTTCCCCTCCTTTCCTTATGGTCACTTTCACTATTTCTTATATTCCACATATAAGTGAAACCATATGATAATTGTCTTTCTCCAACTGACTAAGTTCACTCAGCATAAAACCCTCCAGTTCCAACCACGTCAAAGTAAATGGTAGGTATTTATTCTTTCTGATGGCTGAGTAATATTCCATTGTATACATATCTTCTTTATCTATTCATCTGTTGAAGGACATCATGGCTCCTTCCAGTTTGGCTATTGTGGCCACTGCTGCTGTGAACACTGGGGTGCAGGCATCCTGTCATTTTACTACATCAGTATCTTTGAGGTAAATACCCAGTAGTGCAACTGCTGGGTCACAGGGTAGCTCTATTTTTAGCTTTTTGAGGAACCTCCATACTGCTTTCCAGAGTGGCTGCACCAGCTTGCATTCCCACCAACAGTGCAAGAGGGTTCTCCTGTTTACACATCCTCGCCAACATTTGTTGTTTCCTGTCTTATTAATTTTAGCCATTCTGACTACTGTGAGGTGGTATCTCATTGTGGTTTTGATTTGTATTTCCCTGATGACAAGTGATGTGGAGCATTTTTTTTCATGTGCCTGTTGGTCATTTGTAGGTCTTCTCTAGAGAAATGTCCTCTGCCCATTTCTTGACTGGATTGTTTTCTGGGTGTTGAGTTTGATAAGTTCTTTATAGATCTTGGATACTAGCCCTTTATCTGATACGTCATTTGCAAATATCTTCTCCCATTCTGTAGGTTGCCTTTTAGTTTTGTTGACCGTTTCTTTTGCTGTGCAGAAGCTTTTTATCTTGAAATCCCAATAGTTCATTTTTGCTTTTGTTTCCCCTGCCTTTAGAGACGTGTCTTGCAAGAAATTACTATGGCCTAGATCAAAAAGGTTGCTGCCTATGTTTTCCTGTATGATTTTAATGGATTTTAATGGATTCCTATCTTTCATCCATTCTGAATTTATATTTGAACATATAACTAATTTAATTGCAGGTAACATCTTTGGCATAGAAAAGCTACCATGAGCTTTCATCCACTCAGTTGCCCAAGCTACAAATCTCAATATTATCCTCACCTTTCTTAATCTCACCATATTCTACTGACTCCCAATTATTTTGTTGGTTTTTTTATAAGTTATATTTTCTTTTCTTGCCCTTCACAGAGACTTACAACCTCTATTTTACACAGATTTATAGATTGAAAATTAGTCTTCCTGCTTCTAATCACTCTCATTCATCTTTCTCACCATTAAGGCCAAGAATGACTGAAATATACAAGGCACCACAACAGAGTATCATGGCTGCACAGAAATGAGTTCTGAGAGGTAACAGGGGATAATATTCTATAGGGCCTTTAAGAATTTAGTTTTATTTTTAGTACGATGAATAGTCACTGGAGGCTTCGAACAGACAAGTAGCATAATCTAATATTTAAAAGAAACACTATACCTGCCTATAATGATAATAGAAAGTGGAAGCAGAAAACTAGTTAAAATACAAAAGCAGTAATCAAAGTGAGAACTGATTTAAATTTGGACTAGGATGGTAGTGCTGTTCCTGTGAAAAAGTCATCAGGTGCTAGATATATTTTGAAGGCAGAACCATTAATATTTGCCTAAGAATTTGAGAATATGAGAATAGCATTTGAATCAGTTAAAATAAAACAAATAATCAAGGAAGACTATGACCTGAACAACTGGAATTAATGAGTTGCTGTATTAGTTTGTACATGCTGCCATAACAAAATACTTTAGAGTGTGTAGCTTAAACAATACAAATTTATGTTCTGACAATTATAGAGGCTAGATATCTAAGATCAAGGGGCCAGCCAATTCAATTACTGGTAAGAAATCTGTCTTGTAGATGGCCTTCTGATTATGTCTTCCATGACCTTATATCTGACGATGCACACAGAAAAGAAAAGATGTTTTTTCCTTCTTATAAGGGCACAAGACCTATCTAGTTAGGGTCTCACCCTTTTGTCCTCACTAAAACTTAATTATCTCTTAAAGACCCAATCTGCAAATTGGTCACACTGGTAATTAGGGCTTTGACATATAAATTTTAGGTGTACATAATTCAGTCTCTAACAGCTGTCAACAAACAAGATGAAGGAAACTATAGAAGCTTCTTCATTATGTGGTTTTTGGAGTATATTAGAAGTTTTGTTTGGATGTGGCATCTAATTAGTTCTGTTAAATAAGAAATTGGATATAATATTCTAGAATTTAGGCTAGATGTCTGACCTGGAGACATCAATTTGATAATTGTTATTATTTTTGTATTTAGAGACATGTTAGTCACAGGAGTGAGTATCCATAGAAAAGCGAAAAGATTCAAAAACTAAACCATGGAGTACTCCAAATGGTTAGGAGATAAGGAAGAATCAACAGAAAAAAAAGCAAGGAGAGACCAGTGAATTAAAAGAAAGCAAGAGTATATGGTACCACGGAAATCAAGTGAAGAAATGTTTCATGGAGAAAAGCATTATCAACTGTGTCAAATGTACTGATAAGTCAAGTAAAATGAGACCCTAAAATAAACAACTTGATTCAATAACATGAAGGCATATGAAAAACTTGAAAGAATGAATTACCAGAGCAGCTTACTCAGGTAGAGTAGTGAAGGCAAAAGCCTTTGAAGTAGATTGAAAGAGTGGGACAAAGGAACTGAAGACAAGCTTTATTTAGTGATGTTATTATAAGAAGAACAGAGAAACGGGGTATCTGAAGGAGAAAATTAAATCAAGGGGGGGGAAAGGTCTGTTCTTTTTTTTTTTTTTTTAAGGTCTGTTCTTATTTTTTGTTTTATGGTGGAAGAAAAAACATTATATCCATATGTTGATGATGATGAGCTAACAAAAAGGGGAAAATAATACAGGAAGGAGGGAATCACTAGAATGAAGTCTTTGAATGGGCAGGAGGGGTGAGAATTGGTCTAAAATGGAGGAGTTGACCTTAGGCCTAACTTTGGAGAACTTATATGTACTAATTGGACAGAAGACAGAATGCATGAATTCGGATTATAGAGAACACAGAAATATGGTAGTTGAACTTGTGAATGTTCTCTTTTGATTTCATCTATTTTGTTTTTCATGAAATAAAGAACAAGGTCACCAACTGAGAGTGAAAATGAACAGGAGGTATTGGAAATTTGAAGAGGAAAGAAAAGCTATAATAAGATTGAGAAAGTAAATGAATTTGGATTGGTCATTCAGTTTACCAATCAGCATTAACAAGTACCTAGACATTGTGATCAAGTATGCTTTTCTCTGGGCACAAGAACAAAATGGATGGAGAGTTATGTTTACTCTGAATTGATATTTTCCAAACAAGTATAATGAAGCAAGAAAAGGACAAAAGAGTTAATGGTATGTGAAAGGGAGAGATTATAGTAGTTTTTCATAAAATATGAACTGAATAAGGAGAACAGTGAAGACTCAGGGAGTAAGGAGAGTTAAAAGTTGGTATGATTCATAGACTGTAGGAATTCGTGAAATTAAAGAATTGTTAGAATCACAGTAGCAGAGATAGGTTAAAAAGTAAGACATTTCTAACAGGGATCATTAGTCACGAATGGTATGTTTTAGTTGTGGCCATGAGAATGAGTGGTTAAGACAAAGTAAACAAGCATATTGGAAAAAACAGTCAAAGAACTGAGAGGACAAAACATTGAAAAAAAACTATGTAGACACTGAAATCACCAAGAATTGAGAAAGCAGTGGTTATAAAAAAAAGTTACAGTAAGCCAAGAGATAAAATTTGTGATCGTTGGGCAGCCTGGGTGGCTCAGCGGTTTAGCGCCGCCTTCAGCCCAGGGCCTGATCCTGGAGACCCGGGATTGAGTCCCGCGTCAGGCTCCCCCCATGGAGTCTGCTTCTCCCTCTGCCTGTGTCTCTGCCCCCCACCCCCCATGTCTCTCATGAATAAATAAATAAAATCTTTTGTAAAAAATCTGTGATAGTTATTTTTTTGTGTTAACTTGACTGGGGTAAGGGTTGCCCAGATTAAATATTATTTCTGGTTGTGCCTGTGAGGTTGTTTCTGAATGAGAATAGCATTTGAATCAGTTAAACTCAGCAAGGTAGATGACCTTTCCCAATGTAGGCATCCATCATCCAATCCTTTAAAGGCCTGAATAATGCAAAAAGGTGTAGAAGGAAGGAATTTGCCCCTTTATACCTCCTACTGCTGCCTAGAGTTGAGACATATACCATTAACTACCCTGGTTCTCAGGCCTTCAGACTTGGACTGGAATTATACACCTCAGGCTTTCCTGAATCACTAGCATGTAGATGGCAGATCATGAGACTTCTCAGCCTCCATAATCATATAAACCAATCATATAAATCTCTTCCTGTAAAAAAAAAATACACACACACACACACACACACACACACATATATATTCTCTTTCTCTGGAGAACCATGATGAATACAAAATCTTTACAGGAAGAGGGAGACTGAATTCAGTTTGAGTTTAGTCACTAAATGACTAACTGGATATATAGTGAGAGGTATATAATGATGCAAGAAATCTAAGCTGGTGAAAGTTTGAAAAAAGACACAAAATGGTGTGAAGCATCAATAAGGAGCAAGGGAGATTCCTGATTCACCTCTGAGTTCAAAGGTACAAGGACTATGGAAAAGCAAAGAGGCAAGACTTAAAATAGTGACAGGTAAATAAATCCATGTTTTCAGGTTGGGGAAGCTAGGTTTTGGATTTTGTAAAGGACAAAGGGCACAATAAGATTAGTTTTCATGATTTCAAGGTAGATGTGTTAAGGTTGGGACTAGAAAAGGGTTGAAGTCTTAGAGCCTTGAAGTCACTCCTATATACTGAGACTTTAAGACCCAAAAAGGGCCAGTCTTCTGAGATGTTACTCATGAGTATAGTGACATAAGGGAAGATTTCTTTACCTCAGAGTTCCTAGGACTTCCCTAGATCTCTGTTGATCTTACTCTTGTCCCAGGCCATGGATGCTACAAAGAAGTATGGAAGTCAGACATTCTCTCTTCTTAACCCCAAACACCCCTGAGAATTCTCATTTCTGTACCATTTTTTACACTTTTTCCTACACCTAATAAGTACCCCCAACCCAACTCCAGTCTCAGAACACCCAAACTTCCAAGCCAAGAACTTTTCAAAATTTCATTTCTTCTCTATTGAAACCCTAAAATTATAGCCCTTTGATTATGCAACTCACAGGCCAGATTTTGCTTATCTTGCTTCCCCATTATGTCACTCAGGGCCTGGAGCTGAACCTTAAAGCTAACAAGGGCTCAATTAATACTTGAATGCATAAATAAATAAATAGCAATAAATATGGTTATTTAATCTTTCCTCTTAGAATAGATCATAAATTCTTTGAGAATCAGTGTTATAGCTTCTACTTCTGTTTTTACACCAGTGCTTTTTACAGATACTCAATAATACCTGTTGAATTGCTATGTATCCTCATCCATTAAACACATGATGCTGGTAAGCTTGGTGAGTCAGTAAAATAAAATAAATATTCTGTGAAAATTAATTAGGGCCATGCCTGTAAGCTTCACTTTTGCCATTTAAGAATCATAACTACATAAAGACACCAATAACCTGTTTTCTAATCTGTGGCTCCTCCTTTGATATAATTATTTTAGTATATGAAAAAGTACTGGTGTTTGCCTACTTAGGCATTACCAAGGACAACTTCCAGAAATAGTGAGTAGATCATAAACTGGAAGGTATGTGGAAAAATAAATGAATTGTTCACCTCGATGAAGGGGAACAATGGATGAGAACTTCCTGGACTACAAAAAAAAAAAAAAAAAAAAATCAAAGATGAAGTTTCTTAACAAAGACTTGATTTTTTTGTCCCAGGTTCTACTTTAGAAATGATAAAGCAGAATTCTAAGCTATCTCAGGTATTATAAAGATGAACTTGTGCCAGCCAGGAATTCTGAGTCTGGTGGCTTACTTGAAAAGACCTGCAAATATTATCTGTAATTGGATGAACATTTCATCCTTAAGTATGTATTACTTCACTAGCTTTCCAACAATTACGTCAAGTACCATGAAGAACAATATTTAATGTCATGGCAATGGTATTTCTAAGCTACTAAAGTGATAACATTATAATTGTTCAACTCATGACACACTGCTTTTGATCTGAAGGTAATTATGTACATAGAAGTTTTGTACATCAATACTCTACCTGATTAAAAGAACAATCCAAGGACAGTCTGGGACATAATTTGGGGATTTTGTATTTGTTCAATGTGTAATAAAAGAATGTCAGCCATAGAAAAGTATTAAGATGAGCCAGAGGGTAAGGAAAATTGAGGGAGCCTAAAGGAAAAACAAAAGTACAAAAAGCTTGACTTTATTTGTCTTTCTACTTAGTAGCACTCATATATCACAACCATTATTGAGTTTTAGGGTTACATGATATGAAAGAAGTATGCAGGGTAAAAGAAAAAATTATAATTGGCAGTAATTAAATCTTCAGGTGTCTTCAAATGAAAAGAAACAGCAAGCCAATTAAGTTCAAACTGAGTCTTTATTTTGTCTGATAAAAGTACTATTGTACCATGCCTTCCATAGCATAAACTGAAAGTCAATAAAAACTTAAGTTCAGATTTTTAGGAAGGATTTAAAATATACACCAATGAATCACGTCAGCAAGTGGCAAAATAGGGATGATGTATTTTGGTGGATTCCATGTAAATGGACAATTAGTCTCAGTCACTGGAGTTAACAGTTGTATCACCCAATGCTGAGTTGAACAAAGGAACTAGAAGCCTGGTATCTATATAAATGATGTAGAAAAGAAAAGACAAAATATAATAGGTATGTTATTTTTTAAAAATCTCTTCTCCTATATTATAAACATATTTTTCGAACACTCAATGAAACACAATTCTGTCCTTACAAAAACCACAGCCTCATAGGGTGAATCCCAAAGTAAACTAATTAACGGAAATACATGTTAAATGTATGTTAAACTTTTGCTACAGAAGCAGAAGGAGCTTATGTTTAAAAAAAAAAAAACAGGAAAAAAGGAAATGGCACTAGAAACTAGACAGTTAATTTTTAAAAGGCTTCAAAATAATTAAAATATGAGCCTTGCCTCCTTTCAATTTAAAGATAAGATAATAGGTTCACTTCCTGCCTGAGAAATGCATGCCCAAAAGCCAAAAGACACTTCCTCTCTTTTGTTTTGGGATTAGCTCAGAAGCAATCCTTTATATGAGAAGCTTTTTCTCTTCCCATTAAAATAAAGAAAGAAGAATGAGGAGCTTGCCTTTCTTTCTGAGATTTAGACTTTGTCAGCATGGATTTTAACTTTGTGCACTGCTGAACCGGGCTGATTTGATCCAGAGTTGAAGCTAGAAGACGGCTGGAAGGAAAGGTAAATACTTGAATAAATCAGGTTTGGAGCCATTCTTTCTTCAAATATATATACTTTCTTATAACCCTTTTGTATAAGGGACCTACTTGGAAAAATTGTAAATTCTAGCTGAATAAAGATTCAACAAATTAACTTTTGTCTAAATAGTCCTGAAAAAAAAAGAGCAAGAAATAGATATCAACATGAGAATAAGGGTGAATTTCTATAATGAAGCCCCTACTGAAGAATATTGTCCAAAATGTACTTTGTAAACACTTACTCCTGGATTCCCTGTAAGTTATAAAAAATAGCTAAAATTCTTTCTATTCTCACTGATGGGTTAATATTGACCTTAGCAAACAGTATTCTATCCCACATACGGTCATTTCTTTTTTATTATTTAAGATTTTATTTATTTATTTATTTACTTATTTATTTGAGAGAGAGAGAGAGAGAGAGAGAACATGCACACAAACAGGGGGGAGGGCAGAGAGAGAGGAAGAAGACTCCCTGCTGAGCAGAGAGCCTGATGTGGGGCTCTATCCCAGGACCCTGGAATCGTGACCTAAGCCAAAGATGTTACTCCTGGGATAATGACCTGAGCCCAAGGCAGGTGCTTAAGCACCTGAGTCACTCAGGCACCCTTGGCATATTGTCATTTCTAATAACGAACTAGATTTACTTTGAGTACTGTCTATCTTATTAGCAAGCCATCATTTTAGTTAATGTTTAATTAATTAGCTAATAATATTAAAATATAATAAAGATTATTTATGATGTTTTCTAAATTGTGATTTAAATTGTCAGTGAGTTAATGTAACATAAGACAATTTTGCCCTTAGTTGCAGGGAATAGCAAGACAAGATGAAGATTCTAGTGTTAAGTGTGACCATCTTGAATTTTGTGACTTGCTTCCCGGTAAGTTTCAGTATTTTGGATAACAGTATTCTTATGAAACTAAAAATTAGATGGAGGGAAAACATCGATCATTAGCTTATGTTTAATGCAGAAAGAATACTTTGCTGAACAAAATACCATTGTATTTTTAATGTTCTATTTTCCTCCCTTAAAATTAATTATATACATAATGAAGTAAAGATAACAGAAGTTATAATACGTAACAGTAGAGAATTTAAAGGGCTTCTGTATACTTCTTATAAGAAATTCCATACTGAAAGTCTGCTATAGGACACCTGGATTTATACTTGCAGAGGCTAATTAATCTTAATATATGAGTTGTTCCTTTTTACCTTGAACTACGTATTTCTGACTTGATTAACCTAACAACTTATGGATAAAAAAAAAAAAGCACAGACCTACAGAATGTTGTTTTATTTGATCAATTTAGCACTGTGACTACTGATTTCAGGTTTTTAGTAAAATATAATCAGCAAGAGGAACCTCATAAAAATGTTGTACTTCTTTCCCTTTAGTATAATGGGAATCAGGAAACACACAGTCAGACAAATTATTTGTCTGCCAAACCACCTTTGTCTGCATCAGAGAGCCACAGAGCAAATCAACTCTCATCCATCCTCAGAGCAAAAAATAATTCTGCACCTACAGATGATTCAAATAGTTACTCTGAGTCTACCGATACAGTAACAAGGCACTCTGGATCTCTTTCAGAGAGAAACCACTCAGAGACTCTTCAAGCTAGTATGTATAACTTTCCCCCATTTGGAAACGATGTACCAAGTAACCCTTCAGCTAACCAGACTTCAGCTAGCTTTGCTTATGTTGAGGGTCCAGAAGACAACTCTACTCAGGCAGAGTCTCCAATGAGCAATGTTTCACCTTCATCTGCTGCTATGCAGGATACTTCTGCTGTCAGTATCATAATTTCCAGATTTGTACCCAATTCTGCAATAACACGGAGGATGATGGCTGTTTCTGAGGAAAATAGCATCTCAGCACCTGTATCCATAACCACCCACCAGTATAAGTCTGATTCCATTGCTATTCCCCACTATCAGGGAAACACCAAAGCAACCCAGAGTCTTGAACCCTTCTTGCTATCCACTGGAAGATCTAAGCCATTCTTTGCTCCTAATCATGCTGCATACATACAAAACACTAAGAATGAGTTTAGTGCCTCTGCAGACGAGAGAAACACTGCCATATCAAATTCAAACAACCTCCTTGGAACTTATACCACTACTGGTGAGGAAGAAGCAAGACTAGAGAATATATTCTTCACTGATACTACCACTCTTATGAAAGAAGGCAATACAGCTACAATTGATGCCACAGACATTCTAGAAGATTATACAACTCTGCTTGATGTTCCTGACATGGAGGATGGAAATGTAATTATAAGTGATACTACTTACCTGGAAAGATATGGCAAAACTATGAGCAACTCTCCAGATGCTCCACAGAAAGACAATTCTGTTGTAATTAATGCCACAGACAAAAAGAATCACCACAGAACTACAGTTAATACTCAAATGCGTAGCGTTTCCTCTGCAAAAAATACCAATGACTTTGAATCTTATCCTATTCTGCGTACTTATAACAAGGCTGATATCAAATCTAGCATGACCACCACTGATGCTGATGAAGCCACTTCCAATATCAATCCCATTAATACTAAAAATTCTTTTCTTAATTATAGAATGTATAAGAAAAACAATAATGCTATTAGTAATTTCAATGATACAAAGACAATGTTAGATGTAGCTAAAAATACGATGCATGCAGGGGACTTAACTTTTTCCAAAACAAATGGCATCACTTCTACAAAGCATTATGCTAACCCTAACTCCATAGCACCAACAACTAACATTAATTTTAAAACAGCTCGGCCTTCAAAGGAAAATACAATAATAGATGGCAGACATACTGTACAGATGGAAAACAGCATGACACCTAACAATAACAATATTGCTAAAGCAACTGGATCTAAACTTGATGACCCAGTAATTGAGTTCCATTCTAATATTCCTGCCAGTGTACATCTTAAACTCGATAGGAATTATTTTAAGTCTGTGAGCAATGATGAAATTGAGGAAGTCATTCCTGTGGTCCAACAGACTACAAATATGGACCAAGATGATGCAGTTACAACGGAAGTCATCTTTCTTCATCCAGACATTTCCACAAGAGAAATTAGAAGAAAAGTCTACTCTCTTAACCCTGGTGCAGATTATGGCCAAATAGCCAGAAACAAAATCATCCTCCTTCCTGACATCCCTGATATGTTCAACCCCCTATTCAAAAATAAAATAAGGCTCTTTACAATAGACAGCAAAAACCTCATTAAAAATAGAGGTGACCATAGAACCCCCACCACAATTTCTGCAAATAACACCAGAGCCAAAATGGATGTTGAAAGAACTAGTGTGCTTAAAACAGCCAATTTCCAGAGCAATATCACTCCTATCATCACTCCCCCTGGAACTGTTGGAACCGTCTATTTTAGTGAAGACCGTGTAGCTGACATGACCACCTCAGCTTCAAAGCTCAGTTTCACTCCTTCAGATAAATCTACTGACTCTGTGGATGAAACCATTAGCCTCTCTACTAATAATAACAATGCCAGTGGTGGTACAGGTCCCAACCCTGAAACAGACTTTCCTATTAACAAAGGAGACACTTTTCTGTCAGTAGCTGAATCATCCACCCTAAGGCCCAAAGCCCAAAATAATCAAGATCAAAACTCCCTGCTAACTAAACATGATTCCTTGACTGATGCTTGGATATCAGATTCTGTGGCTAAAAATTCTCATCTCACTAATGATGCCATTATACGAAAATGGAAAATTAATAAAGTATCAGTAGATCCTTTGAACATTCCATTGGAGTCTACTTTCCTTACAGCTGATTTCACCTTTCCCACCGACGAATACAGTACAGGTAAGGGGCCCACAGATATGACTGACAAGTCTAAACTGATGATTAATAAGGCCACCATACCAGAAGGAAGGTCCACTGTAGCCCTTAACTCCTTGCCTGCAAAAACAGCTGGTATTCATACACAAAAACAAAGATTTAGAAGTTTGATAGACAAAGAAAGGCTTAATGAAGAAGAATTAACTCCCTATATGGAAGTAAAATCTGCAGTGGGAGAAGATGGTATTTTTCAGATAGAAGATCTTTTACCTGAACATAATTCCAAGTACTCTGAATCAGGAAGCAGTGACTTTGAAAGGAATGGATTTGTGGCTGTGCATAGCACAAAACCTCTTTCCAAATTAAGTAGTAATATACTTACCACTGAAGTAACAGTAAGTGACAGAGACCTTACCACTCCTGAGGAAGAAAATGTTGATGTCCTATATGTCACTAAACCTGCAAATGGCAAAACACATTTTAAGACTATAGTCACCAAAGCAACAGTTAATGGTTTGAGCAAAAGTGCATCTGTGAAACAGAATGTGGAAGCAGCAGAAGGTCCTGAATTCCTTCCACGTAGCAATTCTATCCCCCAAAGTGGAAAGGATCACCGCATACTCTCTAATTTATACTACAGTGTAATCACTGATAATCCACTTACTATCAACAAAGAGAACCCAAATGTTGCTCGGAACACTATGCAATATAAACCATTACTCTTCGCAATGGATAATGCAGACCTTACTGATTATACAGATGACTCTCAAACCCCTGCTGCCACCCCATCAAGCAATGCTAAAAGACTGATCAATAAAGGCAAAAGGGCTGGGACGGAAATAACAACTATCCCTCTTGGCCATCCTACTCTAGTTGATGATATTTCCAATGAGGATAAAAATACTGATGCTGTAACAGACTTGGCTTCAATAGCTCTCATCTCGCCATTAAGGAAAGGCATTCTGACCATGAATGAAGCTAATACTCGTAACAATAAACCTAAGAAACTAGGAACTGACTTTACCATGTCCAGAGGAGATCCCAAGGTGTCTACAGATGATGGCACTCTATTAGCAGCTTATTCCTCTGCTTTTATGCCATCTGTTGACCCTTACAGTCATCCTCAAGCAACAAATCCTATAAAAAAGATCTCTTTGGCAGATATTATAATACCAAAAAATTTTCAAAATAAGTCTACCCCAGCAGCTTTGACAGTGGCTGTCACTGCCACTTCTCAAGGAGATGCTGACACCATGCTTTACAGTGCACAATATGAATCTAAGCACCCTTTTAAGGAAAATATAACAGTGAACTCTGAAGCATATCCTCAAAAAGACATAGGCATTATGGCAAAGGAAGAAGGTGGACTTGAAGAAAATGTGAGGGATAATGTTTATGTTACACCTATTGCAGGTGATAATGTTCCTAAAGACAACAACTTGACAGCTAAACATTCTCTTCACTCTGGTGTATATCATTCCACCAGATCCAAAGGAACAACTAAAACCACAGCAGACCAACTTGAATTTGAGAATCCTGCATCATTTTATAAGACTGAAGTCTCAAAACCTCTACTTAGAAAATTTGCTCCAGAGTTCCAAAGAAAAGTGATTGTGAGAAACAGTAATAGTGATGCTGAACATGACACATCCTTTGGTGGTGATAGTCTTTATCCGATGATGAAAGAAAATGTCCCAAAAGGCTATATATTTTCCCCTGAAAGAAGATCTACTTTTATAACATCAGATTTTAGAATTCCAATGAAAGATAATACAAACCCTGTTCTGGAAGGCACTGTATTATTAGGTAAAGGAATTTCTCACACAAATTATGCATCCTATACTGATGAACAAAGTGATCCTGGAACAGAAAAAGACCAAACTGGTACAGATAGCACAAAAAATTCTCACACAGGCGTTATACCTGTGACCTTCTCCATTCCTATTCCCTCTGAAGACACAAATGTGAAAAATTATTACCATATATCTGGAACAGGTACTCCTGTATCCCTAGGATATGCAAATACATTAAGAGATGATTCCTCTATTCTTAGGGCTGAAACTACTCTGGCAAAGGAAAATAATCTAGATGCTATGGACCTGATCATCATTGAACCTGATAAAAGTGATTCAGAGTATATTTCAAATAAGCATTCCCTTGAACTAGAGAAGGAAAAAAAGAGTTTTATTCAAAAATCTATTTCATTTATACACAGACCAAATGGACTCGAATTTCATACAACCTACCCTAAAGCTGTGGCCTCAAAGAGTCTTCTGTACAGAATAACTCACCCTGAGTTTGAAACTAAAGAAAAATATCAAACTATTATTCTCAAAGAAGAAAATTCTGACTCTGATATTGTTGCCACTTTTTTCAAAGATTATACCAAAAACTTCAACACTCAACATCTGGAAAACCTGGCACCCTCCCTAATGGATGCTACTGAGACTTTTTCCTCTGAGTTTCTAGAAAGATCATCTATGCAAGAGGAAACTATAAGTGAAGATGAAGCTGTCATCATTCTCCCTGAAATTTCTGATTTGGGAAATAAAAAAATCCAGTATTTCTCTGTACCATACACAGAAACAACTGTTACCATGGGAGAGAGCAGCACATTTGGCACTGTGCCCACTGATCATGCTGAGATCATTACCTCCATAAAAAGTCAAGGTCATCCCTATAGGAAAGGCATTTCATCCACTGTTGGTAACCCAATTGCTCCAGAGTTGGCAGACACCATCAAATCAGAAAAATCAAAAGTCAATGAAAATAAACTGGACTTAGCTGAAATGATGCCTTCACAGGATCACATGCACCTCTTGGCTCAGGATATTGCCTCTCAAGCTAAGAATATCTCCTATGTCAGTGAAGTTACTAAAGGTATCATCAAAAAAGATTCAATATCTTCTCTTAATCCTGTTAGTGCCACCAAAATACCAACAAATGTTACCATCATTTCACCTAACGCCCCCACCTTTGACTCTAAGGAGAGCAATAAAAATGGTAACTCTACCCTGTCTGAAATAAATGATGTCCGGTCCATAAAATTAAAATATCTACTTATTCCTAATCAGAAAAAAACTAGAATTACAGATGCTCTTAGTCAAAATGATGATTCTTTATCTGATAAATCAGTGGACTTAGAGCTACTAGGTGAACATTCTATTATCACTGACCAAAACAGGGAAGTCACCAAGGTGCAAAGTAACCCTCAGCTTTTCTCCATGGTCTCCTCTGTTCCTCTGGAAGATCCTACTACTTTTTCAGAGAACCCTATAAATGTAGCCACTGGCATACCTACCACTGAAAATGGAGGCATTTATGATAAAACTGGCACCATGGCCATTGCACCTAAAACGGTTTTTCAACCCACAATTCACAAAAAAGAGCAGATAAATAAAAGTTCTGACCAAGATGTAAACCACCATATAAATAAAGCAGTTATCAATCCATCTGCTAAAGAAATCACTGCCTCAGGAACTGGGACGAATGCATTCTTCGGTAAAGATAAGGCTATCCTAGAGGATGAATCCTATAATTCTGATGCCCAAATTCCAGTAATCTTAAAAGAGGTAAATTCAGTGAACATTAGTCCTTTCATTCTTAAGCCTTATGTTGCTTCTGCTGAACACAAAGTACCCAGAACTTTAAAAGAAACATTTTACCCTGATTTCACAATGAGCACAGCAAAGCTAAGAAAGGCCAAGGCTGAGGGCTCATTTCCTCTTGGTAATGATAACTTAAAGAAGTCTGTCACAAACTCTAATAATAAATCATATCCACCTGTGAAACCAACTCTTCCTCCTACTGGTTCTGTTGATGATAATTATGAATTTGATCTAGCGCTTGTTGCAGGAGAGAGCAACATAAAAATGACTGATGAGTCTATTATAGCTAGAGATATCATTGTTCTACCTGACAAAGAAATAATTTCACCTGACAATATTATCTTTATTGATGACATAAAGAACATTATAAATGGAAAAAGGCATGTAAACTCTATAGAAAGTGATAATGCTGCTCAATATGAAGTAATCCCTTTTACAAAGGACTTTTCAATAGAGTCAGATGTGGTTTTTCTGGAGGACGAAAACAATCCAAATGATATAAATCTAATGACCACTGGGCTTGATGGCAATACTTTTAACTATGTATCAGAGAAAAATAGCTTTTATGTTGGAGAAAAAGGAAAGAGCCTCACAACAAAAACATCTCCCTCTGTTCAAGGACTCCATGGATATGGATCTCATGATCCTTTCCCCACTGTACATGTCCCTGAGGGTCTCCCGAATGAAAATCCTGTAGAACCCAAAACTAAACAAAAATACCAAATGTTGATCTCCAGAAAAGGAAACCCTGATTCTGACAAAGATAGAACCTTTCTCAAAGATTATGTTGCCAAATTCAAAAGCAAGTCGCCTACAACCATGAATTACTTACCTACAGATGGAAACAGTAAAATCTCCCCCAAGTTTCCTGATGATTTATCTCTGGAAAAGGACACTCTAAATGGAAATGACATTATCATCACTCTTCCAGAAGGCAAATGGATTGAGCATATCAATGCTCCAGACCCAGAATCAACAGAAACTATGGGAGAAAGTAAGACATTCCCAGATGAAATCATTGATCTCACCGTGAGCACAACTCCAATAACAAGCAAAGGCCAGCTCTCCAGGGGATATGTCACATTCACTACTCTTTCCTACCAAAGGGAACCTGAGATGTCACCCAAATCAGAATATAATCAAAATAAACATTTGAAGACAGAGAACTATAATTCACAGAATGCCACTGTTCCTTCAACTACATTCAATGTCAGCCTTAATAATAATGAACTTCCCTTTGTTGATAAAAATTCTGGGAATAAAAATAATAGAGCTTCAATATCCTCTTCACCAATGAGGACAACTCACACCGTTGGCGATACCACTGCTCTTTCACTTGAGAACAGTTATGAAGGGGGTGATTCTATGCAACCTGATGAAAATAATGATAGGCCTAAAGAACTTCCATCTCTACTAACATCTGAAAGCATCGTTCTTATGCCTAAAGTCTTGGCCAATGATTCTGTTCTAATGAGTGGTAACTCCTTGACTGACCCCTCAAAGTCAGTAGTAGTAGCATCAGAGACAGGGATTGAACACCTTGACTTCATTCATGGAAGTGATATTTCAGAAAATCAGGACATTAAAATTCAAACAGATTTTCAGCCCTATCTCTTGGATTCAAATATTCCTTCTAATGATTCAGGAATTTTTACAAGGAATTCCACAGATGATGAGGCTGATTCAGCACTTCCTGTGGAAAGAGAAACTGTTAACATTTCTGAAGTTAAAACAGATGTTCAACCTCGGAGTACAATGATGAGAGTGGTTTTGCCTAGAGAAATAAGCCCCTTCTCTTCTGAAATTAAAAAAATGGTTGGGCTCCCTAGTAAGGAAGACACAGCTGCTAAATTTGATTTAAATCACATTACAAATTTCATTCCAACTTTGGAAAAAACACTTCCTTCAGTCTTTGAGCCCAATGCTCTCTCTAAGACCAATAACAAAGAGGACAAACACAATATTTCTGAAGCAGGCAATTTTGTTTCAGGAGATTCAAGGACATTGAAAGATAATCCTTTCTTTAGTAAATTTAATATTTTTGCTACACCTCAAGCTCCTCCCAATACAAAAAGAATCCTTTCAATTGATTCCACCATGTCTCCGGTAAAGACTTTAAAGCCTAAGTATAAAAACTCCTCTCCTCCTGAAGAAGATGCAGACATAGCAGGTTTGCTTCAGAATGTTCCCACTGGATCCGATGTGCCACTATGGAAATCAATTCTTTCTCCTAATTATACAATGTCTGTGAGTTTACCTAAATATTCTGAACTTCATCCAGTTGTTAAAATAAATGAAGATACAACAACAAACACTTATAATAATACTCCATTTGAGGAAAGAAGTACTCCATCCTACAAAGCCATCATTTCACCTAGTACCAATACTTCAACAAAAGGCATGGTCAACACTATTTTTAATAAAAGATTTCAGATAATCACTGAATATGAAATAGTTCCTATTACAGAAAACATTTCAGACATTACTTTAGATGGTGAAAACATTTCAAATACTGAGGGTGTGATAAGCACTGTGCCTAATGACACAACCCTTGAGTATGCCGCAAATATGTATGTACTAGAACCAAAGGAAGAAAAATACAATCCTATTATTAAAAAAACTACTCTTGTTTATGATCCCCAAATACTTAGGTCTCATCAATTCTACTCCAGTGGTGATGCCTCGGAACATTTATCTCGAGGAGCCCCAACTGAGATTAAACCTAGAGAAATACTGCAAAATTTGGTATCTAGAGAGGAACATACCAGCTCTGATCTTGATGCTATTGTTCTCAAAAGTTCCACTGACAATTCAAATTCTCAGGCTCCCAGATCTGTGACTCACCCCCCAACTCACACAAGTGAGAGTATTCACGAGTTTCTAGGCAAAACAACCTTGAAAAGGGACACTTTACAAGGAGATGACACCATCATTTCCCCTAAAGACAAGATAATGGAATACACCCTTGTTCCAGACCCAGAAATAACAGCAACCATGGTAGAGGGAAGGATTTTTCCAGATGAACCCATGCCCCTCACTGTTACCACCTCTCCATTAAAAACTAAGAATCAATTCTTTAGAAAAGTCATTTCACCTGCCATATATAACACTGATGTCCAAGGTAAAGCAGACAACATCTTATCGTCCCAAGCAGACACTGTTAAAGGTAAAACTAATATGACAGAGGTGCAACTCTCAATGGATGGCATTATTCCTTTGGCTGAGTTCAATGTCATCCCTAAGGACAAACTTTCTTTCACCAATGAAGATACTGAAATTTTAAACAAAAGGACTTCAGTCTCTTCTTTACCTATGAATACAGTCAACCATGTGGATGAAACCACTACTCCTTCCACTGAGAGTAGTTATGAAAGAGGTGATTCTCTGCTGCCAGAAGACAATATTAGGTCCAGGGGATTCCTACTTCTACAAACCCAAGAAAAGGCCATGTTCACTCCTAATGTGTCAACTGAAAATCCTGAAATCTCTGATCCAGTGACAAATACCTCCTTGGCTAATTCTTCAATTTTATTATCAAACACACTTAAGACAATTATTGAATACCCTAATTCTATTAATGATGGTCATAGTCCCAATAAAAATAAAACTGACCTCAGGCAGTACTCCAAGAGCTCAACAAAACTTCCCATTGGTTCCACTATTTTTTCAGACAATTCCACAAATAATGAGTTTTATTCACTGTCTTCAGTAAATAGAGAAACTACTGATGGCTCTAAAACTAAGACAGATAAAATACATTCTGAACCTCAAAGAACAATCATGAAAGCCTTTTCTCCTACAAAAGTCTCTCAACATAAGGTCCCTGAAGAAAGAAAAATAGCTAATTTCTCTGATCAAGAAGCTCTAGCTGCTAAATATGATTTAAGTCACATTCCAAATGCAACCAATCTCAGAAATGCAACCATTCTCAATTCAGCTATGAAGAAAATCTTTCCCTCAGTAACTGAGCTTACTACTCTGTCCAAGAGTGACAACAATGTGGAAGAGGAAGTACACATTTCTAAACCAGGTAATTTTTTCCCAAAAGATGCAAGTACATTGAGAGATAATTTTTTCACTGCTAAATTTGATGCTACCTCTACTAAACCTCAAGCACCCCCCAAATTAAAAGGAATATTTTCAGCTGGTTCCACATTAACTCTTCCAGAAGCTTCTAGGTCTAATTATCAAAGTTCTTCTGAAGATGCTACTGGAGAAAGGACCATCACAAATACTCCCATTGGGACATATGGCCTATCACCATGGAAACCAACTCTTCCTTCTGATTTCACAACATCCGTGAGTTTATCTGAGTATTCTGAACTTGATCCGGGTATCAAAATGAAAAAAGACACTACAACAAAGACTAATAATAATATTCTACCTGGGGAAAGATATAGTCCATATGACAAAACTATTTCTTCACTTCGTATCATTCTTTCAAAAAAAGGCATGAAAAACCCTATGAATACCATTAATAACAATAAATTTGGAGATAAGATTTTTATAGGAAAAGATATATCCACTGAAGTAGTTCTTTTTACAGAATACATTTCAGAAAAGGCACAGGACACCCTTTTGGCAGGGGAAAATATTCCAAATGATGAGGATATAGTAACTATTATACCTGTTGACAGTGCCCTTGATTATGTTGCAGATAACTATGTCTTTGAACTAGTGAGGGAAAGAAATGGTGCCCTAACAAGCAAGACCACACTCAGTAATGACTACAATGTACTTGAGTCTCTTTCACCCCATGCCAGTGCTGCAGTATCTGAACATGCATCCCAAGGATCTCCAATTGATATCAAAACTACCAAAAAACACCAGAGCTTTATTCCCAAAGACAAAAATCTTAATTCTGATGCTGCTGCTACTGCTCTCAAAAGTTCTTCTGTCAATTTTAATAGTCAGGCTACCAGATCCATGATTTATTCTCTAACTGATTCAAGGTGGATTTTTTCACCTGAATTTCCAGGTGAAACAGTTGTGGAAAACAGTTCTCAAATTAGTGATAGCACCACCATCATTCTCCCTAAAGGTGAAAGAATGGAGTACTCATTTGTTCCAGACCCAGAATTAATGATAAGAACAGGAGAGAGAAAGACTCTCACAACTGATTCCATCAATCCTGCTGGGATCACCCATCTTACAGAATTTAAGGACCAATTCAACAGGAAAGGTATCTCATTTGCTTTTTATAATAATGATACCCCAAATGAAGCAAAACCCACCATATCAGCCATATTGAATGCAAATAAGCATAAACCAAACTTGGCAGATATGCCCCATTCACAGAACAATATTACTCCTTTGGCTAAGTTTAATGTCATTCCTGATGATGATCTTCCCTTCATTGGTAAAAATACTGAAAAAGCAAACAACAGAGCTTCACTCTTTTCTTCATCTATGGATAAGGCAGCCAGCACTGTGGCTGATTCCATTGTTCTTTCCACTGAAGGTAGTTATGAAGGAGGTGATTCTACATTACCTGGAGAAGATGTTAAATCTAGAGGGTTCTCATCTCTATTAACAACTGCGATGGTTATTCCTAACTCCTTGCCTGAAAATCCTGAAACCTCTGGCCTAATAACAGATCAATTCTTATCTGAATCTGTAATAAATAGGTCAGAAATGTTACAAAGAGCAATTGAAAATGTTGATGTCATTAATGGAGGTGATATTCTAGAGAGACAGGTAATAAGTCAAGCTGACATTCATTCCTATCCGTTGGCTCAGAATATTTCTCCAACTGGATCGATTACTTCTTCAGGTAGTAACACAGATGGTGAAGTTGATTCATTTTTCTCTCTGAATAGAGATACTCCTAAGAATTATAAAACTAAGACTGACAAAATACATTTCAAATCTCAAAGAGCAATGATGAAAGCCTTATCCCTTAGAGAAGAGTCTCAAGATAGTGTCTATGAAAGAAGGAAAATGGCTAATCTTATAGATCAAAAAAATCCAGCTGCTAAACTGGAACTACATAATTTTACAAAAACAACAGTTTTCATACCAGCTATGAGGAAAATCCTTCCATCGGGAACTGAACCCAATCCCCTCTCCAAGAGTAACAGCAATAAGGAAGATTCTTTCACTGTTAAATTTAATGCTACTTCTTTTGAACCTCAAACACCTCCCAATTTAAAAGGAATCTTTTTAGCTGATTCCACATTAACTCTTCCAGAAGATGTTAGGCATACCTCTCATGATAAAGTCACTAACACAGGAGGTTCCATCATGAATACCCCAACTAGACTACACGGTCTACGATGGAGGTCAACTTTTCCTCCTTCTGATTTCACAACATCCATGGGGACTTCCAAATATTCTGAACTTGTTCCTGTTACTAATATGGGAAAAGATATGACCAAAAAGACTGATTATAACATTCCACATGAGAAAATAATTATTCCATCTGATAAAGGTATCATCTCGCCTATTATTACCTCTGAAAAAGACATGGCGAGTACTTTACAAGGGAGTATATCTGAGCATAAAGATCTTCCAAAGAGAGGGATGGCAGCTGAATATGGAATCATTTACTTTCCAGAAGACATTTCAGAATGGGTGGATGACATTTCTTCTGAAGGCAAAATCACTCCAGTATATATGGACCATACAACTATTATGTCTGATGACAGTGGTTCTGAATATATCTCAGATATACATGCCTTCAAATCAGAAGACAGAGCAAATAATTCCCTGACAAAAATGGGTACACTCATGTATGTCCCCAAGACACATATGTCTTATGCACCATATACCACAGTTGCTGCTTCAAACAGTCTATCTAAGACAGTATCTCCAGTGTTCGAAGCTAAAGAAAATTACCAAGCTATAATTCCTAAACAGGAAAATAGCATTGACACTAATGCTATTGCTCTCAAGAATTCCAATGCTAATGTCAATACCAAAACTCACAGACCTACAACTCACTTCCTAACTGATAAAAGTATAAAGTTTCCTTCTAGTTTTTCCAACAAAACACCTGCAGGAAAAAGCACCATAAATGGTAATGATGACACTGTAATTCCCTCTAATGGCTTTGACTCAGAAAATAAAATAACAGAGTATTATTCCCTTTCTCCAGAAGTAAAACCTGTAATTGACAGCAAGACATTCACAACTGATACCACTAATCTTGCTTTTGAAAATACTGGTAATTTTCTTAGGAGAACCATTTCACCTACCATTCATAAGACATTTACACTCAAGAGAGCAGACACTACCACATCTAGTTTATCTGATTTCACTGAAGATCAAACAGGTATAGCTACAGTATCTGGTTCAAGGTTTAGTAATTTTCCTTTAGTTCGGCTTTCCAGTGATGACCTCTCCAATGTGAAAGAAAACAAAGGAGGTGGAACCAACACAGTTCTTACTTTCTTTTACCCTTTGAAGAAGATGTCTGCCAGCAGGTCAAACGTTCCTGTTATTTCTACTAAGAACAAAAATAACATTGGTCATTATAGCCTTCCATCATCAGAGAGCATCAGGTCTCTAAGACTTGCACCTATGGGACTACCTGAAATTCTCATCCTAACTTCTAAAGATTCTGCTAAAGAAACTGCAGCCTCCAAACTTATAAAAGGCACAAATGTATATTACCCAACACTGTTAATATCAGCAGCATCAGAGCCTGTGTCTACAGACTTACCTTACTTCAATAAAGGCATTGCCTCAGAACGACAAAATACTAAAAGTCAAATAGACCCAAAGGCTTTCCCTTTGGTCTATACTGTTCTCCAAGCTGATTCCACAGGTTCTTCAGACAATATGGCTAATGCCGAATCTAACACATCTGCTAGTATTGTCACCAAGAGCAAAATTTTTGATATTGATGCCTTTGGTGATCAACATTCAGAACCCAAGAAAACAACCATCAAGTTTTCTCCTCTTTTTCCTAATGAATACAGTAAACCAAATTTCTATTACACAACGGAAATAACTAAAGCTTCTGCGATGAAAGACACAGCTGAAGTGAATCACCTTATAGATGTAAGTAGAGCAACAGGAAATGATCCAGTTATTCAGGTGGAAACAAACTCTCTAAAAGATGCTAATCTAAAGCCTTATCTTGTAAATAAAAATATCATTGATGATAATAAATCAGGTAATAAAGATGATGACATTGTCCCTGTTGCAGCTTACTCAAGCCTTCACAAGTCAAAGAATTCCCTTCCAGATGGATCTGTTCCTCAGGAAACTTACTTCACTACCAGGAACTCAAACTTGCTCACAGAAGTGATCACCATTATTCCTACTGAGAGAAAATCTTTATCTGACACAGAGATCATTCCCATGGTAGAAGAAAATTCTTGGTTGGAATTTAATTAGCCAATTTCAGCACAAAAAATTCTAAATTTCAAACTTCAGAAAGCACAAATGATACACAAGAATGCACTGTCAAGATAAAAAAAATTTTTCCTAAGTTTCAAGAAATTTCTTTTGTAATGCAAGCTAACAAGGAGGTTGAAGGAAACATTTTCTTTAGGGCTGATATTCTTCAGTCACATATAGAAACAATTACTCTAAAGGATATCCCTGAGAAGCCTACAAACAACAAAGAAGACATGAGTGTCATAACCCTGATATATATGCCATCTTCCTTGGAAAGAAAAAAAAATTGACACCACAGGCCAACACATCCTTCAATTACAATTTCCTTACTTATGAACCCAACATTCCAATCACTGGAGGGTAAGAGAAAAAAAATGTGGATCTTGCTATAATCAAATATCCAGATATAATTGCTCCCCTCACCTTCCTCCCTGTTTCTGAAGCCTGGGAATTATCTCACAAATGAAGATATTGAACCTGAAACTTCCTCAACAACTACATTCCAATAATGATTGCATAATCACTGCACCTAAGGTTAACTCTATTTTTTCCAATAAATTCATAAAATTTGAAGTTATATAGACTCCTTCAAAAGTAGGAATTCCAAAAAAAAAAAAAAAAGTAGGAATTCCAGTGTCAATGGAGACACCACTTACCTCAACTGATATTTTTAAAATTGCATAAGACATATCATCTAATAAATTTCAAGATATTCTCCAGGCAAAGACAGTCTTAAGAGTATCACTATGATATTGGCATTTTCAAAGTCTGTATCTGAGGACTTTTCCTAGCCAGGTATCCCTGAAAATCATAAATTGTCAAATAACCTTCCTGAGGCCTTATTGAGACATCTTCTTTTGTTACCAGCTTCCTCCTTTTCACTTAAAAAAAATTTTTAAAAAAAAGCTTTTTTTTTCATCGTGGACCTGAAGAAGTTGCTACTTAAATATAAACTTAATGCTTCGGGATCCCTGGGTGGCGCAGCGGTTTGGCGCCTGCCTTTGGCCCGGGGCGCGATCCTGGAGACCCAGGATCGAATCCCACATCGGGCTCCCGGTGCATGGAGCCTGCTTCTCCCTCTGCCTGTGTCTCTGCCTCTCTCTCTCTCTCTCTCTGTGACTATCATAAATAAATAAAAAAAAATTAAAAAAAAAGAAAAAACTTAATGCTTCTCTAAGAAAAGACAATTTCTTTCCATTAGTATAATAGACATTACAACCATAGAAGAAACAACTATTTAGATAAAATGAAACTCATCTATACAATATGATCCTCTATCCTTAGTCAAGTAGTATCTTTGGTGATAATGATCTATTGGTCAAATAAGAGTCTCCTGTGTTCTCTAGAGCAGATGACTCCAGTTCCATGCTCAAAATTGCCATAATTCCAGGAGTCCCGCTAGAATTTTCACCATATGCTTCCTGCTCTTTGATGGATGATACATACTCTCAATGGGAGGTGTTCTCTTTAAAGTCAATGGTTTTAAGAAAAAAAAAAAAGATAATGGTAATAATATCCTCTATAGGAAAGAAAATATTTATTATGCTATAATCAATGTGGTATCACCTCACAGCTATATTAGTTGAAACAGAGTTTGGTGTTGTATATTAGTTGAAACAGAGCACAACAGTAATCCCTGAAATTAAACATAAGGTGACAAATTAGTATCTATGAAGATATTATATGACATGACATTTCTAACCAGGAATTAAATGTTCATAAAAAATTAATATTTTGCTCCTTATTCTAATATTATTCAATATAACATATACCAAGTACTCCAAACTGACTTCCAGTGATTATACAGCTAACACTTCCAACTTTTTTTCCCCTTTTGTACATGAAAAAGATTCCCCCAAAAAGGACACCAAGTCTTCTGTTTATAGCACGCCTTATCCTGAATTAAGGCTCACAAACTCTAGATAAGGAAAAAAGGAGAGGTTAAAAAGCCTCCCACTGAGTTAGCCAAGTGAGAGAATGGCTTTACCTTGTGATTTCCTTTACTGCCACTGGAAATGAGTTAGAAATAAAGAAGCTGTGCTTGTCACTAACTTAAGACATTCCTCCTCGTCCCTGATACTGACAGCATTTCCCATGTCAATAAAGGGGAGGTGGGCGGGGGGGGGGGGTGAATGGGTGATGGGCACTGAGGTGGGTACTTGATGGGGTGAGCACTGGGTATTATTTTATATGTTGGCAAATTGAACACCAATAAAAAATAAATTTATTATTAAAAAAAAAAAAGACAATGGGACCCTCCATAGTGACATCACCTTGAAGCAAAAACATTTCTGGATAAGCTGTCTGTATCTTAAAAGGGAAAAATGCCCATCTTAATTCTACAGAGAATGGTGATATAATCTACACCAGGCCAATCAATTAAGAAAAGACACTGTAAACTTGGAAGTTAGTCCATATCTAATGAAGAAAAGCATTTGCCCTTGACATGGAAACTGCTACTCTGGCTGATGCCACTAACCTTTTTCAGATTTAGTTGTGTCTAAGTATGAAAATTCTCTTCCTTCTAATGACACTGGGCAAACACTAACAGTAGGCTACAATCTCCTTTCATCTAAGTAGCTAAACATTAAGAATGATAACAAAATGATGATGGCTGATACAACTAATATCATTATAGAAAACACTCCCTCTGAAACTGAAGATATAATTCTTAAAGCTAATACAGTTATTCCATACTTCAATTTTGCTTCTGGGTGAATTTTGACATATAATGCCAACTTCCAGGCTTTAGGTTGAAATAACACTCTCTGTAGAAAAAATACTCCTAATGAAATTAAATCTACAAAACCTGACATTCTCATTGTTAAGCATGTTAATTCAAGAAAAAGTAAGAATTGCAATGAAGAAGAAAACTACAAAAACCCTAAAAGGCCAGTAACTTATTATCTTTCTTGAAAAAATGAGAATTCACTTTCTGAAGAAAAGAACTAACTGAAATCCCTGCTACCTAGTTACCTTTTGCAACTACATTCATGGCCAAAACTGCCATTAATGTTTTTTAGACATTTATTTTATTTTTTTTTAAGATTTTATTTATTTATTCATTATAGTCACACAGAGAGAGAGAGAGAGGCAGAGACATAGGCAGAGGGAGAAGCAGGCTCCATGCAGGGAGCCCGATGTGGGATTCGATCCCGGGTCTCCAGGATCGCGCCCTGGGCCAAAGGCAGGCGCCAAACCGCTGCGCCACCCAGGGATCCCTGTTTTTTAGACATTTAAATACCATAAATCTCAAGAGAAGATGCTTAACCTCAAAAAAACATTGTTAACTTATTTGAAAGACAGATAACTTAAAGCTAATGCTTATAATCTCATGGCTCCTAGAGTTTTCCCCACTGACACTAAACCCACAAATACCTGGCTGACTCTGCTGTGTCTGTTTCAAGTGACACTAGCTCCATAATGGAAGGTAGATCCCTTATAAAGAAGAACATGATAAGTCCAGCTATGAATGATCATTTCATAATCAGGATTCTATTGTCTTTTCATCTAATACCAATAACTCTTGAAACTAGATGCCCAATCAAAGCACAGAAACAACCTACAAGGAGAGCCTGTGACATTGGCCCTATGGTTGATGCAACAATCACCATGATGACCAATGCTTCAATCACTATAATGCACATCACTCTCCTGCCTAGGGATACCACTGGGCCCAGGGAAAGACCTGTGAGTGTACATAGTGCCATTTTGTCCCATGGCTGAAGATGGTTTGCCAAAAATTTATTCTCATCCTCCAACAGAAAGGGGTAAAACAACAACTGAAGCAACCATTTTCTTTGGGGCTGACAACACCATTCCGAAATCAGAAAAAAACATTACTTCGGAAGGAGACCACATTACTCCAGTAAATGACTATACCCTGGAAAGTGATTTCTCAACAACAGACAGCAAGCTTACATCTCCAAAAGAAAAACTAAAATCAGAAGATAATGTTGGCTCTCGTATTATTAAATCATCAACCCATGTGGAAAAAGAAATTGCTACACTGACAGGCACAGTAAACTCCATAGCTAATGACTCTATTACTGAAAATTTAATTCCAGTGAAAATTGATAATATCTCATCACCAGGCGCAACTGTTTCTTTAATAGATTTTTCCACTAACATGGCAAAAGAAGATATTCTCTTGGATACCACTGACCCAGCGAATGAAGATGTCTCAATAACTTCTGAAGTCTCTGGCACATTAAAGGAAGGCACCACCAGCATTGCAGACACCCCTAATCTTCCAGCTAAGAAGGATAAGCCTGATGATAACAATTATAGTTCCTCAGTAAAATCCAATGTCACTGCTAATGAGGCAGTCCAGATCACCAACTCGTCTATTCCTGAGGCTGAAATCTCTACTGCTACTGAAAAAAATTTCACTATTCCAGACATAACTGCCTTTACAGAAGAGAAAATAACTGAAATTGACTTAAGTCTTCCAGAGAATGACCCCAATCCTGTGCCTAAACTAACAGACTCTGATGAGGAAAAGTTCATCACTGTGTTTGAACTCACTACCACTGTAGAAAGAGACAAAGATAACCCTGAAGATATTCTGCTAACCAATGAAGAGTCTATGGATGAAGTCAATGTTTGGATGGAGAAAGATATCACAAATGAAGCAGAGAACAATCCCATTTTGCTCACTGCTGTGGAATCCAGATATGACTTTGTAATCCCTACATCAGTAGCTATGAACCTCACGGAGGATTCATCTACCCTGACAAATGAAGATCTGTCTGAGAATAATGCAATAGAATTTGTAACTAAGGACAGCGAGCCACTTTCAGAAACTACCCCTGATCCAGATACCCTAAGTCATGAGGAAGATGCCTTTACAACTGAAATGGGTGTCTTTAAGTTACTGAAAGAAGAACCAGATGAGTTCCTGATTTAAAAGCAGCAAAACAGATGCCACACAGAATTGAGCAACAATTCTAGACAGCTAGTTTTAACATCTAAGAAGCTTGCCCACCAAGCAAAAATCTTAATAAATTAAAGAAAGTGAGCATTTAAGGCAAGTATTCGACTCAGAAAAATGTGGATACTTAACAATAGAGGTCATTCAGTAGAATATATTTATGGAAACCTAAAAACTCAGTATACAAGAGTTCCCTGAGTACCAAAAAATTTAATTCAATTATTATCCAATTATTTATCTTAATATAAAATCTTTAATCCCAGCTTTCAGGTATATGCAGACAGCAATAAAGAAAGCTGACTTCCTGCCTACATTTAATGATGTATGTCATTTTAGTTAACCCTTGAGAGCATATTTTAGTGTGAGTTGAAGAGATGAGAACTAAATTAACATATCTCAAAAATTATTGTAGTATTAAAAGTTCTGAGATGCTAATTCTAAACAGATTTTTTCATGCAACCAATGATTCTCTTCTATTAAAAAATATATTTGCAATCCTCCATAAGAATTAAGGTTATTCAGTAATTTTTAGCATGTAAAAAATGTAAGAAATAGTATAGGGTTCCTGGTTCATGTTGGATGCAAACTAAGTCAAAATGATATTTTATAAACATGTAAATTTGTCAAAATATTGTGTACAAACATATGAATCAATTTAATTTTCTTTCTGTAAAATTTCTCTCCTGAATTTTTGTCAATTTTTTTCAGGTCTTAAGCACTGCTAACGCACTCTTCTTATGCTTTTGGTTAGCAATTCAAGAACATGTATCTTCATTCTTTCCTGACGCAGACTTTTAAAATAGGTCTGTTTTCATTTTGCTGATTTTTCTTCAATAAATCTTTTGACAGCAACTGATTTACTGTGTGTAAATGTGTTTGATATTCTAGTACAGAATTCTTAAATTACAAGAAATGTAAGTACAGTTGATCCTTGAACATGGGAATAAGGAAGGCTGTTTCCCTACCAGTCAAAAACACACCTATAACTTCTGAGTCTCCCCAAACTAAGCCATTAAAAAACTACTGTTGACTGGAATCCTTACCAATAATATAAACAGTCAATTAACACATACTTTGTGACTCTGTTATAAGCTGTGGTCATACAGCTAATAAAAAGGAAATATTATTTTAAAAATCATATAAGAAAAACATTTAGAGTATTGTACCATAAAAAATCCAAATATAAGTGGACCTGTGCAGTTCAAACTTGTGCTGCTCAAGGGTCAGTGGTAAAATTAAAATCTATTGTTTAAAAAACAACTTAACTTTGGACACCAAGGACAGAATTATTCTACAGAGACTCGACTCATAATTTTATTGAATTAAAAGAAAAAGAAAAACAAAGCCAAAACACTGGGTAAATAGAAAATGGCATACTTGGGGGAGGGGGGGAGTGTAGAGGAGGGATGTATACCATTAGATAGACTATAGACTAGAAATAATTATGGAAGCATGTTAAAACCCAGAAACACATCTTAACATAAAAATTTAGTATATGTTAAGGTGAACTTCAAAACCATGAGATATGATGAGTAATTAATCTTGCCTTAATAGCTGAGTATTTGAGGAAAAATTAAGCTGCAGTATTAGGATCACACTCTAAAATAAATTCTACATGAATCAGAGACTTAAATATAAAACCATACAATAGCATAAAAGAAAATACATGTATATTTATTCAAGTGGAGTTGAGAAATCTAAGCATATAAGAAATGGCAAAAAGGAGATTTACAGATTTGACACCAAAATAGGTAAATTTTGTACAAAAGAAAATCAACATAAAATTAAAAATCAAATAATAATTCGGGAAAAATAACTGCAATATTCATGGCAGTGAAAAGGTTATTATCATCAGTCTCTGAAGAGCTCCTAAAGAGAATGTGTTTTTTGAAGAGAAAATATTTTAAATGACAATAAGAAATAAATAATTCATGAAAAACAAATTGCCACCTAACTTATAAAAAGTCAATGATCACAGTATTCCAAGAAAGTGAAATTATTAGATATTTATTTTAAACCATTTAATAACTGAAAATGATCATTTTAAATATTCATTGTTGGATAGTACAAATTTCTCCACCCTTTCTGGAAGGCAATGTGGAAATATATGCAACAAGCATTAAAAATATTTAAACTTTTTAGCCTATTTTGCAACTAAGAATTTTCTCAAGAATTAGAGACCATGGGGGATCCTGGGTGGCTCGGCGGTTTGGCACCTGCCTTTGGCCCAGGGCGCGATCCTGGAGTCCCCAGATCGAGTCCCACGTCGGGCTCCTGGCATGGAGCCTGCTTATCCCTCTGCCTGTGTCTCTGCCTCTGCCTCTCTCTCTCTCTCTCTCTCTCTCTCTCTGTCTATCATAAATAAATTTTTAAAAAATCTTTTAAAAAAAAAGAATTAGAGATCATGAAAGTAGCTAACAGTTATTATAGGCTTTATTGTGTTCAACATTTAGAATAACATTTGCTTTTCATGACAATCCTATAAGGGAGAACAATATTCTACTCATTTTATAGATAAAGAAACTAAGTCAGAAAATCTATGTAACATAGCCAAGCCTCATAGCTATTATGTAGTAAAGAAGGCTTCAAACCAGGCAGTCTTCCTGCAGAGCCCATGCTCTCCTCATCACTATGCTCTATTGGCTCTCATAGTTTTACAAAAAAAAAGATATTGTCAGAGGGATTCATGTAATTTTTTAAGGTTTATAAAAGAGATACACTAAAAATAATCTAAAATTCTAGTGACGTGGATGGAATTGGTTACATTTCTGTATACCCATATGAAGCAACAGTACGCACTTTTTAAAAATGGTCTGTAAAAGAGAATTCATTCATTCATCTGTTCATTCATTCATTCATCTCCACACCCAATGTGGGGCTTGAACTCACAACCCTGAAATCAAGAGTCATGTGCTCTACCAACTGAGCAGCCAGGTGGCCCAAAAGAATTTAATCACATAGGGGGAAAAGGGGAAAATCACACTAAACTCCTAAATGAAATTTACACAGTGATATGTAACATATATATATAAATAGCTAGATACATATAATACTTTAACAGTGATCATCTCTAGGAAGGAAATGGAGGTGATTTTCATTCTCTCTGCTTTCATGCATTCCAGAATATAAACTACACCAGGGTGTTGAATGATTGTCAACACTATCAGCCAGAAAATTAGAGTGCCAATCTATATCTTCCTACACCTAATAAAAATATTAGCTAGTATTTATTTACTTTGTATCAGACACCATTTTATTCCATTTTAATTTATAAAATATTTATTGTTTACCTACTACATTCCAAGCACCTCAGAAGCCTCTTATGTATGCTATAGTGAAACAAAGGACACAGCCCCTGCCATCACGGACATTAATCCACTGGAAAAGAGAAATATTAAACAAATCTCAAATAATCACACATGGAGCAATACCAACTATAGATTGTAATGGTTCTTACAAACAAGATATTATTTTTAAAAAGAGAGAGAGATTATAGCTGCAGGCTTCACACAAATTTAAATCTAGAGAAGTTGTCTCTGAAAAAAGTGAGATTGAAGCTAAAGATTGAAAAATGTGAAGAGTTGAGGACACAACATGCCTAAAGCCCTGAGGCTAGAAATGTCCCAAGTTTCTCAAGGAAATGAACAGACTATGTGATGAAACATATCATTGGTTGAAAAATAACAAATTGAAACTGAAAAAGTAGGCAAGAAACAAATCATGTGGTGCTTGTTGAAAGCTATGAAAAGGTTTTAATAATTTTGTCCTCAAAACCACCTTAGTCCTGAGATAGGTGGCAAGCTGAATAGCATTCACTACTTTATAAACTGCAACCATAGTTCCTTTATGGACTTTGTTTAAAAAAATAGTTTGATAGTCTCCTTTGAGATATGAGGCCCTTGAGGCATAAACTAGACTAGAACAATTAAAGTAATTAATGTGGTCAGTTAAAACAAGATAATGGGAAATTTAAGGATAAGACAAAGATAGGAGAAACACAATACCTGTGCAACTGGCTAGAGTCTAGAAAGAAGAGTGTCCAGTGTTGTATGTCAACTATACTTCAATTTAAAACACACACACACACACACACACACACACACACACACAAATTTTAAAAACAGTGGCCAGTGAGATTACTGGTGGCCAGTGGACACCAGACTTTTCAAAAATTGGATGCTTAATAATCAATTTTAAATTGCACAACTTCATAGTAAAATTTCTCCTCACCCTGAAATTTCATTAAACATGAAAGAAACAAGGTCTTGAATACGTGATTCTTAAGTAAAGGAAATGGTGGGCCTGAGGAGACACAGCTAAGATATGGAATTAAGGAATGGATGTAAAATTATCTTTATTCCCAAATGTACTAAATAGTGATGACCCTTGAAAGGAGTGGAGGCATACAGTGGGTGGACAGTTGGGATAGTTTCATTTTGCTGATGACCAAAGTAAAAACAAAAAAGCCACCGAATCAAGATAAGCAAGCCAGTAAATGGCAAAGCTTAGCTCTCCAGATTTTTATGACTCTAAAGCCCAAGTTCAAAAGTCACATAGCTTTGTGTGAATTGTTCAACAATCATTCTCAACGTTTAACCCTCCTTCTTTCTCTATTTAAACTGCCACTCCCTTCTTTAAGCCTGTCTACAATCCTGTAACTGGCAATCTACCTCTCATTTTCTTTCCCATCAATTAATGCCCCAACATCCTCATCTTTCTTCTAAAGCCCTTGACTTGCTCCTTAGGATAAAGTCTAAACTCTTCAGCAATGCACACAAGCCTCTCCATGTTTTTTCCTCTGCCCAACTTTTTCTTCAACCCATCTTTACTTCTGCTCTCCCTTCACACAGTACACTCTATCTACACAAAGTACAAATGTATACTCCCTGAGAGCTGGGATCCCTGACTACTGAGCTAAAGAGTACCTAGTAGATAGGAGATACTCAATAAATGTTTATAAATGAAGAAATGAGAGGAATTAAAGTTTCCTTAATGTGAGTGACATCTGTTTTTGACCTAGCTTCTAAACTCTGCCTGCCATAAAATTTTCTTTGTAAGACATGCAGATTTTTTGTTTTACAACTCCTTTCCTTTCACGCATGTTTAAGTGAGACAGATCCCACCCCCAACTCTGGCAATGAGCTAGTTACTCTGTGTTCCATACACCTTGCCACAGTTATTCAGGGATAAGCACATAAATCAATCAGAGAGAGGGGAAGAAAATGTATTTGTGGAAAATGAGCTTCTAAAAGAAACATCAATCTGGAAACATAAAGTGCAAGGAGCTTCTGGAGCCATCTAGGGATGATCACAAGGAGGCACACGGCTGAAAATAAAGCCAATGCTGAAGAAATAAGAGCCAAGAAATATAAAGAACTACTGAGTTATAGTCACATCATATATCAAGCCTTCATAGAATAAGCCAGGTCTGCTTATTTACCTGAGACAATACATTTTCCATTTTAGTTAAATGAGTTTGGGCTGAGTTTTCTGTTGGTTAAAACTGGAAGCGTGCTAATAACTAAGAACTCAAACAGTTTCAAATTTCTGCATCATTCTTCATCATATTCTCTGTCCCTAGAATTCTCTGCAGTTTCACATGGTAAATATTTAACCATCTTTCAAGACTCACTTCAAGTGATAGCTTCCCTAACCACCCCTCGGTATGATAACTTAATGATAACCCTACCCACCATATATATTCTTCAATAATATCACTTATTACACTTTATTGTATTTGATAAAAGATACTCCTGAATCCGAAATAATCCTATTCATAGTTTCCTCTGACATAAGATCCTTCTGTCCAAAGTTCTTCTCTGTCCTAATGTAACCCCTGTTCACAATCCACGCTGTAACTTGTATCCACAGCTATCCCTACCCTGTGACATAAATCTCTTTTCCATGTCTTAAGGAATTATTGATCTAATATGAGAGAGAGTGGGAGAGAACCAGTTATAAAGTGAAAGGATTCCTGACCACAAAGAAAGACAGTTCTAAAGAGATGCTATACATAAGAATGCATTAAAGAACATTTGTAACTTCAAGGTACCAGAAAGACTGGGGAATTGGGCCAGTATGTGTGTAATATGTGTGCATTGCCCAATTCTACCTGTTGCAGATTAGAAGTAAATAAATGATACATGAATTAAATTTTGAGTCTGCAGTCTATTTCCAGAAGACTACTGGTATGTTCTTTTGCATTTTTTACATACGCTTTAAAGATAACAGAAATCTAAATTTAAATTGGCATTCCCCTTTCCTCAAATTTCTCTTCTAATATTGCCTATCTCAAGCAAAAAATACCATCTGCACAGCCATCCAAGCCAGAAACTGGGATTCTTCTTTTACACCACTCTTTTATCGTTTTCCATGTGCAACAAAAACAAAAGTTTTCACCTCTGGGCCCTCAGGACTCCACTTGCGTCCATTCTTACCACTCTTCTTTATCTTAAGTTTTATCCTGAAAAAAAAAAAAAACATGTTATAGGACAAACTGATCATGCCACTTCCAGCTCCATACTCAGAATGCTCCATTGACTTTCTACCAACTTTCATATAAAATCTAAAATCCCTTTGCTATTTGCCAGGTTCTCCACAATCAGGATATTGCTAACCTATGCAGCCTCATGATATGCTACTGTCAACATTCTCTCTTAAATCTCAACTATGTAGATCCTCTGTTGGTTTCTTTAGAGTATGAAAAATGCTCTTGTCTCAGATCACTGAACATGCTATACTCTTCCTGAGACAGTCTTAAAATCCTCTAAATGTGATTTCCTTCAACCATGTAGGCTTCTATATTCTCCCACAATATTGTCTTAAGGTATAAAATATCTTGCTTAACACACAATTTTTTTTCAAATTGCCTGTTGTATTGATTTCCTAAGAAAGCTGTAACAAATTACCACAAACTGGATGGCTTAAGACAAAAATTTATCCTCTCACAGTTCTGAAAGTTCTAAGTCTGAAATCAAGGTTTCAGCAAGGACACTACTCTCTGAAATTTCAAGGGGAGGATCTTTTCTTCCTTCTTCTAGCTTCTGGTGGTTGCTAGCAATCCTTGACTCTCTTTGGTTTATAGACACATTACCACAATCTCTGCCTCCCTTATCACAAGATATTCTCTTGTGTGTCTCCATGTTCAAATTTCTCCCCACTTATAAGGACACTGGCCATTGGATTAGGACTCTTAATTCAATATGACTGCCTCTTAACTTGGTTACATCTGCAAAGATTCCATATCTGGATAAGGTCATGTTCTTAGGTACTGGGAGTTATGAACCTAACATATTTGGGGATGGGTAAAAGACACAATTCAACTCAAACACCTGCTTAAAGTTTGTCTTCCTTACTAGACTGTATGTATGTTTGATAAGTAAGAAGATAAAATAATTTATCATCAAAACCAAAATACTTTTGAGACTGAAAGAAAGCAGTATTAATAATGATCCCACAACAACAGGCATAACCTAGAATGTCTCAAATAAACAGAGCTGATCACCCCATCCTAAGAAAAGAGATCATATCTCTCTTATCCACTGCTCACTTCTGAGAGCTTTGAACACAGGAGATGCTCAATAAATGAATCAATTGAATGAGTGAATGGTGATTTCACTTATTATGCTATGAATGCTCTCAGAGAAAAGATGATTTGAACTGGATACTTCGAGATAAATATGAGTTTACCAGGACAAGAAAAGATCATTGGTTTCAAGCTGAAGGAAGCAAGGGCAAAGGCAAAACTCTAGAAGAACAGAGTTGACCCTTAACACAGATTGAAGTGAGTAGGTCCACTTACAGGTGTATATATATGTTTTTTGGTAAATACAATACAGTACTGTACATGTATTTTCTCTTCCTTATGATGTCCTTAATATTTTCTTTGTTCTAGCTTACTTTAAGAATACAGGATAATAATACATATAACATACAAAATATGTGTTAATCAACTCTTTATGTTATCAGTAAGACTTCACCAGTAGACTATTAGTAATTAAATTATACATGGATTTTTGACTTTGTGGAGTGCTGGCACTGCTGACCCCCACATTGTTCAAGAGTCAGCTGTATTTAGTGTGCTCAATAATACTGAAATAAGTTTATAGCACTGAGAATTTGAAAGAGAATGGTAACAACTATACCAAATTGTGACTGATATTACAGCCTCTCAAAAGCAAAAAGAACCAAACTGTGTCAAACTATGTGTATTAGTCAGGGTTCTCCAGAGAAACAGAACCAATGATGGATGGATGCATGCATGCATGCATGCATACATGGATGGGTGTAGATAGTCAGACAGACATAAAATTTTAAGAAATTGGCTCATGTAATTGTGGAGACTGGCAAGTTGAAAACCCATAGCACAGGGTTGGTAGGTTAGAAATTCAAGTTTAGAGCTGATATTGCGATCTTGAGTCCAAAATTGACAGGGCAAGACTGCAGGCTGGAAACTCAGACAGGGATTTTCTGTTTCAGCCTCTAGGCAGAATTCCTTCTTTTTCAAGAAACTTCAGTCTTTGTTCTTCAATTGATTAACTGAAGCTCATCCATATTATGGATCCGTTTTACAAGTTAACTGATGATAAATATTATCACATCTATAAAAATATCTTCACAGCAACATCTAGACTAGTATTTGTCAAGGAACTAGGCATCATAACCAAGGCAAGTTAACATAAAATTAACCATCACATCATGTGTTAGCAGCTTAGAGTTAAAATTTTACACAACAGGGGCACCTGGGTGGCTCAGTCAGTTAAGCTTCCAACTCTCAGTTTCTGCTCAGGTCATCATCTTGTAGTCATGGGATCGAGCCCTGCTTTGGACTCTATTCTGAGTATGGAGTCTCCCTCAGATTCTTTCTCCCCTTCCCTCACCCCCTCCTCACTAATGCTTGCATGTTCTCTCTCTCAAATAGATAAAATCTTTTTTAAAATTTTCACATAACAGCTCATACTTCCTAAGCCAGTTTCATAGGAATTCATGGCTTTTTTGCAGGGGAGAAGATAAAAAGAATTTCAGGGTAAAATGTATTGCTGAAATGTTGGGGTGAATATGAGAATATGTATATGAAGTGTCCGTGGAGCTATATTTTCATGGAGCTCCAGTAAACGTGTCTAAGCATGAATTATTATTATCAAGCATGTTACATGCTCTATGTAACATGGTTTGGGAAATTCTGTTGCATAAAACGGGAGGCATTATAAGTTTTAAGTAAGGGGATAATACAGTAATTGTGTTTTAGGAAGATTATTTGCATAGAAAAGTAAAAGTTGGACTGGGGATATAGACGAAGCAAGAAGCAGAAACAAGAAACTACAGCAGGAATCAGCAAGAATAATTATCAATTATCAATATGAGTATATTCCATTTGTACTACTAACCAGAATGAGAATCAAATGAGCACAGTCTTAACTACATAAACTTTTTGACATGAAAATTTTACATAAAAATCTGAAAGCTCTAGCAAGTTGTCCCTACCCAGGTTGGCTGCCTCTAATAAAAACAAGCATCCTTGTCCTGTGAGCTGAAATCCTTACATGTTCTCTCAATCTAGAGAATTTGGGATTAGATATAATTTACAACAAAGTCAGAAAAGCAAAGGAAGTTCATAAATATTAACTTGGTCAAAAACATTATTTATCACCTAAAGTTATGCCAGGAAATCTACCAGTTATCAATATTCAAAAATGCCTAAGACAGTTCTCTTTATGGCTTACTCACTATAATAATTAATCAAAAATTTTCTTCAACAGGAGTCAAACACACTTAAAAATATCTTGCTTCAGGAGAAAGAAAAGGCTGTGAAGATAAACAAATCTGGGTTAGAATACAGGTTTTTACAACTATGAGCTAGCTGTTTTTTCAAGTCTCAGTCTCTTCATGTACAAAGCTATAATCTAGGTCTTCAACTTGATTTGGATTTTAGTTTGCCCTCATTGCAATTAATTATCTTAAAAAGCCAAAACAAATTGTGAACAAAGTGAAAACCAATAATCAAAGAGACACTGTGTCCAGCACCCTCAAATTCAACTTTAAGAGAAAAAGTCTAGACGTTCCTGTTTATTTTTTTTTAAGATTGTATGTATTTATTCATGAGAGACACAGAGAGAGAGAGAGAGGTAGAGACACAGGCAGAGGGAGAAGCAGGCTCCATGCAAGGAGCCCCATGTGGGACTCGATCCTGGGACTCCAGGATCACGGGTCCGAAGGCAGGCGCTAAACCACTGAGCCACCCAAGGATCCCTAAACATTCCTGTTTAATCTTCAATTCATCGCTGGGTGAATTAATGCCAAGAAGACACACCAGTGTTAACTGCTACCTTGAAAGAAAAGCATTAAAATCCCATTACCCACCAGTAGACCTTCCATGTGTAAGTACATGATGTTTACCTATCCTGCTGGTAATAGAATGACATTTTGGGGAAAGTAAAACTTATTGACATCAAAGCAAATATCAAATTAATATAATGTACACATTTTGTATTATTCAGTAACTGGTGCATTCCTTCTGAGCAAGATAATCACTGCAGTGCACAATATATCGTACTTGACAATTTAATTAAAGAACTATTAGTCTTGATGTTAGCATATTAAGTGTTGTCAAAATGGTTTACTAGCTTTTTCTCATTTTTATGTCCAGAAAGGCAAGAAAAGAAGGCAATATTTGCAGCTGCACCCCAACTACTAATGCTTAATGTTGACCTCATTTTACAATCTCTATAAATTCACTTTCAGGAATGAAGTATTTTTTTCTTACAAAGCTAAAGATGAACACAAAAGAAGCTACCATCTTCAAATACTTCCTACCAGCTCAGAATTCACATTATCAAATGGTAGTGAGGCAAATAAATATAGACAGCAGTCTTAATTATGAAAGTGTTCACAGACCTAGGGCTTATAGTCAAGTTTCAATAATTACTGCTTTGTTACTAAAATGTCAAGTTCTGTAAGAAAACATCTGAAATAAAGGAAAGAAATTGACTCCAAGTATTATCTTTAAGTTCTAAAGAATAAGCTTTCAATTCTTCTGATGCACAGTTAATTAGCCATGATGATTCTGAGAAAAATGAAAAGGAAAAATGTCAACTTCTGAAGATTATAACACTCCATTTTTTGCTTCAGGAAACAGTTTGGATTAGCCCAGAAGTAAATGCTAAAATAATAATAATATATTTTGCTTAGCAATAGGAATAAAATAAAAAGGATAATGCGGGGGGCGGGGGGGAATTTCTTTATAAGGCATGAGTCACCTGAACTCTTTCTCCAAGCTTCCGGACTTCAGAACCTAAGGTAAGGCTGACATTGCTGGAGAAGCAGAAAAAGGATCCCCTGTTGTGGTATCTTTTCTAAATTTTCGAAGACTTTAACCAATTTTCCTCAGACTTGGATTATATCTATTTTCTTTTCTTTTTTTTTTTAAGATTTTATTTATTTATTCATGAGAGACACAGAGAGATGGACAGAGACATAGAGGAAGAAGGAGGTTCCTTGTAGGGAACCCGATGTGGGACTTGATCCCAGGACCCCAGGATCATGCCCTGAGCCAAAGACAGATGCTCAACCACTAAGTCACCTAGACAACCCTGATTATGTATATTAGTGTAATCATCATAGGCTCTCCAGTTTCTTTTTTTTTTTTTAATTTTTATTTATTTATGATAGTCACACAGAGAGAGAGAGGGAGACAGAGACACAGGCAGAGGGAGAAGCAGGCTCCATGCACCGGGAGCCCGACGTGGGATTCGATCCCGGGCCTCCAGGATCGTGCCCTGGGCCAAAGGCAGGCGCCAAACCGCTGCGCCACCCAGGGATCCCAGCTCTCCAGTTTCTAATTAGTATAATCATCATAAGATCTCAGACTCTTTTCCACAGAATTCCAACACACAATGCATTTGAAAGAAAATATCATAAATAGAAAATAAATGGAAATGTTTTAATAAATTCAGCAAACTACAAGTTCTATCCACTTAATATATTAGTAAAATGTTAGCAATTTCAGGAAATATTATATTAATAAAAATAGCTAAAGGGGATCCCAGTTTTAAAGCGGCTCCCTTTTAGACATGAATCTGTATCTTAGTTTTGAACATATAAAAACAAAAGTGTTTTCAGTGGCAAGAACATATATTTAAGTTATGCAAGAAATCATTGAGCCTGATTTTTAAAATTTTTAATACTTGAATGTTTCCATTCTATTTATCTTTTAATACAAAAGGAAGGGCATATAAATATCTAAATGTGCCTTATATTTTGCTTGAGATTGCGAATGCTTCACAGATGAAGAAACAGTTATTAATATGGTTTTCTATTCTTCTTCTTGGGAGTACTGAGATGTGACAGTTTTGTCAAATAGATTAATCACTCCATTTTAAAAACAGAACCTGGGCCTCAGGAAGGCTAAATAATGTGACCAGGGTTTGACATCTGAAGCTCAACTCCAACGACTATTGATCCAGTGATCTTTCCCTTAAAAATCAAAAGATACCCTATTGAATAAAGTCATTATTAAAAGATAGTAATTCTTCGTCAAATGCGTTGTGGCTATCATGTTTGTAAAGCTGTAACTTAAAGATTAGAAAACAGTCACATCTGAACCTGAGATTTTCTAAGTAAAAATAATTAGCCATTAATTCCTCTACTTAGCTACTTTTCTTCTTTCGGAGAGAGATTAGTTAAGTAGTGACAAAAAATGATTCATTACTAAAATATATATGAATGCAAAGTTATGAAGAAAGGATAATTTTATAATAGCCCTCAGAGAACTGCAATTGGAGAGGTTTGGGTTTGGTTTGTTGTTTGTTTATTTTGCTTCTCCTTTAGATAGGAGAACCTAGCAATAATGATCATACGAAAAGAAAATAAAAAGTTTAGCAAAAATGTCAAATTTCTAACAGTTACTCAGATAATAAAAATAATACTGATACTATTAATATAAATATCTCATATTTCTACCTATCACATTTTTTAAGTTAACATTTTAAATTTTTTGTCTGAAGTCTTAAGTGTGTAAGGTCAAAACCATGCCAGGAGACTATTTTAATGGCAATTTCTCTATTTCTTTTCTGTGTTTAAATTATAAAACCAACAAAACATAAGAATTTAATAACAAAATCCACATATAAATTAAACCATCATGTCACACTTATTTTATATTTCACTTAGATTTTCCTGTGTTGTCTATTTGGATAACGTACATACAGTATAGTATTTAAACTTTTCACTTGTGTTACTGGATAACTTAGTATGGTAGTTAAGTTTTTCACTTATCATTACAACAAGCATTTTTTAAAATTTCTATCAAGTCTTCATGATTATCAGTATCTGCATTTTTTTACCTATAAGTAACATTAAAATGACTTACATTTTTTTTCTACTGATTAAGTTATCAAAGATAATTCTCAAGACAGAGTCTTTAGGTTAAAGGTACAAACATTTTCATCTTTTGTACATTGCCATACTGCTTTTCAAAAAAAAATCTCAATTAATAGAACAAACAGCTGTGCGTGAGTATATAAACCTCACCATCTTGATCATAATTTGGTTTTACCTTCTCAAATACCTCTTCAATAATTGTAAAATAGCAGCTCAAAAAGAAGCTGTATATGCTCTCAAGAGGAGAACTTTCTTGACAATGAGACAAGAATTATTTCTGATTACATTTTTGTCTACAACAGGTATTACCATAGGGGTTCATTATTCATAACCTTTGCACGTTATTAGTTGTACTATTCTTCTTATAAGTGATCATTTTTTATTATACCATAGATACAATATATGCCACAGATATGCCTTACCATGCATGTTTTTCATTTGGTTGAAATTTAGCAAAATGAAATATTTATTTTATTCTCTCACCACCAATAAAGCATCATCTTCTGCTGCCTACTTCTAGAAGACACTAAGACATTAAAATGAAGGTTCTCATTTTGATTGCTGTCATCTTGACTTTCACTGCTTGTTTTTCGGTAAATATTGAATATCTTCACCTGTGTTTATTTTCTTATTTAGTTCTTTTTTTTTCTTATTTAGTTCTTAATCATAAAGTGTACATTCAATTTATTTTATGTCAACACAGCTTTACACGACACAAACCTTGTTTAATTTTATTTTTTTCTAAGGCTTTAATTTAATTTTCTTTGTGATCTTTTTTTGACCTTAGGATAAAATCAACATTTTAATTTTTTTCCACATTTGTAGTCCTTAGAATTTCCACATGTGTAAGCAGGATGCTGTAGTGTTATGATTTTAAATTGTGTATTCAGATTCCACTCCTGCAACAGCTTGCCTGAATAGCCTTTAGTCTTTGGTAAAACCATGTTTTCTTTCACAAAAAGAAAAATGTGTGAAGAAGAAAACTGATTTTACAGAACACTATAAAATAGATTTTTTAATCATATAATGTATTTTACATGGATCAAAAAATTAAGTAATTCTAGAGATGATATATAACTTTTCAATCAAGAGCATGTACTTGCTGTCCCCTTAACATTTTTAGATTTATTTACCTAAATCTAGCACCTAAGTTACATTATCTAAAAAGTAGGCTACATTATATAACACTTAACTGCTTTTCTCTCCCAAAATGACAGGTTGGTTTTTTCTTATATCAAGTTCGTAATGATATTGGTTCTATATTGGTCCCCAGGCTTGGTTCTATATTGGTCCCCAGGCTCAGCACCTGAGTAAACGGTAGTTATTACGATAAAAGGAGTCAAATCTTGCACTACCTGTAAACTTGTTGGCAACACACTCATGAGAATATAGAGGGAGAAGAACACTTCTGCCTAAAGACCTCCAGAAAAATTGATCATCTTTACCCCAAGAACCGTGTACTCCAAACTGTTACAAGGTCCCTTATATTTAAAGATAACACTTAAAATTCTAAAACTGTATTCCATTCCATTACCTAACCCAACCACGTATTACCCTCAAACAAGTTCTAGTAAGTATTCTTAAAATGTCATATATGCTCTGGGTCTAATTTTTTATATATATATTTGTATTCTCCATTTCCATTTCAGTCAGCTGATGCACATAAGCAAAAAAACTCCAGGGTAAGTTGTATTCATATTTCTAATTATCTTTTTATATTTTCATTCATAATCAAAAGTCAGTTATGTCTGAAGGGTTAAGGTACAGTTTCCTTTATTCACAACCTAAAGAAATGCTGAGAGTCCCCCAAGTGGGAAAATTTCTGTGAACACCAAAACCTTGCTCAATTGTCTGCTTCTTTGATACATATAAATGTGCAATGGGAGTAGAGCACACAAAAAGCAAATTTTACCTAGGCTTCAGTACCACAAACTATCTACATTTGTCTGTTCAATGTAAATACCTTTCTCTTTATAAATACTAATGGCTTTATAGTAAGGAACATTTCCTATGATCCTACAAAATGCAAACATGTAGTTTCTTTTCTCAAAATCAATAGCTTTCAAAAGAAAAATAAAAGAAAATTCAGAATCATCTGGAAAGACTTTTCATAATTACAAATCCCTGTTCCCACTCCCTGCCATCTTTAATGTTCGTAATCCCCATTCCATGTCACAATGGAGGTAGGCTGCACAGCAAGGTGTTTTAAGTGAAAATACTGTCACATCATTCTCTTACATCCCCTAATCTCTCTTTTGCCAATTCCAAATACTCTAAATGAATCCTTAAAAACAAAAACATTCTCCTGTTTTTAAAGATGGATAGACAGTAAAATAAACAATGCCTGGGTTTAGTGACCCAACTTGTTTTGATATTTAGAAAAAAAATTCTAAACCTACCTTGAAAGTTTATGACAATTTTGGCAACTTATTTCTCCTTCATCATAAAGTCAAGTATGAGATTATTTCTTAGAATTTATTCACTTTGAGAACTAATGTTTCATGAAGAGGCAGGGGGAGAGTTGTTTTTAGATTCCCAAGGATTAGCTTCTGTCAATAAAGACAAAATGAGAAGCAAGGGCCTCAGTGGACACCCTAAGGGAATGTCATGTTAAAAGTCCATATAACTAAAGGCAATTAAAACTATCCATGGCTTTGCTGTAATGAGGCTTTCACTGCGTAATTATGCACTGACTAATCTAAGGTACTTCTAGCCTTTAATGTGTAAGATTCTGTGCAAATGAGTCAACCACATGGGTTCACAGAATGCTCTATCAATCTCGTATTTTGGGTCTACTAAAAAAGAGCAATATAAAGCTTCTGTAGTTTCCTTTTATTCCCTATCCAGAATAGTAAATGAAGTATGCTTTTTTCCAGGATGAAAATCAGAAAAGCAGGTTCCAATAGTTTCTCCAGGAAACACTAAAACACTAGATGAATAAATGCTAAACACACGTACACATACACACACACTCTTCCATGGTGAAGTAAGTTTGAGAAATACAGCACATCCTTTGGATTTGTTAAATATTCACAGCATATTATATAAATAACTCTAATAAATCCTGTAGCAAAGAAACATGTTTACTTTACCCAAATCTTTTCCACAGTTATTTGACCACCAAAATCTTCTACTACTTTGTCTATAATGGATCACATTTTGGAAAAATCTATAATAAAACTATTAGGCTTTAAGAATAGCAGAGATACTATTGTACTTTATATTTCACCAAAGGTCATAATTTAAAACTCTCTACTCCGTAGGAACACCCATCAAATTACTTATGGAATGAAGTTAGAATATTGACACAAATTTAAGTGATAAAACAAATATATTTTTAAAGCCCGAGGTCAGGCAAGTTTATGCATCCCACCTGTATAAAACAACTGTGTTTCGTATTCTCTCTTAAGTCTAGTGAAAGCTCCGAAGAATATTTTAAACTACCTAAACAATTAAGGTCTAAGCTGTCAAGAAGATATTCTGCAAAATTCCAACGAGCTCCTGGAAGTCCATGTGGTCACTCTGTTCGTCATGAACCCCCCAGAGGCCACCATCCCCTCCACCTCCCTCACCATCCTCACATCCCACATGAACCGTCACCCAGACCTACATTGCCACCTGAGAACACTGTCTATCCTAGTTCTCAAGCACCATCAGCCCCTTTTAGGGCTCCTCCAACCATAATTTACACCACTGCCACTGTGCTGCCACCACCACTGCTTTCACTGTCTCTGCCCAAAACACTGAGAGTGTTGCATCCAGCACTAACAGCTTCCAGTGCCCTCCAACCTGAGGACATCACCAATGCCCTTGAAGCTGACACTACTACCCCTGCCCCAGTAGCTGACACTACCACCCCTGCCCCAGTAGCTGACACTACTGCTGTCTATCAGCAACAAGAGCCTCAGTGAATTCCACAACTGTCCAAGATTACAAATGCACCAAAGCACAAGAAGACAAAGACAAACTAAGGTAAACAATATTTTCCAAAATATTTTCTAACTAAATGAGTAACTTTAAGACATGTTGAAATAAGACCAGGTAGTTTTTCCCATATCAAAAAAAAAAAAAAAGTTTCTAACTCTGCCATATGAATTAGGAACTCTTAATCTTTTTTTATTTCAAAACTAAACTTGCATCTGGGTAGCTCAGTTGGTTAAGTGACCAACTCTTTTTTTTTTTTTTTTAATTTTATTATTTATGATAGTCACACAGAGAGAGAGAGAGAGAGGTAGAGACACAGGCAGAGGGAGAAGCAGGCTCCATGCACCGGGAGCCCGGCGTGGGATTCAATCCCGGGTCTCCAGGATCGCGCCCTGGGCCAAAGGCAGGCGCCAAACCACTGCGCCACCCAGGGATCCCCTAAGTGACCAACTCTTGATGAGATCCACATTGTACTCAACACTGGGCAGGGAACCTGTTTAAGATTCTCTCTCTCTTCTCTGCCATTCCCCTACCATTCTTCTCTCTCTCTCTCTCTCTCTCAAAAAGAAGCAAACAAACAAAAAACCCTAAAAAACTAAATTTAGTCTTCTTGAGTTGATAAGTTATATCTACAAACCCAATGCTAGCAAATTCCTACAAAAGAAAGATATATGTTAAAAAGTCCACTAATGCATATGCATTTGACCTTCTGTCCCCAATGCTAAAATGTGTTTTATTTTCCTGAAATAATCACTTATAATTAGGGCCTTAGTAAATAAAAGTTAATTTATACTTCAAAGTATATTAAATCCCACAAAGTGCGGACTCGACATAAAGAAGTGCTCCTTTTCTTCTTCCAGGACTTACCAACTCTAATAAGTTTAGCAAATATTACAATTAGCCTTTTGAGAATAAAAATATAAACTAAATCACAGCCCAAAGAAGAACTCTCTTGCTATACTAACTGAAACATACACATCATCCTTAAGAAACATCAAAGAAATTGGAGTACATCACATATTGCTCTATTTTTTTAAAAGATTGTATTTATTTATTCATAAAATAAATATGAGAGAGAGAGAGGCCGAGTCATAGGCAGAGGGAGAAGCAGGCTCCATGCAGGAAGCCTGATGCAGGACTCAATCCTGGGACCCCAAGATCATGCCCTGAGCCAAAGAAAGGCAGGTGCTAAACCACTGAGCCACCCAGGGATCCCCACATATTGCTCTATTTCTAAATACAGGTTGATCCTAATTACAAAGATAAATGAGAATTATCCCAATTATATAACATAAAAAGATACCAATTGCAGAACATTTAGAATAGTTCCAACACTGTTACTACACTGAATTGTTCTTGTACTAATTCTCATTTAATACTCATAGCACGCTTGTAAAGCTGATATCACTGTCTCCCTTTAAAGATGAGGAAGCTGAAGCTATGAGAATTTATGGGACTTTCCAAAGACTACAAAATTTAAATGGCAGACTAGTCTTCAAACTCAGATCGATTTAACTCAAGAGTCCCAGCTTCCATGTTCTTTCTAGCATTCAGCCATTGTAAAACAACTGGATGGAGCTAGAGAGTACTATGCTAAGAGAAATAAGTCAGAGAAAGACAAGAACCATATGATTTTACTCATATGTGGACAAAAGAACAAAAGGGGGAGAAAGGAGTGAGAGAGGCAAACCAAGAAACAGACTCTTAACTACAGAGAACAAACTGATGGTCACCAGAGGGGACGTGGTGGGGGGGATGGGTGAGATAGCTGATGAGGATTAAGGAGTGCATTTGTTGTGATGAGCACTGGATGGGTAGCATATGGAAGTGCTGAATCACTATATTGTACACCTGAAACTAATATTACACTGTATGTTAACTAACTGGAATTTAAATAAAATTAAAAAAAAAACAATGGAAGAAGAAAGAGCTTACATACTTTTAATTAATGGCTCATGGTATTTTGTTTTGTTTTTACAGATCCTGAAAGACTGAATACTGATATATTATGATCACCATCTATCACCATTTTGATTTTAACAAAAATATAGAAAAAAATACAAAAATAAAGGGATGTGGGTTCTTATTGTTTCTTCTTTAGTTTTGCTATACTGTACAGATTTCTAAAAATAATATGATTCATGCATTTGATCACATGTGTTGGTATCCTTTTCATTTCTTGTAGAGTGATGGAAGTATTAATGGCACTTTCATTCTTTCAGATGGTTCTATAACACGCAAGGTATGTGTCCAGAAAAATTGTAAATATTTCATAGGCATAAAAAATTATTTGAAATCACTCCATATAAGAGTCTGCTAAAATATTACAAGGATCAGGGATCCCTGGGTGGCGCAGCGGTTTGGCGCCTGCCTTTGGCCCAGGGCGCGATCCTGGAGACCCGGGATCGAATCCCACATCGGGCTCCCGGTGCATGGAGCCTGCTTCTCCCTCTGCCTGAGTCTCTGCCTCTCTCTCTCTCTCTCTCTGTGACTATCATAAATAAATAAAAAAAATTATTAAAAAAAATAAAAAAAAATATTACAAGGCTCAGAAATGGCTTTTCTTGGTGATATAAAATACCAGTGCAGTGTTATGCTATATGTTGGCAAATTGAACCCCAATAAAAAAATTAAGAAAAAATTAAAAATAAAACCTATTTCAGGCTGAAATTCAAAAAAAATACCAGTGCATTTAGTCATAACAAAATAATTACATATAAGTAATTTGTATAAACTGTAATTTATATATATATGTACATATAAAGTTACATCTATGATAAAAGTTACAAAGAAGTGGTGCAAATGCAATCCTACCCTCAAAGAGATTATAATCCAATAGGACACATTTTCAAGAAATATAGAAAGAGTAAGTTAAATTTCTACAATCTACAGATATTCTTTTTCTGAATATCTCAAACACTATTTCTTCATCTAAAGAGGTATTTTTTCCAGGGATTGTTCAATTGATACTTTGTACCATTCCATGAATCATTTCACCCAGAAATATGTTAGATCAATTTCTAGTTGATAAATTAATTCATCCAAATGATTTAGTAAAATTTAGATCTAGGTCAGGGAACAGAAGAATATAAATATAAGCAATTCTATCACTTATTCCTCAAAGATTCAAGTGGCAAAGATAGAAACAAGGCAATGAACTCAAGGCAAATACTATATATAAGGAATATATAGTAAATATTATATGTAAAGGCACAAACAATAATGAGCAAACAGGGGAGGAGATATTTACTCCCCTTTAGGAAGAGCAAACACTTGTGAAAAACCTATAATGGATAAGCTATTAGAGGAGACAGAGATAATCACAAAATCTTGGTATTTAAGGGTTGAAAGTAACTTCAGTAGAAAGTAACTTCAGTAGCTTTAAGGACACACAACCCAGTCCTGAAGGAGTAGGAAGTAAAGGTTAAGATGGTACATAACTAGGATGAAAGTCACAAAGAAACGATCCCCAAAATTTAGTACTGAATTTCACTGAGGAGATTTTTTTTTCCCCAAGTTTCATGGAAGACATGAAAAGGGAAGGAATGATTTTAACAGGCAGGAAAAAAAGGAGCCTCACTGCTGGATAAAAACAGCAAATACATGAAGGCAAAAGACCAAATAGCATTCATATCCACACCCCCTAAATATTTACTAACCTAACACTATTGTGAGGCTTGCAATTCTGGGAGTTAAAAAATGGATAAAATACATACCACACTGTCCGGTTGTTCCCAATCCCACCAAACAAAGTTGGCCATGAATACAGGACATATCTAGAAAAACAGATATCAGAATGGGAAGTCATCATGTTATCGTGGAGCAAGATTAGGAATTTGGATTAATTCTAAAGAAAAGAATTAGGGGCAGCTGGTGGCTTAGCAGGTTAAGTGGCTAACTCTTGGCTTCTTGGTTTGGGCTCAGGTTATAATCTCAGGGTCCTCTCTCCCTCTCTCACTTTCTCTCTCTCTCTCTAATAAATCTGTTTTTAAAATTTTTTAAAAGGAAAAGAGAATTAATAAAGGTTTTACCACAGAAGACAACTGTAAACAATATCTATAGAAAATATCGTATAAACAATAAAAACACTTCACTTCTTACATGTCCGAAACTCCATTCTAAAAGCTTGACATACAATATCATAACTCTACAAAATAATAACATTGACATTCTAGACATAGGGAAACTGAGGCACATAGAGGTTAATCAACTACCCAAGGACACATAGTAGGTTAATCAAGAGCAGGCATTCAAACCTAACTAATCTAGCCCATGTTCTTCATTTCTGCCAAAAATGTCTAGAACAACTGAAATGAAGAAACAAATTAGGGATCTATTGTGATGGGCCAGTCAGCTTTGTGTTCTGCTTATCCTGGAAACTTGTAAGGGAAAAGTTTCGTTCAAGTAGGACTGTGCAAATCCACATTAATGTAATTCATAGTGTCTTTATCATCAGCAATAGTTCAGAGCACGTTTCATTTTAATCATAAGTTCTCCTATATGTTTATTATTGTACAATGAAAACAAGAGAGAAAGGAGGAGAAGTGAAGGAAGGAACAGAACTGGAGGGAGAAATGCAGGAGGAGGAGTGATAAATGTAGAATCATAAGAGAAACCCATACTTAAACCAGAAGAAAGAAAAGCAAGAACAGTAGATAGAAAAGGAGCTATCAGAGGTGAAAGAACTAAGAAACTTTTTATAAAAGCCAAGAGGAGGGCAGCCCAGGCGGCTCAGGAGTTTAGCGCCGCCTTTGGCCCAGGGTGATCCTGGAGACTAGGGATCGAGTCCTGCGCCAGGCTTCCTGCATGGAGCCTGTTTCTCCCTCTGCCTATGTCTCTGCCTCTTTGTGTGTGTGTGTGTCTCATGAATAAAAAAATAAAAATGCCAAGAGTAGAAAAAGGTTTCACAATGTTTCAACACTTTTTAAAAGAGAAGAAAAAAATAAAGTATAAGGAGCACATAAACAACAAAATGTTTAGAAACAAGTTTCAATGTTGTCCAAATCACAAAAAAGTTAAGGGGTAAAAAGTAAATGATCAACAAAAGAGGATGTGCATTAAAGAGACCAAAAGAGACAAGCTGATGGCTTGAAAAAGTAATCCAATCAAAAGCATCACTTTGTATTAGGAAAGATGAATTAGGAATTATATACAGTTGAAAATGAGAAATTGAATGCTCAACTTTTAAAAGTTAATAAATAATAAAACTATATCCCAGAGAAAGCAGAAGGAATCAGGCTTTCTAAGAAGAAAACTGCTTCTTTACAAGAAACAAATAGACTCTCACAAGTGGAAGTTAGTGATTTTGCATCCATCCTCAATCACATGGAAATGAAGTGGACTTATCATTCTCTCGGCTGTGACCTCCCAACTGGAGTAGATGGTACTAGTGTCCCTAATAATTTATTTCCACTTCCCTTATAAAAAGAGAATTTTACATTTCTACTCATTGCCAGCAGGCATGCAGGGCATCCCGTCCACATACCCCACACAGAATATACCTCCCTATCTCATTGCCAGGCTTGCACTAGGACCTGCCCTGGCTGCTGAAATGTGAGCTCAAGTCATGGAAGGCAAATTAAAAGCAGGAATTCCATCACACCTGCTCTCTTGCTATTTTCCTTTCTACTATAAGAGCTCCATATCCTAAATAGAGACTGTTTCTTCAACCTGCTAGAATAAGAAGATACACACAATGGAGCTGCAGAAACATCCCCCCAACAGTTGCCAACATGTGACCTGAAAGATTTGTTTTTATTAGACAGTAAGATTTTGGTGTGGTTGTTACTGCTGTAAAGTCAACTAGGCATAGAGAGCATTACTCTTTCAATCTTCTAAAAAACTATTCCCAATTAAATGAAGGCTGTGCCATTTAGCCAGTCCTCCTCCTTCACGTCTTCATTGCTGCTGTCAGTCAAGCTCTCAGTCACCACTCTCACTCTGCAGAAAGTAGGATTGACAATGTTTATCCCCAGTGCCACCATAGTTCTGAGAAATGTCACAGTCCACACTGACCATCCATTAAAATCCAGGTTACTCCATTCTTTGATCTCATTTTTTCCTTTTTTTTTTTTAATCTCCTCATCTTGAACAATCTTTACATCTCTTCAGTTACACAAGTTACCTGGACCTTCCTATCATCACACAGATATACCCCACTCTTAAAGTCATATATCAAGACATACCTGATCTTCCCATTCTCCCAGATATTGCACTCAGTTATTCTCTCTATAGCAACTCTTTAAACTCTTTCTATTCTCCAGTTCCTGGACCGTTTACCACCTCCTTAGAGTATCCTCTTCAACTTTCTTTCATATCCAACTTAGATTTTTATAATTCATCATTTCAAACACTAGTTTGCAAACATCTTCAACTTTTTAAAAATGTTTTTTCTAATAGCTCACAAATCTGATAAAATCCCAATCTTTGATTAATAGAAATAATTACTTTCTCTGCATGTATATGCAATCTACCTAATGGTGCTGAGGAAAATTACACAACTTTACAGACAACACTAAAATTTGAGGCCTTGAAACTCAAACGGCCATTTCCCATTTTCCTCTCCAATTTTTCCATTTGTCTATTGCTAATATCTTCCACATAACAGACCTATAGACTCAAACCCATCTCACTTGCAGTTGAAATATTTCTGACAATTCTTACTCATATTTTTCATGGCAGTTCCATCTGTTGTTATTTATTCAAGATTTCTGAGAAGCCTTGTTTTTGCTATTTGCCCATACTACTATTATATCCTACAGCCTGAGTTCAGTGTTAACTACATACAAACTATTCTTTTTTTCATTATCTTGGCTCACATATCTCTACTGTCCTGAAATAACCTTTTAATTTTATGCATATGTCTTAATCAAGTTTAACCCTCTTGGCTAAATTACCAACTTCTTCCTGTAATTTTACCTGATTAATGGCATTATCCTTGACATTGTTCTCTTCTTCGCCCCCCTAATACACATCCTTATATCCCTTCAAAATCTCTTGATTCTGTCCATTTCTCTGTAGTCTCATTACCACATCCTTAAACCATCTGGACAACTGTAACAGCTTTTTAGAAGGTCTTTCTTCTTCCAGTTTGACATTCCACTATCCACTCTCCATATAGCTCTAATGCCTGGAGTAGGCAAAATCAAAAATATCTGTTAAAAAACTAAACCTGAATATGTCAATTAGGTACTGAAATCAGGAGTTATGCTTCACCTAGAACAGCGATTCTCTATTGGGAATGATTTTGACCCCTAGAGGACATTTGGCAATGTCTAGAACATTTTTAGTCATTACAGTTGAGAGAACCTACTGGCATCTACAGGGTAGAATCCAGGGATGGACAATACAGTCCTCCACAAGAAAGAATTATCTGATCAAAAATGTCAAGTGTCTAGATTGAGAAGCCCTATTGTAAACTATGTCCAATTTTAGATTCTTTAAAATTAGAAATCAAGGCAGGAATTTAGGGACATCAACGGTGTTAACTGAATTAATAGCTCCAATTTTTCACAACTCCCTTTATACAAGCCCAATGATTGTACTCTCTTGCACTGTCTCCAGGCTTCATCATTAGCATATTTTGGCATTACGACATTGTAATTGAAAAAAAAAAAGGTAGAGATCTGTAAAGACATTTACGCATTTCTGTTTTTGTTTCTGAATTCCTCACATCACTATGAGAACATACCCAGACTACTTGAAGGATAAGAGAGACATGTGAAATACAGCTGAACTGTCCTAGTCAAAGCTATCCTAGACCAGCCAGCCCCAAACAACTCACCAGCTGAACATAGACACATAAGCAAGCCCAGAGAAGAGCAACAAAGCCTAGTCAGACCAGGGAAACTTCCAAGCAAACATGTAGACTTACAAGAAATATTAAATAGTTACTGTGTTAAGCCATCAAGTTTTCCAGTGGTTTGTTACACAGAAATAGCTAACTAGTATACCCTAAAAATCAGTCTATATCTCCTGGGCCCATTCTTCCCTAATCAATGCCCTAAACTAGATACTACGTATATGCCTAAGTTGAGGGTTCAACTTTCTCTGGACCTCTGTTATTCTAATAATTGAGACCTGAGTGTGGTCCTCAAATATTTCTGCCTTCTAACCACAGGAGACTGAAGTATCTTTACACAGTGTAAGGATGGCCTTCTGGCCTTCACATCTAATCATTAATAGCCTTTCCTTATCTTTTTCCCAAAGTATTAGTTGCTCCCAATAATAGTTTCCAGTAAAAATGGAATTGTCTATTTCCAGCCTTTAGTTGCTCACAGTATAATTTATGAAACATTTGTGTTGGAATTATCTATGGTTATCTACTAACACTGCAGTTTCCTAGGACCCACCCCAAGCCTAATAAATCATAACCTCAGCCACTGAGTCCCTGTATGTTTCAGGGGGCATCCCTGTATTTTTAGTTATCACTACCTCCTAGGTACTTATCATGCAAATCAAGATTTAGAACAAATGTGTGGGACCGTGAAGACTTCCAGAAGGAGATTAATGGGAAAGCTACTGAAACTGGCCTTCAAACAGCTAACACAATGTGTTCAAAGGTCATACAATTTTATCAAATTTGCAAGAGTAAGACACTTAAATTACCATCAGTTAACACTGTCTTCTCTTACTATTCCAAATTCCTCTTGGGCACACACACCTCCCCTCATATAGGTGGACTCTGAATGGCTCCGACCATTGTGTATCCATATTTCTTCCTATAAGATGACCTTGGAGTAGCTGCAGGTATTTTCTAATTATAATTTCATATTCTTTTTCTTAAAGTCAGCTTCCAAAATTACATAAGCAGTAGGCCCCTCAAAAGTTACATATGCCTGTAATGGAGACAACAATTTGATTTTATCATTTTACAAAGGAAAAAAATAAGCCCTTGAACTTTCCCAAGGTTCACAGGTGGCAATATCAATTCTGGGACTGAGGTCTTTCGAATTCCATCTCAGAGAACAAGATGCTATTTCCCCTCAAAATATGAAGTTGTTATTTAAGGTGTTTGTACTAGCTTTTAGGCTATGACATGTAAATCTTCATTATGTTTTAGAAGACTTAAGAAGTTTTAAGAAGTTTTAAGTTTTAAGATCATTAAGTTTTAGAAGATGTAGGGGCGCCTAGGTGGCTGAGTCAGTTGACCATCTGACTCTTGATTCTGGCTCATGTCATGCCCTCAGGGTCATGGAACTGAGTCCTGTGTTGGGCTCTGCGTTGGGCATGGAGACTGCTTGAGATTCTCTCCCTCAGCCCCCTACCCCTGATCACTTGCTCCCTCTCTCTCTAAATAAAAATAAAGAAATCTTTAAAAGTTAAGGTGTTAATTTTTTCCCATGTCTTAACCTTATTTTCCATATTAAGTGAAAAATAAATATAACATGATTTATTAACTAACAAATGTATTTATGGTTTAAATTTTTAAAGTATTTGATCTAGTTTACAGAGAAAACATGCATACAACCATATTTAGAAAAATAAAATATGAAAAAAGGAAATATAATTTAGAAATTAAGATAAAGCCAGGAGATATCCTAATATCTCTAATAGAGATCTTGTCAGGATAACAAAATTTATCTGATTACGTAATTGAAGTTATCAATCTAGCAAAAAATCTGATTAAAGGGCAACTATATACGTATTTACAGTCACATAATGGAGACATTCTGGTTAAACTGTGAAGGTCACATTCATATTTACTGTAGAATGTGTTCTCTGCTTGAAAATGAATGAGAAATTTTCTCATGGCACTTAACAGGAAGGAAAGATACTTCTCTTAAGCAATCACTGTGATTTTATCTTATGATATTGTGCATTTTTTATCTGATTGAATTTTTCTTTTAACTCTGGCTGCTTGAAAGTGCAGGGAAAAATTTGTAACCAACTTTCTGGCCTGAGTCTGATGCAGAATCTATGCTGTAGAGTCAGTTACAGCTTTTCTGCAATCTGCAAAAGTCTATTATTAATCCTACCTCATTGTGCTTGACTTTTTCAATTCAATAGAGTAAGTTTTCTCTTGGGACCTAACAGTATCATTAACAACCCTACACAACAAATACTTCCACACAAAATTTTTTAAGCAATCTGTAAGTTCAATAGCATGACACATATTTAAAATGTTGTTAACCCAGAAGCCAAATCATCTACTTCTAAATAATCTAAGAGAAGCATTCATATGTTTTCCACGGGTCCAAAGAAAAGAGTTATTACTAAGGCTGCAAAACAGGACAGCGGACTTCAAATATGTTGCTGTATGACTGGGTTTAATTCTGCTAAATTTAATTACATCAGGAAAATATTTTCTTCCTGTCACATAAGTCTCTGAATTAACAATAGGTTAACTCCACTGTCTCCTTGAGTTTTCTGTGACCAGAAACTTGATTTTTTAAGGTAATGTTCTAGAAAAGTATTCATTCAGGATTAAAGCCATTAATTCACTGCAGATTAACTTGAGTGATTTTTCCTATTTATTAACAGATGTGTGCTTTTGTTGGCTTATGTTGCTCTAATTTTCTGTTGCTCATAACCCATTCGGAAATCATCTTTCAGTTTTGCCAATGTTCATCCTAAGTACTCCAGAGCCAATGATCCATTACAAGGTAGATCACACATGCATTTGAAACACTTGGCTATTAAATATATTGGCATCCAAATAATAAAGAAGAGATACTTATCTTTTGACAAACTGAATTATTGTCAGACAAGAAAGTAGTTTATTGAACTTTCTATGCTAATTTAGAGATGAATCATCTTCACTATTTGGGCATTATAATTGTTCAGTAACTAACAAGGGCCTAAGGTTAGCATACCAGTAATACATTTTATTACACATAATTATGTCAGAATTTTTAAGACAGGGGGTGGGGCAAGATAGTGGAGGAGTAGGGGTCCTCACCTCACCTGGCCCCAAGAACTCACCTGGATAACTTTCAAACCATCCTGAACACCTACAAATCCGACCTGAGATTTACAGAGAGAACAGCTGGAACACTACAGAGAGAGGGGTTTCCACTTCTAACAGGTAAGAAGGCGGAAAAATAAAAATAAAAAAAAGTAAAAAAAGAATCCAGTGGGGGAGGGGCCGCGGGAAGCCGGGCTGAGGCCCCGGGAGAGCCCCCGGGACAGGGGAGCCCCGCCCGGAGCAGCGGGAACCTCACCGACCCCCGATTCCTCCGCGGAGAAGGAGAAGCGCTCGCAGGGACCTCGGGCAGGACCGGGAGGGGCCGCGGGGCCTCCAGGCTCCCAGGGTCACTCACGGAGGAGGGGGCCCGGGGAGAGGCTGCACCCCGCGGCCGAGTGGGAGAGGGCGGGGCTGGGGGGCCTCGGGGAGAAGCCGGGGGTCGGGCGGGGCTGGGGGGGGTGCTGCACCTGCTGCCTTCGGGAGCCGCGGCCCGGGGAGCATGATACCAGCGGCACAGGCCCCGACCCCAGGGCGCCGGGACACGGCCGGGCTCCTGCTCCCCCCGGGGCAGGCGGAGGCGGGGAGGGCCCAGGACAGCGAGGACGCTCCTGGCCCGGGGCCCCCAGCTGTGCAGGGCAGCGCCCCCCGCCCCGGGAGCACCCAGGCCCCTGCAGACCAGGAGACTGCGGTGGTTCCTGGGGAGCTGACTCCAGGGCTGGGACCTGGCCGCCCCCGGTGGTGGTGTCCCTCCTGGGGTCACCCTGTGCCTTGGGGGGAGGCCGCCAGGGAACAAGGGCCTCACGGGGTCAACACCTACCACTGAGCCCGGCACCCGGCGGGGGGTGGGGGGGTGGGGCAGCTCCCCCAGGTGCACACACCTGAAAACCAGCACAGCAGGCCCCTCCCCCAGAAGACCTGCTGGAAGGACAGGGGAAGAGCAAGTTCTGGACCAAGGAGCACTAGGAAGCTCCAGGGGAAGTCGAGGGATTTACAGTATATAGAACCAGAAGATACCCCTCCTTTTTTTTTTTTTTTTTCCTTTTTCCAGTACAACTCGTTTTTAGCCTCTCTGCATTGGGCAAAATGACTAGAAGGAAGAACTCACCACAAAAGAAAGAATCAGAAACAGTCCTCTCTCCCACAGATTTACAGAATCTGGACTACAATTCAATGTCAGAAAGCCAATTCAGACGCACAATTATAAAGCTACTGGTGGCTCTGGAAAAAAGCATAAAGGAATCAAGAGACTTCATGACTGCAGAATTTAGATCTAATCAGCCCAATATTAAAAATCAATTAAATGAGATGCAATCCAAACTGGAGGTCCTAATGATGAGGGTTAATGAGATAGAAGAAAGAGTGACAGAAGACAAGTTGATGGCAAGGAAGGAAGCTGAGGAAAAAAAAGAAAAACAATTAAAAGATCATGAGGAAAGGTTAAGGGAAATAAATGACAGCCTCAGAAGGAAAAGTCTATGTTTATTTGGGGTTCCAGAGGGTGCTGAGAGGGACAGAGGGACAGAAAGCATATTTGAACAAATCATAGCTTAGAACTTCCCTAATTTGGGGAGGGAAACAGGCATTCAGATCCAGGAGATAGAGAGGTCCCCCCCTAAAATCAATAAAAACCATTCAACACCTCGACATTTAATAGTGAAACTTGCAACTTCCAAAGATAAATAGAAAATCCTTAAAGCAGCAAGAGATAAGAGATCCCTAACTTATATAGGGAGAAATACTAGATTAACAGCAGACCTCTCCACAGAAACCTGGCAGGCCAGAAAGGGCTGGCAGGATATATTCAGGGTCCTAAATGAGATGCAGCCAAGAATACTTTATCCAGCAAGGCTCTCCTTCAGAATAGAAGGAGAGATAAAGAGCTTCCAAGATAGGCAGAAACTGAAAGAATATGTGACTACCAATCCAGCTCTGCAAGAAATGGACCCTCAACTCTATAGTCAACTAATATTCGACAAAGCAGGAAAGATTACCCACTGGAAAAAGGACAGTCTCTTCAATAAATGGTGCTGGGAAAATTGGACATCCACATGCAGAAGAATGAAACTAGACCACTCTCTTGCACCATACACAAAGATAAATTCAAAATGGATGAAAGATCTAAATGTGAGACAAGAATCCATCAAAACCCTAGAGGAGAACACAGGCAACACCCCTTTTGAACTTGGCCACAGTATGTAACTTCTTGCAAGATACATCTATGAAGGCAAGGGAAACAAAAGCAAACATGAACTATTGGGACTTCATCAAGATAAGAAGCTTCTGCACAGCAAAAGAAACAGTCAACAAAACTAAAAGACAACCTACAGAATGGGAGAAGAGATTTGCAAATGACATATCAAATAAAGGGCTAGTATCCAAGATCTATAAAGAACTTATTAAACTCGACACCCAAGAAACAATCCAATCATGAAATGGGCAAAAGACATGAACAGAAATCTCACAGAGGAAGACATAGACGTGGCCAACATGCACATGAGAAAATGCTCCACATCACCTGCCATCAGGGAAATACAAATCAAAACCACAATGAGATCCCACCTCACACCAGTGAGAATGGGGAAAATTAACAAGACAAGAAACCACAAATGTTCGCAAGGATGCGGAGAAAGGGGAACCCTCTTACACTGTTGGTGGGAATGCGAACTGGTACAGCCACTCTGGAAAACTGTGTGGAGGTTCCTCAAAGAGTTAAAAATAGATGTGCCCTATGACCCAGCAATTGCACTGCTGGGGATTTACCCCAAAGATACAGATGCTGTGAAACGGCAGGACACTTGCACCCCAATGTTTATAGCAGCAATGTCCACAATAGCCAAACTGTGGAAGGAGCCTCGGTGTCCATCGAAAGATGAATGGATAAAGAAGATGTGGTCTATGTATACAATGGAATATTCCTCAGCCATTAGAAGCGACAAATACCCACCATTTGCTTCAACATGGATGGAACTGGAGGGTATTATGCTGAGTGAAGTTAGTCAATCGGAGAAGGACAAACATTATATGGTCGCATTCATTTGGGGAATATAAAAAATAGTGAAAGAGAATAAAGGGGAAAGGAGAGAAAATGAGTGGGAAAAATCAGTGAGGATGACAGAACATGAGAGACCCTTAACTCTGGGAAACAAACGGGTAGTGGAAGGGGAGGTTGGTGGGGGGATGGGGTGACTGGGTGACGGGCATTGAGGGGGGCACTTGATGGGATGAGCACTGGGTGTTATACTATATGTTGGCAAATCGAACCCCAATAAAAAAAATCCAAAAAAAATTATCCTGAATCATTCTGTTGTGCATTTGAAGCTAATACAAGGCTATATGTCAATTATCTTCAACAATATATACATTTTAAAAATTATTTGATGTGTGAAATAAAATCTACCTATCTAGTACAAAAAAAATTTTAAGACCATGAAATTAAGCACAAAAACTTATAACTAAGATCAACTCTCAAAGTGGGGCTTCTTTGTTCCTACACCATCTATGACTTCAAAGAGATTTTTTGACTCCCTAAAGATTTTTAAAACACTAAACATTTAAATATTCCGTGACTTTAACAACTAGCATTATGTCTTACACCCAACAGGTATTCAATAAATGTTGAATGAGTAGATGAATTAATAAAGGAATAATAAAGGAATAACTAAACTCTGTGACATGAAAATTAGAAATATTCACATCTTACAAATTAAGGAATTGAGGCACGATGAGGTAAAATAACTTGTCCAATATTATCCAGCAAGTAAATCTGGTATTGGGCTTTGAAGTAAAATGACCTGACCATAATTTCCCTTGATTAATCTCTGCAGCATACTATAACATATAATGTTAGTTATGTATATGAAGGTTATTTAGATTTGGAAGGCAACATTGAATACTGGTTAACTCAGTATTCAGACCTGAAGTGAGCAGAGGTTGATTCATTAGCATCCATGTGTAAAACAAAGATGATGACAACTCATTTCATCCTGTCATATGCTCTATGGTAAAGGCTTAACAAATAAGAGCCATAATATTATCATGTAACAATTTATTAAAAAAAAAGGACAAATTGTATTATGACCTAAAATATGAAAAATTTTTCTTAAAGCCTGAGTTTATAAATAATATAAAGCTGTGGATTTTTTTTTTTTTACAAAATTTACTGAATGATAGTAAAGTGATAGTACAAGTCCTGAAAGGGTTGCCCAAAGCTGTAGCTTTAATGTAAATAACCACCTCAAAATAAAAATATCTGTTTAATTTCCCAATAATCAAAAACTTTAACATGTCACCATATTTTTTGTTAAATTAAATTTCTCAAGTTAATAGCAAGCACCAATGTAAATTAATTTTTTTAAGATTTTATTTATTTTTTTCAGTGAGAGAGCACAAGTGGGGGGGGGGAGGCAGAGGGAGAAGCAGATTCCCTAACAAGTGGGGAGCCCAATGTGGGGCCCAATCCCAGGACCCTATGATCATAACCTGAGCCAAAAGCAGATGTTTGACTGAGCCACCCAAGTGCCCCACCAATGTAACTTTAAAATACAGTATCAGACTACTGTTTAAATTCTTCATTAGCAAAGGAAACATCCTTAAAAATGTCCATTTAAGGATCTTTCAAATAAATATCTTGCAATAATTACAGACACAGTTAAGGCTGAAAAACTGCATGAATCTTGGCTACCACTAGATATTTTTTTTCTTGCTATTTTCAAATCTCAGATCAAATCTTTACCCTGGAATTCATTTTTCTCATCTTTCAAAAACATTTACTAAACTAAGCCAATGTTCTATAAATGGAAGAAATAATATATAGGACCAGATATGTGAAAATGCCCAAGTATAAAGGAGTAATACAATCTCATTATTTCAGTTGAAAGAGAAAATAGAAACATGAAACCCACAAGATATAGCACAGTGGTCCAAACAATCAAGCAATATATTTGACGTACCCTGTACATAACTGGCCACAATACTAAGTATGTGATATTTAGCAACATCTATTTAGTAATGGCCTCTAATTTTAATTCTAGGTGTGTTATTTGCCACGACATGGATGGAGCTAGAGTATATTATGATGAGTGAAACAAGTCAGTCAGAGAAAGACAAATACCACATGATTTCACTTATATGTGAAATTTAAGAAATAAAAGAGATGAACATGGAGGGAGAGGAAAAAAAGAGAAGGGAAAAAGAGAGAAGCAAACCATAAAAGACTCTTAACTACGGAGAACAAACTGAGAGAGAGGTGGGTGGGAAATGGGCTAAATGGGTGATGGGTATTAAGGAGGGTACTTGTGGATGTTGTATATACATGATGAATCACTGAATTCTACACCTTAAAGTGATATTACACTATACATTAACTAATTGGAATTTTAATAAAGGATATTATGAACAACCTTACAGCAAAAAAATTATCTACTTAGATGAAATGTCCTTTTAAAAATTTATTAAATAATATAAAAAGAAATAGAAAAATAATAATTCTAGGTTTTTCCCAACAAAGTCTCTAGACTTTTTACTGAGTTCAATTTTAAAACAATGTGATTTTTTAAATTTCCCACATAATGCAGCTAGCTTTTAGATAAAATTGGAAATATGGTGATAGTAACACATAACAAAAACTGACCCATTAAAATTACTTGAAATAAAACAGCTTATGCTTGTTTTTTAAAACAGAGGCAATGGTGCACCACAAGCTCTAGGTTATTTTATTAAGACAAAAAGACATTATGACTCTTTGTGTGATATGTTTCCTCAGAAAACACCAAATATTGAATGGGTCAAAGCTCCTCCGAAATGAAAAAAAAACATGCAGAAAAAAGATTGCAAAACTGGCAACAACAACTTTCCCGTCTTTTGTTTAAAGAACATCAACCCACAAGTTATTTTATCTTCCAACTTAGTCTTACCTTTATTATCACAGAAATCCACTCCAGTATATATAAGAGTTGAGATTTCTTGCTCCCTCCTGCATTTGTCACCTAATTGGCAGGAGTCATTGTGACCAGTGGAATAATCAGCCCCAAGAATTCTCTCACACAACGGTAGGTACATGGAATATGAACTGAAGAACTCTTACTCTGAACATCAAATTGTTCTCAGACTTTCAGAGATGCCATCTTAATGGGCTTTTTATAGAACATTCATTTTCACCAAAGGAATAATATATACCTTACAGGAAATTTGGTAAGTCATAATATGCATTGAATTTTAAGAAATTTTAGGAAATTCTGTATGTCAGAGTAAATGCTGGGCACTTGGAACAATAAATCCATCCAATTACTTTTCCCTATGATGTACCTTAATGCTTTTGAACTTCATATTGGCTGGAATACCAACACAGATATAACTCTGAAAGAACTATATTCTACAATATATTTTTATTATTGGTTTTGCTTTTTTTTTAACTTTTTATAAAAATGTGTCATAGGAAAAGGGATGCTTAAAGAAATGACCATATGCACATTTAATAAAATATTCACTGAAATTTTGTCCCTAGGATTCTTTCAAGATTAGGACTGTTCAACCAATACATTTAACCAATGGTCAGAACTTGTCAGAAAACCAGTCTGCATAAAGGTGCATTGAGTCACTTTCCCAGAACTCAGGCTAGCATATACTTGAAATATATTGTAAATTTAAGACCTATTGAGAGTAAAATACTTAGACACCTCTCTTTTCTCTTCCCTGATCTTTGATGTATCATATATGAATTTTTAGAATTAGAAACTGCTCATCATAGACTAAAATAACTTGGATTATTGTTAAAACTAGGATATATATTATGTGATAATTTTTCTTTAAACTACATCCAACCGGGTGGTTCTTTTCCTTTCCTTATTTTTGAGATGCCCCAAGAAATTAAATTAAAAACATATGATCTAGTTAAAACATCAATACCTCAAACATAAGCCTGCAGAAATCTATAAAATAATGCAACCACTATGTAATAATACCAAGATGTTCAAATACAAAAAGGTACCATTTCAAAGTGGTTACTTCTGAAAGCAAAAACTTTAGTCATCAAAGCTTCCATTGAGTAAAACACTTTAAGAACAACCTTTTGACATTACCTCCAGTGTTCATTTACAAGTCAAAAGTGAAAACTAATTCCACCATTTTATAGTTAAATGTTATAAGCCTACCAATATTGCTCCAAAATAACACTAGGCAAATTTCTTAAAATGCTACAGTACTACTCCTGTACTAGGTCATAAACAGAGTTGGAATACATTCCAAATAATATTTTTTTTTTCTTTAAAGGAATGCTGATCAGCCATTCATTGTGCTTACTTTCAGGGGTAATAGTAAGAATGAAACCACTATGCCTGATCATGGGCCTTTTGGCTCTTGCAACATGTTTCTTGGTAAGTCTCATCAATCATGTTTTCACATTTTTTCTCACAAATTTTAATTCAGATTTCTTTTTACATGTTTTAATGTTACCCTTTCTTATATATTAGTAGCATCAATCATTGATGAAACACAGTTCTAGTGCTTTAAAGTCTAATTTAATTTAAATAGGCACACATGGCTTAGAGCTACCATACTGGACATTTTTATTAATATTTATTTATTATTTATTTACAGAGAAAGAGAATGAGTGGGGGAAAGGGCAAAGGGAGAGGGAGAGGGAGAAAGAGAATCTCAAGCAGATTTAATGCTGAGCAGGGTTCCATCTCATAACCCTGAGATCATGACCTGAGTCAAAATCAAGAGTTGGACACTTAACCGACTGAGGCACTGGACAATTTAGATCCATGATATCAGACTGCATTATACAGACATGTATAGATGTGGGTCCTCATATATTAATAATTTCACAAGTAGACAAGTTTACTTCAAATTTTTGATCCAATATACTTAAAGACACTATATGAATATCCTTGAATATGTTTTTTAATTTCACTAGGACTTTTTCCTTATCTATAAAGTGAGATACTCAAAATAAAGTTTTTCTCCACATAGGGTTCATGTATCACCTACATCAAAGTAGCCCAACTCACTTATTCAAATATAGTACTCTGGGCCTCAACCCAGAATGAATAAGGGTGTCTTAGAGGAGGGAATATGCATTTTGCCATGGACTCAGGAGTTACGGACATTTATATTAACACCTATAATGTATAAAGGATTGAGTTAAGCAACACAAAAGCTCCTAAATATTCAAAGTTGCAAGAGATTTTAAAAAGCCACAGGTTTAAAAAAAAAAAAAATCCCCAGGTTTCTGGGCTTTTTTTAAGCATTAGAATGATAATTTCAAAATAACTATGGAATTAATCTCTTCTCAAACTGAAATTAATCTACCCCTGTTATTTCTACCAAGGAATTGTAAAATCTATTAAAAATCAAAAATCAAATGGAAGGGAAAAAACATTTTTTCAGAAGACTACAACTCCTACAAAACAGGCAATGTAAATTTATATCATTCTGAAACATGAAACAGTGCTTCTTCTCCCATCTACTCTCAGAAACTTGAATAAAAGCAGGTAATTAAATAGATCATTCAGGCAGTCTGAGCTTGACCACATTACTTCTACATGCATTATAAATGTGACATAATTTTTGATAAACCAATTAAATATATTTAAAAGGTTATGTCTTACTGATGCAATCTTAAAGCTGATTTTCAATATATGTCTCAGTATATAAAAGAAACACTTTATTTTAAAGGATCAGGCTTTGATTATCTAAACAATGTTTGGGGTTTTTTGAAAAATAAACCTTAGAGTTCCAATAATATAAGAAATTTAGCATAAGCAGTTTATTTTTATTATATAAAAACTTTTTAATAAAATTTAAGGTTCATTTTTTTAAAACTCTCTTAGCAAACAGGATTCAAGGAAATTTCCTTAATCAGATAAAAGTTATCCTCAAAAGGATGAGGTTGTCTTTGGGGCTCAGCTCTAGTATCAGTCTGTTCTTTCCTGATCTAACAGACCTGCTGATCTTCTCCTTGCCCCATTCTGAAAGGGAGAAGAAAGGGAGCCACACAGGTCATCAAGATGTCTCCTCACTCCCACAGCATAAGCAGTTTAAATAGAAATAGGCTTTTCACCAACTTAATTGTATGAGATTCACGATGATTAATAACTACTGAAATATAGAAAAACACAAGGGTAGAATAGAATATCATTTGTATACGAGAGGGTAAGTAGAACATTGAGTCTTCATTCTGTTATAGGTAATTTTCCAAATGCTTTGTAGACATTAACCCACTTAATCCTCAAAACAAATCTAATAAAGTAACTATTATTAATCTTATTAAAATATAAATAAATTTAGGTTCAAGGTATCTATGTCTTAGCTGGATTGTTCATAAACCAAGTAATACAGGAAATTAGCTGCAAATACATAGCTTTGCTATAAAGGAAAGTGGTGAAAAGAGAGTGATAGCAACACAGGAATTCCCGGTTGAAAGTGGAATCTTTTTTAAAAAGTAAATTGAACATAAATGATGATTGTTTTCTAAAGAAAACAAGCCAGTTAAAAGCCAAATATTGAAGTGCAAGGGGAAAGGGAAAAGTGACAGAGCTCTGAGGGAATAGTTCTAAAAGAAAAGGAAATATGTAGATTTTTAATGACTTTGGTGTGTGGCCAGTAAAGTAGTGAAGTTTGTTTCTAACTGCTTGCATTGTTTTGGAGTAGGAGGAAAGTTATACTGGTGGGGTGGCTGAGGGCTCAGCAGCAGGTAGAGAACCTTTTTTTTTTTTCTTTTTAGAGGCAGAGAACTCTAATAAAATTGGCATAAATGTGGAAAATTATAGGCCTCTGCAGAATAAGGGTTAGTCAACCTTAAGACACTTGAAAAGATTGCAGGGCAGTGCTAAGGGACCATAAGTTTGTGATGGTATATCTGCCGCCATTGTTCAAAAACCTGGAATTAGGAATCGGGGAGACAGATGATTTAGAAAATGTTTAAGGTTTAGGTTTTGCAAGGGCAAAGTGCCAAATGAACAAATAAAAGATGGGGGACAGCAAGAAAGAAACGCAGACATGTGTCCTGAATAAACCCTCAGCAGAGCAGGACTTGTGCTTTCATACCCTACAGCACTGGCTTAGTTTACCCCCATTCTTCTCCCTGTTCTACCTTATTTCAGCTTCCTTACAAAGTCTGTCTTCCCAATTACATGATCCTTAGTCTTTCCTCTATCCAAAAATAATCACTCTAAATTTCTAATGTATTTGTTTCCTTCACTATTTTCCAACTATTTTCATTTCTAAAATCCACTTTTCAAAAATTGTAACCACTATACTAGGTGTTAACATAACAAATAGTAGCATATAACATTTATTGAGCACAATATCTGAGCTAACCAGTACCCTAAGCACTTTATAGGTAGTGTTTTACAATAAATCTGACTCGAATCTGAGACACCTGACCCACCTGAAATCTCAGACAACCTCAAAATTGTCTCAAACTTTCAGGCAGCAGGGGTGGGGTACTGCATCTTTGGAATTTTCTTCATTAAAAACCAGGGGTAGGGGGGATTCTTATTATAAACTATAAAAAGGTTTCAAAACTTTACAAAGTCACTGAAACAAAATTAAAATTATACTTAATCTTAACACCCAGAAATAAACATGACTACCATTTCTTTAAAAAAAAAAAAAAAGGTAGGTACTTATATGAACATCATTTTTCAGATGAAGAAAGTCTCAAAAAGGATTCCACATCACACAGTCTCTAAATAGCAGAGGCATTAAGCTCTAGGGGATATCATTCTGCTTCTGTTTGGGCCATTTTGTACTGCCTTGTACTGTAGCTACTTAGTCTATAGACTCACAAGAAGCATTTTTGCATGCCCACAGCTCCTACTTTGGTGTACGGCACAAAATAGATGCTCAATAACATGTTTCACAGTTTTTGTGCTCAAAGCCTGAAACAATCCTGAACTCTTGAATAAGATATAAGAGATAGTTTCCCCATTTGGAATTAATTCCAATGACAGGCTCTACCAAAAGCACAGAATAGGATTTTACCTACAATTTTTTTTCCCATCAATACTATCTCGGCTTTCATTTGAGAGCCTAAGCATTTAGAGGGTGAAAGAGAAACTCTTACTTTTACACAGTCTAAAATTCTGTATTGAAGAACTTAGATACATATATAATAGTTTTCTATTGCTATATAACAAATTACCACAAACTAGTAGCTTTAAAAAATTCATTTATTATCTCACAGTTTCTTTGGTCAGACTCTGGCCTTGGCTTGGTTGGATTCTCTGTTCAGGGTCCCAAAGGGCTAAAAAGGTACTGTCAGAACTATATTCTTTCCTGCAGCTTAGGGTTTTCTTTTCAAATTTGCATGGCTGTTGGCAGAATTCAGCCCCTTGTTTAAAGGACTGGGGTCTCCACTTTCTAAATGCGGGCTGTAAGCATGGGGCCACTCCTAGCTCCAGCTACTCAACTACCATTTACTTCCATGTAGTCTTCTCCACGTTTCTTTGCTTTAAAGCTAATAGAAGAGCACATGCTGCAGCTTCAAATCTCTCTGACATCTGTGTCTGACCTGTAGAACCTATTTCAAAAAAACTCACCCAGTGTGGTCATGCCAGTATATGCCAGTAGGGAGCGGAAATCCTGGGAGCAGCCTTAGCATTCTGCCTGCCACAGACAGTAGACATTCGCTTGACGTTGAAATACCCGATTAAAAACTGTTCACTTCTGTTTTCCCACAGCCCACTGAGAGTCACAGTGGTCCCAGGAGACGATATCCTTCTAGGCCACTGCCGCCTCCTCCTCCTTTTGGTCTAGGATTTGTTCCACCCCCTCCTCCACCTTATGGCCCTGGAAGAATTCCACCCCCTCCTCCACCTTATGGCCCTGGAAGAATTCCACCCCCTCCTTTACCTTATGGCCCTGGAAGAATTCCACCCCCTCCTCCACCTTATGGCCCTGGAAGAATTCCACCCCCTCCTCCACCTTATGGCACGGGAAGAATTCCACCCCCTCCTTTACCTTATGGCCCTGGAAGAATTCCACCCCCTCCTCCACCTTATGGCCCCGGAAGAATTCCACCTCCTCCTCCACCTTATGGCCCAGGTTATTCATATCTACCTTTCCAACCAAGGCCTTATCTGCCTGGATCTCCATTCATCCCACATATTCCCTTTATTCCTGTACCCCAAATACAAACTACAACAGGCTCCATTACAACCACAATAGATGCCACTACCACCCAAACAGACTCCACCATCCCCACAACCACTGCTTCGACTGCCCAAAAGACAACCACTGCTTCGACTGCCCAGAAGACAACCACTGCTTCAACTGCCCAGAAGACAACCACTGCTTCAACTGCCCAGAAGACAACCACTGCTTCAACTGCCCAGAAGACAACCATCGCTTCGACTGCCCAGAAGACAACCATCGCTTCGACTGCCCAGAAGACAACCATCGCTTCGACTGCCCAGAAGACAACCATCACTTCAACTGCCCAAAAGACAAGTCAGCAGAACTTTTTAGATAAAATTATTTCATTTTTTGGATGAAAATGAGATATTCCATAAGCTCTGAGATTTGGGGATGAATAATTTTAAAAAGAAACTACAAAACAATCCACACAAATATGACAACAAAGTGAAAATAAAAAGTTGGGCCATAATATGAAACCACCAGTGTTATCATGAGTGCCAACAGTTTATCCCCCCGTTTTCCACCCCAGTGAAAATTAGTGCTGCCAGAAGCCTGGCCTTATAACATGAAGTGAAGCACATAATTAGGGAAAAATACAGCAAGATATCTAGACTTATACTTAGGGTGATAGAACTGGAAAATAGGCCCCCTTGACCACAATCCACCATACAACTACCAAACACAAAATAATATGTTAATAGATATTTAAATTAAATAATCTTAGGTCTCCCCACAGCATTCCCCTGAAATATTCCTAAGTACCACCTGATCATTAATTATAAAAAAGCTTTCATATTAATCCACTCAATTCCAGAATAGAAATGTCTCTCTAGTAAATCAAAAAAATTTAAATTAAATATGGGGCACAAGTCTTGGAATTTGACATGAAAACTCATTTTCCAAGCTAAGGAAGAGATAGATGATGATTTCAGACATTAATAATAAAAGGCTGATGGCTGAGACTCCAAAAAGCTTCCTTTGCTTCCAACCATTAAGGTTTTAATCAAAAGTAAAGAACAAGGGGTAGTGGAAAAGGAGGTGGGCTGGGGGTTGAGGTAACTGGGGAGGGGGGCACTTGGTGGGATAAGCACCGAGTGTTATATGTTGGCAAATTGAACTCGAAGAAAAAGAAAGAAAGAAGAAAGAAGAAAAGAAAGAAAAGAAAGAAAAGAAAGAAGAAAGATTTTAAAAAGTATTTTGGAAATGGCCTTATTATATCCTGAGAGCTGTATCTTTCATACATTTTTGACTGTTAAAGTATAAAACTCCATTTTCCATCCAGGCCACAACTACTCACATGGTCACCAGACACATGAATCAAAATTTCTCAAAGATATCTAATGTAAGCATAAATTTGTTTATATGTGTTTAATGTTATCTTTAATCCCATAGATAGTTGTTGAGAATCTACTATGATACAGAATATGTTTCAGTAGTTGAGGAATTAGCAATAAGGAAGGCAGTCAAAGTCACTACCTTCATGGAGCTTCCACTGTAGTATGACCAAAAAAAAAAGTTAACACACATATATGTAAGAAGAGAGAAGTGCTCTGAAAAATAAAGAGAAAGGTAAAGAGAGATTTGTTTTATAACAAATAAAACGTTGAGATAATAAGAAAGAACCTCTCTGATAAAGCAGTATTTAAACAAAGGCTTGAAGAGTGTTAAGAAGTAAAGTTTTCAGAGATCTAAAAAAAAGAGTATTGAAGGGAGAAAGGATCCACCATAGAAAGGTCTGAAATAGCAGTGAATGCTTTTTGCAAGAGCACCAGGAGAATGTCAATGTGACTCACACTTAGTGAGAAAGGAGGAGAGTTGAAGTGAAAAAATACCAAGAAGGCAGAGACAGACTACATCATAAATGACCTAGGATTTAAATTTTATTCTAAATGTATCTGAGGTCATTAGAGCTTTAAATAAAAGAATAACATTATCTAATTAACATTTTCAAAACTTTATCCCTCTGGCTGCTCTATGAGTACCACACCATAGAGCGAACAAGAATAGAGGCTATTTAAAGAATCCTGGAATCAAAGGTGGGGGCTTGACTAGAGTGGAATCAAGTTTGATTAAATCAAGAAGAGAAGAAGCGGGCAGATATAGAAACAGGTTAATGGTCAGACATAGAAACAGCTTAAAAATATTCAAAGTACTTAATCTGGACCTGGGTTTTAAAGGAAAAGTAATAATCTAGAAATAATTATATTCTGGGCCCAAGCAAGCATGTGAATAATGGTGTCATTTAGTGAGAGAGGTAAGAGTGGAGAAGACTCAACACGGTAAAGGCTTGGAATATCATACTTCTGCACTGAATATGTTAAATTTGACATCTTTAAATTCTGTATGATTTTATATTACTGGAATAACACTATTACCACAAATTTAGCATCTTAATACGAATGCATAATCTTACATTTCTATGAACCAGAAGTCCATGAAATAGCAGGGCTCAACTACTTTCTCTGCTTGGAGTCTCACAAGTCTGAAGTCAAGGTTATTGGCAGAGCTGCATTCCTTTTTGGAGACTCTAGAGAAGAATGTTCCAAGGTTCATTAATCTCTCCTATGCATCTCTTCTGCCTCACTCTTCTCCACATCTCTGACCATACTCAGAGAAATATATATACTTTTAAGAGCTCACATGATTAGATTGAGCCTACCAAAATGTTCCAGGATAAGCTCTCTATAAAGATCTGTATCTCAATAACATCTAAAAAGTCCTTTTGCAGCAGTATCTACATTAGTATTTGATTAAATACTAATCTTTAGGGGCACATCCGTAGAAATCGACCTATAACAATTTCTAAGTAGAGATACTGAGCAGACATGATGTAGGCAAGAGCAGAATAAATGAGAGGACTGAGTTCAACCAGGATCCCCGTATTGCCAGGGAAGAATGGCAGAAAGATAGCTGGAGAAGAGGAGCTATTCAAGGAATTTGGTTATATATAAGCTAAGTTATACCACAAAGGCTGATGCAAGTTTACAAATTGGATATAATGACAGCTCAGACTTGGCTAAGTATACTCCTACTTTGTATTATTATCAAATGTGTGAACAAGCAAATAAATCAATACACAGAAATGAAGAAAATGTGGAATAAGTGACTTTCTGGCAGTTCCCTTCTTTCTTATATAGGCATACCCAAATTTTGGAAGTCTCAACAGCCAATGTAGACTGAAATATCTACCAGATCACAGAACCCAGAACTGACTTTAAACTGTTTCTGCATGAGGAGGGGTACATGAGCACTGAAAGGGGCACTATAGTGCCTTTTAAGAAATCATTTGCTGAACCAGTTATTGAACTTATCATCTATATTTTATTTCAGTGGGCCATCAAGTCAAATCAAGGTTTCCGAGCACTGAGTATGGACATGGTCCATGAGGGTATACAAGAAAAAGATTATAAAAATGGACTATATAACCAAAGCTGGACAACAACAACAAAATCTACAAAGACATGAGGAGTGTATTCAATATACTTTATTGTTGCTTGTCTTCAATTCCCAGCAATTTATATGTAACCTTTTATGTATCAGAAGAGGAAAAAACTAAAAATTAGATTTCCAAGACACAGCTGCTATTCTGAATGTGATTGGATTCAATCCATTGGGAAACATTTACATGACATTTAGAAGACAGAAATAGGACAAAAGCCATCTTTTTGCTGGTAGGATTACTGGCAAGCAAGAGCAAAGCTGTTAGAAGTGTCTGGGTGTTGCCTCATGGGTATAAAGCAGTTGAGCTATAATGGTAGCAGCAGGTGCATCTTTGTGCTCTCTGAATCACAACTATAACCCTACAGTCTTCGGGTCAATAGACAGTGGAAGTCCCGTAACTGTCACTGCTTCAATCACTCTTTCCAATGCTTACTAAAACATAGCTATCTGTATGGACTCCCTTTCTATGTGAAAGAATGGTTTATTTTCTTGAACAGAACCTTCACCAACACAAAAGAAAGACAGGAAACAAGGAATAGGGGATACAGTCAATAGATAGCAGACCACTATCTATCTAATATTGTATTGGTAAAAGAGGATTTTAAAGAATCATTAAATAAGGACAGTAGTGAAAGGATCTGGATATGGCTGAAGACAGAAAGCAAAATTTTCTGGAGACATATAGTTTATAGTGAGTGGGATAAAGAGCATTTCTATAGGCTATTGTGAGGAAGAAGCCAGGTTTGGTTAGTTTATGATGCAAGGGAAAACCCCAAGATAGAAGAACACTTGCTCATAATAGAGACTTGACACAGTGAAAGGCTGATACAATCTCTTTAGCCCATCACCAGAAAATCATTCTCTCAGATACAAATAAAATTCCTTTATTTCAAATCTGGGACTTTAGAACCTCCTCTTTGGCCCATTTTCCTGTCTTTCTAAATTTCCCTTCCTTTCCCTCTACTGAATATCTTCTTCAATATCACTATAAATATCACAATATCGGGGATCCCTGGGTGGCGCAGCGGTTTGGCGCCTGCCTTTGGCCCAGGGCGCGATCCTGGAGACCCGGGATCGAATCCCACATCAGGCTCCCAGTGCATGGAGCCTGCTTCTCCCTCTGCCTATGTCTCTGCCTCTCTCTCTCTCTCTCTCACTGAGTGCTTATCATAAAAAAAAATATATATATATCACAATATCAATTTATGTCCTCCTGATTTTTCAGTGTATGATTGCCATTTGGAATTTACTTATATCCATTTTCTGCCTGGATCTTAATGTTGAAAAAATTATAGAGACATCAGTGAATATTTTTGAGTTACTAATAAATTGACTACAACACTTAATACTAACTACCAAGTATTATAAACCTTTTACATGTTTGAAATTTACTGAAAAATACATATACCAAAAGACAGATTAAAATAGATTAAGTATAAAAAGTTGACCCTTGAACAACATGAGAGTTAAGGGCACCAAGCCCCACATAGTCTAAAATCTACATATAACTTTTGACTCCCCAAAAACTTAACTACTAATATTCAACTGTTGACTAGAAACCTTACCAATAATATAAACAATTAATATATATTTTATATGTATTATATATTATATTCTTATAAAGTAAGCTAGACAAAAGAAAATGCTATTAAGGAAATAATAAGGGAAGTATAGTTACAGTACTGTACTATAAATAATTTATGTAAAAGTGTATCTGTTCAGTTCAAATCCATGTTGTTCAAGATTCAACTACGTGTGTGTGTGTGTGTGTGTGTGTACTGCTCTACAATACAGGTTTTATATTTTCCTTCTTGAGATGAGGCTCAAAGAGCTAAAATAACTTGGCTAAGAACAAACATCTCATTAGTGGCAAAGTCAGGATTCCAACTCAAGTAGATCCATATTCTTTACACAATGCTTACAATTTCTAACATTTCCATCTTTATCTTTTGTTATCACTAACTCCCACTGTCCACTTTCTCTGCTCCCACTCCTAGGTCAATGAAACTTCTGCAGAAGCTCAAAAACATATGCTGTCTGGATAGGCTACATAATCCTGCCATTTACTACAGTAAGTCCATTTTACCTACACTCTCTCCTCTGTATTGTAAACAGCCCAAGAGCAAAAGTATAAATCACTCATCTTTACAAACATGCAAATTAAAATCTCAAAAATTTTGTAAATGAAAACAGAATTAAACCTCAAGCCAAAAAGATATAATAACATAAGGAAAACACCGTGTATAAAACCATTCTTGTTATCCTGAGTACACAGGACCCTTGCTAAATCTACTTACAAGGATAAAAAAATAATCTCACTTTGGTTCCTTGTTAAGTACTCCTTATTTCATTCACTGACAGTAATGCTGGATAATGTTTACTTCATAATAGTCACCTTCTGAAGGTGCCTCTCCAAATGGCTTATGTTCTACTGTGATGTCATTCAACACTGCCAATTACAAACAATATGGATGTAGCAACATAAAGATGGTCAGGTCTTTAGAATATTTCCTATCTGTCCAACTGTCCCAAGTTGCTCTTGAAGAATCATATCATTAAACAGTGGGCTTAAGAAATTCACAAATATCCAGGAAAATTCTGCACAAATATTGATCAAAGGGGCTTTTATGGAAACATTTATTCAAAAGAGTCATCTTGAGGGAATGTCAAATCTCTTAGAGAACTCTTAAAGTGAGCAGAGGAGTTTAAATGTCAATTCAGATTATAGCAGAAACTCTACGGTGTCATAGGAAAATCCACTTCCCTTTTCTTTCTGGACATACAGCTAGATTATATCTCCCAATCCTCTTTCAATGAGGTGTGACCATGTGCCTAAATTTCAGGCCATGAGATGGGAGCAGAAAGTGATCTGTCACTTCTAAATCCAGCCATAACTCTTTCCTGTATGTTCTTTTAGGATCTTTGCATTTGCATTTGTGTTTCATATCCTGAGACCTCTCCTGCAAGCTTCTAAGTTTTTATAACTCCAAACATTATCTTTCTTCCCTTAGCCTTAGGAGTACTAGCTTCTTTCTATTTCCATGGCACCTTAGTGTTCTCACTTTATCTATTCAATTACCAAGTTAATAACTTGTAATGCCTAAAGATATTTGATAATAAATTCTCTTTATTAAAAATAACTGGTGTTATCTGTATCTCTTGATGGGATCATGACTGATACTGTAACAAAGGGGCTACAACATCTACTGGGCTCTATTAGCAACAATGGTCTCAGGTTCAGACCATAATGTTCAAACTCCCACAACAAAATGTTCTTCACCAAGTAAGTGTACTTAGCATTCCCTTAGAAAGCATACAATACATGTAAAAACACAACATACTTGGTAAAAGCTTGGTAGAGATTTGGTGAATTTTATGCTTCTATGTCCAACTTTGAACCTGAGATATACATGGTCATGAGAAACAAGTCTGAATATGATTGAAAAACTAAAGTTCAGAGAAGCCTTAATTCTTTATTGATTGCAGGGGAATTTGATACAGTTAGTGGGCCTTGGAGGCTGAGGCTAGAGGGATATTTTTATGGGTTTACTATGCCAATCTAAACTATGGTAACATCTCACCTGTAAATGTGATGTCTTGGACATCAGTCTTAGCAACATACTTATGGATATGTCTCCTCAACTAAGAGAAAGAAAAACAAAAATAAACTTTGGAGAGGATACCAAATTAAGAAGGAAAGCAAAGGAAACCATCAACAAAACCAAAAGGCAACTACTGAATGGAAGAAGATATTTGCAAAATATATCCAATAAAGGAGTATAACTCAACACCAAAAAAATAATAAAATAAATAAAGTAATCCAATTTAAAATGGGCAGAAGACATGAACATTTCTCCAAAGAAGACATACAGATGGCCGACAGACTCTGAAAGATGCTCAACATCACTCATTATTGGGGAGATGCAAATTAAAACTACAATGAGATATCACTTCACACAAAGCAAAATAGCTAGTATCAAAAAGACAAACATTAAAAAAAAAAAAAGACAAACATTGGCAAGAATGTGGAGAAAAGGAAACCCTCATGCACTGTTAGTGGGAATGTAAGTTAGTGCAACTGCTATGGAAAACAGTACTGAGGTTCCTCAAAAATTAAAAATATAAATATTATGTGATCCAGTAATTTCACTACCATTTACCCGAAGAAAATGAAAAGACTTATTTGAAAAGATATATGCACTCCTATGTTTACTGTAGCATTATCTACAATAGTCAAGATATGAAAGCAATTCAAGTATCCATTGATAGATGAACGGATAAAGAAGATGTGGGGTGAGAGAGTGCGTGTATATGTATTCAAATATTACTCATCCATAACAAAGAATGAGATCCTGCCACTTGGAACAACATGGATGGACCTAAAGGATATTATGCTAAATGAAATAAGTCAAAGAAAGACAAATACTATATGACTTCACTTATATGAAATCCAAATAAACAAACAAAAAAACAAACTCTTAAATACAGACAACAAACTGGTGGTTGTCAGAGGGGAGGTGGGAGAAAGGGAGGATGGATGAAATAGGTGAAGGTAATTAATAAGTACAAATATCCAGTTATAAAATAAATAAAGGTACAGCATAGGCAATATAGTCAATAATATTATAAAAATCAGGGCACCTGGATGACAGTTAGTTAAGAATCTAACTCTTTGTTTCAGCTCAAGGCATGACCTCAGAGTCAAGAGATCAAGTCTCACAATGAGAGATTAAGCCCCAGGTAGGGCTTCATGCTCACAGGGGAGTCTGCTTGAGATTTTTTCTCTCCTTTTCCCTCTGCTCCTTCCCCGGCTCATGCATTCCTGTTCTCTCTCTCTCTCTCTCTCTCTCTTTCTCTCTCCCTTTCTCTCTTTCATGAATAAGTCTTTAAAAGGGGCACCTGGGTGGCTTAGTCATAAGTGTCCAACTCTCAATTTCAGCTCAGGTCATAATCTCTGGGTTGTGAGATGGAGCCAACCTCAGGCTCCTCACTCATCATGGAGTCTGCTTGTCCCTCTCCTTCCCCCTCTGTTCCTCCCCACCTCCACCCTCTCTCTCTCTAAAATAGATAGATGATAGATGATAGACAGATAGATAGATAAAATCTTTAAAATAATATTATGTTTAAAAATGTAATAGATGAGTGACTACATCTATCATGGTGAACACTGAGTAATGTATAGAATTGCTGAATCACTATGTTATATACCCGAAATTAATATAACATTGTATGTCAACTATACTTCAATTTTTAAAAAGTCTCCAGTACAAAACTCATCAATTTACATATGCCAATAAACTGCCTCAAACTATAGTGGCTTGAAACAAACATAAAAAATTATCATCTACAAGAGTAACATAAAGACACTGAATGACTGGGAGGCGACAGGGCGATGGAAAAAGCATACCATGCAAAAAAACATCCAAAAGGAAGCTGACATACCTATACCAATAGCAAAAGAAATAGATTTAAAGATGAGAAGTATTATTAGAGATAAGAAGACAAATTTTCCAAAAGACTCCACTCCAAAATTGCTAGAATTCATATAGCAATTTAGCAATGTGGCAGGATACAAAATCAATGCACAGAAATCAGTTGAACTTCTATACACTAACAATGAGACTGAAGAAAGAGAAATTTAAAAATCAATCTCATTTACAATTGCATCAAAAGCTTAAGATACCTAGGATAAACCTAACCAAAGAGGTAAAGGATCCGTACTCTGAAAACTACAGAACACTTCTGAAATAAATTGAGGAAGACACAAAGAGAGGGAAAAACATCCCATGCTCATGCTTCGGAAGAATAAATATTGTGAAAATGTCTATACTACCCAGAACATTCAATGAAATCCCTACCATGGACATTTTTCACGGAGTTGAAACAAAAAACCCTAAGATTTGTATGGAACCAAAAAAGACCCCAAATAGCCACAGGAATGTTGAAAAAGAAAATCAAAGCTTGGGAGCATCACAATGCCTGACTTCAAACTTCATTACAAAGCTGTGATCATCAAAACAGTGTGATACTGCCACAAAAACAGGCACATAGATCAATGGAACAGAATAGAGAACCCAGAAATGAACCCCCAACTCTATGGTCAACTCATCTTTGACAAAGTAGGAAAGAATGAATATCCAACGGAAATGGTATTGGGAAAATTGGACAGCCATGTGCCCAAGAATGAAACTAGATCATTCTATTACACCACACACAAAGATAAACCCAAAATGGATGAAAGACCTAAATGTGAGAGAGGAATCCATCAAAATCACAGAGCAGAACACAGGCAGCAACTTTTTTGACCTCAGCCACAGCAACTTCTTACAAGACACGTCTCTAAAAACAAGGGAAACAAAAGCAAAAGTGAACTACTGGGACGTCATCCAAATAAAAAGTCCCACTCTTGATTTCAGCTCGGGTCATGATCTCAGGGTTATGGGGTAAAGCCCTGCCTGGAGCCCCTCCTGGGGCTCAGCCTGGGGTTCTGATCAGGGCTTCCCACTCAGGAAGGGGGAGTCTGCTGGAGATTCTCTCTCTGCCCCTCCCCACTGCTCCCCCCATGCATGCACGTATGTGGTCTCTAATAAATAGATGATAGATAGATGATAGATAGATAGATAGATAGATGATAGATAGATAGATAGATAGATAGATAGATAGATAGATAGATGATAGATAGATCTTTTTTTTAAATCCTGACAGAGGTATTTAAGAATACCTTCAGTGGAAGATTCATTTCTTGAATTTTCAACTTGTGGTTATATAAACTGAATTATCTGAAAAAAGCTAAGATTAAGCAGCAGTTTCATTGTTCCAAAAAAGAATATCCTGCCCAGGTAAGTATTTATAAGTATATTTGTTAAGGATTTTGACTTTGGAATTCTAACTTTTGCTAATATTCTCAAGTATATCATTCTCTGGTGTAGTATATACGTATACATATATAATAGAATATTATTCAGCCTTTAAAAAGAAGAAAATCCTGCCATTTGCCACAACTGGATGAATCTAGAGGGCATTATACTAAGTGAAATAAGCCAGACAGAAAAAGACAAAGATTTCAAGGTTCACTTATATGTGGAATCTAAAAAGAAAAAAAAAAGTCAAACTCTTGGAAATAGGAGAAAAGTGATTGCCAGGACTGGGGGTTGGAGAAATAGAAGTTGGTAAAAGGAATACAAATTTTCAGTTATAAAATTAGTAAGATCTGAGGATCTAATGTGACTATAGTTGATAACATTGTACTGTATAACTGAAATTTGCTGAGAGTAGAACTTACATGTTCTCACCAAAAATAAAGGAGGAGGTCGAAGAAGAGAAGAAGGAGAATAAATACGGCACGTATTGGTTGTGTTAGTTAACTCAACCGAGGGGAATCCTTTTATATATGTATCAGATCATATACTTTAAATATCTTATAATTTTGTTATCTAAAATACCAGATGTATTTTAAGAAAAAAAAAATATCATCAATAGTAAGACTCACCACAATTTCTGGAAATGCATGTCAAGAGGAACATTCATGTTGACTGCCCTGCACATTTACATCCAATTTTGCAATCAATTGACTCTTTTTTGCTAATGTATTTTAATGATCTCTAAATTCAATTATAAATAGAAAAGTATCAAAGACACATATAGATAGATTTTACATTTCTATTATTCTTGTTTGACTTGGGGTTTGTAATGTTTTTAAACTGCCTTTCAAGACAGCATACTAGAAAAATCAATTTTAAGGGGGTGGCCTCATGAATATATAGCTTAGAACCTGTGGACCTCTCTTCCTATGTCACCTTCAACGTTCATACAGATGATAGATACCGTGTTGACCCCAAGATAATCTGTCAGCATGATGGTACTTAAATTTTGCCTTCCCAGAACATAGGTGCCATGTACTTTTGATATATTGCTTAAAACTTCAATCAAATTAAGAACAAAATCTCTTTCTACAAATTCAGATACTGATGGACAACAATTGGCTTTTGGGAATCACTTGACAAAAAAACATATCAAGAAAAGATATACATTATACAACTCTTTTTCCCTTCAGATAAACCTAACAGAGGAATTATGGTTTTTTTAATTGTTAAAAAATAATTGTATTATGTTATTTTTTTACAATAGTCCAGTCACATTGACACTATCCAGGTCATGAATCTACACAAATATATTTGTTTTTACTAATTTTAACAAACATATCAAAGGTTTACCCAAGTATGTCTCTCCAAATTAGTCACCACTGGAGGCCACAAAGATTTTCCAAATATGTTCTTATTTTCAATAAGTATTTGAACAACTATCTGGAAATTTTACTTTTCATGAAGCAAAAGTCTCATCATTTTGTTATAAAGTATCAGAAACATAACAATATTGGCGTGTGTATATATGCTGTTTCCTTTCCCCAAAATGTCAAGCACATATTTAAAAGGCTGTAGTGTTATTTATCATATAACAAAATGTGCATCAGAATCCTTTCTAAATTCTGACTTGAAATCAAGAAAAATGATGTTGATCGATTTGACTAATCATAGATAATCACTGGATGTCTTTCAGGGGCAATATTTAAAAGTTAAAAAATTATCATTCATCTCCAGACTTGTAGTCTCTTATTGCATGTTTCAGGGTAAGTCCCCCCAGTCCTAAATACTCTTGTACACTTCTTATTAATTATAACTTCAAACAAATTTTTTATACTAATAATGTTATCTTTCTTTACATAACAATAATTAAAGAGAAATAAAAACAGAAAAAGAAGGGTCATTCATTTAAGAAACACTTAATGTTAATTGCAACTTTTGAAAAATGCTTCTTGGTTTTTGCTTTGTTTTAAGATTTTATTTATTTATTCATGAGAGACACAGAAAGAGAGAGAGGCAGAGACATAGGCAGAGGAAGAAGCAGGTTCCATTGCAGGGAGCCTGATGTGGGACTCGATCCCATGACTCCACGATCATGCCCTGAGCCGAAGGCAGACAATTAACCACTAAGCCATCCGGGTGTCCCGAAAAATGCTTTTTTGAAAAGTATTTCATTAGGCTCTATAGAGGATCCAAAAAAACATAATTCAAAATAGCACTGATAGACTCCATAGCCAAAAACATCAGTAGAATAATATGAACCTCAGAGAAACAATAGTTACCCTAGTGTATATTGATGTTCAAGTCAGGTTTAGGGGCAGCAGAGAGAAAGGACTCAGAGTATCTTTCATTTCTTTTTTTTTTTTAAGATTTTATTTATTTTTTTTATTCATGAGAGACAGAGAGAGAGAGACACACAGAGAGAGAGAGAGAGAGAGGCAGAGACACAGGCAGAGGGAGAAGCAGGCTCCATGCAGGGAGCCCAACGTAGGACTCAATCCCAGAACTCCAGGTTCCACCCTGAGCCAAAGGCAGACGCTTAACTGCTGAGCCCAGTCCCTCTTTCATTTCTTAATAACTGACAATCCACCATGTGCTGAGCCTAGTGCTAAGTGACACCAAGAATACAAATACTGAATTCAAAATCACAATCTTCATAGTACTTAACTGAGAGAAACTATTTGGGAGTCCATCTACGTTACACAATGAACAAATATACGTGAAGTTTCTTGAAATAACACAAATAGAGGAGAGGCAAAAAAAAAAAGAATATCTGGCTTTGAGGTCACTGATCTATTACTAAAATATTTAGACTAACCATTTCAATACACTGTATCCAAAACAAGAGGATAATGCTAAAAACATTTTAGGATATAACCTGTACTTAGGGACTGAAATTACATAGGCATCAGAGGAGAAAATGAAAAACAAATACCACACAAAAAGGACTGCTACAACTAAAACATCTTAATGGAGAGAATTTTGGATTTTCCATCTTCTCTCAGGAACTTGAACAAAAACAGGTTGCCTGAAGGCATATTTAATGATCTGACCTAGAAACTGGTTTTGACATTGTGATTCTTCAGATTGGAGAAGAAACTATTTTTAAGAGTCTAAGTGTCAAACACTAGCTTTGACTAATTAACCCTTGAACAAGTATTAAAAAACATCAACATTGGAAAAGAAGAAATTGTATGACTAAACAATTGTTTAGCATTCTTAGTTATTTTAGAATTATTTCCTTAACTAGTTACTTTAAACCAATGTATTCACTCACCCATTACATATTTAACTCCTTCTACATATCCAGAACAATGTTACTTGCTGGTACTTTAACAAATCAGTCAAAATCTCTGCTAATCCTTGTGGAACTCATACTCCATTTAATCATTCTTAATGATTTAGACTATCAGATGATGAAACTGCAGGAAAAAAGTACAATTACATTTGACTATGGACAGGCTTTATAATATCAAAAGCTACCACATGGGGAGTACTTATCTATGCCAGTAGTATGTAATAGAAGTGTATTATTTAATCTCCCCAGCCATCCACTGTAACCGTTATTATTAGCCTTTTTTAACAAATAAGGAAATAGAAACTCAAAATAGCCATGTTTCACTATGTTTCCAATAAGCCTTTCTTTTTAAAGGTGATTAGTCCCAGATGTAGACCAGTAAGAAGACATACTCATCATTTTTCTAAGGTTTTAAAATTCACCGTTCACCACCTCTAGCCAGTGGAGAAGTGAAACTAGTGGGTTATAAGCTTGTAATGAGGAAAAGATAGAAATGATTGACAGAAGTCAGCAATCTACTGTAAAATGTGCCATTTTTCACATGATTTCTCCCCTCTTCTGCTTAGTGAAGGTCATTGTGAGCTTGGTCTCCATGCTCCTGTACCATCTGGGTTTTTCCCAACCTAGGCATTAGCTGCTTAGCTTCCTCTTGTTGATCTTCAAGTTTCTGTCCTCAGTCATTTCTTCTTCTCTCATTACTTTCTCATCTTATTGATGAGACCCAATGGTACTTTCCAAATCTGTATTCCATATTCTCCAGCTTGGAGATCTCAATCTGCATTTACAAAGTGCCATTGCTTTTCACTCTCAAAATGATTAAAAACTAACTCCATTTTTTCTTGGTACCTTTATCTTCATTAATGACAGTGCCTATGACTTAAGATCTTAGAGTTCTGAGTCCACATCTATTCATTCAAAAACATTTACCAAGATCCAGAAAGAACCAGAAACTGGAGGTAGAAATATGAACACTATAGGGACATTGTTTTTTGTTTTGGGTTTTTTTTTTTTTTTTGAGAGTAGGGTGCTACACAAGTACAATACTACATAATATTGTAGATGATTATGGATTATTATGATAAAAGTGCTAAACAAACCAAAAAGAGGAAGAATACCTAACCGACCTCCCACTCTCCCCTCCAAAGTTGCCAGAGACAGAGAGCTGAGGAAGAAAGATACTTATCTCTTCCTTCAACAACAATAAAAAAGCCCATAATTTTAAAAAGCAGAAAAATACCAAAATAAAAAGTAACTATCACTGGGACAAGATAATGATGAAATATGCTTTGGCAAAGCTTCACAAACAAAAATTTGGTTGTTTGCATATTGTATAAAGGCATTTGCCGTACAGTTCTTTGAATTTTCAAATTAAAGTACAGGGAGTGGAGAGAAACTACTTAAACATTTTGAAAAAAGGCAATGAACTTTCCTGGGGGATAGAAATTAGGTAGGGAAGGAGTGAAGCATTCTCAGCTAGAAGAAACACCTGGACAAAAGCACAAGGACAGGAAACAGCTCCTTATGTTGAAAAACCAAGAATAGTTCTATATAATCAAAGCAAAGACACATACAGAGTGACAAGAGATGAGAATGGAGGGTATCACAGTCTTTTTTTGTTTGGTTGCAAATAACAGGGATCCACTCAAGATATCTCAAGAAAAAGGAAGCCAAAGCAAGAATAAATGCAAATTAGAACTGAAATACAAACCCCAGTGGCCCTAAGACCCAGGCTCTACTTCTCTTGGCATCCCTACTTCTCTCTGCACTGCTCTCTTTACTCATAGTTTGCATGCTCCTAGTTTAGCTTGTGTGTGGCTCTTATTAACACCTCCCTTTCTATCTGGGTCCTTTCATCTTCACATTATTCACAGTTTAATTACCACTTTCTAACTAGGAAACTTCAGTATTTCCTAGTTCAAGTTATAAAGAAACAGAATTTTATTAAGATCGTTTATTTTTCTTAACTTGGCAGTAGGTCAAAGGATCCTGGATAGCAAGTGGCTTGGAAGATCCTGGTTTCAATAATCTTTTAATAATCCAAATAAATGTAGCTGGAGAGAAATTAGTCATGTGACAAAAATACAGTTATAGCTCCTTCTGAAATGACTTAAGACTTCTGAGTCATCACTGATCTCTGTAAAAGAGATTCAGTTACATGTTGAAGATAGAAACCAGAATAAATAGCAAATAAAGAGTAGAGAGAGAAAATCCAGTCTAGCCTTCCCCAATATCTGACTAGGAATGAAAAAGATAAGCTAGTGATGATAGCAACAGAGGTACATGAGGTTGAAAATGGGATTCTTTAATATATGAGGTGTAAGTTGGGACTACAGACTGAAAGAACACAGCCAGGGATTGAAAAGAGGTTGAAATGAAAAATGAAAGGTGATGATTAGCAGAGAAAATGCCCTGGGGAGGGATAGGAGATGGATATAGACTATAGGTGAAGAGGTTGGTCATAAACAAGACAAGGAAAGAGCTGGATATAAGTGAATTTTATGGGTGTGGGCAGAAAAGTAAAGTTCTTCATTTTTGTGAAATAGAAGGCAAGATCATCTTCTATTGGGGGGTGGGAGGCAAGAGGGATAAAAAATAAATGTAAATGCTGAGAAGATAGCTTTGTGGGAGAAAGGGGAGAATAGATTAGCATCGCTGAGGAGCCAGATTAGGGCAGACCCTGTGAATCTCCAGTGTGTCTAATATTTAGGGATTTGTGGTATTCAATGTTCACCAGCCTCCAAGTTGAAATAGACAAGGTAGTTTTTTGTTGTTGTTTTGTTTTGTTTTTGTTTGTGTGTGTTTTGTTTTTTGTTTGGTTTTTTTTTGTTTTTGTTTTTTTTTTTTTTTTTGTAGACAAAGTAGTTTGTAAAGAGTTGATCCCAAAGCTTGATGTTTCCTAGGGTAGCATATCAGAAAGACACAGAGGCAGGGAGCTGAAGGTTGCAAGAGAGTTAACAGAGTCTTTCACCTTCCTGAAACTTCTGTTCCAGACAAACTGGTCTTCTGTCTCAAGAAAGGGACTTGTATTTTCCTGACCCTGTTCATTTATTCATGTTCTTTTAATTTTAATTCCCCATTTCAACTCCATTATTTAATTCCCCATTTCAACTCCATTATGCTCATTTCAAATGCTATCTTTTCCACAAAGTAATCTTTAATCCTTTTTTGCCAAAATTAAATTTTTTCTCCAAATTGCTATTGCATCTAGAATTGTTCTATTTATCAGCTAATTCTTAAACTGTTACCAGATCTATAAACCACAATACCTGTTAAACACAGTGCAAAATAGCTCAAATTTATAGAGTACTTACCATAATTTACTGTGTCTGAACACTATATATAGATTACATAAAATCCTATCAACCACTACATAAGGTAGGAACTTTTTCTAGAACCATTTTTGAAATGAGGAAACAGAGGCACCTGGATGGTTCAGTTGGCTAAATGTTTGCCTTTGGCTCAGGTTATTATCCTGGGGTCTGAGATCAAGCCTCACACTGAGCTCCTACCTGTTTCTCCATCTGCTGCTCCCCCTTGCTTATGCTCTCTCTCTCTCTCTCTCTCTCTGTCAAATAAATAAATAAAAATCTTTTTTAAAAAAAAATGAATGAAATAAAGAAACTCTCTCTCTGCTGAGAGTATAAGAGAGTTTAAGAGTATGAGAGGGAGTATAAGCACCTTAGCCTGCAACAGTGGAAGGACTGGCTTTAGCCATAGACTCCAGGGTCTTAATGCACTATTCTACTTCCCACAGACTTTTTACTGTATCATCCCATATTGTAGTTGAAGGATTATAGCTCCTACTAGATTTCAGATTCATGTACAGAAGTGTTCATGTCTTAAATCTGTTTCCCTTAGTCCCTAAAAAGGTAATGGAGAATAAGAAAGCATTTTCTGGTTGGTTCCACTGGAGCATTTACCTTCATTTGAAAACAAAAAAATAAATGATAAAAAATAAAAGTATATTCATTAGTGTTTGAACTTTAATCAAATTTAGAAAACTTTTTTTGTTTCTGTTTGTTTTTCTTACCTCTCCAGCCCACTTAAAGTCAAAGAGTTCCAAGAGAACCATATCTTCCTGGCCATCAGTCACCATCTCCTCTGATCTATAAGCAAAGACAGGTTCCACTAGGCCTCCCTCCTCTCTATGGACTTATTATTCTATCACCTACTCCTTTTCCTTTCATTCCACCAAGGTGTGTTCTACTACCTCTTCCTTTCAGTACACAAAGGCACATTCTATAATTTCCTTTTTTTGGTCTACCAGGGCATGTTCCTCCTCAGCATCATCATAGTCCTCCTACTCCTCCTCCTTATCCACCTCCAACTCCTTCCTCTGATTCAGTACACATTCCATATCAGTCCCTACATTGGGACCTATGAGACAACCTCAATCCTTTCCAGGCAATCTGAATCCAACTTTCCAACCAAGATCTTACCCTCCAAGACCTATTAATAGGTCTTCCCAAATTCTGTATATCCTATACACTGTTTCTTCCCTAACCCTAAATCCAATCACTACAACCAAAATTGCCACTTCAGAACCTGCCACCACAACAGAAACCACTACCACTTTCACAAAATCTACCATCACAGCAATCACTACTACTATAGAAGCCACCAGTACAACAGCAGTCATGACTACTTCTGTGGAAACTACTACAATAGAGCCACCATCACTTCTACAGAACCCACTATAATAGCCAGCTACTATCACTTCCACAGAACCTACCACTACACCAGTACCTACCATCACTGCCACAGAACCCACCGTCACCATGACAGAAGCCACAGGTTTCTCAACCATACCTATCTCTTCAGCAATAGAACCCACCTCCACATCAGCAGCAACCACCACCATAGCATCTACCACAGCTACTACTGAAATTATAATCAACACTCCCTGCAAGAAACTTCCAACTTCCAAACCAACTACATCAAGCAGTAAAATTTTTAAGTTTCTTGGATAGCCTCATATCCATGTTTGGTTGAAAATTGAGAAATTATATTTTCCAAACTGATCTGAGCTTTTAGTAGAAATGAACCTCATTTATTTCAATGTAACCAACTCTGATCTAAGCAGAACACTAAAGTTAAAAAAAGTATCTGAGCTTCCTTCAAGCCGCCTGGACAAGCCTGCACCTGCACTGATCTCCCCAGTCTGTGAAGAATAAACCTTTTCATATCTGCCTGGTCTGTGTGGTGTCAACAGTGTCCACAACCAAACCAACTGACAGGGTAGAAAAGGGATGGGGGTCATTCCTATGGAATGAGGAAAAGCCTGTAAAAGTGAAACTTTTACAAGTTTCATACTAAATCCATTTTTGTGTGTACTTATATAATTCTCTTTCTAAAACATCCACTCTGATTTTTGAGCAATGATGCACAAAATTCATATTTTCAAAAGAATATTAAGCAGGGGGGTTGCCTGGGTGGCTCACTGGTTGAGTATCTGCCTTTGACTCAGGTCATGATCCTGGGGTCCTGGGATCAAGTCCCACATCAGGCTCCCTGGAGGGAGCCTGCTTCTCACTTTGCCTGTGTCTCTGCCTCTCTGTGTGTGTCTCTCATGAACAAATAAAATATTTTTAAAAAGGAATATTAAACAGTCTTAAGAGTTTTTATGTACTTCCTTAAAAGTATAAATATTCTGAAATAAACTTAATTTACAAAAAATTCAACTCACATAAACTTTTCAAGAATAAATCTGAGTCATAAAATGAGTTGTTCCTTAGAGAAAGCTTATGTCATTAGACAGGTATTCCTTCCACATAATGTAAACAATGGAAAGATTCATTATTGTATTATTTCTCAAAATATAAAATCATCCATAATAGACGTTGTTCTGACTTGCATAACACCAGAAATATCACTAATACTAAAGTCATTTTCCACTATGTTAAACTACGAGAATCCCATTTGGTAGATGTAAATCTGACTCCAGAAAAAATAATAATAATAAATAAATATATATATATATATAAATAAATCTGACTGCTTCTTCACGTTTCTGGCTTTTCCTGATCAATCTGATTCAAGTTTTCTGGTTAGTACTATTCAATTTGATGTCTGTGTACTGGATCCTGCTCTCTTTCTGACTTCATATTGTCAACTGATCCAAACGCAACTGTGATCCTTACTTCATGATCTGGCCTGTTTTTTTTTTTAATCTTGTGGTGTATCTGGTGAGTGATTTCTTTCCATGACTCATCATGTCAGGATATGAAGGGCACATAACAAGGAAGAGTAAGACAGAACTTAAAGGAAATCTAAAATATGGCACAAACCTATGCAACAAATGTGTTGATGCCAAGAGATCAAGGAGTATAGCTAAGTCATAATTACTTTATAGTCATTCAAGGAAAAAGTAATTTCAATCTTACTTTAAGGAATAATTAGAGCTTAAAACATCATCCATGGGTTTTACTTCACTGGAAAAGCCCTATGGAATAAGAGGACTCAATGTGTACAGAAACCATACATCAAATCTCTGAGATACACATCTTACAACTGTGTATGCTACTTACATGAATGACTAGCAAGAAAATATGGGAATGTAATAAAGTCACCCCCACTACTGGGAGACCACATTAAATGCTAGACCAAAATTATTCCCACCTTCCAAACACTGCTTTGAAGTAAACATAAAGCAAATCCCAGATAGACAGCTAACCTTTATTTAAGAGTTTAGACTTAAACCTCATCAATATTGTTCAAAATTGCCAATCATAAAGCAACTCTGTGAAAATACGAAACTACTGGCCCTTCTACCAGTTGAACATAACTTTATGCCAGGGTTCATGGCTTGTTAAGCAGGTAAAGGTAGATTTTAGCTTTCCCCTCTATTTCTGGGCATCTTCAAACAGTGAACTTACACAACTATATTTGGTCGCCTTGATATTCTCAATTAATAACCAGATAATGACTACCACTATCTCAATTCTTACACTATTGTTGACTTTTGATATCACACACTAAAACCGATGGAGAGAAAGAATATATCTGGGCTCTCTCTTTGTCTCTGAGTGCTCTACGGAAGAGGAAATATATTTCCTTGGACACATACTGATGTAATCACCTGGTCCAGTTGAGATCACTGCTGTTAGGTACTCTTCTCTACTGTCCCAAGCCCTAGTCTTGGACTCTCAGTTGTCTAGGGACAAGGAACTAATCTCTATTATTCAACCAACATAAACAATTCCTGAAAGGAAAGATGAAGCAGTCAGGTCCTTCTCCGAAACATGGAGTGATCGATCCAAAGTCTAGAAAAACACACTCTATATACCAAAAGAGTAAATATGTTGAAAAGCCAAGAGGTACAGGACAACCTGAAAGGCTTTCTGTCCCTCAGCTAGAAAATGAGTAAGATGCTGCCATAGAACACAACAAAGACCAGCTCTCATTGTAATGAGATGCTTCTGGTAAAACAGGAAACAACTTCAACTAAGCAACAATACTTTATGAGCCTTGAAGGTCAGTATGCAAAAGGCCTGCTGATCCAGGAACAAGAAAGAAACCACTATAATAATTTCAGACATCTGTCATGTTCCAAAGAATAAAGCATTCTAGAAAGTAAAAAAAAATAATTGCCCAATTCATCCTTGAAATATGGCAATTCAAAGGTTCCCACTCCTCATGGACATAGGTAGTATTAGCTGTCTGTGACGTTAATTGAAAGAGAAGGGATTAAAATATCAAATGAGCCTTTTACTGCTAAGTACAAATTGTTTCTCTAACTTCTTCTAATGTACACTTCTAAGGACATTAGCTTAAAGACAGAATTAATTTTATGGTATCTTTCTTAGTCCCAGAAAAATCTATTGGTAACATAAAAGTTCTCACCTCCCTACATCACCAAGCAATTAGATCATAAAAATCTTTTTTATTTATATGAATTTTAACAAATAGATCATTTGTCTTAGTTAAGAGGTACTGGCACAAAAACAGACACATACATCAATGGAACAGAATAGAGAACCCAGCAATGGGCCCTCAGCTCTATGGTCAGCTAATATTTGACAAAGCAGGAAAGACTATCCACTGGAAATAGGACAATCTCTTCAATAAATGGTGCTGGGAAAATTGGACAGTCACGTGCAGAAGATGAAACTAGACCACTGTCTTACACCATATACAAACTCAAAATGGATGAAAGATCTAAATGTGAGACAAGAATCCATCAAAATCCTAGAGGAGAACACAGGCAACACCCTATTTGAACTTGGCCACAGCAACTTCTTGCAAGATACATCTATGAGGTACAAAAGAAAACTCCAATTCAAAACGCTAACTTTGAAAGTTTCGATACCCAGGTTTGGTCAAATTGTATAGAGTTCTTTTTGGAAGAAAAAAAACAATTTCATGCAGATACTCTTTCCTAGAATGAGAAATAAGTCTAAGACACATGATACCAGTGGAAAAACAAAATGCAATAAAGAAAAACAGAAGTAAATATTGCTTAGCCCTACATAAACAGTATAAATTCAGACAAAGGGAGATATACTAGGAGATAATATCCTGGAGATGGTGACTTCCTAAAGGCATGAATCTGGGAAGCCTGAACTAGATAGAAGGACAGGTAGACAGATATTTCTGTCTTTCAAATTATACTATAAACAGAAGCATTTAGCTAATTACAGGGGAAAAAGAGAATCAAGTTCTTGATTTTGAATGAGTCTTAATTGCTCTCTATTGTAAAAATGTGGCATATGTGTAGCATGCTTAGAGACATATCCTGCAAGGTCAGCATCTAATTCCTTCATTCCACTGACCCCAGCATCTAAACATCCTTTTTTCAAATAATTATACTATATGGATGTCTAAATCAGCTGAACTCCCTTCTCTCCAGGGATTTTCCTTAAACAGCCGATTTCCAGACATCAAACATCACACTTTCTCTTTAAAAAAAAAAAAATATATCTGTAATTTGAGGAAATGAGATGCCAAAAGGATAAATCAAGTTACTTGCCCAAAGCCACAAAGGTAGTAAATAGCACAGCTGAAGTTCAGAGACAGGTAGTTTGTTTCCAGAGACTGTGCTTTTAACCTCTAGTCTATTTTATTTCTCCCTACATAAATTCCAACAAGTCCGGAATACATACATGCTCATTAACATTTTGCAAATAGTAAAATGGTAAATAAGAATGTTATAAATATCTTTAAAAACAAACCAGCATTAAACATATCTAATGAATTTCCCCTGTCCTTTTCTTCAGGCTAGCAGTTCACAGAAGACAGAAGAGGACAGAGCCCAGTTAAGACACTTTCCTCTGTGGACTAACAGCTCCATGTCATCATTTCCTTTTCCTCAGGTCAGACTCATCAGATTCTATTTATTTAATTCTATTCCGTTCAATAAACAAAGTTCTGGAGTACCCCAAAACTATTTTAAAACTTTTGCTTCAAAAACAACCAAAAAAATCTGATCAAATTTACCTGATCCACAAAGTGTTCAGAAACCCTAAAACCACATGAATTTACTACATAAATCAAGGTCTAGCACTTCTAAATTTCAGTCAATTAAACCTGCTAAAATTTTAGGAAAAAAATCTAACTCTTACCCTAGGAACAACATTCTGTAAAACTTAAATGGACCCCAAATTCCTTCCTCTAATAAAAGAAATGGTCAACACCAAATTAAACTGCCAATATTAGGTCAGCCAAATGCATCAGGATGATCAAAACTTCATGAAGTCACAGCCAAAAGGAAAAAAATTCAACAAAATAACATCTCTAATCTCACAGCAAGCTAACCAAAGAAGCTTTTAAATAATGCTAAATTAAAACAAACTAGCCACCCAAAATCTGACTCATAACTCTGTGTTCAACAAAACTGCAAACAATCCAAACCGCAATCAACTTAAACAAGTAAAAGAAATGGACCAACTCAAATCAAGCTATAAGCATTAGGTCAATAGAAAACTCGTGGCCAAATTTCACTCAAAAAATCATAAAGTAGGGGTGCCTGGGTGGCTCAGTTTAGTTGAGCACCCAACTCTTGATCTTGGCTCAGGTATTGACTCCAGAGTAGTGAGTTCAGGCCCTGCAGTGGGCTCCAAGCTGGGTGTGGAGCCCACTTAAAAAAAAATCACAGGGCAGCCCTGGTGGCTCAGCGGTTTAGCGCCACCTGCAGCCCAGGGCATGATCCTGGAGACCCTGGATCGAGTCCCACATCGGGGCTCCCTGCATGGAGCCTGCTTCTCCCTCTGCCTGTGTCTCTGCCTCTCTCTCTCTCTCTCTCTCTCTGCATCTCTATGAATAAATAAATAAAATCTTAAAAAAAAAAATTAAAAAAATCACAAAGTAAAAACACAGTCACACAAAAACTGTCAAAAAACAAACTAGTCAAGGAAAATAGGCCGATTTGACCAAACACAACCTAGATGCTAAAAACTTAAGCCAAATACAGGGGTTCAAAAGAAAAGCAAACCATCAAAACATAATCACAGACCTCTCCCACTATGCTCTCAGCATTCTCATTCTGGGCAGCCAAAACCTTAGCCAAAGGGGTCTTCACTTTGGCATCCTACAGGACAAAAAACATTATTCTGTTCCACTGTATATTTGTCCATGTAATCACTAAGCTGTACATCTACAACTAATATAACATTGTGTGTCATCTGTACTTCAATTTAAAAAAGAAAAGAAAAGAAAAAATTCAACTGCCAGGTGCTTTTAACAGATCTGCAGGAAAGACTCCTTCAAGGGTAGGTACTTGGGAATTCACAAATGAAGACTTTTAAATATAGACTCAAGATTATATCCTTAAACACTGCATTTCTGGCAATTAATGTGAAAATTTACTGATTAGAAAATCATTTCTAAATGCTCTTTTAGATAAAGATAGGATCATTAATGTTATTTTTCTAATCTTCAAAGTAGTTATTTAAGAGTATAACAAAAAAAATCATGAGGTTTCATAAGACTTCTATTAGTGAAATCTACATGAAACCTAACTTATTGACCATCCCCTGATTTCCCTCCATAACCTTCTCCAGGCAAATAGTTGTAGCATTTGTAACATTTATTATCTAAGTAAACATTAGTTCTAGTATAATTCATTGTATGTGGAGTTGGCTGTTATCTTTCAGAAAATAATGGTTACATCTAGGTTATCTGTATTTGGCTAAGAATAATTTCAAAAGAGGAGAAAAAAGAACAAAAAAATCCTTGATCTCATAGGAAAAAATAGTCTTGTCCCACATAAGGTCTTACAACCAATAAAACCAAGAATATATGAAAAATATATTCTTATAAAAGACTTTCTTCTTTGGATTGTGTAAACTCCTGAACAAAAACTTATTTTCCTGATCTACCATTATATTTGAATTAAACCATGAAATTCAGAGTTGAATAGTCATGGATTCAAATACTTATTCATTCACTTTACAGGCGTATGGTTTCGGGTAAGGCAATTAAAGCTTTTCCTCTTTGTAGTGTGAAGATCCTAACATCAGCCTGATTTATGACTCATCATGATTCAGTGAAGTTATTTGCAGACAGAACAGACTCACTGGGGAGTAAGAGTCTGATAAGTGGTGACTTTTCTGTAAAACAACTAGAGCAGCTGCAGATGCTATTATCCCGGGTAGAAGGTGAGATCTTACCTCCCAAATCCTTTCCAATGATAGCAATGTATACTTCTAAGGTTCTTAATTCAATGGGAAATATTTTAATCATTCTGATTTTTAAAAATAATCTAAAGAGATTATTTAGACCAGCCAACCTTTAGAAAATTCACACAAACCATTTACATTTCATTCTTAACTAAGTATATAATTACACTTAAATATGATGATAGATATTTGTTAAATCTTATGTGACTTAGCTATATATCCATTTTCCATTAATATAACATTTTTATAAAACACAAAATATCAAATTTATAAAACAAAAATTTTAACTATAGCCAGTTTACCAAAAATGTAGTAGTATTACTTCCACTATAAATATGTAAACATCGTCATAATCGTACTTCCTAACATTAAAAGGGTTCAAATATTCTTTTGTATTTCATATACTTTACTGAGTATTACATATTTCTTCTACAATTCTAATAACCATGTCTCATAAGAATTACTTTTTATACTATTCTTTTATAGCTATAATTATTCTGGGACAAACAGGATCTCCTATGACAACTAAAATAGATATTAGGAGGCACTGGGTGGCTCAGTTGGTTAAGTGTATTCTAACTGATTACTGATGTATAACAGTAATTATAACAAAACTAGAAATAAAATTTCAATTTCCATCAAAATAGAATTTGGCATTGAAGGAAAGATCCAGTGAGGAGCCAAAAAGGAAATCTTATCCATTCATATGGAAAATACAGCCAGTGGTAAACTTCAGGATTTCACAGAAAATCTAAGTTTAAACATGTTTATTAAAAATGTAAGGTTAATTAGTTAAAACTATAAAATTAATCTGTAATTTTAAAAGTTCTTGAAGGAAAAAGAATAAACCAAGAGATTATAACCAATATAACCATATTAATGAGTTTTTTTAATTAAGGTAAGTATAAAACATAAAAAAGGTTAAGCTTAACTAGTCACAACTAATATAAATGTGTTCAACTTCCATATTTAACTTGGGATTTTCATAGTTTTCAAAAGGATAAATTAAAAAATTATCCATTTATGTGTTCTCTCCAAGATTCACAATCCTAAACAAAGTGACACCAAAAGGTTGAATATAAAAGAACAAGAAATTCTATGTTTAGACTATAAGAGTGACTAAAAGAAATTTGAGAACAGAGAAAGACAAATTTTATATATATCGTGGAATATATAAAAGCTGAACTCAGAAACAATAAAACAGTGATTACGAGGGACTGGGGAAATGCAGATGTTGGTCAGAGTACAAACTCCCAATTAAAAGATAAACAGGGGGATCCCTGGGTGGTGCAGCGGTTTGGTGCCTGCCTTTGGCCCAGGGCGCGATCCTGGAGACCCAAGATCGAGTCCCATGTCGGGCTCCTGGTGCATGGAGCCCGCTTCTCCCTCTGCCTGTCTCTCTGCCTCTCTCTCTCTCTCTCTGTGACTATCATAAATAAATAAAAATTTTAAAAAAATAAAATAAAAGATAAACAGGTTCTGAGGACCTAATGCACCTTGTAATAATAGTTAATAATACTGTATTATAGACTGAAAATTGCTAAAAGAGAAGATCTTAAATGTTCTCATCACAAAAAAGTAATTATACAAAGTGATAGAGATGTTAGCTAACAGGACAGTGGCAATCATATTACATCAAAACAACACAAGGTGCACCTTAAACTTATACGGTGGTTATATCTCAATAAAGCTGGAAAAAATAAAGTGTTTCCTTCAAGTAAAAAAAAAAATTTCTGATACATCAGATAAAAAATTATGACTCTTCTCTCAAAGGCCTCATCCAATCTATCAGCAAACTTTGTTGGTTCTCAAGTAAGTCTAGAATCTAACCTCTCTTGCCACACTGCATCCACCCTTGTCCACCTCAGCATCTCTGCCCCTGATAATGCATATTACTGGTCTCCCTGCTTCCATTTTTGCCTCTTTCCTGTGGTCCTCGCAGTATCATAACCACAGTTATCCTTTTAAAGCGGGAGTCAAATCATATCAATGCTCCACTCAAATTTTTCAGTGACTCCTGCCTCATCCAGTAAAATGTTAGGCTCTATGGGATCTGGGCCCTGTTTGCTCTATATCATCATCTCTTTCTGCTTCTTCCCTATTCATTGGTCCCCTAAGCCTTACTGGCCCCCTTTGCTGGTCCCAACCAAACTAGGCACACTTCTGTCTCAGGGTTGCTACACTTGCAGTTTTCTCTGCCAGAAATATTCTTCCAGAAACCACAGAATTCATCCCCTCACCTTCACATTTTAATTAACTGGCATTTTTCTCAACAGGGCTATTAGAAGGTGGAGGAGGGACAGTAAAGTGTCCTTCAGATTGAGAAGGCATTTTGAGACAGAAAAACAAAGCAAGCACTCCAGACCATTCACACAGTTTTATTTAGGATAACTTACTGACAGGGAGTCAGGTGGACATTACAAGTGCTACACAGCTATTCTCTGCAAAGTCCAGAGCCTACCTTATAGAGTGAAGAGCATTGTGGTGAGGTTAATAAGTAGTTATCTAAAGTGATGCTTATCTGTGCACCAGAGGAAAGCTCAGAACACATTTTCCTGAATTCCAGCCAGGGCATGCACTAACCATCAAGGGGCCTGGAACATGTAGCCCTGAGGGAGGTCACTGTACAGACATGAACAAGATGAAGACAGCATTGTCAGCACTCTGCATAGAGTATAGATGATGATCATATGTTTAAAATTACAGTGTCCCCTCCACTAGCACTTCTGACTATCAGAAGTGGTATATGGTATATATACCATTGTATACACGTATACCACAACTTCTTTGATTAATATTACCCAACTATGTTTTTTCCACACAAGGTATTCCTTTTATTACATAAATTTAATATCACACACACACAACCTAGAAGGAAATCTCTGTGAAGCAGGGGTTTTCTTTTTTCCTTCTTTTTTTATTTAAATTCAATTAGCCAACATATACTACACCATTAGCTCCAGATGCAGAGTTCAATAATTTAACAGCTGCATATAAACACCCAGTGCTCATTACATCATGTGCCCTCCTTAATGCCCATCATCTGTTACCCCATCCCCCCCACTCACCACCCCTCCAGCAACCCTCAGTTTGTTTCCTACGTTAAAGAGTCTTGGGCAACCCTGATGGCTCAGTGGTTTAGCACCGCCTTCAGCCCAGGGTGTGATCCTGCAGACCCAGGATCGAGTCCCACATCCAGCTCCCTGCATGGAGCCTGCTTCTCCTTCTGCCTCATGAATAAATAAATAAAATCTTTAAAAACAAAAATAAAGAGTCTCTCATTATTTGTCTCCCTCTCTGATTTCTTTCAATTCTGTTTTCCCTCCCTTCCCCTATGATCCTCTGCGCTGCTTCTTATATTCCACATATAAGTGAAACCATATAACAACTGTCTTTCTCTGATTGATTTCTTCACTCAGCATAATACTCTCCAGTTCCATCCACATCAATGTAAATGGTAAGTATTCATCCTTTCTGATGGCTGAGTAATATTCCACTGCGCATATATATATATATATATATATATATATATATATATATATCTCACATTCTCTTTATCCATTCATCCATCAATGGACATTTCTGCTCTTGCCATAGTTTAGCTATGGTGGACATTGCTGCTATAAACATTGGGGTGCAGGTGCTCCCTCAAATTTTGTTTTCCAGAGTAGCTGTACCAACTTGCATTCACCAACAGTGTAAGAGGGCTCCCTTTTCTCCTCACCAACATTTGTTGTTTTGGGACTTAATTTTAGCCATCTGACTCGGGTGAGGTGGGATCTTATGGTAGTTTGATTTGTAGTTCCCTGTTGAGCATTTTTTCATGTATCTGTTGGCCATTTGTATGTGGGATTTCTTTCTCATATTGACTGATACAATCCAATTCTTAGAACAGAAACAAAGTATACATTTCATAAATACAATTAATATTTTTCCATTACTTTAATCTACTAGGTTTTGGTCTGATAAAATAAAATTTTAATTCAGCAAATGTAGAAGACATTGCTAGCTCTTCATCAATAAATAAATAAATAAATAACTACTTCCTCTTATCCCTGGGCACAGCTAGACATATCTCATTATCCCCTGTTATTAATTGGTCATATGACTGAGTGCCACCACATGGAATATGAGTACAAGTAAGGTAGTCACTTCCAGGCCAAGGCTCTTAAAGGTCTGTCTACTCTTTCCTCCTCCATTTCTCTTTCATCAGCTGGATAAAGGTGTTGATGGGAGGCTAGCAGATGGTGGGACTACAAAATGAAATAAGCCAGAGTTCCTGAATCACCACATGAAATAAAGCTGCCCACTGACCTAGAACAGCAATCTTAAAGTAAATAAATAATTTTCTGTTAAGTGTGAGCTATTATATATATTGGATTCTATTTAGCATCACTCCATCTAACATGTAGAACATCTACACTGTACAATAAAGTTCTATGCAAAGTGCTATAGTACTACAGAAGATACAAAGATGAAAAAGATACCAAGTCTGCCACAAAACTAAGTAGCAGACAAATGTAAATTACTAAAAGCAAACTGATGAGTGTCATCAGTGGGTAAGAATATTTTTAAATAAAAGAGAGAATATTATGAGAAGATAGATTAAGCTTAATTTTAAAAGGGGATCCTGGGAGAGTACTTAAAAGATTACATAACAATGTGTAAAAGAGATTGTATGAAAGATCTCTTTAAATGAAACTTTAAATCACAAGAGAGAGAACAAAGTCAAAGAAATCCCATCAGATAGCATGCTTAGAGAAAATATGACATATACCCAAGGTCAATAACCTATGAAAATGTCAGAAAATGCTGTTGCATGAATAAGTTTTGTCACCCCCAAAACATTTTGAAGATATAATAAAGCCAGATTTTCTTGTGTTAAATAATATCCTGGAGCAATTAAGCAATTCTATTAGGAACTCTGATTACAACACCAATGTCTCCAGCTGAACAGAAGATAAGTTGAAGGCATCATCAAATATCTAAAACTAAATTATGGGGTACTAAACAATAATCAAAGTTCAAAGAGATGAAAGAAGAAGAAAAGGTCTACAATGCTGGTAATCTCATCAAAAATGGCTTCATGAAGGAATTTCATTAAGGATGGCTTCATAAATACAACTTGAGAAGTCTCATTTTGATGGATAAGTAGTCATATATTATGTCAGATGCAGGAGAAAAAGAAAAATGACAGACCTCCAAAAGTGAAGTGAATGATAGGTATAAAAGCTATGAATAACTTTTATTTTAATTGTACATCTAATATTCCAAGTATTCCTCTACTTATCTTTGAAATATAGGGAGGGGGTGCAGAATGTGACCCAATCAATACTGCCTGAAGTTATATTTTACATTTCTAAAATAAATTATATTCTCTGTAAGATATAATAAAATCAGGCTCAGCAAGCAGATCTTAAGTGCCTGATTTGCACAATATTCTATGCTAGAAGCTGTGGCCAATACAAAGGAGAACAAGTCCTCAAGCACATCCCCAAGTCAGACAGATGTGTACATTACTATAATAAAAGATATACTGAGTATATGCAAAATAAAACAATGTACTGGGATTTACAGAATAAATAAAATAAGCTATCATTAATATTTTATAATACCACTGTCATGCCTTCAATCCTTTTTATGTTCTTTTCCAATTTATACATTTTATCTTGGATAAAATGAGCATGATTATAACAGGCTTTTTTTTTTTTTTTTTTTTTTTTTTTTTTTAAGACCATAGGCGGGAGCCTGGGTGGCTCAGCCGTTTAGCACCGCCTTCAGCCCAGGTTGTGATCCTGGAGACCCGGGATCGAGTCCCACATCGAGCTCCTTGCAGGGAGCCTGCTTCTCCCCCTGCCTGTGTCTCTGCCTCTCTCTCTCCTCTCTGTGTATTCTCATGAATAAATAAATAAAATCTTAAAAAAAAGACCATAGGCTTTCTTCAGAATTATAGAAACTTGTTTTGCAACCCTTCAGGCACATAGATTACCAAAACCTCCTGAAAATCTAAGTTGGCACTTGGAAAACCTGGCACCATGAACCACAACATAACTGTTCATCAGGAAGGAAGCCAAAGGACAACTGTCAAACACAGTAAATGACAACCACCTATTCTTTTGTTCAAGCAGAACCCTTCAATCCAGTCATGACCTTCTCTTCCATCAAAATATTTCCTATCCCTAAGAAGAATGGAATAGGGAAAACAACAGATTATAAAAACCACAATTGCCTCACTGGTTCTTCTTACTCGATTCCTTAGTCTTCACTTATTCCTAGATCATGAAGATGTTCAAACACAGTCACTGACAGGAGTAATTTGACCACATCGGGAACAAAAGATACTGCAAGAGTAAGTACTAGTAATTGTCAATAGAGGCTTTTGAAAAGACTCAGAGTCAGTTCTTCTAATTTAGGATTTTTCAAGTCAATAAAAAAAATTTCCAGGCATAGGATGAATTTCTCTTTTCTTTAAAGATTTTAATTGTTTATTTCAGAGAAAGGAGAGGAGAGAGCATGCAAGAATGAGCAGGGATCGGGGCAGAGGGAGAAGCAGGCTCCCCACTGAGCAGGGAGCCCAATGCAGGGCTCCATCCCAAGACCCTGGGATCACAATTTAAGCCAAAGGCAGACACTTAACCAACTGAGTCACCCAGGCACCCCGGAATGAATTTCTGATATGCCTTTAATGAAATTGTAGCCAATGATGCTGTTTTTACATATTTGGAATATCTGGTATATGTGGTAGGATATGATAAAGAATTCATTAAGCCCTATTTAGAAGAGCAAGTCCTATCTAACGGGTATTTCTAGACTCTTCTTCCAAACTTTTGATGTCAAGTAACTTGACTCATTTAATCATAGGTTTAAATTAATTGAATGTTTGTCTTAACATAATAGCAGAATATTGTTCATATTATTTCTACTCAGAAATTTAACTACAGCATCTATCATAGTACGGAAAGAGTAAAATTTTTTAAATATCAACTATGTAATTCGCTTACTCCATTATTCTTGTTCCATGGTTTAATTAATTTCCCAGAGAGCAGCACATAGAACTAACAAAAAATAAGACTATATTAGGGAAGAGATGCTCCCTGCCACAAAAAAAGTTTTCTTTCTTGAGAAGTTTTTGGGAAAAAAATACATTATTTTTAGATCGTCTGCAATAATATAATAGATGTTTTGCAGTTAGAAAATCATGTTTTCAAATCCTAGCTTTGTCACTTACCGGCAAACAAGTTGCTTAAACTTTTTCTTAGTATTTCTATTTATAAATGAAGATAATTTTACCTACTTCCTAAAGTTGTTTCTAGAATTAAGTAACCAATGTGAATAAAACATGAGCCCATTTCTCAAAACAGTTCAGTAAATGGTAGTTACTCAGTAAATGGTGGACCTGTTTTTGAGACTGGAGACTATGTTCTCAAGACATACTGCACTAATGGGTCAGAAATCATCATCAGCTCTCAAATCCTTTAACTCTCACATCCCATGACTTCATAAAGTGAATTCCCAGTACAATGAAATATCTGCTTTAATCATACTAACTCTTATACTACAGTAGTAGAGGCAATCATAACTTAAATAATACAAAATTAAATAAATCCATTATATAGTTGCTGTCTAGACAACTAAGAATGAGCCAATTCTTGTTCTTTCAGGGAGCAGATGGGAAGGATGAAAGGGCTCTACTTGACACTGGGCCTCTTGGCACTCACAACCTGCTTCTCAGTAAGTACCACCAAGTCTATTCTGCTTTCATATATGGTTTAAAGACATTAATATGCACCTTAAAGCCATTAATATGTAATTATTCCTGAGAGACACAGAGAGAAGCAGAGACATAAACAGAGGGAGAAGCAGGCTCCACACAGGGAGCCCCATGTGGTAGTTGATCCCCAGATGGGGATCACGCCCTGAGCCAAAGGCAGACGCTCAACCACTGAGCCACCCAGGCACCCCTGTAAACTGAATTTTTTATATTACTAAGCAACTATATTTTTCCATTTGGAGGGTGAAATAAACAACTGTAAAAACCATTAATTCAACAACAAATAATTATTGAGCATCTACCAAGTACTACATACTATTCTAGACACTGGAATACAGTAATAAGCAAAATAAACAATAAATAAATAAGCAGTGGTAATAAATGTTAAGGAAAAAAATTAAGCAAGGAAAGGTGATATACAGGGGAATCAGGCTAAATTTTTTTATTGGATAGCCAGGGAGCACCTCTGAAAAGATGACTGAAAACATGACTTTAAAGGAAATAGCTGAGGGAACAAGTGAAAGTGTGCCTGATATTTTCAAGGAACAATAAGGAGGCCCACATGACTGAAGTTGAGTTGAGAGAAAAATTAGTTTGAGATTATATCATAAAGGTAACAGAAGCTAGATCATATAATGCCTTAGAGGTCATAGAAAAAAGTTTTTTACTCAGTGAAATGAACAGACACTGGAGGGTGTTAAGTGAAGGTATGACATGATCTGGTTTATGGGTTTTTTTTAAGATTTTATTTATTTATTCAAGAGAGACATAGAAAGAGAGAGGCAGAGACACAGGTGGAGGGAGAAGTAGGCTCCATGCAGGGACCCCAACGTGGGACTCGATCCCGGGTCTCCAGGATCACGCCCTGCGCTGAAGGCAGTGCTAAACTGCTGAGCCATCGGGGCTGCCCTGGTTTATGGTTTTTTTTTTTAATAAATTTATCTTTTATTGGTGTTCAATTTGTCAACATACAGAATAACACCCAGTGCTCACCCCGTCAAGTGCCCCCCTCAGTGCCCGCCAACCCCCGCCCACCTCCCCTTCCACCACCCCTAGTTCGTTTCCCAGAGTTAGGAGTCTTTCATGTTCTGTCTCCCTTTCTGATATTTCCCACTCATTTTTTCTCCTTTCCCCTTTATTCCCTTTCACTATTTTTTATATTCCCCAAATGAATGAGACCATATAATTTTTGTCCTTCTCCGATTGACTTATTTCACTCAGCATAATACCCTCCAGTTCCAACCACGTCAAAGCAAATGGTGGGTATTTGTCGTTTCTAATGGCTGAGGAATATTCCATTGTATACATAGACCACAGCTTCTTTATCCATTCATCTTTCGATGGACACCGAGGCTCCTTCCACAGTTTGGCTATTGTGGCCATTGCTGCTAGAAACATCGGGGTGCAGGTGTCCCTGCGTTTCATTGCATCTGTATCTTTGAGATAAATCCCCAGCAGTGCAATTGCTGGGTCGTAGGGCAGGTATATTTTTAACTCTTTGAGTTTTCCAGAGTGGCTGCACCAGTTCACATTCCCACCAACAGTGCAAGAGGGTTCCCCTTTCTCCGCATCCTCTCCAACATTTGTTGTTTCCTGCCTTGTTAATTTTCCCCATTCTCACTGGTGTGAGGTGGGATCTCATTGTGGTTTTCATTTGTATTTCCCTGATGGCAAGTGATGCAGAGCATTTTCTCATGTGCATGTTGGCCATGTCTATGTCTTCCTCTGTGAGATTTCTGTTCATGTCTTTTGCCCAATTCATGATTGGATTGTTTCTTTGGTGTTGAGTTTAATAAGTTATTTATAGATCTTGGAAACTAGCCCTTTATCTGATAGGTCATTTGCAAATATCTTCTCCCATTCTGTAGGTTCTCTGAGTTTTTTTGACTGTCCTTTGCTGCGCAAAAGCTTCTTATCTTGATGAAGTCCCAATAGTTCATTTTTGCTTTTTTTTCTTTTGCCTTCGTGGATGTATCTTGCAAGAAGTTGCTGTGGCCGAGTTCAAAAAGGGTGTTGCCTGTGTTCGCCTCTAGGATTTTGGTGGAATCTTGTCTCACATTTAGATCCTTCATCCATTTTGAGTTTATCTTTGTGTCTGGTGCAACATACCAGATGCTGTGTTGAGAATAACTTACATTTTGTATTGATCTATGTTTTCAGCAGATTAGTTACTATGTTGAGAATTAACTGCAGGAATATATGATTAGAAGTGAGAGGACTAAACTAGGCAGTTACTGCAGTAAAAAATACTGATGGCTTAGGGCACAGTGGTAGTAGTAGAGAGGATCAGAAGTCATCATATTCTGGTTATATTTTGAAGTACAGCCAACAAGATGGACAAGGTGGGAGGCATGAGAGAAAAGTCAAATTTGACTCCAAAGTCTTATCCTAAACAACTAGAAGGTAGAAGCTGCCATCAACTTAGAAAGGGGAAGCTTTTCCCAGAAACTTGCAGAAGTCCTGGAGGTCAGAATTTCAGTTTTGATGTAATAATTATGAAATTGTTATTAAATAATTCAATTAGAGGAGCCCCTCGGTGGCACAGGCAGTTGAGTGTCTAACTCTTGGTTTCTGCTCAGGTCATGATCTTAGGATTGTGGGATCGAGCACCATGTCAGGCTTCAAACTCAGCAAGGAGTCTGATGCATTTCTCTCTCCCTTTGTCCCTTCCCATGCTCACCCACACTCTGTCTCTCAAATAAATCTTTTTAAAAAATAAATAAGATCTAAACAATTCAAGTAGAGATTTCAAGGAAGCAGTTGGATGGAAGATTCTGAGTTCAAGGGAAAGATCAAGAGGATGTTATAAATTTGTATGGTATGAGATTAAATGAGATAACCAAGGGAGTACAGATAGAGAAGACAAGAGCGCCCAAGAATGAACCGTAGGCCTTACAAAACTAAGACATCAGAGAGAAAGAACCATGCCTGAGGAAATTTGAGTGCTAGTATTTATGAAGCCAACTTAAAAAAAAAAAAAAAACTATTCCAGAAAGGAGTGATTAGCTGTGTCAAATGCTGATAACAGATCAAGTAAAATGAAGACTATGAATTGACCACTGGATTTAGCTACATAGAGATTATTGGTTATCTTGCGAACAAAGACTTCTGTGAAAGAGTAAGGATAAAAGACTGAAGAAAAGACTGAAGGGAGTTTAAGAGAGAAGAGAAGTACATTTGGAGTAAGAATAGTTAACTCTTTCCAGGTGTTTTTCGCAAAGGAATGTGTTATAGCTGGTGGGGAAAGTAAGTCAAAAAATATGTTTTTACTATAGAAAACAAATTGATGATTACCAAAGGGGAGTAAGTAAGGGAATGGGTGAAATAGGTGATGGGGATTAAAGAGTACACTTGCCATGATGAGCGCTGGGTGATATATGGAACTGTTGAAGCACTATATTATATACCTGAAACTAATACAGTTTTTTAACTATATTATAGGAATTAAACTAAAAAAAAAAAAAAAAAAACACACAGTCTGGTCGGCTCAGTAGGTTAAGCATCTGTCTTTGGCTCAGGTCATGATCCTGAGGTTCTGGGATAGAGCTCTGCATCCGGCTCCCTGCTCAGGGAAGTCTGCTTCTCCCTCTCCCTCCTGTCTCCCCTCACCCCGCTCATATTCCCTTTCTCTCTCTCTCTCAACCTCTCTCTCCCTCTTCAATAAAGAAATCTATTAAAAAATAATTAAAATTTAAAAACACAATATTATTTTCCAAAAAAGAAATATGTTTTTATACTGATAGAAATATTTTTGGAGGAGCAAAATATTGATGGAGGATAACTGCAAGAGTAACATCCTTGAGTAGGAAATAGGGAGTAGGTTTTAGAGCACAAGTGAATTAGAGCAGGTTTACATAGAGCAGATTTACATCTTTGGTGACAAGTGGGAAGATGACAGTAGATGGGTGAAAATGTCAGTAGGAGGGTAGATGTTGTGGAAGTTTGAAGAAGTTCTCCTCTGTTCAGTTTTCTTAGGAAAGAAGGAGCACGGTTATCTACCAGGTGAGAATAAGAATAGAAGAGGTTTGGTAGTTTCTTAGGAAAGAAAACAGGGCAAGAATTAACTTTACAGAAAAGTAGAGGACACTAGGGATTTGTCATTATCTGGCAGAATGGAATGCCCACCCAGGGAATGTGCATAGAAGGAAAAGAGAAGAGATCCAAAGTCACTATACCATGCACACAGGCAACATTTAACTAGATTTACCAGGTGTCCACCACTTTCTTTGCCCAATATAATCATAAGGCATAGAATTTTAGGATGAGACTTTTACTTTAGCAAAGCATTAATGTCTCTTGTTAATGGAAACAAATGGATAATTCAGCTTCATTCTTAAGGGACTCTATCTTTTATCATTTTCTGGTTATTTTTATGATTTTCTCTTTAGTTTTTGATATTCTACAGTTCCACTATAATGTATATAGAAAGATTTCATTTTGTGTATTTATTTATTTGGTATCAGGCTTCTTAAATCTATGGGTTGGTATCTTTTAGTAGTTCTAGAAAATTCCCAGATGTTATCTCTGAAATAATACCTCTATCCCATTCCAAGAAAGTTATGTTAGCCTAGTCCTTGTCACTCCATCTTCCATTTTAACACTTTTTATGTTGTCCATTTATTTGCTCTCTGTGTTGCATTCTGGATAACTTCTTCATATTCCCATTTTTCTCATGAGTTGCACCTAATCTGTAGTTAAGTATGGATATATTTAAATGAGTTCTTGGTTCAATCACTGGGTTTCTTTTTTCCTTTCCTTTCTTTTCTTCTTTTAAAATTTACCTTATTTTCATGGTATTTTGTTCCTGTACATGTTTTCAAAATATATCTTTAAATTTTTGTCTGATAATTCCATTATTTGGGGTCCTTTGAAGGTATAATTCAGCTGTTTATTGTTTCTGCTGATTATTATTGATGTGCTTTATTTCCATGTGAAGTCAATTATATTTGAATATAGGCTTCTCATTCTTTTTTTTTTTTTTAAAGACTTTATTTATTTATTTATTCATGGGAGAGAGAGAGAGAGTGTGTGAGAGAGAGAGAGAGGCAGAGACACAGGCAGAGGGAGAAGCAGGCTCCATGCAGGAAGCCTGATGCGGGACTCGATCCCCGGACTCTAGGATCATGCTCTGAGCCAATGGCAGGTGCTAAACCACTGAGCCACCCAGGGATCCCCTAGGCTTCTCATTCTTTGAGACCTGGAATAAAGGTGAGTTCCTCCAGAAAGAAAATCTACATTTGCTTCTGTTAGGTGCCTGGACAAACAGCTAGGTCTGAAATCACTCTAAGTTCTTATCTTAAAGTTTCTTACATCATGCAGAATGTGAATTGAAGCTACAAAACCAAGGGAGTGACAACTTGTTTTCCAAATTCTTAGTATCAATATCCTTCTTTACTCGTACTTAATTTCCAATAAGCTGGTTTTTCTTGCTATCTTTTCTTAAACTAAGTCCATTTTGACACAATTGTCATTTCATAATATGTTTTATGTCAGGGCGGAATAATCATTCAAAAAATGTATTTGTTCCCACAATTCTTTCAAAATATCAAGTGTTTTATTTTCTGTAAAATATTTACTTATTTTGTCTGTCAAAAATAATTAGCTCTTTTGTCTACTCATCTTACCACTCAGTATTTAGTTCACAATAGTTGTCCTTTATTTCTGTAATTTCCCTTTCTTGCCACCCTAATACAGTGTCTCCTACAATACATACACTATAAATAAAATAGCCACCAGAACCCAAAGGTACCCAACCTCTAGTGATAAAGAAAGGAACAGTAATAATGATTACGTTGCAATGTGTCTATGTCAAGATAGTAATATTCAAAGAAAATTCTAGGGACACTTGGAATAGGCACCAACCCCAGTAATTTCCCTAGCATTTCACATTTTTACACTTACTCACTACTTACCACCTCTCCTCAGACCATGTGTTGCCACATCTGCAGAGGCTTGAAAAACTGGTTCAGAGTTGGCAGTATGAAATTTACCAAAAAGAAATTAATAATAGCAGCCAGCTTTTGTGGACTCTTATTGCATGCCTAATATATATTAACTATTTAAATGTTTATTTCACTTTTTACAAGAACCTTAAAAATAGATAAATTACTATAATTTCACAATGTATATATTATAAACCAAACCACAGACTGTTTAAAAAAAAAAAAAAACGTTTCCCAAGGTTGCAGAGCTGGTCAGTGTCAAAACCAGAATACTGAAACAGGTCCATGTGATTCCAAAGTCTGTGTTTTCACACATTAACATATATAATATTGTATCACCCAGTAATAAATTGTTCTTTATTTCAATTTTTCAAAACCAACTTGAAAAGAATATAAGAAACATAATAAACTAACATCAATTTTTTAAAAATACATAGGAACTTAAAGTTGACTACAAATCACTTTAGTCACTAGTCAATATTAGTCAGTAGTGTAGGCAGTTATTCAAACAAGTGAAGTGAACTGAGTGCACCAACAGGGCAGCTGAGGCCTACACTAATTAGAACACACCCACCTCACCGGGCTGTGATATTAAAAGATGATTTGATAATAGAAAGTGCAAAGAAATGATCCTGGTTTATAATAAATACTCAGTAAACACTAGTTTCAATATAAAAATAAATTTAATAAAATCCAGGAACATATTAATGGAGGACACTGAAAAAACTGTAATTGTTCAACAGAAAAAATTCAAGCAGGTGAATGATTTGAAAATTTTTTCATACGGCAATGGAATGGAAGGAAACAAATGATATTTAGGCTGAAGAAGAGAAGTCTTAAGATGACTATGATTGCAAACTGTCAAAAACTTTTTCAATGAATGAATATTTTTGTGGCCTTTTTTATAAAAGACACCTTCATTAGCAAAGAAACAATAAATAGTGTATAATTTCTGGTAGCAAGGGACTACACTTTAGTGTGGTAAAAAATGATATATACAAATACATAATTGCATGTCAATGCAAAATAGAAGAGATGCCACCCTCAGAACCAGAAATCACTTTCAGCAAGAAGCAGCAGGTAGTACCTATAGTATCAAAGGATGTGTAGGATTTCTGACAAGCAAAGATGTGAACCAAGGGTTTTCAAACCCAGAGAATTACCAAAACATACAGAACTAGTAAATCAGGTCAAAAATTAAGCAAACATAATGCAGAATTTATAAGTTTAAATTATAGGGGCACCTGGGTGGCTAAGTCAGTTAAGTATCTGCCTTCAGCACAGGCCATGATCCCAGGGTCCTGGGATTGAGCCCCTTATTGAGCTCCCTACTCAGTGGGAAGCCTACTTCTCTCTCTCCCTCGGCTGCTCCCCCTGCTTGTTCTCTTTTTCTCTCTTTCTGTCAAATAAATAAAATCTTTAAAAAAAATTTTTAATCTTTTAAAAGTTCAAATTACAGACTTGAATCAAATCATAAAGAGGTAAAATAATCAATTCAGTACTCTAAGAAAATTCAAAAATATTAATTCAGCAAAAACTGTTGATTTAGAGGACAGGAATGTAGCAAACTGCAAAGATTAGAGGAAGTTTCTATGAAGATAAATTACCAAGTTGTCTAAAGGATGTGCCAAGAAAGATTAAAGAGGAAGTAGTAGAGAAAAATTATTTGGACAGCTATTGTACAATAGAGGCTCTTTATATAAATATATTTTATAAATATATAAAGCATATTTCTATTTATATATTCTCTAGTAAGTAGATACTGAGTACCTAAAACACACAAGTCCCTTAACTAATGGCTCTGAATATAATTTGCTTTAGCCCCTCTATGAGTTGGAAGAATTGCAGTCTAATAGAAGACTCAGAGCTTCACATTCTAACTCCATAGCATCAGTCAGGGATACAAGATTTGGCAGGTTCTGTGACTCTGGGACAGCAGCCACCATGTGATATTCGAAGGGTACTCCTAAACCAAAGTTCTATTCCCAATACAGCAGCTGTCTCAGAGAAGAGTTTTCCCTATCATTCAATAACAACAGAATTTTACCAATGCATAAAAAAAGCTTACTCAAGATTTTGAATCCATGAAATTTTAAATGAGGGTTAATTTATACTAAATGCTTTTCCTTTTTTTTTTTTTCCTGTAAAAAAATTTTACCAATTTTACCAGAATTTTACCAATGCATAAAAAAAGCTTACTCAAGATTTTGAATCCATGAAATTTTAAATGAGGGTTAATTTATACTAAATGCTTTTCCTTTTTTTTTTTTTTCCTCTACTTGTTGTAGACAAGTACAACACAAGAGAGACAAAATAGGCTGAAAAATAGACTACAAATGAATCCATCTGCACAAGCATCATCTTCACCTCAGCAAATACTTTTCTTAAGGAAAAGTGGTAGGATTCCCACTCAGCTAAATCCATCTGCGCAACAAAGACTTGGAGGCTCTCGAGCCTATTTAAATCCCGCTGGTCCAAAGAGATCTCCAAAGATAAAATCTAGTCAAAGCTCTGCTGTACAGCAAATTAGCCGAAAACCCTCAAATTACCTGAATTTTCCAGTTAAAACAAGATCTAGAACTATCAAATTTGATGTAAATAAACGTGCCCAAAAGTTAATTAAAAGTAATAAACTTCTCATGGATACCTACACTCATTTAAAATTAGATAAATCCAAAATTCCTTCATATCAAAAAAACATGAAGCCCAAAACTAAGCTAAACTTATTAAGTAAACCAAGAATACCTAGCCAACCAAAATCTCAGTCAAAAATATCTGAACAAAATCAAAATAAACGCAAAAAAGAACAGCGTGTTATAAAGAGAAATCACCTAAGTGGGACTAAAAACCATCAAATTAGCCAACCAAAAGCTAGTCAAAAATCTGCCCATCAAAAAAGCCACCAACTCCAAAATAACATAAATATAACAGCTCACAAAAGATCTAGCAATACCAAATCTCATATACTCAAAACTAAAATATTACCAAGGAAATCTAAATCTCTTTCCAGGGTAAATAATCAACAGAACTCAGATTTGACTAAGTTATCCGCAACTTCAACTGGTAAAAAATATAGTCAACGTCAAACAAGGCAACAAAGATTAGGTCCACGGAAAACATCTGGTAAATCAAAACTTCTAAAATACAACAGAAGTAAGAAGGTAAAGCAGAAAACTGGTCCAAATAAACCTGATCCAACTGGACCCAGACATGATCAACCTGGTCAACCCAAGCCTGGTCAAAAAAATTACAAACAAAATGTCAACCATCTCCCAAATCAAATGAATTCAACAGCTCCCCTCAAAATTAACAAACCCAAATCTCAGCAAGGAAAAATGGTTAAAAAATCTCCAAGAAAACCTAAGCCTCACTTTATAACCAAAGTTGAGCAAAATCCAAAAAAATCTAATTCACCTGTAGTTTTAGTTGGTAAACGAAATGGCCAGCACCAACCTAAACCACAAGCAATAGGTTCACATAAAATATATACACTATCAAAGCTTCATAATAATGCAATCAAGAAACAACGAATTAGTCCAACAAAGACTTCTGAACAAAAGAAAATTAACCAAAGGAAGTATCATCTAAATTCTACTAAAGAATCTGGAAACTCGAAACCTGTTGCAAACAGATCAAAAAGAACCAAAAAAGTGAAAAAACAATCTGGCCAACAGAGACCAGTGTGTAGACATTGTCCATCAGGCCAATCAAGACCTCTTCAAATATTTCCTATGCAACAAAATAGCTACCAACTTTCAAATCACAGGAACTCATCGGCTCTTAAAAAACCTAGAATTATCAAATATCAGCCAGGCAAAACTACTAAAAAGTTATCAAGGAAACCTAAACCTTCCTGTGGGACAAAATTTCAACAAAAGCCAAAAGTACCCAAACGACCTTCAATTTCAAATGGTCCAAGGAAAGGTCATGGTCAAACCAAACCACAACCATTAAGTATCAAGAAAATATTCAGCCAAGCAAAACTCCATAAAAATCCAACCATAAGGCAACAAAAGAGTCAAGTAAAAACTTGTCCAAATATTCTCAAACATCATCAGACTGGGCCCTTAGGGCATTATTTGAGTAAACCAATAAGAAAACAATCTGGCCAAAGAAAACCGGAGGCAAAAGCAACCAAGCAGAAGAAAAGCAGGAAAGCAAAGAATCCACCCTATTATTCAAGACCTCCCCACCCAGTCCCTCAATTTCATCTCCCTGGTCAACCAATACCTAGACCAAAGGTGCCCTATCCTAACCCACTTTATATTCATCTGTATAAACCCATCCAACACCCTGCCTCACACATACATTGTGGAAAGCAACTAGGTAAAAAGCACCAACTTCACCCACACAGAACTTGTCAAAAGCCAGCACTGAAACCTAAACCTGGATTTCAGCAGCATCATCCAGGGATACTTCCTACCACACAACCTGGAAAGTTGACAACAAATCTCAATCCAAAAACTTCTAAAACTGTATCCTCGGGACCATTTTTAGTGACCACCAAAGCCTCTGCAGCCATTTCATCTGGATCAACTAGCAGAAAGCCCACCACAAACTCACTGGCATCTACCACCAAATCTTCCTCAACTTCTAATCCAACAACCACAGCCGCAAAATCCACTGTTTCCACCAAACCTGTGGTTAATACTCCCAAATCCTCCACAACTGCAAAGTCAGCAGTTCCTACCAACAAATCTTCCAGCACTAATGAACCTTCTACAACTATCACTACACCTACTACCACAACCAAAGTTATCTCCTCCACCAAATCCATCGCGAACTCTACGCCTGCTGCCTTCACAATCAAATCCACTACAACTTTAAAACCTGTGATTTTCACTACCAAATTGACCACCTCTCCCAAGCCTGAGGCACCTACCACCAAACCTACTACCATCATTAACACTGTAGCTGACACCAGTTCATCTGCCACTGTATTACTCAAACCAACTGAAATTCCTAGTTTCTCTTCCACTGGCCCTACTACTATAAAACCTGCCCAAATGACCAAATCCGTGGTGAAAACCACTAAATCCCTTCCTACTACCACCAAAGTCAACAAACCTACCAGCTCAATATCCATCACCAGAAGAACTCCTGCTTCTAATTTCTCAACAATTGTGGCAGAAACTACATCTCCTCTCACAAAATCAGTTTCTCCATCTTTATTAACCACCACTCCACCTGCTACTACCACTGTTTCACCTGCCAGTACAGCCACACTGTCCTCGGTCCCTGCTACAACTCTGGCAGGAAGCACCTTAAGAGCCGCAAATACTACAAAGATGCCAGCCACAACCACAGTTTCTCTCTCGACAGCATCACCAAGACACACGTCTGCTGCCACCACAGCTGCCCCTACTACATCTGCTCCCAAAGCTACTTTGCCCCCTCTCACCACAAAGGGTGTTCCCAACAAAGTAGGTATCTCTACCACATCTGTTGCTTTAACCACTCCTGCTCCCTCTGCCCTTCCTTCTTCAGCTTCTTCTACCTCCATCACCAAATCGTCTCTCTCCCCCACGGCTGCTGCCACCAATCCCACATCCACTGCTGAGGACACTACAGTTCCCATGACCACAGCACAGGTTTTCACCAGCACCCCTGTTGACATTACATCTATTTCTACGTCTGCACTGACCGCCACATCTATGTCTACAGGTTTAGAAGTTAGTGACACTACCTCTGACACTACAGCCACAGCGCCCATGGAAACTACTGCTTCTCTTTCTAAAACCACGGGTGCTCAGTCCACCGCACCTGCTGCTCTAGGCACAACAAAATACACAGTGATCACCCCTGAAACAACCACGAATCTTACGTCCACCACTACCACTACTCCTGATATGTTGCGTTCGACTACCAGAACAGACGCTGCAGCTCCACTCACCGACACAACCCAGATCACTGCAGGTGAGACATCAACACCTTACTCTAGCACATCTGATGACACCACACTTGATTATCAGCCTGAGCCTCCTGACTTCACCTCTGCTGCTTCCTATACATCACCTGCCACCACACAGCCCTCCACCTCCAAAGACATTCCCTTGGCCACACCTGCTGCCACTATAGCTGTTCCTACTGCTCTTCCTAAAACCACCTCTACTACTAACACAGATCTTGTTACCACCCTGCCTGCTGCCTCAAATATTTCCACTCCTTCCGGCACCATTCAAGCTGCCACCTCCAAAGCTGTACTTCCAACCACAGCCACTGCCACCTCTATCTCTGGTGTCACTAGCCAATCAGCTTCATCGACCTCACTTGGAGCAGCAGCATCCACAAGTATCACCTCTACTACCACTAACGTGCCTCCTCTGACCACAGAGGCTCCTACCACAGTTTCTTCCACAGTCACTCCTTCCTCTGCTGCTTCTGTCACCACACAAGCTGCCACACACGTGTCTGCTCCTCTTAGCACCACACACAGGGCCACAGGTATAGCCCTCCTCCCCATCTCCTCCACTGGACCCAGCACCTCCCTCGCCAACACAACCACTGCTATTCTTGACACTTCCCCTCAGGCTGCCGCTATCACTTCTCCAGCCCCCACTCCCGCTCCTTCCACCCCAGGTGCCTCCACTTCTGCTGCCACCAGCACTTTATCAGCTTACTCCATGTCTTCTAGCACTCGGCCAGCTTCCATCACATCTCCTGCCCTCGGTTCATCAACAGCCACTGCGACCACTGCTGAAATCACTATGGGTGCTATTTCCACTACTTCATCTGACTCCTCTGCTCCTCACTCTACTACCATAGGAGACACCACAACCTCTCCTACTGCCATTGTACCAAGCACCCTGCTCACCACAGATGATACGACAACACTGAGCTCTGGCATACTTGATGACACCACTACCGACTATGACCTTGACACTACCACTGCTGCCTCTGCCACAACCTCTCCAGCTCCTTCTACCACCTCAGAGCCCAACACTACCACTGATGATCACTCCAGCTCACCTGCTGCCACAAACATTTCTTTTCCCTCTTCCACTATACAGTCTGTCGCTACTACTTCTGACACCACCCCAGCTGCCACAGCCACATTTGCTCCTGCAACAACCACTGCATCTCTGACCACAACAGTAGCTGGGGTCACTAATAAGCTGGCTTCTTCCACCACAGTTGGAACACCTCCAGCAACATCCATAAGTACCACATCCGTGGCCACCAGCATTCTGGCCGTGACCACAAAGGGTGCTAGCACCGATGCTTCCACATTGATTTCCACCACAACTACCTCTGCTCCCTTTACCACATCAGCTTCCACCTCCACTTCCCCTGCCGCCTCCAGCACACCCCCTCCTAACACAACCACTCCCGTCTCATCTACCACAGTCAGGACACTATCCTCTGCTGCCACCAGCACATCATTTACTACCATGACAACTTCTGCTCCTTCTCCCACCACTCAGCCTGACACCACCACTGCAGCCACCATCACACCTGCCTCTACCACCCTCCCCATAGCCACCTCCACATTGACTACCACTGAGCCCATCACCTCCACTGTGGTCTCCTCCTCATCACCTACTACCATCACTAGTACTTCTGCTCTTCCCAGCACCTCACAAAGTGCCACTAACACAGCTCCTCCTACCAGCTCAACCACTGCAGCCACCATCACACCTGCCTCTACCACCCTCCCGACAGCCACCTCCACGTTGACTACCACTGAGCCCGTCACCTCCACAGTGGTCTCCTCCCCACCTACTACCATCACTAGTGCTTCTGCTCTTCCCAGCACCTCACGGAGTACCACTAACACAGCTCTTCCTACCAGCTCATCCACTGCAGCCACTAGCACAGCTCCAGCCAGCTCAACTACTTCTCCTCCCTTAACCACCACACAGTCTGTCTCTACCAGTTCCGCTGCCACATCTGTCCCTACCACACCCACTACTACAACCACCCCTGTCACAAATGTTGCCACCTCCACAGTTGAAGTCAGTTCCTCGTCTGCTGCCACTATGACACCTGTTACAAGCACACCTGCCCCTTCTACTTCCACACAGCCACCCACCAGCACAGCCCTGCTCTCTATCTCCTCTGCTATGAGCTCCATCCCTGCCACTACAATCAAATACTCCTCAACTACCACTCAGGCTGACACCACCACTGCAGCCACCATCACACCTGCCTCTACCACCCTCCCCACAGCCACCTCCACGTTGACTACCACTGAGCCCATCACCTCCACAGTGGTCTCCTCCTCATTACCTACTACCATCATTAGTACTTCTGCTCTTCCCAGCACCTCACAGAGGTGGGAATCTTCCCCAACATCTGTAAGCACTATACACATGGCCACTCACAGGACCATGGTTACTACAGCCAATCCTACCACATTAGCCTCTACAACCACTCCGGCTACTTCTACAGGCACACAGGCTACCACTGCCATGCCTGGTCTCACTACCAGGTCTGCTATTATTAGCACCATACCTACCACCACAATGACTTCAGTTCTCCTGACCACCATGTCTAGCACTTCAACCACTCCTTTCTTTAGTGTCTCATCAACACCCACCATGCCTGTTGTCACTACAGCTGCAACCACAGCAGCACCCTACATCACTTCAACTGATGCATCCAACACACCTGTTTCCACCAAAGAGATCATTTCTGACATCCCCAAGACTCCTTTGCTCACTACTACATCTGATTCTTCCACACCTGATGATACTGCCACTCCTGACACTGCAACTCCAACTACTATGACAACCAGTACTGACATCACAGATGATGACACTTCAACACTTACCCCTAGCACATTTTATGAAACTATACCTGATGGTGATGATGGCACTACTAAGAATAACACAGACGAACCCACATCAGATGATTTTACAGAAAGTCAGACTCAAACTGAATCATCATTTACTGCCCCACTACCATCAAGCACGATTTACATGGATTGAGTTTCTGAACCAAATTTAACCTGAGACCAAAATCTTAGCCCTACTACTCTTTCAAACATACTAAATTTTCTTCTAGCTAAAAAAATGTTCATTTCTATTCTTAATATTTAAAGGAAGTTTAAATTGCATAAGTGTATTTCATTTCAGTGAAATTTTCTATTGCCTATGAAATTAAGACTTAGCTTTAAATAGTACAAATCATGATGACTTTTTTCTCAAATCTATACCCAAAAGAAAGATTTAAGGAAATTATACCTAAACATTAATGGTGTTTGTTTTGGCGGATGAGATCTAGATACTTCAGGACTGAGACAGAATGGAATCATATTTGACCAAAGAAATTCCTATACAGAAAAATCCTATCCAACACCTCTCCCTAAACCTATCCAATTCTCCATATCACCCAATGAATTCTACAAATGCATTCTGGACTTGATAGATACCCACAAATACACAAATGTAAATCTTTAAGAAATATAAACAATTTTAAAGTAATCAAACTGCAAGCAAGTCAATTTATAAAGAAAAGTTAATAAGTAATTACTTACCAGTTATTAGTATCACAAAGAGATCCTAAGTTAAAAGAGTCTTTATCTGGGGTGCCTGGGTGGCTCAGTCAGTTAGGTGTCTGCCTTTGACTCAGGTCATGATCCTAAAGTCCCAGGATGGAGCCCCTCATCAGGCTTCCTGCTCAGTGGGGAGTCTGCTTCTCCCTCTGCCCCACCCCCCTGCTCATGCTCTCTCTCTCTCTCTAATAATTTTTTTAAACAGAGTCTTTATCCGTGAAGGTACAAAAACAATTATAAGTGAATTAAAAGGATCCAGCATCATCACTGTTTGAAAATCAATAGAGACCACAGGAAATATAAAATGCAAACAATCTGAGCTCTCATTCACATGAGACTGGCCATAAACATGCACATAGCTGCTGTTACCCAGGGCTCATTTGAGTGATAAGATTAAGATGTTCTCCAGGAAGAATAAGCTAGAAGCAATAAAAATTTAATTAAGATTAAAACTAATGTGAGAAAACTGAAAATATATTGTTGACATTTTCATTTTCTCGCTAGTAATACTTAGACTCTGAAAAGATAAATTTTAAAAGATAATTTGTAGTTTTGAGGAGCACCAAGCACAGATCAGTCATTCATTAATCAAAATTATGAAATGGTTAAAGGTAACCTTTTACAAGGTGACAATATAACGCTAAAAGGAATTAAATGAATTATACATGAGAAAATTTAATATGGAGTATATATTATTCTTTACCCTACAAATGTATTTCTAAGAATTCTTATGAAAGCCAATCATTTTTAATCCAATCATATCAAAAGCACCAAAAATACCCACTATGTAATACCTAATACTTATAATAAGAAAAAATCACCTTTTCTTTTATCTGCTGGGAAGCACTGAAATTTTATTCATGGCATTTGCTTAAAGAGTTATCAAGGAGAGTATGAAAAAACAATTATAAATTCACTCCCAAAATGGGATGCCTGTGTGGCTCAGTGGTTGAGCATTTGCCTTAGGCTCAAGCCAGGGCATGATCTCAGGGTCCTGGGATCCAGCCCTGCATTGGGCTCCTCACAGGGAGCCTGCTTCTCCCTCCACCTATGTCTCTGCCTTTCTGTCTCTCATGAATAAATAAATAAAATCTTTAAAAATAAAATTGACTCCCAAAGACTATGATTGTGTATCTTTCACAGATTATACATAATAGCAGCAAGCACTAAAAATTTACTTCAAAGCCCTTTAAGCTCTTTATTAGTTAAGCATAATAAAGGTCTTGTTAAATAAACAATGTATGTTAGCATTACCAAACAGAAGTAAATGCCTGACACTGATAGGAAAGCTACAACCAAAAAAAAAAAAAAAAAAAAAAAAAAAACCCTCTTTTTTTATTTTCTCTAATAAAAGTTTTAAATGACCATTTTTTCCATTTGTTGTACATAAAAGAATCTTAGAGCCCCTCCATTTTGATTAAAAGGATATGTATGATAAATTAAATGCAGTGATTAGATCTAGCCACACATAAAAACCTCAGATGCACCTCTAATACTTTCTTTACAACCTTGTAACTCCTCAGTCTGGACAGATATTTGACTAGAATATATGCCTGAATATAGTAACCTAAATATAACACATTTCCTACATTTTTCAAGTGAGAGGACAGCCAAAAAGCTTCTGAATTTGTAAACTCAAATAAACTTCTAAAGATGTAAATTAGATGATCACATTCTACTTATTTATTTAGTTACAGTCATATATATGTTTAAAATATGTTATATGGGAAAAGATACTAATTTTTAAATGATGCTCTTTTCTGTTCTCACATTCATATAATTTTCTTCAAACTCTTCTGTTTCATCTTTTTTTTTAATTTGTATTTATTTATGATAGTCACAGAGAGAGAGAGAGAGAGAGAGGCAGAGACACAGGCAGAGGGAGAAGCAGGCTCCATGCACTGGGAGCCCGACGTGGGACTCGATCCTGAGTCTCCAGGATCGCGCCCTGGGCCAAAGGCAGGCGCTAAACCGCTGCGCCACCCAGGGATCCCCTGTTTCATCTATGATGCACCATGAAATACATCTCAAATCATATACATACCATTTTTAATATTTTAATGCTAGTCACTCACCACTAATGTGCCACAAAACATAGTTTGAAAAACACTGCCTTAAGAGTTACATTTGAGCTAGACTAATGAATCATCCAATGAGCATGGGTCACAAGCTACAAAATCCATTAACGTGTTGGGAATTTAGTTTTTTGAAAATAACCTTTCCCCTGTTGATTACCTCTCCTTTTCATTCTAGTTTCTAGTCTTTGAGTGTGAACTGGCAAGGTTATTCTCCTTACCTTGCTGTCACGTCTCCAGATCTTGCCTAAACAAACCTGATTCCATTCTTCTCTGGGACTGACCTAGCACTGTAACCATCAAACCTATTTTGACCTGGATTCCAATTTCAACATTTTCAGTGCAGAATTTTCAACTATTCTTCCAATCCTAACAGCTTCTTTGTCTCACAATTAGTTGTCTTTGGCTGTAAATGGTGCCTGGACTCCAATTAATCCTGTAAAAGCCAAGAGCCTCTTCCCATGCCTAGCCAGGGCAAGTAAACCAATACAGCGAGAGAGTTCAGGGGAAAAACAAACAAACAAACATGATCTACTAGAAATTAAGAAATACTCTCAACCCCTGGGACAAAAAAAAAAAAATCAAAATTACTTATAAAGTATCTAGAAAGTTAGGAAGAGTTGAACACTTTGAAAGCTGCTTATCAAAGAAAAATCTAGCCTTAAACATTATTAGCAAAAATAAATAAGACTACAACAAACTAAAAAGCTTCTGTTCAGCAAAAGAAATAATCACAAAATAAAAAGGCAACCTAAAGAGGAGAAAAAACATTTGAAAATCATATATTTGATAAGGGGTTAATATCCAACATACACAAGAAACTCATACAACTCTAGCAAAAAAAAAAAAAAAAAAAAAACAGAAAACAATCCAATTTAAAAATAGGTAGAGGAATTGAGTATTTTTCTAAAGAAGATATGCAAATGGCCAACAGACACATGAAAAGATACTCTACATCACTAATCATCAGGGAAATGCAAATCTTTTTTTTTAATTTAATTTTTATTTATTTATGATAGTTACAGAGAGAGAGAGAGAGGCAGAGACACAGGCAGAGGGAGAAGAAGGCTCCATGCACCGGGAGCCCGATGTGGGATTCGATCCCGGGTCTCCAAGATCGCGCCCTGGGCCAAAGGCAGGCGCCAAACCGCTGCGCCACCCAGGGATCCCGAGTTAGCAGTCTTTATGTTCTGTCTCCCTTTCTGATATTTCCCGCACATTTCTTCTCCCTTCCCTTATATTCCCTTTCACTATTATTTATATTCCCCAAATGAATGAGAACATATAATGTTTGTCCTTCTCCGACTGACTTACTTCACTCAGCATAATACCTTCCAGTTCCATCCACGTTGAAGCAAATGGTGGGTATTTGTCATTTCTAATAGCTGAGGAATATTCCATTGTATACATAAACCACATCTTCTTTATCATTCATCTTTTGATGGACACCGAGGCTCCTTCCACAGTTTGGCTATCGTGGCCATTGCTGCTAGAAACATCGGGGTGCAGGTGTCCCGGCGTTTCATTGCATTTGTCTCTTTGGGGTAAATCCCCAACAGTGCAATTGCTGGGTCGTAGGGCAGGTATATTTTTAACTGTTTGAGGAACCTCCACACAGTTTTCCAGAGTGGCTGCACCAGTTCACATTCCCACCAACAGTGTAAGAGGGTTCCCTTTTCTCCGCATCCTCTCCAACATTTGTTTCCTGCCTTGTTAATTTGCCCCATTCTCGCTGGTGTGAGGTGGTATCTCATTGTGGTTTTGATTTGTATTTCCCTGATGGCAAGTGATGCAGAGCATTTTCTCATATGCATGTTGGCCATGTCTATGTCTTCCTCTGTGAGATTTCTGTTCATGTCTTTTGCCCATTCATGATTGGATTGTTTGTTTCTTTGGTGGGAAATGCAAATCTAAACCAAAATGAGATATCACCTTATCCTTATTAGGTTTTCATAAAAGAGATAAGAGATAACAAGTGTTGGCAAGGATATGGAGAAAAGGAAACCCTAGTGCACAGGGTGGGAACGTAAATTGGAATAGCCACTATGGAAAAAAGTACTCAAAATATTAAAAATATAACTACCATACAATCTAGCATTCCCACTTCTGGGTACATATCCAAAGGAATCAAAACCATTATTGTGAAGAGATATCTGCACTCCCATGTTCACTGCAGCATTATTCACATTAGCTAAGGAATAGAAACAACCTGTCTGACAATGTATGAATGAATCAAGAAATATAAGGGGTGTGTCTGTGTGTGTGTGTGTGCGAGAGAGAGGGAGAGAGAGAGAGAGAATGTGTGTACACACATACACAAAAGAATATTACCCAATTTAAAAAGAGGAAATCCTTTCGTTTGTGACAACATAGATGAAATTGGAGAACATTATGGTAAGTGAAATAAGCCAGAGAAGGGTGCCTGGGTGGCTCAGTTAGTTAAGCATCTGCCTTCAGTTCAGATCATGATCTTAGGGTCCTGGATCGAGCCCTGCTGTGAGTTCCCTGCTCAGTGGGAAGTCTTTCTCCCTCTCCCTCCAACTCTGCCCTCTACTCATGTTCATGCTCTCTCTCTCAAATAAATACATAAAATCTGAATGAAAGAAAGAAAGAAAGAAAGCTAAAGAAAGACAAATACTACATAATAGCACTTAATGTGGAATCTAAAGAAAAAAATAAACTCAGAAATAGAGGGTAGAAAAAGTGGCTTCCAGAGGCTGGTGGGGGAAATAGGGAGAGGTTAGTAAAAGAGTACAAACTTTCAGTTACAACAATAAGGTCTAAGGTCTAAAGATCTAATATATAATATGGTGATTTAGTTGATAACACTATATTATATAATTAAAATTTGCTAAAAGAGTAGATCCTAAATGACTGCACAAAAAAAGATAAATATATAAGATGATGCATGTATTCATGAGGGAAATTCTTTCAAACTGTATAGGTGTATCAAATCACCATGATGTACACTTTAAATTTCTTACAATTATATACGTCAATTTTGCCTCGGTAGTGCTAAAATTAAAACAAGCAAACAAACTCTAGCTCTTCTCTAAATGTAGGCTCCCAAAGCTTAGCCCAGAGTGGGCAAGGCTAGAGCTCACATAGTTTACCTACTAGATGATGGCTGCTCACCTGCTGCCTGCCAGATTTTGCTAGGTGCTAAAGACACAGAGGTTAATCAGGCAGATATGGCCCTGCTCCTTTGGAGCTTGTGATCCAGTCAGGAAGTCATCCAGGAAGCAAAGAATTATACAAAGTTTTAGGTACATTGTGATAGTCTATGAAAGCATGGCAAAAGTAAACTTAACCCAGTCTGGAGCTATGAGAGAAGGCTTCTCTAAAGAGTGATATTTAGGCTGAACCTTGCACTAGGCAGGAGAAGCTAGATAAAACTGAGGGGGAAATAGCCCTACACTTATATTGTCCACCTGTCCCCCAATGTGAAGGCTTTTCTATATACATTAAAATACCAAGTACAGGGATCCCTGGGTGGCGCAGCGGTTTAGCGCCTGCCTTTGGCCCAGGGCGCGATCCTGGAGACCCGGGATCGAATCCCACGTCGGGCTCCCAGTGCATGGAGCCTGCTTCTCCCTCTGCCTGTGTCTCTGCCTCTCTCTGTGTGTGTGTGTGTGTGACTATCATAAATAAATAAAAATTAAAAAAAATAAAATCTTTAAAAAAAAAAAATACCAAGTACAGTGAAGCTCCCAGAGCCACCTTGGAAATCTCCCCATGTCACACCAATGTGATATCAAAAAGGTTCTGAGGTGGGATCCCTGGGTGGCGCAGCGGTTTGGCGCCTGCCTTTGGCCCAGGGCGCGATCCTGGAGACCCGGGATCGAATCCCACGTCGGGCTCCCGGTGCATGGAGCCTGCTTCTCCCTCTGCCTGTGTCTCTGCCTCTCTCTCTCTCTCTATCATAAATAAATAAAAAAAAATTAAAAAAAAAAAAAAGGTTCTGAGGAGCCTCTTTTTCTCTCTGGGATCACACAGAACCATGAGACCAAGAATACCAGGAACACTCACTCTCCAAAGTCTACTGTGCAGGATAGAGAACCTACACAGTGTTTTTTTTTTTTTTCCATTGCAAACTTAGGCACAAGCAGCAGTATAAATATAGTGCCACAGTGCCAAACTCTATGACTGCAAGCTAAATTAAACATAGTGGTATTCAAACAAGGAACACTGGACAAGAGGAAACTGAACACCGGCTTTGGGAGATTTCTCTAATTGATAAGATTACTTTAACAACTGTGGTTTTGAACACTTCTATTAATTGCTATGATTTTGAACAATTAGCTAGTCTCCTGGCTAGAAGTGATCCTTCTTAAATGAAAGATAAATCACTAGCTTAAAGTAAATAAATAAAACTGGCCATTGTTCTTAAAAAAACATATTAAGCTTTGCTCATAATTACCTAAACTATTAAACTTGAACATTATTTTAAGTATTAAATAGCAATTATTAGCCAATACTAGTTGTTGGTTTTATTTTTATCATAATGTTTAAATTTGAATTAATGGTGAAAAAGTGAAATGTGGTGGATTGTGGGCAAAATGGCGGAAGAGTAGGGGTCCTCATTTCATCTGGTCCCCCCAATTTATCTAGATAACAATCAAACCATCCTGAACACCTAGGAATTCAACCTGAGATGTAAGGAAAGAATGGCTGGAACTCTACAAATAGAAAAGTGACCACTTCTTGTACGATAAGAGTGCAGAGAAGAGAAATGGAGGGGATATATTGGGAGATAAATGGTGGGGAGAGTGAGACTTTATAAACTGGCTATGGGAAAATGATATAGCCCTGGAGCTCAAAATCAGAACATTCAGAAATCTGTTCTTATGAGAGTCTTCCCTGCCTGAAAGGTGCTCAGTGATGAAGTAGGGCACAATCACAAGTGGGATAGTGGGGTCTCAATATTCTCGGAGCCACAGAAAGAACAGGGGTGCCTGAGCTGCCAAAGTCCTAAACATTGGAGCCAGGAAACGGGTTAGGTCAGTGAGCCCTGGAGGAGGCTCAGCTTGTTTTGCCATAAACCACAAACCACAGCTGGATCAACTAACTGCTCTCTGTGTTGGGTCCCTACAACGTCTGGAACGCAGCAACTCTCTGCTTTCATCTGGGAGAGGCGGAGCAGGTGTGTACTCCACCGGGTGAATGCTCTCTGTGCCAGGGCCCTGCAATGGACAGAAGTGGGGCAAGCGTCTGCTTCCAGCAGGAAGAGCAGAGCGGGCAAAGGCTCTCCCTGCTGGAACACTACAAATTACACAAATCAGTGCCCCTCCCTCCCTCAGAGTAAGGATCTAAGTGGGCTCCACAGGAGTTTGTAGAGTTTGGCACATACTATAATCTCTCAGCTCCAAGGATCAGGATGAAACCATTTTTTTTCACCCTCAAATAAGGCACAGAAAGCCTTCAGGGAACAAAAGCTTACACTGAGCCCACCGCCTTGGAAAGGGGCAGTGAAACTCCGCCCAGACACAGACACCTGGGAATCAGTGCAGCAGGCCCCTCCCCAAGAACAGCTGGAAGAACAGGGGAACAGCAAGTTTACTGTCCAAACAGGACTGGAAAGCTCTAGGACCATGGGAAAAGTATACAGAACTTGAGGTTTTCTTTTATGATTCATTTATCTTTAAGTTTAAAATTTTCCTATTTATATTTTTCTTTTTTTCCCCACCTCAACTAGTTTCTTATTTTATCAACTCCTTTTTAAGTCTTTTCTTTTTTAACTTTCATATTTTATAATTACATGTTACAGATGTATTATTCATTTTTGGCTTCCTTTCACTGTATTCAATTTTGGTTTTGTATATATATATATTTTTTTTTTTGCTTTCTTTATAATTTTGGAATTTAGTATCTTCTAACACAGACTGAAATATACTCAGGAACAAGTAGATACCCTTGTTTTGTCCACTCTGTGAGATTATATTTTGTCTCCACCCCCCCCTCCTTTTGCCCCTCTTTTTTTGTTTCTCTTTTTTTGTTTTTTTTCTTTGTCTTTTTTCTTTTATTTTCTAGTCCCTGACCTCTTCACAATTGTCTAGTGTATATTTTGCTTGGGTCATGGTTGATATTTTTTATTCTTCTCACTCAAACAGCCATTCTACACTGAATAAAATGACTAGAAGGACAATTTCACCACAAAAGAAAGAACCAGAGCTAATACTCTCTGCCACATATCCAATAGATATGGATTTAAGTAAAATGTCAGAGATGTAGTTCAGGATTACAATTATACAGTTACTAGTTGGGCTTGAAAAAAGCTTAAAGGATTACAGAATCTTAGTGCAGAAATGAGAACTAATTAGGCTGAATTGAAAATACTCTAACTGAAATGCAGTCTAAACTGGACGCTCTAACAGCTAGGATAAATGAGGCAAAAAAATGAACAAGTGACACTAAAGACAAGCTGATAGTTAAGAAAGGAAGCTGAGAAAAAAGAGAGAAAAACAACTAAGAGCCCACAAGGAAAGGCTCCAAGAAATAAGTGATAGTTTGAAAAAAAAATCTGTATTATTGGAATTACTGAGGGCACAAAGAGAGAGGAAAAGAAGGTATATTTGATCAAATCATAGCTGAGAACTTCCCTAATCTGAGGAAGAAAAGAGGCATTCAAATCCAAGAGATAACAAGGAGCCCTTCCAATATCAACAAAAGCAGATCAACATCCTGACATATAATAGTGAAGCTTGTAAATACCAGAGATAAAGAGAAAATCAGAAAGCAGTTCAAGACAAGAGATTCCTAGCATACAGGAGGAGAAATATTAGATTAACAGCAGACCTATCTACAGGGACCTGGCAGACAAGAAAGGGCTAGCATGATGTATTCAGGGTACTAAATGAGAGAAAAATGCAGCCAAGAATACTTTATCCAGCAAGGTTGTCATTCAGAATAAAAGGAGAGATAAAGAGCTTCCAAGATAGAAACTGAAAGAATATGTGATCACCAAACCAGCCCTGTAAGAAATATTAAGGGGGGGATCATGTAAGTGAGGAGGGTCTCCACAGAAACAGAGAAAATCTGCAGAAACAGGGACTATACAAGAAATACAATGGCACTAAATTCGTATCTTTCAGAGTTACTCTGAATGTGAATGGGCTAAATGCTCCAGTCAAAAGACACAGGGATCAGACTGGATAAAAAAGCAAGACTCATCCATTTGCTGTTTACCAGAGACTCATTTTAGACCTAAAGTTACCTTCAGACTGAAAATGAGGGTACAGAGAACCATCTACCATGCAGATGGACCTCAAAAGAAAGCTGGGGTAGCAATCCTCATATTAGATAAATTAAAGTTGAAACCAAAGACTGTAATAAAGATGAAGAGGGGCACTATATTATACTTAAAGGGTCTATCCAACAAGAAGATCTAACAATTATGAATATTTATGCCCCTAATGGGGGAGCAGCCAAATGTATCAACCAATTAATAACCAAAGTAAAGAAACACATGGATAATAATAATAATAATAATAATAATATATTAATAGTTGGAGACTTCAACACTCCACTCTCAGCAAGGGACAGATCATCTAAAGAGAAAATCAACAAAGAAACAAGGGCTTTGAATGACACACTGGACTAGATGGACTTCACTGATATATACTGGACATTCCATCCTAATGCAACCGAATACATACTCTTCTCAACTGCATATTGAACTTTCTCCAGAATAGAACACATACTGGGATGCCTGGGTGGCTTAGTGGTTAAGCATCTGTCTTAGGCTCTTGGCCCGATCCTGGGGTTCTGGGATTGAGTCTGCATTGGGCTCCCTGTGAGGAGCCTGCTTCTCTCTCTGCCTATGTCTCTGCCTCTCTCTCTGTATCTCATGGATAAATAAATAAAATCTTTAAAAAAAATAGACCACAAACTGGGTCACAAATCGGGTCTCAATTGATACCAAAAGATTGGGATCATTTCCTCCATATTTTCAGACCACAATGCTTTGAAACTTGAATTCAATCACAAGAACAAATTTGGAAAGAAGGCAAATACATAGAGGTTAAAGAGCAACTTACTGACGAATGAATGGGTCAACCCAGAAATTAGAGAATTAAAAATATTCATGCAAAAAAAAATTCATGCAAACTAATGAAAATGAAAGTACAACTGTTCAAAACCTTTGGGATACAGCAAAGGCAGTCCTAAGAGGGAAGTACATTACAATACAAGACTCTCTCAAAAAATTAGAAAAATCTCAAATACACAAGCTAACCTTACACCTAAAAGAGCTGGAGAAAGAAGAGCAAATAAAGCCTACACCAAACAGGAGATAAAAAATAATAAAGATTAGAGTAGAATTCAATGAAATGGAAACCAGAAGAACAGTAGACAGGAACAACCAAACCAGGAGCTGTTTCTTTGAAAGAATTAATAAGATAGGTAAAACGCTAGACATATTCATTAAAAAGAAAAAAGACTCAAATTAGTAAAATCTTGAATGAAAGAGGAGAGATCACAACCAACACCAAAAAAATACAAACTATTTTAAGAATGTATTATGAGTAACTATATGCCAACAAATTAGGCAATCTGAAAGAAATGGATGTGTTCCTGGAAACTTATAAACTTCCAAAATTGAAACAGGAAGAAAAAGAAAACCTGAACAGACCAATAACCAGCAAGGAAACTGAAGCAGTCATTAAAAACCTCCAAGAAACAAGTGTCCAGGGCCAGATGGCTTCGCAGGGGAAATCTACCAAACACTGAAAGAAGAAATAATATCTAACCTACTGAAGCTGTTTCAAAAGATACAAATGGAAGTTTCCTTCCAATACTGTATGTTGGCAAAATTAATTTAAATTAAAAAATAATTTAAAAAAGAAATGGAAGGAAAACTTCCAAACTCTTTCTATAAGGCATTACCTTGATCCCAAAACCAGACAAAGACCTCATCAAAAAGGAGAATTACAGACCATTATCTCTGATGAACATGGATCCAAAAATTCTCACCAAAATACTAGTCAGTAGGATCCAAAAGTGCATTAAGAGGATTATTCACCATGACCAACTGGGATTTATTCCTGGGATGCAAGCATGATTCAACACACACAAATCAATGTGACAGATCATATTAATAAAAGACAAGAACCATATGATCCTCTCAATTGATGCAGAAAAAGCATTTGACAAAATATAGCATCCTTTCTTGATTAAAACTCTTCAAAGTGTAAGGATAGAAGGAACATACCTCCATATCATAAAAGCTATCTACAAAAAGCCTACAGCAAATATCATTCTCAATAGGAAAAAACTGAAAGCTTTTCCCATAAGGTCAGGAAATGACAAGGATGCCCTCTCATCACTTTTGTTCAACATAGTACTAGAAGTCCTAACCTCAGCAATCACACAACAATAAGAAATAAGAGGCATTCAAATTGGCAAGAAGGAGTCAAACTCTCCCTCTTCACAGATGACATGATATTTTATGTGGAGAACACAAAACACTCAATCACAAAATTGCTAGAACTCATATAGCAATTTGGCAGGATACAAAATCAATGGACAGAAATCAACTACATTTCTATATGTTAAAATGAGACTGAAGAAAGAGAAATTAAGGAATCAATCCCATTTATAACTGCACCAAAAGCATAAGAGACCTCGGAATAAACCTAAACAAAGAGGTAAAGGATCTGTATTCTAAAAACTACAAAACACTTATGAAAGAAATTGAGGAAGACACAAAAAGATGGAAAAACATTCCATGCTCATGCATTGGAAGAATAAATATTGTGAAAATGGCTATGCCACCCAGAACAATCTACACATTCAATGCAATCCCCATCAAAATACCATGGACACTTTTCACAGAGTTGGAATAAATAACTCTAAGATTTGTATGAAACCAAATAGCCAGATGAATGTTGTAAAAGAAAAATCAAAGCTTGGGAGCATCACAATGCCTGACTTCAAGTTGTATTACAAAGCTGTGATCATCAAGACAACATGGTACTGGCACAAAAACAGATACACAGATCAATGGAACAGAATGGAGAACCCAGAAATGAACCCTCAACCCTATGGTCAACTCATCTTGGACAAAGTAGGAAAGAATATCCAACAGAAAAAGGACAGTCTCCTCAATAAATGGTATTGGGAAAATTGGACAGCCACGTGCCCAAGAATGAAACTAGACCATTCTCTGACACCATACACAAAGATAAACTCAAAGCGGATGAAAGATCTAAATGTGAGAGGAATCCATCAAAATCACAGAACAGAACACAGGCAGCACTTTTTTTTTACCTCGGCCACAGCAACTTCCTGTAAGACACATCTCTAAAGATAAGGGAAACAAAAGCAAAAACGAACAATTGGGACTTAATCAAGATAAAAAACCTCTGCACAGCAAAGGAAATAGTTAACAAAACTAAAAGACAACCTACAGAATGGGAGAAGATATCTGTAAATGACATATCAGATAAAGGGCTAGTAGCCAAGATCTATAAAGAACTTATCAAACTCAACACCCAAAAACCAAACTAATCCAGTCAATAAGTGGGCAAAAGACATGAACAGACATTTCTGCAAAGACCTACACATGGCCAACAGGCACATGAAAAAATGTTCCTCATTAACCTGTCATCAGGGAAATACAAATCAAAACCACAATGAGATACCATCTCACACCAGTGAGAATGGCTAAAATTAACAAGACAGGAAACAACAAATGTTGGCAAGGTTGTAGAGAAAGGGGAACCCTCATATACTGTTGATGGGAATGCAAACTGGTACAACCACTCTGGAAAACAGTATGGAGGTTCCTCAAAAAGTTAAAAATAGAGCTACCCTAAAACCCAGCAATTGCACTACTGGGTATTTATCCCAAAGATACAAATGTAATCAAACAAAGGGGCACTTGCACCCCAACGTTCATAGCAGCAATGTCCACAATAGCCAAACTATGGAGGAGCCTTGATGTCCTTCAACAGATGAATGGATAAACAAGATGTGAGATATATATCCATCTCCATACACACACACACATATAAACAATGGAGTATTAGGAAGACATCAGGAAGGATGAATACCTACTACATACATCAGCATGGATGGAACTGGAGGGTATTATGCTGAGTGAAATAAATCATTCCAGAGAAAGACAATTATCATATGGTTTTACTCAATATGTGGAATATAAGAAATAGTGCAATGGGCCATAAGGGAAGGAGGGGGTACGAAATGGGAAAATAATTAGAGAGGAAAACAAACTATGGGTGACTGTTAACTCTAGTAAACAAACTGAGGATTGCTGAAGAGGAAGTGGGTGGGGGAGGGATAACTGGGTGATGAGCATTAAGGAGGCCACATGATGTGATGAGCACTGGGTGTTATACTATATGTTGGCAAACTGAATTTAAATAAAGAAAAAATAAATTTGAACCAATGAGTGGAACAGAAACAAAAGAAGAAAGTAAAATTTTCAGAGAATCCTTAAACTTCATTCACTAATCAAATCTTTTTAATTTGCTTGCTTTGTTACTTTCCTATTTTTTTATCAGAGCAATTTAATAGGTGGCAGCATGACAGAGGAAATAACAGAGTAAACTGGGAATCAGTGTATCAGGGTTCTAATCTAATTTTAGTTACTAACTAAATTTATTCCGTGATTTTGAATTTTAAATAACTTAATTCTTTGTAAATAAAACACTTAGTTGACTAGGTTATTTGTAAGTTTTACTGTTGTTTAAGGGTTCTAAGCTAATTAAATAGAAATTTACTTCCTCTTCACATCAACTCTAATCATTAATTGCTTACGTAGGATTGTTATTTCCAAAATATAGCTGACTAGATAGTCAAACAGTGGTGGTTTGTCTAATGGGAACTCAGAGAGGTATAGGTAAAAGGGTGAGGATGATTTGTCCCAAAGGGAATTTGGCAAACCTCAAAAACTTGATTGTCAATTTTCATTCTACATGAATGTCTTCTAGATTTGGGGTAGTAAAGTTGTAGAAGAGAAAACACTCTAGTTGTTTTTGCTTTCAATATACTATATCCTCAAATAAGATAAACCAGAAATACCCTATTTCATCCACCATCACTACCAGGAACTGCAAGAAAATAGACCTTGATGCTGAAGAAAGAATTAAAAAAATAATAATAATAACCCCAGAGAAGATGTAACTACAAGTCATCCTTGCGCAATTTAGCAGACTAAATTCAAGCAGTTCATGCAATCAAAAAGATTCATTCTGGACAATGCTATAAATCAATCTGACCTAATGGACCTTTATAAAAAAACTCCATCAAACATCAGAATACAAATTCTTTTCAAAGGAATGTGGAGCAGTCACCAGGACAGATCATGAAAAGTTTTCCTTTTTTGTGGGGGAGGGAGCAGAGTCAAGGAGAGAGAGAATCCCAAGCAGGCTCTATGCCCAGTGTGTGAGCCTGACATGGGCTCAATCTCACAACCCCAACGTCACAATCTGAGCTGAAATTAAGAGTCAGACACCCTAGCAACTGAGCCACCTAGGTGCCCCAATCATGAAAAAATTTTTAAAGTCTCAATATACTAAACTTATGAGATTTGATACCATATAAGTGGTCTTCTCTAACCACAAAAAAATTAAGCTAAAATTAAATAATAGCAAGATAGATGAAAAATCTCCTAAAAATTAGAAATTAAATAACATTCTTTTAAATTACCCACCAATTAAAGAATAAATCAAAGAAAAAGTTAAAAATATCTTGAACTAAATGAAAATAAAAACACAACACATGTTAAATTTGTGGGATGTAGCTAAAGCAATGCTTAAGGAAATTTCATATTAGGAAATGCTTATATCAGCAAAGAAGAAAGGTCTCAAATCAAAGATATCAGCTTCATTTTAGGAAACCAGAAGAAGGACATATTTTTTTTTTAATTTTTTATTGGTGTTCAATTTACTAACATACAGAATAACCCCCAGTGCCCGTCACCCATTCACTCCCACCCCCCGCCCTCCTCCCCTTCTACCACCCCTAGTTCGTTTCCCAGAGTTAGCAGTCTTTACGTTCTGTCTCCCTTTCTGATATTTCCCACACATTTCTTCTCCCTTCCCTTCTATTCCCTTTCACTATTATTTATATTCCCCAAATGAATGAGAACATATAATGTTTGTCCTTCTCCGACTGACTTACTTCACTCAGCATAATACCCTCCAGTTCCATCCACGTTGAAGCAAATGGTGGGTATTTGTCATTTCTAATAGCTGAGTAATATTCCATTGTATACATAAACCACATCTTCTTTATCCACTCATCTTTCGAAGGACACCGAGGCTCCTTCCACAGTTTGGCTATCGTGGCCATTGCTGCTATAAACATCGGGGTGCAGGTGTCCCGGCGTTTCACTGCATCTGTATCTTTGGGGTAAATCCCCAATAGTGCAATTGCTGGGTCATAGGGCAGGTCTATTTTTAACTCTTTGAGGAACCTCCACACAGTTTTCCAGAGTGGCTGCACCAGTTCACATTAGAAGAAGGACATATTAAACCTAAAATGGTCTGAAGAAAGAAAATAATACAAATGAGAGCAAAAAAAAGGCAAAAATAAAGAAAATCTATTAGACCAAAATCTACTTCTTTGAGAAGATGAATAAAATTACTGAACCATTAGTCAATCTGATCAGATAAAAAAGAGAAGACACATATTACCAAAATCAGAGAGGAGAAAAACACTACAAATTCATCAAACATTAAATGACTAATAAGGAATATTATGATCAACTTTTGACAATAACTTTTGACAATAACTTAGATGGAATATAACAATTTCCTCAAATGACACAAACTACCAAAGCTCACACGGGAAGAAACAGATAAACTGAATAGAGCTATATGTATTAAAGAAATTGAATTTGTTATTTAAATATTTTCCCACAGGCAAACTACAAGCACAGATGGCTTCACAGAGAAGTTCTACAAAATATGTAAATAAGAATACCAATTCTTTTTTTGAGAGAGAGAGAAAGAGAGAGCAAGCAACAGGGAGGGGCAGAGAGAGAGAGAGAGAGAGACTCTTAAGCAGACATCAAGCCCAGCATGGAGCCTGATGTGGGGCTTGATTTCACAACACTGAGATCATAACCTGAGCTGAAATCAAGAGTAAGACACCTAACCAACTAAGCCACCCAGGTGTCCCAGAAATAATACCAAATCTATACGAAGCCTTCCTGAAAATAGAAGAGGAGATAATATATCCTAATTCATTTTAGAATGCCAACATTGCCCTGATACCAAAACCAGACAAGACATTATAATAAAAAAAAGCTACAGGCCATTTTCCTTTGTGAACACAGGTCAAATCAAACAATATACAAGGAAGATGATATGTCATGACCTAGTGAGGTTCATCCCAGGAATAAAATGTCAATGTAACATTCAAAATCAACTAATGTAATTCACCATATGGAAAGATTAAAATGAAACCATATGGTCATCTCAGTGAATAAAGAAAAACCGTAATTCAAAATAATTCAACATTCCTTCATGACAAGAGGAGAAGAGAATGTCCTCAAACTAATAATGAGTACTGGCAAACAAAACAGCCATATCTAACATAATACTATTGGTTCACAAACTGGCCCCTGGTAACACAGGACAAGGAGAGATGGAAGAGAGAGGAAGACCATTCCAGACTGGTAGGTAACAGTTTTAAGAAACAAGGGAACTTATGTACAAGGCTTGTCTTATATTCAATTGAGAAGTTCTCAACAACACATTGTTCTCTCAAGGCTGCATCCTTGAAAATGGCTCCCATAAGTGCAAATGATGGGGGTGAGGAGGAATGTACATTCCAAGGACAGAAGGGTTGATGAGCTTGATTTCACAGGTCCACTCACAGGACAACCAGAAATCATGTCCTCCTCATGACTTCCTCCAACACTACAGCCCTCCTGACCTATTTTTATAACCTTCCACAGAGCTCTCTTCCACACTGTGTCCAAAGTAGTCAGCAAGGGGTTTCATTAGCATGGAGGTAGGAAGCATGGTGGCAATAATACAGACACATGCAAGAGGAAATACAGATTAAGATAATGATTCCCAATAATAAGTAACAATTTTTTCTACCAAGAGCCTTATGATCCAAACCACTGATTTAATAAGTCCCTCAGTTTGGGAATTCACTGGTGTCATGTGATTTAAAGAAGATGACACATTAGCAGACTCATTTATCAGGTATGAACATACAATTTTCTGTTTGAATAAGGTGACAAGTGCCTTCTTATGAGGCAGTAATAATGTCCAAGACCATTCTGTTTTGGATTACTGCTTTTCTCCTTAAAGACATCTCAGTGTTCAGTAAAGATAGGCTATGTCAGCTATCATTTAAGGCTTGCTGGGTGAATTTAGTAAAGAATTCTATGTAGCTTACAACATCCTCCCGGCCGCTGGAGGTAAGAAAGCAACCAAATTACCATACTACTAGAAAATAAAAAAACCCACCTAGCTTTGAAGACAGGGAGATTGGCAGCTTTAGAAATTTAACCTGGTTAATACATGCTGGCCAAGGGAGGCAGCACTATTAAGCATGAGGATATGCCAGATCAGGACTTCAATCTTCTTCCCTTGCTCAATGCTGCATGTTCCATTCTAGGTATAGTATATTTCAACAAGTACAGCTTGTAGTAGGACAGTGGGATCCCAATGAAGATTGAGTAATTCCCCCTTACCCAGAGGTATAAAGTAAAGTAACTCAGCCATCCCAGGAGGACATCCCATTCCAAATTCTAGTAGATATCACCTTTACTAGACATGACAGAGTTTGGCATTCTCAGCAACATAGCTCACTGACCAACAGTGAGAGTCAGACCAATGGCTGTCTCCAGCACTTTCCAAACCTTTGTGGTGTTGGGTGTCTTGGCAAGGGTCCCCAATTTTGCATACAAGGCCAGAGGCCTACTGGCTTGTCATTCAAATACATTAATGCCTAGGATGTGAGGGGATGGAGAAACATTTATCAAGCAAATGGATGTCAAAAGAAAGCCAGAATATCAGACAAACTAGACCTTAAAACCAAAACTACAACAAGAGACAAAAAGAGGCACTATATAACCATAAAGGGAACAATCCAACAAGATATAAAAATTGTAAATATTTATGCAACCAACATGGGAGCACCCAAATATATAATAAAAAATTAATAAGAGATACAGGGAGAAGCTAAAATAGTGGAGTAGTAGGAGGACCCTAGGCTTGTCTACTCCCTCAAACACAGCTAGATAAATATATTAAAGCCAGGGACCAAACACTGCCCATAGCAGACAGGAGAGCATCTGCAGACAAATGACCTGAAGGATAGAGCAGCCAAAACACAACAGCAGAGTACACAGAGAACAAACCAGAAACACTCCCTGAAGTGCCAGATCCTGGGCACTACATGACCACTTTTCATAAGGCTATTATTTTCAAAAGCAGGAGACCCAACTGATTTTTCTAACACAGAGAAGAAGGCAGAGTCTTAGACAAAATGCCAAGACAGAGGAATTTATCCCAAATGAAAGAACAAGATAATGCCATAGAGATCTAAGTGCAATAGATGTAAGCAAAATGCTTGTTGAAGAATTTAAAACAATGATCAAAGGATTCTCACAGGGCTTAAGAACAGAAAACATTGATAAGAATTTTACCATAGAGATAAGAGAGTTAAAAAAATTAATCATAGGTGAAGAGTGCAATAAACAAGATTGGAAACAGGCTAGATGCAATGAACAGCAGGCTGGAAGAAGCAGAGGCACAAATTACTGACCTAAAAACAAAGTAATGAAAAGTAATAGAAAATAATAAGGAAAGTAGTAAGGCTGAAAAAAAGAAAAGATGTAACATAGTAACTAACATTCATATCATAGGAGTCCCTAAAGAAGAATAGAAAGGGGGCAGATAAATTATTTGAAGAAATAATACCTGAAAACATCTCTAAACTGGGGAAGGAAATAGATATGCAGATTCAGGAGGCACAGGAAGACTCTCATCAAAATCAACAAAAGCAGGCCAACACCAAGACATATTATAATTAAATCTGAAAAATATAGTGATGAAGTAAATATCTTAAAAGCAGCAAGACTAATAAAAAAAACCACAAGACAAAAGAAGTCCTTAATTTATAAGGGAAAACCCATAAAACTAGCAGGAGATTTTTTAACATAAATTTGGCAAGCCAGAATGTGCAGAATAGGAAAAATCCTAAGTCAAGTAAATTCTATGCAGTAAGGCTATCATTCAGAATAGAAGTAGAGATAAAGAATTTCCCAAACAAAAACTAAAGGAGTTTGTGACCACTAAACCAGTACTACAAGAAATATCAAACATGGTAAATACCAAGAAAATCAATCTAAGGACTGACAAAACAAACTGCACAACTAGTGGGAGAGAAGATGCCACATCATTGAAGGCAATCTACGGTTTACTAAATCCTGCTTTAGTAGTAAATTGGTTACTATTTTCACTAAACCTAAATTATAATATACATTTCATTCTATGATTTTGATGTTGTCACTGAGTTCCCTAAGTCCATTCTCATGTTGCATAGTTCTTTCTTTAATTGAAGGTTTTTTCAAGGACTAGTGGAGCTATACCTCAACAAGGCCTATATTAAAAATCCATAGCTAATATCATCCTCAACGGGAAAAACTGAGAGATTTCCCCTAAGGTCAGGAACAAGACAGGTATGTCCACTCCATTATTATTTAACATAGTACTGGAAGTCCTAGCCACAGCAATCAGACAACAAAAATAAACAAAAGCATCTAAATCGGCAAAAGAGATGTTTGATTTTTCCATAGACTCATTTAGACCTTTGCTTATTATTCATTCATTCTCTTTAAAGATCTTCTTTTGCTTCCTTTCCTACTGTTAGCAAAAAATAAAAGGAAAAATATGGATTTCCAGTATTTCCATGCAACTTTGCCCAGTGACTATCACTTTAATTAGATGTCTCCATTTTGTTTTAATTGGAAATCAGTTCTGGGAGTATCTCCTTCATAATGTTTACCTAATCTATCTTTTGGATCAAGTAGAATTTAAACACAATCTTTCTCAGAAATTGCTTGAACAAAGGATTGGGGTTTTTTAAATATTATATGAAGTTGAACTTACAAACAGCTCACTATATTTAATTACATGTACTTTTAATTTTACACTTAATTACTGTATTTAATTATATTTTATTTTTTATTCCTTCTTGAAAAAGAAGGAATGTTTAAAAATAAAAATAGTTTTCAAGCAAGTTTTTTAGAAGACTATACCACATTTTATTTTATTTTTTTAAAGATTTGTTTATTTATTTATTCATGATAGACAGAGAGAGAGAGAGAGAGGCGGAGACACAGGCAGAGGGAGAAGCAAGCTCCATGCCAGGAGCCTGATGCGGGACTTGATCCCGGGACTCCAGGATCGTGCCCTGGGCCAAAGGCAGGCCCTAAACCGCTGAGCCACCCAGGGATCCCCCAGAAGCCTATACCACATTTTAAAAATCATCTTCATCAGAGACATCAATTGACCTTCCTCTTGTGCTCAGAAAGTGAGATTCTACCCTTTATAAAACTTCACAGGATCCAACAATATACCAGAAAAGTCATTTCCTCCTCAACTATTGTTTTATTTATTACATATCTGCACTAAAATGATATGGTAATGAATACAAATGCTGTTAATCCACTACACAAGTCAATCTGAGAAATTATTTTGGGAGGTAGGGGGGCCTAATCACAGACAGATGCCAAGAATCACCTTCTCCATTCTTGCTGTAAAAGGTCCACTAAACAATCCTCTCTCTACTACAGAATGACATGTATCCCTTCTTGCCCTTTCAGTCCAAGACCTTCTTATCCCATGTCTCTGTCTCCAATATAAAATGCCATCTTTAAAGTGGACTTAAAACTTCAGAAGCAGGTATAGCAATTACAAAAATAACTGTAATTTCTCTCAATGAGGAAGAGTCTTAGTGGAATGATTTACCTTAGGTTTTGCTAAATCGAAACAAGAAAGAAAGAATCAAAATGCAATCTTGAAATCAAAAAAAGAATTAAGAAAAAACTAAATCCATAAGTACATAGCTAATACAAAAGGTATAGCCATGACAAAGAAAAGATTGACAAGCTAACTTAAGTGAGAGAAAGGGAAAATACCAAATGAGATATTATACTGAAAAGTACAAATTATTTATCTAACCTTCTAGTAATAGACATGCTTAGAGAAAGCAGTATTAAGATTTCAATCTTACCATTATCCATTGTTGGTCCATTGGCTTAATTACATTAAGCAAAATGAGTGCCCTACAAATTTCCAGAATACTATACTTGCTTCTAATAATTGTCCTAAAACATTGATAGTTATGAAGTATACGGAATTACTTTGAAAACAAAAAGGACAGACACATTTAGGATATTAGGATTGATAATACAGATAAAGCAGACTGTACTGGGAAATCAAAAACTAAAGAAGATGCAAATAATGCTTTCTTTTTCTCTTGCCTGTATAGACCTAGGTCATAGAGTCCCTGCCAAGACTAGACAAAACTGAAACGTTGCTCTCTACCACTTTTCCAGGCCAATTTTCCAGTGTCAATGCCAAATTTGCTTCCTTGTTATTTCAGATTATTTCTGTAAACCTGAAAAGACCTCCTCAAAACTCTAAAAGGAAGTCAACTCTCAACTTTAGTAAAAACAGAAGATACATTTCAAACCACAAAAATAAATCCCAAGATAACATTGATATAGTAAAAGCTATCTTAATCCGCTGATTTAAATAATTGATATTCTCTGTATTCTAATTATGTCTAAGAAGGATAAAAAAACATAAAATAATCTGAAAAATCCATGGGGTTGGCATCAAGGTAGAAAAAAGATTGGTAAAAGCCTTCTACTATGAATACTACGTTAATGGACTTTGCTATTAACCAACATCTGATACTGATTGAATCAGGTGAGAATTTTTTTTTTCTTTCTGACAATGAAACATTTTGGTGTAGAGGTAGTAAAGTGAGGAGCAGAAAATCAGCTATCATTCTGTACTCCAGAGGAGCAGAACTCAATGGGCAGTAAGCTGTTGGGGCTATCAGTTGAGTTTCATGTCACAACACCCAGTACTAATTTAAAATATGGCATAATGCTGATTTAGTCTAGATGTTGGTAATTTCCATACATTATTTCCAAAAACTGTATCACTGATATGGTATAATTGCTATGGTATGATTATGAGTTCCTAAAATGCCAGGCAAGTGGCTCCCACACTGCAAGAATGTTCAAAGAATAAATTATACTCATTATTTATTTAAAAATTTTAAAAGAGCTAAACAGCACTGGATTCTCATGCTTTTCCAATATTTAAAGAAAACTAAATGTTCAGGTGAGAATCAAGACTGGAAATAAATATTTCTGGAAATCTTATCAATTTCTTATCAGGTCATTACAAGTCATCAACTAAGTGAGTAAGAACTTAAGGTAGTTTGAGAATTGTTCTAATGAAGACATGGGCTCAGAAAAACTTGCTTCATATCAATAAAAATTCTACCCCACAGTTAATTTTGACCACAGCAAGCATTATGGTAAATACGTATCACTGGTTACTAGCAAAAAGGAGGGAAAGAAACTGATATTATAATCTATATCCATTAACTCAATGCCATGTCAAAAACTACTACTTCCCAATGATGCCAATCGAGCTGAAGGCTTACAATTGTAAAGCACCATGTGAGACTCTTTAAATTATCTAATGTTATTCTCACAGCAATTTTGTTAGATGACACTCCTACTTTGTAGATAGGAAAATGAGGCTTAGAGAAATTAGATACCTTGCCAAATACTATATTGCTATTAAATGGAAAAGCAAAGAATCAAACCCAAACAAATTACTTCTGAACCTACCCTACCCTTATCCTGGAATCAGAAGTGAAAAAACAAACTGACTAGCTAGAAGTACAGTCACAGCTTCAAAATTGTATTCCAGTTTGATGATTTTATATAGAAGTATTTAATTCTGAAATCTTTATAAAAATGGTTCTTAGGCGTCTTTCTAAAAATGTCTTATAAGACAACTGGTCTAATCATTCAAGAGATCATATCATGGGAGACAGAGGAAAATGTTTTAGAATTAAAGAAACCAGTAAAACAAGTGAATGTAATGCATGGTCCTTATCTGAGTCCTGGTTAAAACAAAACAACTAAAATTACTTTTGGCAAAATTCAGGAAATTTGCATATGGACTGAGTTTTAGGTTATATGTGCGAATTACCAATGTCGTTGGATGTTACTGTTGTTGTGTTATAAAAGGGTTTTTTTGAAGTTAACTATTTAAAGAAATATTATTAATGAAAAATTCAGAGATTAGTTCTCATAATTAGCTATCATGATTTCTCAAATATTACAGTAAATCGATCAATTAAGCATTTATAGCAAAAGGTTAACAACTGAGAAATCTAGGGAACAAGTGTATTGTTGTGCATTATATTACTGTCTGCACTTTCCTACATATTTGAAGTTTTCTCAAAATAAAAAGCCAAAATATTAATAACTACTCATATAAAAGAAGTCAATGTTTATCTTTCAGGTGTGAAACAATTGTTCTTTACCAGTATTTAGCATCATGTTATTTTTTTAATCCTCTGACCTTAGCTAAATCATCTTTCTTGACAGAGGAAAAATGGTGCTTCATCACATGAAACTGTCAGAGGGAGATCACACTGCTTACTTTGAGAAGCCAACAGGAAACTGTGGAAGATCTATTCCTTCTTGAAAGACCTGGGCCATGGCTGTCCAAGTCTTCTTAGGTGTCATCATTCACTATAATATTTCTCATCAATCAGGTAAACTATTCACTGAGAAGCTCTTATTGTTACCATATTTATCAGGAAGAAACTGATGTACAAAGGACTGCTGTCAACCTGGGCAAATTACAACTATCCTCTCTTTGTTTTTGAAATCAAATTCCCTGACAGAAGTGACCTTATCCTAAATCCAATAAATTTCCTATTTCCAAAAAACTCAACTGAAGAGCTATAAAACCTGAAAATTGTCTTGTCCTTTCTCCTCCTTTGCTTCCAGTTACCGTCCTAAAAGGATCAGCTGAAGGCCATCAATTGCATCGAACATCCTAAGAAGAAAGAATCACACCTGGCCAGGTATATGGATATTTTAGATATGTTGGGGACTAATAATATATCTAATGTAAACTAAGCAGCTTTCAAGTTACATACATATATTGAGTAATAGCAGTAGTTGTTATAATAGTTATTCTCCTCTCTTCTTGTGAACTGCTAAACTGTGTAATAACAGATTCAACTCATATGTTAAAAGAAGAAAATATCATCAATGGGGAATATTTTTTAATCTCAAAAATAAAGAGAAGACACTCCGACAAGATACTAGGAATCTAATAATATAATAATGACAATTCCTTTCTCCAATTGGGCCAGATGGTTTTCTTCTGGGTATACTAGTACTATAATAATTACCACCACTAAGCCTTTATCATGGATCAGACATTGTGCCCAGTATAATCTGCAATATGTATCATTCCAGTTAATCTTCAGTACAACCTTAAAATGAAAGTTTGCAATTCACTCAAAGTCACACAGTAAGTGGCAGAGCTGTGATTTAGACCAATTATGACTGACTCTAACACCCGTGTGATAAACAGCAGGGTTCTCTTGTGAGACGTAGTTGATCTGTCTGACAGCACACCACATTAACGTGTGCACACGAATTTACTTGCCCTAACAGTATTGTCTACATAATGATTTTACCTCTCAAACTGACATGTACATATTGTATACATGATCAAAATGAGAAAAATAGAAGGCCATATCCTTCCCTTATGCTCTCTTGCTACAACCTAAAGCCAAAAGTAAAATTATTTTGGAAATATATTTTTAATTGATTAAATCTGTACTGACTACGATGATATTATAATGAATAAAACATAATTCCATCCTTTAGAGATTTAGAAAAGGGGCATCAAACAGAAAAACCTTCAGTAGAATGAAGTTTGGGAAAGAGTCCATTTGATAAGGTTCTTGATCCTAAGTAACAGCCTTATAACAGAGAGACCAGGAACACTACTTTGCTTAAAAGAACATCATAGAACACTTACAAAATCATAAACATTTACTGCTCAATAAATATCAGATTATTCGATGCTTCATCAAAAAGGGAAATTTCTAGAACTAAAATAGAAATAAGAAGGAAACTATTTTGTTCTCTTATTAAACTTCCTAAGATCCTGCCCTTCCTAGGCAATCTTTAGTATCAGTGGAAAATGCCCCTACTACAAACTAGTTAAAAGAAGAAGAAGAAAAGAATTCCTGACTCTCCTCCATTGCTTTCTCGCTTAAAGAATGCATTTTAGCTTGAAGTAATTTTGCCTCACCACTACGGAGTGGAAATATATACATAATTTTTAGAAACCATTGCTGTCTTTGAAACCATGCCTTCTAACAAAACCAAGTCATTTATCAAAACGCATTCCATCTCTCACAGCATCCTAATAGTGAGCAACCTTTCTGCTTTCCTCAAGAGTCAACAGAAAAAGATGAAGACTCTGACACTGCTGGCATGCATTTGTGCACTGACTGCTTGCTTCTCAGTAAGTATTCATCCAAATAACTGTTATTCTTATACATCAGTAACATTTAGTGCATATATACCTAATTGAGACTTCAAAAGTACATGTACATGTAATTCCTATTTCCGAGAAGCTTAACATCTTTTGTTTTCTGTAAAACATAAGAAAAAGCTAATTAAAGGAAAAGGAAATGACTCATTTCAATTATGTTAATCAATATTTCCATACCACTAACTTTATCATGGGTGTGATAAGATGGAGATACAGAAAAATCAATCATATAGGGCCTCACTGGTGTAGAACATGGATTCTATTTTCAGATTATTAGGAGGTCTCAGGATGACCAGAGTGTCCACAGAGGAAGGACCTGACTCTGGGTCCTGGGAAGAAAATAGATTTCAGGGGACAAAAACTAAGGTAGAGAAACCAGGCAAGAAGCTAAGGCAGTGCCCAGATAGAAGATGGTGGTGTCTTTTACTAAATGTCAGCAATTAAAACAAAATATGAGGGTGAATTTAAGACATACTTTGATTAAGTCTACCATACCTTATGCTGCTTAGGTGTGTAGTCAAAGAAAGAAATGAACAAAAGAGTTTTGTTTTGGATGTGTTAAATTTGAAATGGCTGTTAGACTTCTTCAAGGGGATGTCAAGAGGCAACCAGACACTGTCTGGAGTTCAAAAAGAAGTTTAAGAGTGAAGTTTAAATGTTAAAGATATTTGAAGCCACGGGACCTTATAAGATAACTTAAGAAAACATGTAACAAGTTTGGATATGGATAGAAAAATGAAGGAAGCATAAAAAGGGACAGGAAAGAACAGTTTTTAAAATCAAGAGAAGATTACAAAATGGGACTCTACCTTTTAGACATTTACCATCCAGGACACTTGGATGGCTCAGCTGGTTAAGTGTCTGCCTTTGGCTCAGGTTGTGGGTCCTAGGATCAAGCCCTTCATGGGCTCCCTGCTTTGCTTCTCCCTCTCCCTCTGTCCCTCTGCTCTTCTTCCATTTGTGTACTCTATCTAAATAAATAAATAAGGTCTTTTAAAAAAAGATATCTAGGGTCTACTGGGAAAGGAAAATTAAAATTAGTAGTGATTCAAGGGGATACATGATGTAATAAAGAACCATATTTACCCCACAGCTATATACCTATACATATTTGTTCACTTTTATTTTGACAAATTTGAAGAAAGGGTCAAGAAGTGAAATATAGATTTACTAAATGCTGCTGAATAGCCTCAGAATACTATGGTTATAAAAACAGATATAGAAGGCAGAAGAACTGCTAAGGTAGACAGAATTACTCTTGGGTACTCTCCTATTCCTCACTTACCACATAATATCCATTCCCCCACTATCACCAAAAAAAATATCTTGGGCTTTACCCTGGACCCTAGTGTTGATTTCCATGATTACAGCACAAAGTGCACACAAATGGCATTCAAAAAATGTGGGTTTATGCTCATTATCTGAACATCCAGATGAATCTTTGAGCTGTAATCTATCTATAGGGCTCCAATTTCCCTATGGGGAAATAGCAATAACAGTATATGCCTCATAAAGCTGCTAAAGAATAAGTAAGAACCACATGTGTTTAAAAATTGTAAAGGAGGGCGGCCCAGGTGGCTCAGCGGTTTAGCACGGCCTTCAGCCCAGGGTGTGATCCTGGAGATTCAGGATCGAGTCCCACGTCGGGCTCCCTGTGTGGAGCCTGCTTCTCCCTCTGCCTGTGTCTCTGCCTCTCTCTACCTCTCATGAATAAATAAATAAATAATCTTTAAAAAAAATTGTAAAGGAGAGTACAGATGTAATAATTATGATGTAAAATTGTTATAATCTCCATTTAAAAATGTAGACATATTCTCCTAAAATTTACTTTATCTCTTTGGGATTCAGTTTTTCATCTGTATAATGAGGATAATAATAGGACTTACTTTCGGGTGTTGCTAAGGAATTAAGAAAATTTACATTTGTAAACCACTTAAAGTAGAGCCTGACACTAAGTGCACAAAAAGCTATGATTTTTTCTACAAAAATAAATGACAGATGTGAACAGGCAAATGAGGATATCTTAAATATGCTCTTCCTGGCTTAACTATATTTAGTATAAGTACTTCCATCCTTCAATCTAAGCTCAAACCCTTGAGGGATTTTCAACTCCTCCCCCTCTCAAGCTTCCCTAATCCCAATTCTAATAAAAAAGTTATGTCAGGGCCATCCACAACTGCCAATCATAATGATAATTGGTCAATATATCTTAAGCAAACTACTCAAACTGGTCATGTTCTGTGCTAAGCTAACATTAAAGTTAATATGACTTTAATTTGTCTTCATCAAAACATCACAGATATTATTTTGGTCATCTAAAAATTAAAATAGTTTTCATATCCTAATTAACACAAATGTTAAGATTTTATTTAGTGATGAATTTGGCTTTTTTATTGTCAATTCCACGCATTTGTTCATTTAGTAAATATCTAGTGGGTGCCTAGTATGTGCCAGGCATATTTCTAGGTATTGAGCAGAGATTAACAAAACAAAATCCCCACTCTCATGAAGCTAATTATTCTGATTAATCATGAATAAACAGCATTAACTATTTCAAAGCATAGAAGTCATACAATCAGCCTCTGGATCTGCAATTTAATTTAATTTTAATGACTCCATAAATGGGTACACGGAGATCCAGTGAAATTAAGTGATTCGCCCAAAGTCACTCAGTATTAATGGTAGATGCAGGACAGACCCAAACCTCTCCTGATGATCTGCTGTAGTGTGTTTCAAACATTCTCTAAGATATGGGAGTTCTTCACACCATCCTTAAACACCACATAAAAAAGTGGAGACTGAGCTGGTGGAATTCAAGGCCCCCAATCTTGCTTCAATCAAAGCAATTTTGTGATTATCTGGATCACATATTGAATCTTGAGGAAAAATTTGCTTGAACATGTGACCTCCTTATTTTATATTAGAAAACTACTCCCCTATAATAGAGTACATCTCCCGAGAGGTTCCATGATCAGAGGAGCATCCTAGGTTCAGAGCTGCAGACTCTCATTTATATAAGAGAGCTATGCAAAACTACCAATTATGTGGATCAAAAGCCAATATTTTACTTTATGAACATTCTCAGTTATGAACTGAAATGTCTTGGATAATTTAATTTTTAAAACAATTAATGCTTTCCGAAGTTATTTTTAAGGCTGGGTATATCAGTCTCTGAGGAAGTTATGTTAGCTGAACAACTCTGCTAATCTCTCAAAAGTTGTCACCTTTGCCTGTGCCAAACTCTGTCTCTTAAGAAAGCTTTATAGTGTGGGGCGAGAAAAAGTGGTGAAGCACAGGCTGGAAAGCCATTCAGGTATACTGGGAAAAAAGATCAAGTACTGGGTGTGGAATTGAACTAAATCAGTGTTCTTTTCAGATATGAACATGTTTGAGAAATCATGAGAGCTACAGGTCCTCTACAGACAAAAGACAGAAACATGCAAAATTTTCCTACAATATCATAGGATTCATTGACCCCTTAGTTTCTGCAATTATAATTTTTATAATGATATAATTAAAATGTAATGGCTGCGTGCCTGGCTGGCTTAGTTGGTAGAGCATGCAACTCTTGATCTTGGGGTTGTGAGTTCGAGCCCTATGTTGGATGTGGAACTTACTTTAAATAAATTAAATATTTTTTAAAAAGATAATAGCCAAAGTTCTTTTTCCAACTGAAAAAAAAAACTAAAAACTAAGTTTTCTTTGATGTGGAGGTCATAAAGGAAGTGGTGTATTTGTTAAATTGGTTGTTTGGGATTTTGTTGTTTTGTTTTTTGATGATGGCAGATACGAAAGGTGTGATTCAGAAAAGGCTCCTTAGTCCCAGGCGAATGCCTTTGAAGTTTCATGATCAAAATGCAGCAAACAGGGTGCCCTTTTGTTCAATCCTCAGGCAGTAACCTGATCATTCTCTACTATAGAAGAAACTATAAGCACAAAGGACAATCTAGCTAATTCTCTAGACTTGAACCCACAGGAGTATATCCGTTGTAGCTAGCGGGGAAATAAACACTTGACAAAGTGAAACTCTCTAATAGCAAGTTGTTCTTGAGATTTGGTAAAATTAGAACAATTATTCAACCCACCGCTATCTGGTTTCCATTCCTAGAGCTCCATAAATACTGCCCATCCAACATTCAGCAATAATCCCCTACTTGATAAATCAATGGGTGTTTTCAGTTCTTGCACTTTCTTTCTTTCTACAGCTCTGTGAAGGTTGGAAAAAGCAAGGGAAAATACATCACAAAAGGAATAATGTCCAACAATATACAGTAGACCGCCGATTACCAACTCATCTCAAATTTCACCCTAACTGGAATATATTAATTCAAAAGCATTTAATTTTTGGTCCACACAGATACCCAAAGCTTCCAAATCCAAACAGAAGAAAACCAAAGCCGAACCGTCCCCAGCCACCTAAGTGTCCAACTAAAACTAACACCGTTGTCAACAATAGCACCTCAGAGGCCAACATTCAAATCCCATCTTTGAGTCCCATAACTACTTCCAACAAAATTGTTACATCTCCAGGTGTGACTTCTACTAATAATGCTTCCACCATATCTCAAAAAGAAGATACCGATACAGGCCCTTCTGCAGCTACCCCATCAACACAACCTTCCCCCACCCTGCCAGACACCACAGCTGCCCCACCTACATCTTCCCTAACTACACCAGCACCACAACCTTCCTCACCTGTACTGGACCACACAACTGCCCCAAATACCACACCTAATCCTTCCCCAACCACTCCTGCTTCTCCAACTTCCAAAACTACAACTGCACCCACCACCCAAACTACTACTCCAGCCACTACTCTAACTACTTCTGTTGAACAAACAACCTCACCTTCCAGCCAAAATGCAAATTCTCAATTCTGGCAATATATTTATGAGTTAATAAAGTACATTTCTGGTATTACACCAAAGAAATAGTACATCATACATTATGAAGTGTTCTGTTGTCAGACATGAGTTATGAGTTACTTTTGCCACCAATCTCAAAGTGAAATAGCAATATTCTTCAAATTTAAAGCACTATCACTAATCTTTGAATCTATTTACCTCACATGACTTATTAACAAGAAAAACCACCTCTATCTCACAAAACAAGTGCATAACTTTAATAGATCACTTTGTGGAACCTATAGAGACAGCCCTCTGAGGGGGGAAAAGACATTAACTAAACAGACAAAATTACATGGATCAGGAAACATTGATTTTTCCCTAAATGATGGAAACCATAAGGTCACTATTCTATATCCTCAACCAAGAACTCACCTGAATTGTCTAATCCCACAAATATAAAGGGATGATATCATGTCTCTCAAACAAAAACATGTAAATATAGATTAACCTATATTGTAGGTTAATCATTGTATTACTGGTTAGAGACAAAAATTCTTTAAACAATCATCCTAAAGCCTTAAATCCAATTCCATTCCACAAAATGTGAACCAAGGAAGGGAAAGTTGATTTGAAGTGAAGATTTGAAGTTAGTGAAAATGAAATCTGGCAGCCAAGCACAAACCAGGTCCCTGGCACTATGTATTTGAGAGCATATGATTGTTTAGACGTATGGTTGATTTTAATTGTATTATATCTAAGTTAATTTGCATCCAATGTACTTGATTCTAGCCTCTGTGAATCACAAAAAACTTTTTGTGTATGTTCACATGGTGGTAATAATATTTTACTATGAATTCAATTAATTTCATCTTACTAATTCAATTAATTCAATGTGAAATGTATTCAGCAGCAGAATATTTTCTAAAACTTTTAGCCATACATTTAAATGTGTTTTAAAGCAAACCATACTAAACTACTGCCCTGGTGTTACATTTGCAAAACTGTCTCTGAAAATAAACCCTGATTGTAGTCAATAGGAGAATAACAACTATCTACTTGGTATAGAGAGATAATGTTAATTTGGGATGTGAAGGTATTTTTACTTTGTTTTACTACTACTGAGAACTCTAATGATTTTATTTAGATTTTTTGTCAAATAATAAAGACTTATCATGGCAATCTGTTTTCACTGCGTGTATCTGCAAGCCCCTTATCACTTAGATTCTGAGAAGGGTGAAAATGAACGTCTGCATTTTTGTCAACTCTACCACCAATTAGCCAATGACCAAACCATCCCCAGCCACCTAAGTGTCCAGCTAAAAATAACACTGTTTTTTAGGTAGGACACTCAATATCTCTGAACACTGGGGGTTTTAATCCTTTAAACAAAGTGGTTAATTTACTTAGATTAACTTAATCTTTACTTATTTTTAACTTACAAATACATTTCCAATCCAAATTCTGTGTTTGCCCTGTGCTTCCAGACTGACAATAAAAGACCCCTATTCCTTTCACTTAATTCTGTTCCTTCGGTTTCATCTCAGACTAGCTTAAAAGGAACTATCAGAAAGAGAAATTAAGAAAACAATTCCATTTACAATTGCATCAGAAATAATAAATCACCTAGGAATAAATTTAACAAGGAGGTGAAAGAACTGTACACTGAAAACTGTCAGACACTGATGAAAGAAACTGAAGAAGACACAAATAAATGAAAAGATATGCCCTGCTCATGAAGTGAAAAATTAATATTGTTAAGATGTCTATCCTACCCAAAGGAATCTGCATACTCAATGCAATCTTTGTCAATGTTCTAGTGGCATTTTTCATAAAAATAGAAAAAACAATTCTAAATTTGTACGAAGCCAAAAAAGATTCTGAATAGCCAAGCAACCTTGAGAAAGTAAAACAAAGCTAGAGGAATCACACTTTATTTCAAACTATATTACAAAGTTACACTAATTAAAGGTAATGGTACAAACAGACACATAGATCAATGAAACAAAATAGAGAATCCAGAAATAAACACACATATGTTTGGTCAATTAACTTAGAACAAAGGAGCCAAGAATATACAAAGGGGAAAGGATAGTCTTTTCAGTAAATGGCGTTGGAAGAACTGGACACTTATATTCAAAAGAATGAAACTGAAACACCACTATCTTACACCATATACAAAAACCAACTCGAAATGTATTAAAGACTTTCATATAAGACCTGAAACCATAAAACTCCTAGAAGAAGACATGGGGGTAAAATCTTTGACATTGATCTTGACAACAATTTTTTTTGGATTTGATATCAAAAAAATAAAAAGCAAAACTAAGCAAGTGATACAACATCAAACTAAAAAGATACACAGAAAATGAAACCATCAACAAAATGAAAAGGCAACCTATGGCCGAGAGAAAATATTTACAAATCATATCTGATAAGGGGTTAATATCCAAAGTATATAAAGAACTCCTACAATTAATAAAGAAAAAAATCTGATTTAAAAATGGACATAACTGAAAAGACATTTTTCTGTAAAAGACATACAAATGTCCAATAGGTATATAAAAGTCACTCAACACAACTGATTATGAGGAAATGCAAATCAAAACCACAATGAGGGGCACTTGAGTGGTTCAGTTGGTTAACAGTGTGCCTTTGGCGCAGGTCATGATCTCAGGGTCCTGAGATGAAGCCCCACATCAGGCTCCCTGCTCAGCATGGAGTCTGCTTGTTCCTCTCCCTCTGCCCCTCCCCTCCACTCATGAGTGCATACACATGCACCTTTGATTTGTGTCAATATGGAAGAAATATAATTTCCAATACCTGCATTCTTCCTAGGGAGAAACTCCAGGACAAGTAGAGTTGGTTGGGTCTCAGGTGCCAGGGTGATATGTCCCATCCAAAGCAGCTCAGAGCCCAAAAAATAATTGAACACAAGCCACGGTCTTATATAGGGGCAAGGCAGGTGGTGTTGTGAAGATAGGGAAACCAAGGTCATTCAAAATCACAAGAGCAGAAGCACAGGGTCCAGACCTGGTAAAAAACTGGAATGGAATAGATTGAGAGAAAAGGAAAGAATGGGTTGAAATGCTTTGAAAATTAGACTGACTCTTGTTTTTTATAACCTTCTAGCACAAATACATGAGCTGGTCATCCTGGCTTAATAGTACAGATGTGCTGTGTAAAAAATGACCTATTTATTCCTAATCTACATAAATAGAACACACTCCCTAGATGTTTTCAGTTTTACTAATAAAATAGAACCTAGAAACTTTTGCAGTCTGTTATTGTCTTTCAACAAAATGAAGATGAAATAAGGAAGTACATATTTACTATCTAAAAATGTTTTATGAGTTTGATACAGTACAGTGTGCAGTCTTTAGTACTGAATATATCATGTCTCCAAAACCTAGGTTCTAAACAGGCTGTAGTTTCCAAATTTTTGTAAGACTTCCACAAACTTAACCTATTTTCATATTCAACAATTTCATTCCTTCTCCTCAACCCGTGTCCTCCCTGAGAGAATTCCAGCCAATTTTACAAGAGGCAACCAAAGAAATATTCTCCTGTGACTTCAACCAACAGGTTAAAAATTATATAAACTTTTTAAAGAAATGACCAACAGCAAAGAACAGTGCCACCCTGGGTGGCTCAGTTGGTTCAACATCTGCCTTGGCTCAGGTCATGATCCCAGGGTCCCAGGATCGAGCCCTGTGTTGGGCTCCCTGCTCAGCAGGAAGTCTGCTTCAACCTCTCCCTCTGCCCCCACCCTGCTCAGGCATGTGCTCTCTCTCTCTATTTCTCTCAGTGAATAAAAATCTTTAAAAAAATCTTCGAAAAGACAAACAATCTCGAAGTAAAAGAGAAATGATACAGAAAAAAAAGCCCTAAAACACATTTAGTGTAATTAGAGAATATTAAAAAACAAGAGAAAACTAAAAGCTTTCAAAAGAAAGAAAAAAATCAGATTGACATAAGATTCCTCATTATCAATACTGGGTGTAAGATGACAATGGAGTGGTTTCCAAACTACCGAAGGAACAGAACCCAGAATTTTATATTTAACTGAACTGCCATCAGCATATGAGGCCAATAATCTCAGGAATTCAAAGACTCAAAGGCTTTGTTACACAGAGTTCTGTCATGCAAAAAACTGCCAAAAAGGGTTTTTAATAAAAAAAATTTTTTTAAAGAATAGAGAAAAACCCAAGAAATATTATAAGGTATATGAAGTAAAAATGGCCATATATGGTAGTAAAGTTTTTACCTTTTTTTTAAGATGTATTTATTTGAGAGAGTGAGTGAGAGAGAGAGAGCATGCACATGCGCGCAAAGGCAGGGTAAGGGGTAGAGGGAGAGGGAGGAGTGGGGGGAGGAGCAGAGGGAGAGGGAAAGGCGGACTCCCCACTGAGCAGGGAGCCTGATACCAGCTCAATCCCTGCACTCCAGGATCATGACCTGAGCTGAAGGCAGGCACTTAACCAACTGAGCCACCTACGCGCCCCTAGACTCTTTTAAAACGAACGATTTAAACATCCTTAAGAAGTTATACAATGAACAACAGCATAATCCCAAATAACATAGAAAAAAAGACAATAAATAGGAGTCAAAATTAATTAAGCAGAACACAAGGAGAGAAAAAAGATTTAAAAGCCAAAGGTTAGTTCTCAGCAAAAACTAAAAAACTGATCTTTAGTAAGACAAATCAAGAGTAGAAAAGGCACAAGTTAACAATATTGTAAGTTAACGCAGAGTAATTACACATAAAGTAAATATTAAAAGTGAAAAAATTTTTTTTAGATTTTATTTATTCACGAGGGACACAGAGAGAGAGAGGCAGAGACACAGGCAGAGGGAGAAGCAGGCTCCATGCAGGGAGCCCGATGTGGGACTCAATCCTGGGTCTCCAGGATCACACCCCGGGTGGAAGGCAGGCGCTAAACCTCCCAGCCACCCAGTGATCCTTAAAAGTGAAAATTAAAAGTAAGGTAAGACAATGCCATGAGCAAATACATGCCCAACAATATTTTCAAATTTACTGAATGGACACATACCTACATTATATCTTTACAGACTTAATCAGAAAGAAAAAAACTCGAGTAGTCCCATAACAATTACATAAATCTGCAATGCCTCTCTGGGATAAAGCCCTCAAGATGCCAAAAACACCGTAAAACATCTAGGAGAGAGATGGAGAAGAACCGGTGGCGATTTTAGGAAGATATTTAATATATAACAAAATAATTGTATTACTGTTTTCAAGGTATTTAAAAAGAACTATTTTGATACTAGGAGTAGAGAAAGTTCTTTTTTAAACAAAAACAAAAATGAAGTATGACATCTATGTACAATTTTTTTAATAAATTTTTAATTATTTATGATAGTCACACAGAGAGAGGGAGAGAGAGGCAGAGACACAGGCAGAGGGAGAAGCAGGCTCCATGCAGGGAGCCCGACGTGGGACTAGATCCCGGGTCTCCAGGATCACACCCTGGGCCAAAGGCAGGTGCTAAACCGCTGCGCCACCCAGGGATCCCTAAAGTATATTTTCGTTTGTCATAGTGTACCCGAACTTTAAAGTAAACTAAACGATCTTATCTAAAACAATTTTCCTTGATAAGGTAATAATCAAAGGAACAGTCTTAAAATTATATAATTGCACCCTCTCAGACACATATTAATTATGAAACAATCATAGAGTGAGGTACAGCTGACCCTTGGACAAGGGTTAAGGTACCAACCACTCATATTTGAAAATCTACCTATAACTTTTGACTCCCCCAAAACTGAATTACTGTAATCCTGCTGGTCACCGGAAGCCTTTCAGATAACATAAACTGTCAATTAACATGCAGTTGTGTGCTATATGTGTTATATATGGTATTCTTACAATCAGGTAAGCTAGAGAGAAGAAAATGTTATTTTAAAAACCACGAAAGAGAGAAAATACGTGGTCCATACTGTACTGTACTTTTAAAAAGAAAAATCCACTGATAGTGGATCCATATCGTTTAAACTCATGTTGTTCAAGGCAAACCACATAGATATGTGGGGGCCATAAAAAAGGATTGTGTAATCTGTGTTTTATGCATTATTTGAGAGTATTCAATATTGCCGTACAAGGCCAGAAAAACAAGCCAAATGGGTGAAATCCATAAGCAGTGTTTAGCATAATAGCTTATGAAGCATCAGCAAAACATAACACAGCAGTGCCTCCTTTGATTGTGCTTCACTTTATTGCCCTTTGCAGATACTGTGCTTTTTACGAATTGAAGGTTTGTGGCAGCCCTGCATGGAGCAAGTCTATCAGTGCAATTTTTCCAACAGTAATTGCTCGCTTTGTGTCTCCGTGCCACATTCTGATCATTTTTCCAATATTTCAAAATTTTTCATTATTATTATGTTTGCTATTGGTGATCTGCGATTCATGGCTACAACTCGCTGGAAGTTCAGATGAGAGTTGCCATTTTTTAGTAATGAAGTATTTTCTTTAAGGTATATACAATGTTTACACTCATGCTCTCTCCCTCTCAAATAAATAAAATCTTTAAAAAAAAAAAAGAAAAAGAAAAAGAACATTAAAAATAATGCATAGTAGAATTTCTAATGAAAAAAAGAGAGTGCCGTAATGCTTTCAAGATAATTCTGACACACATCTACTCAGAAGCAGATTTTTATTTAGGTTCTTTGCACTGCATTTTTCAAAGCATTGAATTCTAGACTTTATTTTTATCAAAATTTCTTAGAATTCAATTAGGCTAAAGAAAATTTTAAAGTCTTCATTTTATTTTGTTTTTAATCTGCAAGTTAATTGTCATCATTCATCCTAACATGTACTGAGCGCCCATTATGTGCCAGGCACAGAGCTGGCTCGGAGAAGAATCTTTCCCCAAAATATTAATCAAGACAGCCTTTCATTTTGAGTTCCTCTTACCCGTTTCTCTGATCTACCAGTCTATTTCTCCATAACAGGACTCCTGATTCTAAATTATAAAAGTCCAGAAACTAGTCAGATAAAGGTAATAGTCTCCTTTGATAATAGGAAAGAGGAATGAGATAAAGATGGGGGAAAAAAAAACAATGCTTTAAGTTTTTTTTTCTTTTTTTTTTTTTTACAGATTTTATTTATCTTTTAATGAGAGACACACAGAGAGAGAGAGAAAGGCAGAGACACAGGGAAAGGGAGAAGCAGGCCCCATGCAGGGAGCCTGATGTGGGACTTGATCCCGGGACTCCAGGATCACACCCTGGGCCGAAGGCAGGCGCCAAACCACTGAGTCACCCAGGGATCCCCATGCTTTAAATTTTTATTTTATTTGTTAGTTATAACAAATACATTTAGTAAATATATTAATAATTTTTAAAAGTTTCTTTTACTGGGAGCAATGAAATTAACTCTATTGTTTTTATAGGTAGTTAATACTATACAGAAATTCAAAATTTTTCTTGTGTTCAGTTTATTTTAAAAATAGGCTTTGGAAAAAAAAATAAAAATAAAAATAGGCTTTGGGATGCCTGGGTGGCCCAGCGGTTGAGCATCTCCTTTGGCTCAGAGCATGATTCTGGTTCAGGGATTGAGTCCCACATCAGGCTCCCTGCAGGGAGTCAGCTTCTCTCTCTGCATGTATCTCTTGTCTTCTCCCTCTGTCTATGTCTCTGCCTCTCTCTCTCTGTGCCTCTCATGAATAATTAAACAAAATCTTTAAAAATAAATAAATAAAAATAAAAATAGGCTTTGTAGGCAATCATAGCTGCAAACATGACCTCACAAGTAAATGTAGATCCAAACAGAACATTTGGGCCATACATATCAAATTATCATGCCCATCTTGGATTGGCTATAACTGTTGAATCATGACACCTGTTTTCCATTCAATTCACCAAGTCTTATAAGTGTTTCATCATATCTCTTTTCCTAATATCAATCAGTTTTTCTCATAAACTAATCAGATGGTCTTGTATTTCTAACCCACTGAAACTCTCCATTTGGAAGGTTTTCAAATAGTTTAGAGTATTATTTTCCAAGTTTTTTAAGCATGAGAGCTTATTTAGGAGACACAAATAATTTTTGACAACAAAACTTATAGGTATATTTCTAAAACATATTTTACAGGATACATGGGTGGCTCAGTGGTTGAGCATCTGCCTTCAGCCCAGGTCGTGATCCCAGGGTCCTGGGACTGAGTCCTGCATCAGGCTCCCCACAGGGAGCCTACTTCTCCCTCTATTTCCTTTCTTTTCTCTTCTTTTCTCAACATATATCTTCCCAAGCATAATACCAAATTAAGCAAAACATTGTGACATGCGCCTTATTATACTAACTCAGTAGTCTACCAACAAAAAGCCAATGTTCCTCAGTAGAAACATGACATACGAATGTTTGACATTTGAACCTAATTAATACCTATATTAGATACCAGTAATGCTTATTTTAATTTTTAATTAAAGACAAAGTTCTAGAATTTTCCTTCCACATTTAATTGATCATCTTGCACATATCGCCAGGTGGGCTCACTCCACCCTGGAGATTTTTGGGAGATGCAGTTAGTGTCATGACTTCTCCAAGGTCCTTCAGCTTAATTTAAGAAACTTCTCTCTTCCCTGAGCACACAGATGAATGAAACAAATAATGAAATATTGAACACAAGTATTAAAGCAACTTCCAACATGAAGGACAGTTTGGAGTAGTACAGAAAAGAAAAAGGAAATTCCAATATAAAGGTTATATTTAGCACAAAACCTGTAGTTTTGTTAACACCCTCCAAGTTCAACAGTCGTTTGACATAGCCTTAGCATTAATCAATATTTAAGATGCTTATCTAAATAAGAAAACCTTAAAGTCCCAAATGAACACATAAAAAGAACTTAAAAATATACTAAAAGTTATACTTAGGAATCACACTTTTTTTAACTAGAAGAAATAACTTGTGGGAGTGCCACAGTTGGTTAAGTGGCAACTTTGGCTTGGATCATGATCCCAGGGTCCTGGGTTGGAGCCCCACATCAGGCTCCCTGGTCAGTGGGAATCCTGCTTGTCCTTCTCCCTCTGCCCCTCTGCCATCCTCTGCCACCCCATTAGTGCCCCCTCTCTCTCTCTCTCTCTCTCTCTCAAATAAATAAATAAATAAAACCTTTTTTAAAAAACAGAATAACTTGTATTAATGTAACATCTCTCTGAGTTTAACTCTCCCACATAACTGTCTCCACAAATTTGGTCATTTAATGTCATAATATTATAAACAATCCACCTATTTCATTCAGTTCATTTCACTTTAATTTTTCACAAGTATTGGGTGTTCAAACATTTGATTAGAGAGTGAAGACTGCATCACACTGCATAAGACATTATACTGTCCCTGGAATTTAGCATGGAGCGATGGTGGAAATCTAGGTTGGGTAAGTAGCTCCTGTTTGTATTTACTATTCCTTTTAAGTTTGCTTACCTTGCTAATATTAAATATAAATGAACTCTAACCCCAGATGTCATTTCCCGAAAATAGACAATCTTAAATTCTCCTGATATTTTAGTTGCTCCAGAAAACATGGTGGAGACTATATAAAATATTTAAGGACAGCAAGGACACTAAGTTTCCATCACCTACAGGTCCTCCCATAGACACACCCCAGGGAGTCAAGAGAGTTAAGAGACTTTTCAAAATGAACTCTGAATGTACAATCTGTTCACCGGAAGAATATGAATCTCTATTTGCCTAAGAAAAAAATACACGTAAAAGGATGCCTGCCAATATCTACTCACAACTACCCATTGTTTCAGAAAAGATCACCAGACTTGAAATAAGTTCATCAAATTTTTTTGTATCACCAAGAGAAATCCAGCAAAGGGATTGTGTATAATCACCCATATTTTCCTACAAATTCTCCTTCTTAATCTTCTTTTTAATTTCTAATTACCATCAAGAGGACACTCATATACGGTAGCTGGTAAGAATCAACCTAACAAGAAGGAGCTCCTAACAGGGTAAGTATGTGGATATTTGGAAATATCCATTCTATTTGGAAGGTACCTAAAATTCCTCAGTTTATAATAGAATTCTTAATCAAAGGTATATATAAGAAATGCCAGAAGATTGTAATTGCAAATGATCCAAAAACTGAAATGTGCCCTAAGAAAAAGAGGTGGTGGGACATTTTTTTTTTTTAAGATTTAAAGTTTTGGGGGCACCTGGCTGGCTCATGTGACTCTTGCTCTTAGGGTCATGAGTTCAAGCACCATGCTAGGTCTAGAGATTACTTAAATATATAAGTATTTTTTTAATATATATAAAATTTCAGCAACTAAATGTGGCTGAGAAAAGAGCTTTTGTTGTTTTGTCAAACAGTTCTTTTGGAACAACTCTTGAAACAAAGATGAAATGCAAATCCAAGACCTTACTGTGGTTCAAGAAGTCCTGCATTATATCTCACTGCTGGCATTTCTTTAGCTTTATCTCAACCAGTCCTCCTATTGACCACTATCCTCCTGCCACACTGGACTTCTTGAAATTTAGCTGTCTGTCTGCTTCAAACCATCTTCCCATACTCCATATCTAGCTAACTTTACTCACGCTACAAATGTCTTCCCTTTGTATTCCTTACCCTCTTCAATTAGAATTGTCCCATTACATATCTTCTCATAGCACCTGTACTTATTCTTTACTGCACTTATCACCATTTCTAATTGGGTATTTATTTGTGTCTTTATTTAATTGCTGCTTGGCTCCCTAATTTGTTCTCTTAGATATATAAGAATTCTGCTTTGCTCACTATTGGATTCTTCATGCACCACATAATCCTGCCATGTAATAGACTTGCAGTAAATTTCCATCCAATTTTCCCTTAAATAAAATTTTCTTCCTAGAATAGCTTAATTTTCTGTAGTACTCACTAGAACAGGTAATAGAAAGCAAACTAAGTTAGGTTTGTCAAAATAAATGTCATACTGAAAGACCTCCAATACATCCTGTGGCATTTTTTATCTGTGCCAAATATGAAGTGAACAGGAACAAAACACTTTCTTCCTTTAGATGTTTTTTACTGTGATTTTTTTATTTCCATGATTTATTATCCCTACAAAATAAAAAATTAAATTATTTAACCAAACACTTGCAATAATTAAACATCTATGTAAATATAATCAGGCAGCCATTATCTCTCAAAAAATAAATATTATTTCAAGCTAACTAACTGAACTAATTGAAATATCTGAAGTTAGAAAGTCATGTATAGGACCTCAGTCATTTCTGTGTGCAAAATCTTTAGGATTCAATTTAAAAAAAAAAAAAACTTCATTTTAAAAAACTCAGCTTTAAAATGAAATAATGACCATCTTACAGTGTAAAAATAAAAACAAAAAAACTAAGGTTTAGTCTATAGTAGAGCCTTATCTCAAAGAGTAGTGCACATTACTCAAATTAAAAATATAAGAGCATTTAAAATATTTGCTTCCTAACCTACCAATCCTTCTCACTCTCAACCTACACTCCATGGAGAGACATCTATTAGTGTGGGAGGTACTTTGCCAGGCACTAAAAATACAGAGATTTGGGGGTTTTAAGTTCCAATCTTAAGAAGAAACTTATAATCTGGATGTAGGTAGGGGTGGTGTAGGAAAAAGAGTAGATAATACAGTATAGTTTATAGGACTGTATTGAGCATAATGTGAGGGCATGGGAAGGCTTAGGGGCCCTGGCAAAGTTTTAAAAGATGAGTAGAAATTATCTACTCATGGGAGCAACAGGAGGCAGAGAAGCCATTGCAGGTTCCAGGTAAGAGCAACAAACACAGCAAGAGCGTGGTGTATTTAGAAAACTGCCAGTCCTTTATGCTGGCATAGCTGGCTTAAAAAAATACATTAGACAGAATGCAGAAAACCTTGCACACTTTAAGAGTTTGGATTTAGTCCTGAAGCTGTGGAAAATAAACAAAGGATTTTAAGCAGAGGAGCAACATGAAGGCATTCATATTTTTGGAAGGACATTCTGGTTACAAAGGGAAAGGAGTTGAAGGAAGGATGGAAAGTAGAGTTGAGTTTCAGTTTGGAAAGTATTATATAATACATTTAGAAATGGTGAAAAACTGAACTACAGATGGGGACATAGAATAAGGCAAAAAGACAGGATCAGGAAACCTTAATGAACTGAATAGAAAAGATTTGGTCACTATTATGACTGGTGAATCCTGCTGAAATGTGTGAGGGGAATGTGAAATGAAGAGGAGTTTTGCTAAGTGAAGAGTCAAAAATGACTTTCATATTTTTCCTTATATTAGTATGTGAATGGTAATGTTATTCAGAAACGGCTATAGAAGGACATGAGGCGGGGTGAGAGAGACACGTTACTAGTTTAGTTTTGCAGATAGTCCCTGTTGGAAATGCGAAGGGAAAATCCAGTGGAAGTAGGACATACAGTTTTGGAGCTCAGAGAGAGATGTGTTGCATAGATAGAGATTTGGGAGGCCATGGCCTAGAGCTGCTGAAGCCCCCACTTGGATGAGATTGCTCAGGGAGACACATACAATAGGAACAAAAGACCTTCCTGAATGCACCGCTTTCTCTTTCAATTCTCTTTATTTTTTCCCCTTCCTCTGCTGCTGTGCTTTCTTTCCTTTTTTAAAAGATTTTATTTATTTATTTGACAGAGAGAGAGAGAGAGCACAAGCAGGGGGAGAGGCAGGCAGAGTGATAAGCATTAGCAGACTCCCCACTGAGCAGGAAACCCAATGTGGGGCTGGATCCCAGGACCCTGGGATCATGACCTGAGCTGAAAACATACTTAAGACAAATTAATTAAAGACAGGTCCTTAATTAATCTGCCTAATCTACTGAGCCACCCAGCTGCCCTGCTCTATTTTCCCCTACACTTCTCTATCCTCTTCTCACAGCTTCCATCTCTCTGTACTTCTTACATAATATCCCATTATGAGGAACTTACTTTTGTTTTAATGATTTCTTAAATATATAAGAACCTTATGTGCCTTGTGTTTAACTTTTAAGTAGGTTCCATGTCCAGCATGGAGTCCACCACAGGGCTTGAACTCATGACTGTGAGATCCAAACCTGAACTGAGATCAAAAATCCAACACTAAACTGAGTCATCCAGCCACCCTCATTGTGTTTAACTTTTAAAAAGGCGCAAGCAGGGACACCTGGCTGGCTCAGTCAAAAGAGCTTGCAACTCTTGATCTCCAAGTTGTGAGTTTGAGACCCACATTGGGCTTAGCAATTATTTTAAATAAATAGATAAATAAATAAATAAATTTTATTTATTTTTTTTAATAAATTTTAATAGTGAGTGAGCATTTCAATTTCTACTTTCTTCTATCTAAAGTTAGCTAGACTAAATTGTACATGATACATCTAAACTAATCTGAGAGAACACAGGAAGAATTGCATAAAATTCTTAATCCAGTATCAGTCCTTAGGTATGATTTTTCATTTTCAACCCAAATAAGAAAATTATGATGCATTTCCTTGTTTGTGTAATATATAGCTATGATCTGCCTGAAAATGTCAGGAATCCTCATAAGATAAAAGGAGTTTTAGTTTATAGACAAGCTTTAATTGCAGGAGGAGAAATGCTCTTTCCAAATATATCAATGTTTGAATTATTTGAGGTCTTATTTCATGAGTCTTTAAAAAAGAAAATAAAAAGTTGATCTCTGCATTTATTATAAATATTCTTCATCTTCATCATCAAAAGTTTCATTCCTATCATAAATATTGACTTTTCCAAGCTATGCCTGTTGAGCAAATAAAAATTTTGCTCCAATCTTGAATCAGTGTGCGTAACAGAATAATTATTTTGGCTTTTTCAGAGGATAGCAATTAAACATGAAAATCATATTCCAGATTCTATGGGTTCTGAGCATTTGCTTCTCGGTAAGTCCTGTTCATCACAATGATTCCTCAGCCTTATCCAATTGTAGTAGTGGACAATGACTTGCAATTATGTTTTTAAAATTTTCACTATAGTTTGTCTTTGACTCTAAACACTGTGGTAAAGTGATGCATAATCAATATGTGATTAAAAAATACTGATTTTTGCATGGGCTTAATTAATCAGCTATGAAGACAAATAGCAAAAAAAAATGGGGGGTTACAAAAATTACTTTGGAACAATAGCACTGTTGAAATAAGAATCTAAAGTATCAAGTGACTAAAGCAGAATTTCATTTAGATATATATGCTCTAGTAGAATTATTTAAGGGAAAAGCATCTAAGTGTTTTTCTTTTCTTTTTCCACTTGTCCTCATTTCATCACATTGACAGTAGTTCAGAATTCAGGAAGAAAGCTGCTGAGGGGGTTCAGGTTTGAAAGTCTGTATGTAGCACATGGGCTAGAAATCATAGTAGAAGCTATGAATTTGATAGACCCTATATCCCAAATGTCTTCCCTAAATGTTCCCAATCCTTCTTCATGCTAACTGCAATCAGGCTCTTCCTTTAGAGCCTGGTTTCCCCTGCAGCTTCCTCAAGTAGGGACTGCTTTCTTCCCTCTGCCTCACTTCACTAGACCTGTTGTGATGGCTGACCTCCTTGCCTTTGATCACTGCTTCCAGCCTGTTCTTCCCTCCCACATTCTTTTTCTTTGAAGATTTTATCCATTTATTCATGAGAGACACAGAGAAGCAGAGACATAAGCAGAGGGAGAAGCAAGCTCCCTGTGGGATCCCGACTCAGGACCCATTCCCAAGGCCCCAGATCATGACTGACCTGATCCAAAGACAGATGCTCAACCACTGAGCCACCCAGGTGTCTCTTCCCTCCCACATTCTTGAAAATTACTAGCTTTGAATTTCCCATCACCTATTATAGGACCCATGAGCCTGTCCAGCCTTAGTCATCAATTGACCCAGGTTGCTGATCCTCATTCCTCAAGGGTTTTAGCTCTTGGCTCATTATCATTCTCTGATGTTATTCCTGTCTCAATTATTGGTAATTTCAATATCCCCATAGAAAATCCTTCCAAACATCTATCCTCCGTTGCTGATCCTACAATCTAGAAAGATCTTATTATCCACCCAACCAACCCTTCATTCTTTCCAGGCCTCTCCTGTTTTGTGCACTAAATCCTCTAAGCCTATTTTGTTGTCTAACTTTCCTTTTGTCCTCACTTTTCTCCATAGCCAAATTAGAGTTCATGATCTACCAGTATTAACCCCTCCTTGCTTTTTCTTCTATCCATATACTTTTTCACTATTCTAGATAACTAGCACCTTTCCCTCTCCTCTACACTTCCAACACCTCTTCCTCCATCCTCTTTCTCAGCTGATGAGTTAATTCCTGTTTCACCAAGAAAATAAAAACAATTAAAAATGAACCTTCACAAGTTCCTATCACCATTAGATATGTAGATATACCATATACTCTCATCCATACCTATATATTTTGAGCAGCCCAAACTCTTGCTAAGGCCAAACTTTCCCTTATGCACCAGATCTCATGCCTTTTTGTCTACTGAAGGGCATCACCTCTAAAACCCCCCTTCTCTCCTCCCTTTTCTCACTCTTAACTAGATTATTCTCAACAACATGAAAGTTTGTTCTTCTACTTTAAGAAAACAAAACAAAGAAAACTTCTACCAACTCCCCTCATGTCTCTCCCAGCTACTGTCCCACTTGTGAAAAATTGTCTGCACCTGGGTATTCTTTCTCCTCCAACTTTCTCTTACCCTCATTCCAACCAGTCTTTATCTCTACCACCCCAACTGCTGCATTTGGCAAAGTTAATCACTTTCTCCTACTTGAATCCATTTAAACAAAACCAGTTTCTTCATTTCCACAAAACCAGTATCCATGCTTTACTCCTACTCATGGCCATTCCTTCTCCTTTGCCTGTTCCTCCTTATCTGCCTGACCTTTAAATGTTGCAATGCCTTAAAGTTCAGTCCTTAGACCTCTCCTCTTTTCTATCTACATTATCCTCTAAGTGATTTAAATCCATTTTCATTGTCTTAAATAATATCTACATGCTGATAACACCAAAATTTAAATTCCCAGCCTGACCTCTTTCATGAATTTCAGAAGTTATATATTTAAACTCCTATTCAGCACCTATACTTGGATGTCCAATAAGCTTCTTTAACTTATATCCAAAACTGAGCTTCTCACTATTCCCCATTTTATCTAGACCCTCCTATAATCTTTCCTATGTTTATTTATGTTTAACTACATCTTCCAGTTGCACAGGTCAAAATTTATGGAATTGGGATGCCTGGGTGGCTCAGTGGTTGAACGTCTGCCTTTGGCTCAGGGAGTGATCCTGGAGTCCTGGGATCGAGTCCCGCATCGGGCTTGGATCCTGCATGGATCCTGCTTCTTCTTCTGCCTATGTCTCTGCCTCTCTGTGTCTTAATTTTATTTATTTAAATAAATAAAATCTTTTAAAAAGAAAACAAAAATAATGGAATTATCTTTGATTCCTCTTTTTTTCTTTTGTGCCCTTCATCTTTTTCAGAAAATCTTGTGGGAGTTATCCAGAATCAACATCTCACCACCTCTACTACTCCACCCTGATCTGTACCACTATAAACTCACACCTGGCCTATTTCAGGCATTTTCTGACTGGTGTCCTTGCTTTCATCCTTGCTCCACAGTCTCTGGTCAATATAGCCAAGTTACATTATGTCACTGGTCTGATCAAACTTCCCTACCACATTATGAGAATAAACCAAGGTATTTACAGTGTCCTGCAAAGGTCTATATGATAGCTTCCCCATCTCCCATTACCTCTCTAACCTCATCTCTTACTTTTGCACTTGCTATTCCCTTTCCCTGGAATACTTTCTGCCAAGAATTTACATAGCTTGCTCTCTTGCCACCCTTAAGTCTTTGCTCAAAGGACTAATGATGTATCCTTTCCAACTACCCAATTTTAATTGGAAATGACCCCATCTCAGGACACCCTTACCATCTTTATTTTTCACCATGGCATTTATCATTTCTTAGAATTGATAATTATTATTATCATTTATATTTATATTATACAAAAAAATAATTATTTTGTTTATCGTCTCTACCACTAAAATATAAACTCTAATAGGCCAGGAATTTATTTTATTTTTGTTCATTAATAATACATCATTAGCACTAGCAAATATGTAATAGTAGATATTTATTAAATATTTGACAAATGATTGATAAAGATCACTCAAAGAAAGCATGTAAAATGAGATTGACTCACCCAAATTTCCTTTTCCTTCCTCCTTTCTCTTCATTTATCCTCCAAGTATATTTATTTCTTAATTACCCATGATAGGAATGACACTACATTAAAATTTTGCATTAGTTTTTCTTAACTAATGAAAAATTTTAAAGATATTAAAAATAGTCAAAGATGCTTATGACTTTCTTTTCTAAACTTAATTTAATTCTATTTGGCTTAGTGTCACTCTGAGGTGATTTTTTTAATGAGTTTGCAAAGGAATATAAACACGAATCTTTAATTTAAAAATTTTCTATTCTTACTTTTCATCCTCAACCCAATATCCAAAGGGATGTAAACACTAACCCTTAATACAAAAATCTACTATTCTTGCTCTTCATCCTCAAATCAATCAAAAATTTTCTCATATTATATTTTATTTAACAAATGTGTTGGACTAAGATTGTATGAAATTTTAAAAAAGCTTTGTAATAGAGAATTGTAGATGACTATAATAATATATGAGTTCGGTTTTCAAGGTCCAAATATATCAACAGCAACTTCTTTAACTGAAACTTATAATAAATAAGAGTTTATTGACTATTGTACTGCTTTTAAGCAATATGATTAATTTATCCTAAATTAAACTTCTTTTTCAGTAAAGAAAGAATCGCTTATTCAAGACTAAGTTATTCAGAGTCTGATATGTATCAAAAATTATAGACTTAAGATGACATGAGAAATAAAAAGATGATTATTTCTTCCAGGAAGTTTAAATTTATTGTAGAATATTTAGAAGTTTATAATTTAGATAAATATTTAATTTTTTAACATGAGGTCCTGATTACTATTATAGAAACAGAAACCAAATTCTATGGAAGAGAGAGAAATTAATTCAAATTGAGGGAATCTTTTAAGATTGTCTGGAAAAACAACATTGAGTACATAATGTGCATGAATGGCCAGAGGTTTCATCTTCATTTGTACCAGTAACAAGATCTTGTCTGTCTCACAAATAGATAAAAAAATAAAGGAGATTCTCACTTTAAATGCATGCCTTGTCTCTTTATGAGCCAGAACCATAACTATTAGGAACAAATGTTATTAATTCTTTGAATTTAATATTTTACAATAGAGATATTAAGTATAATTGATTTTGCCTATGTCTTTCTTCAGGCCAGTCAGAGTCAAGAAAAGAATAATGGATTCAATCAAAGACGACAGTTGCATTCATCTGGTCGAGATCTAGCTCGATCACAATCTGCTAAAGCCAAGCCTCTTCCAAATTCAAATCCACCAAGATCCATCTTGCCTCAGTATCACCAAAACTTAGCTAGCCAGTCACTAAGCAGATCAACCAATTCAAAGTTACTTCCTCCTAAAAAGCAACTTCCTTTAAAGTCATCTATCCCAAAAAAACTAGCAAAACTACAAACTCATTCAAATAAAGCTAGCCAACCAAAACTAGGTCCAACTGAGAACAGTTCAAAAACTCAAAGTAGGTCTAGGCAGTCACAAGTTTACCAAAATAACTCTATTCAAAAAAGGCCTCATTTCAAGTCAACTATTCACAATAGACCCCATTCATTACATCCTGGTCAATTACGGTACTCTAAGAAACAGCCTCAAAAATCCCAATCTCCTCCAAATCCATCTGTTAAAAAAGTGATAAAGCCATTCAAATCTCTTTCAAATACAGCCCTTCAGCAAAAACCTCAACTAACGAAGCATAATCCTAATTCACACACTCTACAAAAAGCTAGCCTAAACAAGCCACAACCTAATAAATTTGTTAAAAGAAGAACCAGACAAAGAAAGCCTAATTCAAAAGCACTTGTCCAAAATATACCAAGCCACACCAAAACTCATCTAGAAGCACCTGGTGGAAGAAAACGTATACAGCCGCTCAATCCAAGAAAATGTCTACAACCATCTAGTCAAGGAAGACGTCCACAGTCATCTAATCGAAGACAACACCCACATCCGCTTGGTCAAAAGATACCAAATCCACTAATTAAAGTACCCAGACAAATTAAGCCTTGTATTAGGCCACACATTCAAAACAAACCTGAATCACACCACTATCATCCACATGTACATCTTTCTCCAGACAACCCATATCCATCTCCCTTCATTCCCAGCCTGAAACCTCAGGTGCAACCAACTAGCAAAGTGGTAAGCACCAGAACCCAAGTCTTAAACACAACTCCGTTTGCTGCCATTGCCACCACAACTCCCCACTACACTATCAGCTCCAACACAACCTCAGCTACAACCACAAACAAAATATCATCTGATCTCATCTTCAAAAGTACAACTCCTTCTGATATCACAGTTTCCAGTCCTAAAACCCAAGTTCCAGTTACCATTCCACTCACTGCTGCAACCACGTCTAATGCTCCAACTACCGAGATTTCACCTCCCCTTGTTACTGCCACTACTCTTCCTGCCACCATGCAAACAACTCCTTTTACCATACATACCATACTCAAGATGACCACTGAGTCAGGATATGAAACAACAGAACTTCCCTACAGCAGCACTAACCCTGATAATAACTACATATATGAAACTACAGAATCTTATTACTATGATGAATTTGATGTCTCTAATTCTGAAATTACAGCATCCACCTATACCACTCCAAAACCTGCCTCTACCACCAACTAAATACCAGTTTTCTAAAGTATATTGCTGTTAACTTCATGATTATATCTTTTTCTTTAAAATAATTTTCCATAGTATTTAAAAAGACAATAAAAATGAAGCAAGTGAAATTATGAAGTATTTTGTGATTTCATTAGAAAAGAACACCCTAGGTAGTCATTCTAAAGTATTACCCTCCTTTTCCACCTCCGCCACTGAGTGCTCTGAGTCCACCAAGTCCTCAGAGAATTAGATAATTTAAAGTACAAATAAAAACACTTCTAGAATCATCTTTAAGACTGAAAGCTTAGCATTGGGTTGAAGAGGGGAAAGAAATTAGTAGACTTTCAGGGATTTCTTTGAAAATTGTAATTTAATTTGCTCTAGTAGAAAAGGATAAAGGAAATATTGTGAACTGCTTAAAGGTATAGTGGCAGTCAGATTAGTATTGAGTCTTATTCCTCTTCAAATTCTTCATCTATTAAAATGATAATAATGCCTTATCTTATAAAATAGTTGAGAAATTCAAAAGAAATGATGAACCTGACATAGGTACCTGGCACCACTTTAGAGTAACCATTTAGAGTAACCACTAAATGGTTGTTATTGTCAGATCATGTGAAGTTATTCTTTACACCTAGACATGAATTGGAACTTTCTCTGCTTTTTTCATTGCACATTAGCTGAGCACTTGGCAGGCATTATTCCCGCAGTGGGACAATGTTGATGTTGGCTTCTTTAGAACCCATTCATTCTGATCTGTCACACCTTGGAAAACCAGGCTACCTTGCTCCATACAAAAAGTCAGGTAGTTCGATTAGGTAGATAGGCTCTTCAGTCCTTATTAGCTCTTGATTTTTATCATTTTCTTTAGTGTGTCTTTCAGAGATTCAATGCAAAATTGGATATTAAAGCAAAATATCACTTAGAGAATACAGATTATATGAATTTAAGCTTCACTTTTGAGACTTATACTCTATCAAATTTGCCCTCTAGGTTGATTCTGCTTTTGAGGAAGGTCAATAAAGTGAAATATTTTGGAAAAGATTTGTGTCATGTTATGTCACATGCTGTGTAAACTGGATGAAATACAGTACAGCAAAAGAAATTTTTCTAAATTTTTACAGAATTTATTTCTGAAAATAGGTGACTAAAATGTCAGTACATACATCAAAAGTACCACCAGGCACTGAAAAAAATCACTGTTGACATCTTTACCTAGTTTCTTCAAAAAATACATGTAAATTCTCCTCTAATTAGAGAGACATTTTTATTTTTGAAAACATGTCTCTCTCCTCTGGGTTATCTGTATTTAAAATGTTCTCTTCTTGGATAGTGCTCATTTAAAGTGGCAAATTATTTTGCTTCCCTTCTAGAGATTGAAGTATTTCTCTTTTTTATGTCAATCAATGAAAGATGTCTAGGACTCCCAAATTATTGATCACCATCTGGGCTTTTATCCCCATATGGATCTATATATGTCCTATTAAAACCAGATCTCTCACCCTCCTGTTGGCCTCTACCTTTCCACTGTGCTCTCTAAACTCAAGTGAAAGTCAGTTGTGAGCACAATACCATGGGTTTTCAGTCTCTATTCAGAAAGTTCCTGTCATCCTATTTCCCTAACTGGGACTAGGTTCCTCGAAGTAGACTTCCCAGCCTTGACTACTTTTTTCTCATACCTCCATGAAGCACAGGACCTGGAGATAGGATATATGGGTACCTCATAGCCATTCCTAGATTATTTCCATTCTCTTTCCCTCAAAAACCCATAATTCCCTTAAAGTGTGTGTCATCAGAGTTTACAAATACTACTCTCCCTTTTTGTAGTTACCTGTTCTGCCTTCAATCACTCTTCCAGTCACTGAACATTTTACTTCCCAGATCACTAACTTTTTCCCCACCATTGCTTTTTCATGCTTGGGGACTCCAACGATCGCATAGGAGATTTGCTTAAAACCTGGCCTCACTTCTTTCACTTCACATCCAATGATTCTTCCCTCCACCCTTTCCCATGGTTAAACCCTGGGAATCAATTACTGGACCTCTGCCAAATTCCCAATTCCAAGCTTTCTATTCTGTAATCACCATCTTCTATCTTTCCAGCTCCAGTACTACCAATCTCAATAATCTTTGGTATATCTGGCCTTTAATCAATTCACCTCCCCAGCTGGGCCAAGCAAGGTCCATCACCTCCCTTCTGTCCCTTTTTCTCTTCTTACATAACTGTAGCCCATTAATATTATATTTTTATTTATACATGCTGAACACCTTCTTTTATGTATATGTATTTTTACATAAAACTCTCACTCTGCACAAGCATAAGGTAAACTTCAACATCACTGCATATGCCCTTTTCTAATTCACAAAATTCCAGGCATATATACATTATAACCAGAGTGTGATGAAACATTAGAATAAAGGACCTAAAAAAATAAAATCTATCAAGATATTCTCTTGTGTCTGTAACTTGAACCTGGTGGTTGTACCAGGCTTATTGCTTAATTTCACTAAAGGTAATATGTCCACAAATGTTGCTGACCCATGGATATCAGTCAAAAAACAAGTATAGTTTTAAACAGGAAAATAATGTGGAGAAAATAAGGCTTGGGGTTAATAATTCTACCACCTGAGTGCATTTTAAGCTATAGTATGGGATGATAGTAAAAGTATTAACCAAACAAGATGAAAAGTAAAGTAAGATTAGAAGAGCGGAAAGAGCACCAAAGCACAAAACAAAGTCTAGAACAAGGAAAATGTCAGAGGAAATTAGCAAGACTGAGGTCAAAGCTGAAGATGAAGAAAGAAGGACAAAAAAAAAAAAAAAACCCTACACCTTTCAGTAAACCCGACAAATGCATGGTAGTTCCCTGATGGATACAAGTGCTCACTTGTGGGAGAGTTTACAAAATTATTTTTAGTATTGATGGTATATCCAAATGGAGATGTTCACGGGAAGCTAAAGAGCTGAAGTTGGAAAGAGAGATAAAGTTTTAGGAAAGAAAATGGAGATTCAATCTGTGTAAAGTACATAAAACCATGAGAACAGATTAGCTCCTTGAGCATTATTTGCAGAACAAAACAGGGATTGTTACTCTCATAGTAACTGTTATTTTCTCACTAGCACTTACCAGAATTATATATATTCTTAATATAATAAAAATATAGTTGTAGATTTTTTGGTATGTTTACTTGCTTTGTCTGTCTCCTTCACCTGTCTATAACCTCCACAAGGACAAAGAACATGTTATTTTCTTCTCTACTACATCCCCAGTGGAGCAGAGCTGAATCTCAAGAAATTTTTGTGGGTAGATAGAATGTAGATAGATGGATCCATGAAGAAACAACATGAGCTTTGTGGGAAACCCCTCCAAAAATTATTTAAGGCAATGAAAAATCAGCTTTCAAATGAATACATACCTAACCTGATCATCCCTTCTTCTCAGTCTTCCTGGGATAGAATGGTACATAAACTCTCCAAGAGAAAATATTGAAACAACTAGGAAATTAGGAAAACAAGATGTGCACTGTTACTCCTTCTACACCCTCTGAATCACCATCTTCTTCATTACGTTTTCCTGCCAGAAGCCAAGACTGTCTCCTTCTCTCTATCTCAGTTCTCAATCAAGATACCCAGCACCTTCTGTGGTTCAGATCCAGGGCCAAAGGAACAGGTCTACCTCAAATAAGCAAGACAAAAAGCCAAAGCCTCATGTTGATGTTGGACTCTTTATGTGATCCATACATTTCACAGAATCACAGAATTCCATGATGAAAGAACATTAAAATACATATTTAGGATTACTCAAATTTACTGTTGAATTTACTTGTTGGAAGAGGTTACCAAGGGGATATGACAACTCGTTGACCCACGAGATGGACGTGGGCCAATTAGAGACGCTTCACCCTCTCCCCTGTCCTTGAAATGTGTTTTCTGCTTGACTTTTCCACACTTGAAGCTGATTCAAGGACACAGCCTTGAGATACTGATGGCTTGCTGCAAACACCTTGACAGTGTACATAGCTAAACCCAGTTAAGATCTCTATAGAAGTTTTTAAGATCCAGGTAGGTTGGCATGGTGATATCCTTGTCTTTCAGCCACCCAAGATAAGTCCCATATGTAAGTTCCCTTATGAACACTGCCACCAGCAGTCTGGAAGTGGCCTGACTTTCTTTGGTTTTTCTTTGCCCTCCATGTATGGGGGCCAGTCTCAGATTTCACCCAGAAAGCTCCCAAGGATGAGAACCCATACTAGTTCAAGAGCACATGTCACACGTGAGTGCACTTTGAAATTAAGTCACTGTTGTAAAAGCAAGAAGAAAATGGCACATTTAAAGATTTAAATCAAGAACACTTTGTCTTTGACCTTCTCCGCCCTATCCCAAAGAAACTAAATGGGCAAATAAAACTCAGATCTCCTTCCTGACACAAAAGAAGACTAATGTCAGTTGAAAGGTTAATAGACTGAAAAGACTGAAAATTCTAAATGAGCCATTTACTATAAAGCATGGGTGTTTATCTAACCTTTGTATTAACATACTCACTGAAGATAATTGAAATGCCAACATTCTTTATTGTCAGTCCTTTAGACCTGTTTTGTCAAAGATAAGGATTGATCTTCCTTTATATGTTAAGGAAAATCAGTATTTGCGCACATCTTTTTAGTTTTCAATTTCCATTATAATTTGGGACACCTCTATCCCACAGTTAAGATACTCTAAGGAAAAAAAAATAAAAATAAAATCTAAAAAAAGATACTCTAAGGAGACAACAGATTACTGTGTTATCATATCAAATTAGTAACCATAAATCTTACCTACACAGGGATTACCAGCACATCATCTTGAACTTCTTAATTAAGCTATTCATAATATGTACTTAAATAGGAAATGTCTAAAATTGTTAAAAGAGTTATTAAGTCAAGGATTTCTTATTTTTAGCAAGGAAAATTTTCTCTCAACCCCCAAAGTTTCAACTGGGTGAAAGAAGTATTAGTAATAAAAGCCATTAGCAATATGTATAGTAGACCCTATCATCAACTGTGTTTTCCCCACCGAGAGTCTGGGCAAATCATGAGGAGAAACATATGGGATTTTGCAAAATGATAGCGTATCTAGCAAATAGAACTTTAAAAACTTTGAGTAGATCATGACCTACCATTTGAATTACCTATTTCAGCAAATTGTACTTAAAATAGTTATTTGTACTTTTGCATCGTTACTTTTTTCTAATAATATTTACCTTTACGTTTAGCCAACCCATTCAACCCACTTTGAAATATGCAGCAGAAAAATTAAAGTCTTTCTGGTCAAATAGGTTGGAATTACCCACTAGTTATTTAATTACTTTGGACAAATTGATTCCTCTGATTCAGAAATCAGAAAAAGAGGATAATAGTACTTAAATATCCTAGAATATACTGACACACAGTAGGTGTTCATTTAATTTTAGATCCCTTCAGCTATATATAAGTAAAGTGTTAATGCTGTTATCTATAGACTTTAATATGAAATCAATGCAAAGCCATACATTTAAAATAATCTGAAAGAAAGAGTCAGGCTTTAGCTATTTCAAATAAGTTTTCCAAGACATGGTAAAATTTAAAAAAGCAAGTTTAAAAATAATATGTGTACCATAATCTTATATTTTGTTAAAATATCAATGTTAATATTGTCAAAGAATTGTAAAATATGTACAAATATATATCAAATTCTTAAAAAATATCCTGAGGCACCTGGGTGGCTCAGTCAGTTGTCTGACTCTTGATCTCAGCTCAGGTCTTGATTTCAGGGTTATGAGTTCAAGCCCCGCTCTGGGCTCCATGCTGGGCATAAAGCTTACTTAAAAAAACATATCCTGAGAAGTGGAGGTGTTTATGGAGGACTTCAACTTTCTACAACATTATATACTTCCCTAATATCCAGATTGTTTTAAAAGTAGTTACTATGAGTTACTATTTTTGTGTTAGAGAAATTAATAATAAAAACAGATTTTAAAATAAAAGCATTTTAAAGAGATTCATTTTTTGCTCATCCATCTATGACCAAAAGAAACTGTATGTAGATTCACAAAAACCAAGTCTCAAGTTAAGCTTCAATTTTTCCAGAAAATCTATTCAACCTTCTAGTTTTAATTTTATCCCTCCCAAGAAATTTCTGAAGCTATCATAAATTCATAGTTGAAGTTCAAGAAACTGCATTTATCCTATCTTTGTCAAAGATCACTTCTTTAAAAGAAATTAAGAAATCACCTAGCTAAGCCATCCTCAGAGAACAGGAAATTATCATAGATAATTCTATGCTCAAACTACACCCTTAGAGGCTCTAGATTCTTACACTTTTTTTTTGTCTATCCTGTGCATGTCCTGAAGTTCTATGTACTATAAGTCAATAAATATTTTGATGGTGATAAGGAAAATTATTATGATGATAATAATGATGATGACTAAAATATCAGAAAACCTGTAAATATTATTATCTTTACTATTTCACCTTTTGTTGGAGGAACCTATCCTCAGATGCTCAGTGAGTTTGTTATCCATGACTTCTGGGTACATCTGGAAAATTAACCCTTGTTTAGTTCAATAGCAAGTACCTTTTAAATTGAACTTGGATGAGGCTGCGGTAGTCTGAGAAGGATGAGGTGGATGAATGAAAAGTTTACTTATTACTGAAGGTCTTTGCATTATATTTTAGAGTGACATTAAGGAACATTTAATTTAGATGATGCTGGTCCAGGTAAGGCAGTCTCCACATTTATCCATGCTAACTATATAAAGGACTAATTCGACATTTTGTATCTGTGTATACATCTAGACTTAGAAAAATATGAACAAGTTCCCAGAAGGTGGATACAATTCCCACTCACCAGCATATTATCATCTGTACATTCTGCCCCTGCTGTGAAAGTCTGTGGGGATGAAGATGGCCTTAACATTCCACTCAGCTTGACTAGACTTTTGACAGATTTTTCTGTCTACAGGCCTTTGGCCTCCCTCTACCTGGAGCATTTACTCTACTACACTTAAAATTGCCAATTCTTTTCCTGCCACTTTGAAAACTAGACAAATTATCTCATGGTCTTTTGCCAGTTTTACAACCCAGGGAATGTCTTTCTCTAGGACCTAGGAAGCATCTCTTTGAAAGGTAATTATCCAGAATTAGAGTATCCTTATCTCCTAATTCTCTATGGGAAAGTAGGAGCCAACCTCCTAAGTACCTAACAAGTCTAACTACCTAATGCCAATGAACAAATACAGATGGTTAATCACATTGACCAATCCTCCCCTGCTTCAATGTCCTCCAATACTTTTCCACTGGCTCACCCCAGGTCTTAAAAACCCTCCCACTCATTGTCTCAGTGGAGTTGAGTTCAATCTGTCCTCCTCTTGCAATACTTTTGAATAAAATATTCCCTGCCTGTTTAACTCTTCCCAGTGCAATCTTTCCTCGACAACCAAGTTCATATCTCTCTTAGAGAAAGCTGCTGCCCTCTCTGCTTACAATCCTGACTGTGCTGACTTCCTCCTATAAGAAACACTGCTTGAACTACACAATGTGTCTGTTGGGTCCTTCTATCCGTATCTCATGACATTTGTTGGTTTTATTTTCAGAAAAATGTAATGCAGGAAAAGTAACATTCAGGAAAAATCCAGTATGTTTAAATCAATCTATATATTTTATATAATACATACAAAAGAGCTATGATTTTGCTCACACTTAAAACTGTGATTTATTAAAAATGTGAAATTCATGTTTCAGTCATTTCTAAAACCTCCTAAAAAGCTAAAAAGCCAACATAGGACCACTGGGTGGCTCAGTGGTTGAACATCTGCCTTTGGCTCAGGTCATGATCCTGAGATCCTGAGATCAAGTCCTGCATCAGGTTCCTTGCAGGGAGCCTGCTTCTCCCTCTGCCTATGTCTCTGCCTCTCTCTGTGTGTCTCTCATGAATAAATTTTAAAAATATTTTTTTAAAAAAGCAATATAAACTGATAAATTATTGAACACTACATTTGAAACTAATGTACTATATGCTGGCTTGAATTTAAAGAAAAAATAAAATAAGATTCACATTTATTAAAAAAAAATTTTTAAAGCCAATCTAAGCTAAAAATATATCACTCAGGATTACAAAAAAACTAAATTTCAAGTGATCATGTGCTTTGTACTTCTCAAAAAGTACCCCATAGAAGAGTGTCACATGAAAATAAATTTTCCAATCAGATAAATTTGAAGTATGTTAGAGGAGACATATTCATTTATTACAGGACTTCTGGGAGACTCGGACACACTCCACAGTGCTGTGAACCTCCGGAAGCTTTGTAGTATGCAGCCACTCCTGAGCTTACCCTAACCATGGATCCCTTCTTTACTGAGCATCCTGTGGGAAGAGTAACTATTGACTGAAAAATGAAAAATATTACAGTCCGTTCATTGCATGAGACTAACATTGCAGTGGGCATGTAAAGTTATGTGCTCTGCCCACAAGGAAATTTGCCTGTTTCGAGATACTGAAAAATAAATTTAAAGAGGCTGCTCTTGTGGCTTTTGAGCTTTAAAACCAAAGAGTAATTTGCAGTAGAAAGTCTCTGAACAAATTAATAATTCTAAAATATGTTTGAGTAATCTATCCTTGATATTTTGGTAAATTATCTGGTTTGGGCTTTTAGAATCAAGTTTGTTAACTACTAAGATTTAAAAAATAGAGAGGGACACCTGGGTGGCTCAGTGGCTGAGCATCTGCCTTCAGCCCAGGGTGTGATCCTGGAGTCCCGGGATGGAGACCCACATCCGGCTCCCTGTGTGGAGCCTGTTTCTCCCTCTGCCTATGTCTCTGCCTCTCTCTCTCTTTCTCTCTCTCTCTCTCTTTGCCTCTCATGAATAAATGGATAAAATCTTTTTTTAAAAAAATAATAGATAGGTTAAAAATAATACAGTACATTTCTAATCAAGAAGTTCCAGAAAACCTGATTCGGGGTCAGAAACCATTACAGAATATTGGTAAAAAGATGACTACATTTTCCTTAAAAAGTTAACTCTTTTCAGCATCGTTTTTATGTACAAATAGGCTGATCACTATTCTTTTCATTTCACTTTTTGTAGAGAATTTTATTTCTGACCATTGACAAGAAGGGAACAGGAGGTGTTCAGGGCTTGAGAAAAAGAGCACACCAGCTTCTCACCAAGCAGAGCCTTGACAGAGGCATCCTCTGCTGGCAGGCTTCCTGAAGTGCAGATTCCGGTCTTGGGTGGGTGGTTTGCTTATTGGCTCATTCGCTTTTACTTTATTTGCTATTTTATTTGAGGAGTCGCTGTCTCTCTTTAAACTGTACAATCTAAAAACAAACAAACAAACACTAGAAACCTGCAGTTTAGAAGTGATAACAAACAGCATGCCGCATCATATTTTAAGTCCTTGTGGCACAGGATGTATTTTCGTTTCATTCTTTAATTTGCTAATTGTATGACTAATGTACAGTTGCACCTACAAAGACATAGAAGCGTGTGGTTTTGAAAAAGAGTGTGGATATCATCAGCAGAGGCTTAAACAAAATAAAAAGACATTATCCGGACATGATTTCTGAAGATCAACTGTGTTAGGAGCAAGGTTCTCTTTTCCAGAGTGAAAGCAGAAGGTCACAGATAATCTTCCAAGACAAACAGATCAATTCTAGGAACCATTGGAGGGTAAATAGTCCTTTAGCTTTACCAAGGACAATAAGAAACATCCTGAACAAATGCCACAACTTTGTCAGGTAGCTTTCAAACCAGTCCTAGAGAACACATGGATTTTTTACTGTTTTTCTTCTCGTTTTCTCCACTTTACTCTAGTGTTGGGCATGTATCAGGAACAGTATTCATTACGGATTGATAAATTTTATTTCTTCATTGAATTACAAATGTAGAAGGGGAAAGATATGCTACTTTCAACTGGCTACAGTGTGATCCTTAGAGGAAGTAGCATTCCTTTTAGAGAAGGAACTGCTGCTTCTTTTAACACTCTTGATTTTGCAAAGATAGAATTGAGAGCTAATCTGTGTACTGGGATGTGAGCAAAGAGAGGGAAAAATTACATATTAATATATTAGAAACATCAAAATTTTCTGCTACTAGTCAGCAAGAGAGAAAGGTTGGGAACCTGGAGAGGAGTTAGCTAAACTACTCCCAGTATCATCTAACTACCATCTAATCTGTGCATGTTCTCTAGTGAGTTTTTGAGCCCCAGGCAATACAGGAGTCCCCAGTATAACTGACTGGTAATGCTGACAGTTTGTAACCCACACATGCTTAGAACACAGACATCTGCAAACAAAAATTGAAGAGGCAGCAGTGGTAGGGGATGGAGGGAGAGAGCTCTTCACTCTTATAAAGAAGTGACCTATTATTGCTTAAAACCAGCAGCAAGAAGAAAAAAAAAAAAAAAACAGCAGCAAGGGGACCCAGTGAACATGCCCTTCCCACAGATGCCAATCCACTGTCTGCTTAGCCTTGGGTCTCAGACCCTAAACAGAAGATAAATACTAAATATCTACTATGACCAAGAATAATGGTAAATATTCAGAGCCATAAAAATTTTCAATTCTATAAGGTGAAAACAAAAATGCTTGTTTTATAGAAAAAGTATTTAAGGATTAGCAATATTCCTTAATTTGCCCGAGGCAATCCAGCCAGCAAGTCCCAAAATCAGGATTTGAACACAAATGTGTCCAATCCTGATACCCTATTCTAGTCAGAGGAATATGCAAGTAAGTAGTAGGTCATTAATAAGTAGTACAAGGTCATTAGAAGTGGAGGTTAGTGCTGTGAAGGAAATAAGCAAAGTGGTGTGATGCAAGGTGATGGAAAGCGCTTCCTTAGGCATTAGTGTTCTAAAAAAGGCCTCTCTGAAAAAAAGAAATATAAGCCAAATGGTAAAGATTGAAAAGGAACCAGCCGAGAAAACATCTAGAGATTAAGGATTCGGGAAGATGGAAAAGCAAAGGCAAAAGTTCTGACATGTTTGTGGAAAACAAAAAGGAATTCAAAGTGGCAAGGACATAATGAACCATAAGAAGACTAGTACTAGATGAAATTAACTAAATTATTTTAAGACTTTTTCTAATTTAAAAAATTTTAAACATTTAAAAAGATTTTATAGACCATAGTAACAAGTTTATACTTCACTCAAAATTCAATGAAAGTCTGCTAAGGATTTTAAGTAGGGCAAGACAATATCAACATGTTCTCTAGTAGCTGCATGTAGAAAGAACAGGGGGATCAAAGTGGAAGCAGTGGTTAGTGAAAAAGCTATTGCAGTAGTCTATGCACAGATATTGGTATCTGAGACCAGGAGGCAGAGGTAAGAACCAAGAAATTAGTTTGGGGGTTACCATATCAATTCATGTTAAAGATAACGGTGTCTTAGAGTAAATCAGTAGTTCTTAACTGGGTACAACAAATAATGCCCCCATCAGGAGACACTTAGCAACATCTAGACACATTTTTGTTTCACAACTGAGGGGATGCTACTGACATCTAGTGGGTAGAGGCCAAAGATGCTGCTGAACATCCTACAATGGACAACATTGTGTCCCTTCAAAAAAGAATTATCTAATCCATGACGCCAATGGTGTCAAGGTTGTAAAACATAGAACTAGATGAGACCTGAGGGGGAAGAAGAGGACTACAGGAAAATCGAGAGATTTGGGATATATTTTTGAAGTAGTACTGTTGGTACACAACAAAGTAGGTAAAATAAAGTACAAATCCTAGCTATTTGACCTGGAAAACTGGGTAGGTAATGGTGGCATTTACCAAGATGGCAATGATTTGGAAAAAACAGTTTGGGAGGAAAACAGAGGGCAGTCAAGTAGTCAGTTTGAAACATTATGTTCAAGATAACTATAGATATCCAGATAAAGATCTTATCTAGACCATTAGGTATAAGGGTTTGTGCTCATAGGAAAACTCTAAGCAAAAATATAAAATTGAGAGTTATCAGCATTTGAATTGTATTCAAAGAAATAGAATTGAGTGAGAATACAGGAGGAGGGAGGTGGGAAGAGATGAAAAGAGAAGTGAAGGGAAGACAGTGAAAGAGAAGGCAAGGGAAGAATGCTTAACACTGAGCCTTGAGGCACTCTAACTTTTCTAAAGACAACAAAGAAAATTACAAGGAACAATCAGGGAGACAGCAGAAAAACCAGAAGAATGGTATCATGAAAGCCAAGAGAGGAAAGGAAAGTATTTCAAGAAAGAGGCAATGGTTGATGATACGAATGCCACCAAAAGGCTGAATAAGATGAAGACCAAATACTGCCCCTTAGCACTAGAAGAATAAGGGTCACTTGGAAGAGAGAGAAGTTTCAGTGGAGTGTGGGAATGGAAGCCATTGTGAAATGAGTAAATGGAAAGTGAAGTAACAGAGACAATGTAAACAATTTCTGTGAGAAACAGTCAAGAAATAAGGCAGCAGCTGAATGGAGATGTAGAGTCAAGAGAATTGTGCTATTTCTTAATGTGGACCATGTTAGTATGCTGATAGAAATGATCCAAGAAAGAGAGATGGAGAGGTAGCTGGAAAAGGAAAGTCCTTAAGAAAGTAAAAAAAAAAAAAACTAACAACAACAGCAACAAAACCAAACCAAAAGTAGAGGAGTTGTCCATTAGCTGGGGTATTGTAACAAGAATCAAATGAGTCCAGGTGCAGCTGTGTTAAGAAGATAAGAGAGTTCCCCCAAAATGGCTTTTATTTTCTCCATGTTGTTTCAGTCCGGGAAGGTGAGGTTGTCAGCTGGAAGGAGTAGGGAAGAGGAAGAGATCAGAAGCAGGAGAATCCCAAGTGAGGATCCCAGCTAGTCTCCCGCCCGCTCGCCCTAAAGCTGTGACTGCTCAGCAACAGGCCTGCGTCTGCAGTAATGCCAGCTCCCCGCCAGGCACCACCGCGTGAACCACACCACCGGAGCCAAGATGCCGACGGGCACTGGAGAGGATCACACAGCGGAACGATGCCCCGATGGCCCGGACCACCAGTCTCTTGTCAGCATGCTCACTAACACTCCGGACGATCATGGTACGCACTCTCCAGCCTAACATCTGTCTCTTTCCCTTCTCCCCCAACTCTTAGTAAATGACCTTGCCTACATTTCACAGAGCAAAAAAGGACCCATCAAATGGATTCCCTCAATTTACTGCCACCTTGTCTACAAATCTACCCATATCTGTTCCCATCTTCTCCTTTATTTCTGGTCCGATGACCTAGTCAGAAACCAATTCCTCCAAGCGTGCTCTAAAGACAACAATACCCTGCCTTCCCAGAGCCTTTATTCCTCGTCCTTCACCAGTTGGCAGTGGAAGTTCGCAAAAGGCAGAGTTGTCTACAAACATCACACCACCCTGTGTCCTCCTCGTTATCTCCCACTCTCTTCTCAGCATACTCCAGCTCAGCTTTCACCCCATGATTCCAATTCCTCAGTTCACCATTGACCTACTTGTTGCTGCCTTCAAAGGACATATTGCCGTCACTGCTGTGCATGCCTGTGCATGCCCTCTTAGCCACTCTCCACACTTTGATCACTTTGTCACTTGCAAAACTCTCCTACTTTGCCTTGTATAAAACCATCCTCTCCAAGTTTTTCTCCTAAGAAGCTGCTCCCTCCCAATCTCTTGTACTCTACCTCTGTCCACACTTGATGCCTGGGGCACGACCTAATCTTTGGCCTCATCTGTCTCACTTTACATGACAGGTACCAAACTGACAATCTACCAGCTCAATCCTCACTGTCGGAAGGGGAGGCGGGCGGGGGGTCAGGGGGACCAGGTGACAGGCACTGAGAGGGCACTTGATAGGATGAGCACTGGCTGTTATGCTGCATGTTGGCAAATGGAACTCCAGTAAAAAAATATACAAAAAAAAAAAAAAATTCCTGTCTAGCACAGTGTCTGAAAAATAGGAAATACCTAATAGAGATTTTTAAATAATCAGTTATAAGACCAGAACACATTTGGGCTTAAGGTAAGGGGATAGGGACACACAGTGAAACTGTCACTAAAGCAAGCCCCATGGCCAGGGATTCCTCCCCATCCCGTATCGATAATCAATTAACATAAACCATCTAGGCTGAACAATTGATCAGGAAGTGAACAATTGACATTTCAGCACTTCCTCAACATGTGATGATTTAAAAAAACAATTACAGTTATTTGGAGGGGGCACCTGGGTGGCTCAGTGGTTGAGCGTCTGCCTTCGATTCAGGTCATGATCCCGGGGTCCTGGGATCGAGTCCCACATCGAGTCCCCACAGGGAGCCTGCTTCTCCCTCTGCCTGTGTCTCTGCCTCTCTCTGTGCCTCTCATGAATAAATAAATAAAATCTCTTTTAAAAAGTTATTTGGAGTTTTTAATCAAGAAAATCCTACCACTAAATTACATAGACAGATGAGAGCCAGCTTAGACCTCCTAGTAAAATGTGGGTCAAATAAAACACACTGCCATCAGTTTTTTACTTTTTTCTCCTCTAAGATTTAGTGACAGTTTTTTATGTTTACCCTTCTCTCCAATCAATCCTACGACAATCAGCAAAGGAAAGCTAGAACCAAACATAGAGCGTAATCCAATTCACCTGCATTCAGTCCAAATTCATTTCAATGCAAGTCTGATCAAATTTCGGTGTTTTTTTCCCCCCAACCAACTGAGGAGAATAAAATAGCTCCATCCTAAACTCATTCAGAAATAGTTGGTCAGCCAAGACTTGGCTCTATACAAACTTGTTCGAGGCCAGCTAATCATCAGAGGTCCACCTCATCCAAAAATTCATCCCCAAACAGTTGGCCATTCAAAATCTAGTTCTACACAAATTCATCTGAAATCAACTTGTCAGAAAAGAGTTTCCTGTCCAAAGCTCATCCAAAGGCAGCTGTTTAGACCTGGAACAACACAAATTCGTCTTAGACAAGCTGACCCGCAAAGGATTTTCTTGCCCAAAGAAGTTATTCAGCAAGGAGCTATCTTAAACCAACTCATCTGAAACAAATTAATATATAAAGAGCTGTATCATTCAGAACTCGTCCAAAGAACAGCTGCCTCTCAAATTCATCTAAAACTAACTTATTAGAAAAATGTTACCTTGTCCATAGCAGCTCCAAAAACAGCTGTTTAGTTAAGACCTGGATGTACACAAAACCAGTGAAGAAGACCTAATAAGCAAAGAGCCAACCCATCTAAAATGCATCCAAAAGCAGTTGTTTCATCAGGTGCAGCCTTCCTTATTGTCATCCAAGAACATCTATTAAGCAGAGAATTGTCTTGTTCAAAGTTCTTCTTATGCCAGCTATTTAGTTAGCCACTGTTCTACAAACACTCATATGAAACCCTGTAGTCAATCAAAATCTCATCTATCAAAATATTTTCTAAAATCTGTTATTCATTTAAAAACTCATGAATCTCAATCTTGTCCAAAGCTACCTCAAAAAAATATATATCTGATTTCACCAAACTCCATCCAAATCTGCAAATCAACAGTGGCCTTGGACGAACTCAACCTTATCAAAATGAAATTTTCCCTCCTTGTGATTCTCTATTCAAGCCCACACCCAGATCTAATGTTTTCATTTTCAAGCTCTCACCCTCAAACACAAACTACTACTAAAACTTTCATTGCTCCTCCTACCACTACTTCGGAAGCAACTTCTCCCATCACCACCACATGTGCAATTGAGCTCCAGCTATCATTCCCACACTAACATCTGTTATAACCATAAACCAAACCACTCCATCCTACAACAGCCCAGAAGCTGGCATCTATGACAATTACTTTGAAACAAAACATCTCCCTGTGATTGCATCTAACTTTAAAACAGAATCTCCATGTGGCACCACAAAATCATATACTAATCTCCCATTTGACTTTGAAACTATGTATTTTCCTAATTATTTTGACAAAACTTAAAGCAACTACCCAGTTGGCAATATTGTATGGATTCTGAAACTACATAAATTCCCAACACCCTTCCAGAACCTTAACTAAATCATCACACCATCATCTGAACACCGAAATTATGAATTAATCCATGACATGGGTACTGCATCTCTTATCCCTCCCTTCAGCATCTTCATTTGTTGCCATTTGCAGGACATTCTTTTCCATTTCAGAAAATCATCTATAATCAAGCTTATTTTTTTAAATCCATAAGTATGTGCTCTTAATGTTGAGTTGAAATTTTTCTACATAAACAGAGTACAATGTTACCACAATCTATTGACCTCAACCTTATAGGATATAGAAATTTGATATAACATATTCAGCATTTCTAATGATATTACATACTGAACTTTATTACCTCTGAAAAGGGGGAATCCACTTTGTCAAATAGTTTGGACATATTTTTCTGATGCCTAATCTGAACAAAACTTTAAAAGATTAGTAAAAACATAGTTACATTCTATTTAGTAGAATTTTAGGTAACTTAATTGAGCAGCTGTCCTTCTGACATTCACAAAAATACTCCATAAAAAAAGTGGCTTTGCTGCATATTTCCAAGCACATGCCCTAATTTCCTCTGAAAGAATATAAACTAGTCAACAATTATAAAGAATATTGTAAATTTAAAAGTCAAGCAAGTGTTGATTCAATTCAGCGGAGATTAATTTTTCTACCGCATGCAGGATACTTTGCTGGGTGCTGCAATAAGCAAGACACAAAATCTTCTTTGAAATCAAATATCCCAACATGAGCACAAATAGCAATAGCATCAGCCAAAGTAGAATAAAATAAATAAGAAAGTCACAAATTCCCAGAAGTTTTCAGAAAAGGTAAAGGCTGACGCCTAATTAGGGGAAGGTAGAAAGACTTCATGGAAATTGTAGCATATGGAAGGATCTTTAAGGCCGAAGAGAACATTGACAGCAGAGATTAAAAGTGAGACCCCAAGCAGAGGGAATAGCAGGAAGAAATGGAGAGAAACAAGATGAAAATACACTAGGGATGTCTTCTGACCCTTAGTGCATATTTCCATTTCACCTGCGCACTGAACAGTGATCAGACACTTGCTATATTTCCCACAAGAATTCAAGCAGGAATTTTGACTTACTCAGTTTTGTGCCCTAGCTCCTAGTACAATGCTTGGTCCAGCACAATTTAGGTTTGTGTTGAAGAAATATCATTGAAATGACCATGCATCAGGGAGTACTGACTGCAGTTTCCACTTATTCCATTTATCAAATAAATCAATTTTATTTTATTTATTCCACCAAGCTCTGGATGCAGTTAATAGCCATCTTGAATCCTGTTAACACTGTGGTTGAATGATTGAGTGATGGAAGGAGAAAGAGAAGGTTTCCGGTCTGCCTTACTCTTTCATTGTCAAACAGGGTCTTAGGCTGGGATTCACAGAGACAACCTTGGTTAAGGGTAATTCCAGATCTTCCCACAACCATTGGGTGTGATGGAGTTGGGAAGATAGTACATTACTTGTCTTGAGGAAGCCTAAAAAGCTCAAGGATGACAAATCACTAGACATTTCCACAAAGATTCTTCTAAACCAGAGATTTTTAGGGCATTTTGGTGGCTCAGTCAGTTAAGCATCTGACTCTTGATTTCAGCCCAGGTCATGATCTCAGGGTCTTGAGATCGAACGCTGTGTGGGGCTGGGCATGGAGCTTGCTTAAGATTTCCTCTCTCCCTCTCCCACTGCCCCTCCCATGCTGCCCGTATTCTCTCTCTCTCTCTCAAAAATCATAATAATAAAATAAACCAAAGACTCTATCCTGACCTATCAGGAGACCCATGAAACCCCTAAAGTATTCTGATACATGAGCATATGCGCTTTTCTGAGAAGATAATGATTCAATCAGATTCAATCAGATTCTCAAAGAAGTCCATAACCTAAAGAAATAAAACTAAAACCAATTAGAAAGATCAAGAAATGTCTAGACCTATAGGTCTAAAAGATGTCATCTGCAGTTCATAAAACACTTTCATGAATCCTGGTATCTTTAGTCATTTTAGAAAAATAAATTACTCACTGTTTTTGCTGATGTCTCTGTTTTATAATGATTTAGGAATTTTTTCCCTTTTGTACTACATATTTCTTGACACTCAACTCCATAATTATATTATTGTAAGTTATCTGATTCCAGACTTAAAATTTCTTGTCTAAAAAATTACTCAGCCTTCTGAATTTCCCTTGTTTATTTTGGTCAAGTCTCACAGCTCAGTTTTCGAGCTAGGGCGTGTCCCATTCTCACTTGGGGCTGGAGGCATGTCTGCAATAGGAGCTGTCAATTCCTTGAATCACCTGAAGCCCAGACAGTCTCAGTGATTCAGTTCCAATGAGTTGTTCCCTAGCACTGTACTTTAGGCTGGAGATAGAGCACAAGTCTCCTCACCTAAGTCCAGAAATAATAGTGCCATAAAAGTCAACTCTGCCTCCACTAAAGAGAAAAAAAAACTTAAGGAAGCCCCACTTTCCACACATTCATTGAGAATAGTGTCCAGGGAAAGTGGATTCCCTAGTGTCATGGGCTTCTTGAATATTTAATTTTTCCACACAGTGAGGCTACTTGAGTATTTAATGTTTTACCACCTCCACCAAAATGTAAGCTCATGAGGACATGGATTTTTACCCCTCCCATTCACTTTTATTTCCAGGGACTGAAACGTTGCTAGCAGAACATAGGCTGAATTTATGCTGAATTATGGGTTGGAAGAACAAGTTGATTGGATAAATGAATAAGTGAATGAATGAATGTATTGAAAGCCTCTGAGAACATAAAGTTGCTTCCCTTTCACATCCTTTAGCACTTATGCTCCACTGCTCCTCCCAATTTCATCCCTTTTCCAGGCTATTCTCTGTCTCATCAATTATATTTTTTCTTCAAATCCATTTAAAACCCCATCTCTTCTCTGAAGTTTTCTTTCACCTCAACCTTGCTCCAACTCCCTGTGGCATATATCTCTACCCTTTATTCATGAACATGTGGTGACCATCTGGTTCTTTGTAATGTTATTAACATAGAAGACACCAAACGAATATAAAACAAGGCACTAAGGACTCTCCATCCAATTCAAAAGAAACATACAGTCAGGAAATAATAAGGGAGTCTTATAAGATAATGTCTAATTAAGTGCCAAAATGAGTACTAAAACAAACAAAATGGTACAGAAAGTTAAAGAATTAGGTATCTCTCCAACCCCACCTTCCACTTCCACCTTCACTCCATTTTGTTCCAATGATTTGAAACAATAACATCATCCCTCCATACCTAGACCCTTGGATTGCCTAGATGCTCTGCTTACCTTCTTAATGAATTTTTTTAATCCTTCAAAACTCCAGCTTAGGGTCACCTCCTTGCTAAGCTTTTTCTGCCTTCCTGCCTCCAACAAAATTAACCACACTCTCCTTCATACCTGTAAATGATCCTATTACTTCACTTACCAAGTATATACTAGCTAACCTTGGTGTTTCCCCTCCTAGACAGTATTCCCTTTCCTATCTGACAATAACAAAAATGAACTGAATAGTTACAGAAAAGCTTTCTGGAATGTCTCATTGTCTCAGACAATTTTCCATTGATAGTCTTTCTAGACCCCCAAACAAGCCAAACTTAAGATGGCCTTCCATGCAAAATCCTGGCATGACACAATACATCATTGACGTGTACTTAGAAGTTGTTGAAGAGACCCAACCAACCTCCATAGAAACATCATTAAAGAGATGTCATATCTCAAAATCTCCCCGTGCAGCCTGGGGCCCTGAAAACCTATGGTGAGCACTTAGTTGTTCTTTTTTTTTTATGACACGAACCTCAGGAGGCATTTGTGTTTTGTTCAAGTTTCAGTATCTTTTTCCTTGTTGAAAATAAAGCATACCATTCAACATTTCTGGATGGCAATCGACCTTATCTATTGAAATTAAAAACATAAATATCCTTTAATTCAGCACTTCTAGGAATAAAATCTACAGAAATACTCGCACATCTGTGAGACAGGTTTTATAAGGATGTTCATTATTCCACTTTTATAATTATAAAATACAATGGAATGGATTAAATTTCCATCAAAAAGAAATGTTATGTGTCATAACATAACCATTAAATAAATGAAATAAATCTATATGTACTGACATATGAAGTTGTCCATTATTTGTCAAGTAAATAGAGTTGCAAAGCAATGCATAATAGGCCTAATTTTTAACTATGCACAAAGCTACACATCTTGATGTTTGATTTATGTGTTCATACAAACATGACAAAACAGATACATCTGGGAAGTCATTTGGGAAGGAGATGAAGTGAAAGAGGATTGTAATTTTTTATTGTCTGCACTTTTTTTAATTGCACAAGGTATGTATTCTTGAAATACCCTCTATTCAAATGGTAGACATTGGGTAATATGATGACTGCAGCTAATAACTCACCTAATGAAGTGTTGGGAAATGAAAGAAACCAAATGATTTCACAGACAGCTAAGTCCTGATTGGCCTCTCAGTTGCCAGCCTCCTGGAATTGAGTTTAAATTCCTTCTACAAACTTACAACTCATCAAAGGGTAAAATTATTCACCAAGAAACTGGAGAAATCAACTGGACTTTGAATATCATTTCACCTGTACATTTTGCCAAGTGGAGAGAAAGGTAATGTTAACTGATCATATTTCAAATAGAACTTTTTTAAAAATGTCTCCTCTGAAAAGGGAAAAAATAGAGTGAAAGATTGACACTATTTTGTTACTGTAGGTAGCATTTTGAAACATGAAGACTATGATTCTACTACTTTATCTTCTAGGATCAACTCAGTCATTACCGGTAAGTGCTATCCATCTATTTTATTATCAGTTGGCCTCAGCCGCACCCACTGCTTGTAGACCTATCTTTCTTCCTGCACTCCATCAACACTGCTCTGTCCTGTGACCCATTCCCTTAGTTTTCTGTTTTTGTTTTCCAAGGTGAAAATGATAAACTAATAAGGTGGCAGTGCATATTTCAACATACTTAGATTTTTTAAAAACATCCACTCTAACATGATAGAATTTCAATTATGTTGGCAGAACAGTGGGGTAGAAACTAGGGGCAGGGGGAAGGAATGCCTTAAATTTTATCTACTCAAAGTGGCTAATTATTTTACTTTCCAAAAAGAATTTAAGACTTTCTTGGTAACCCATTATATTCTCATAACTAAAGAGGTAAACTACATTTTTTGATTTTACTAATTGGAAGCATGAAACATATAGACTATAGAAACTCTAAAAAGATTACCAAATTGTGTGACTATATAAACTCTGAAAAAGGGGATCAAAGTGCACAACACCAGGGGAATATTACAAAGTGGCCAACTTTTTTTACTTAGAACATTAAAAAATATATTCACATATAATAAGTGTTTAAAAGAAAGGAGAACTAGTGTCCGAATACATACTCCAATTGTCCTCCAATATTTTATAGACACAGATGTGGGTGGTTTGGATCTCTAAATGGACTTCCCTTTGACCATTTGAGATGCTTGAGTGTGGACATAGAGAAAAAATTAGATGCAATTTTCTATGAAATAGGAGAACACAAAGAGACCATTTTTTTTTTTTTTATTTATGATAGTCACAGAGAGAGAGAGAGAGAGAGAGAGGTGGAGACATAGGCAGAGAGAGAAGCAGGCTCCATGCACCAGGAGCCCGATATGGGACTCGATCCTAGGTCTCCAGGATCGCGCCCTGGGCCAAAGGCAGGCGCCAAACCGCTGCGCCACCCAGGGATCCATTTTTTTTTTTTTTCAAAGAGACCATTCTTAATTGAACTCTCTTGACATGTCTATAGTCATCCACACAATCAACAAATACTTATTGAAATCTCTATGTACCAAATATTGCACTAGCTGCTGAAAATACAATGGTGAGGGGTAAAAGAAAAAAAAAAAAAAGACATGATCCTTCATGGTGTTTGCAACGACTGTAGATACTAATAAAGATTTTTTTAAATAAATGTTGTTATAAATTATAACTATGACTAGTTCTATGAAGGTGAATAGGGTATCTTATGCGGAGGGGATAGAACCAATCTCCTTTTATTTCATTCCAAATATACCAATGTCCTTCTTTAAAGAAGTTGTCTGCAAAAAATTATTTTTGAAACAAGCTAAATTAGCAATTCTTTTGTAAAATACAGATTTTTCACTTCAAACAAATTTACCAAAAAGTTCTTCGAAATAGGGTATGTTTAGTGTATTCAAATTACCATATAATTTGTGAAAACTCAAGATAAATAAAACTTTCCAGGCATACAGCCACTATCATTCAAGGTTGACTGAGGAGTTGTGTGAAGGTTAATGCAGATTGCTAATCACCAATGATATGACAGCAGCTGGCAAGTTAGTGGTGCAGGGGATGCAGGGTGTGATACTGACATGCCTTTAAGGTACAGCAGTGGTATTTATCAAATGAAAAATAGGACACATGGACAAGATATTTTTTATTATTTGTAAATGAGTTTATTGAATATATCATATTTATATAAAAAAATGAACCAAATTTTAAATGTGGACACATAAAAGAGCCTAGTGATTATTTTTAGCAGACCCAAAGCTTGGAAATAGGGTACACATTGGTGATGGAGTAGAATGCATATTCAGGAGAGTGGCTGGGGTAAGTGACTTTGATCAATAAGAAAGTAAACTCAAGCAAAGACTTGAAGCAGGTGAGAGAGTGAGCCAATGTCTAGGGTAAGAATATTCCAGACAGAGGAAACAGACAGAGGTGAGGTTTTGAGGCAAGAGTGAGCCCATCTGCCCAGAGATAGCAAGTATCTTTGATGGCAGCGACAAAGTGAGCAAGAGGAAGTGGGATGGGATGGAAGGTCAGAGAGATAATAGAGGTCCAGGGCATGAGGACTGTGTAGGCCATCATAGAGTCTCTGGCTGTTACTCCAAGTGAAAATGGAAGTCAATGGAGGGGTTGAGCAGAGAAGAGAAAGAACCAGACTATTGTTTTCTTTTTTTTTTTTTTTTAAGATTTTATTTATTTATTCGTGGGAGACACACACACACAGAGAGAGAGAGAGAGAGATTGAGGCAGAGACACAGGCAGAGGGAGAAGCAGGCTCCACACAGGGAACCTGATGTGGGACTCAATCCCAGGACTCCAGGATCACACCCTGGGCTGAAGGCAGGCACTAAACCACGGAACCACCCAGGCATCCCAAGACTATTGTTTTCAAAGGAGCACTCTGGTTGCCATGCTGACAATAGATCGTGGGGAATGAAAAGCATACATACATAATCTTAAACCTTAAAGGGACCGCTAAGGGTAGATAATACCAATCCTACCTCTTACAACAGAAGGGAAAAGTCCATAGTGAAACCAGTCAGTGGCAGCTTCACGATACAGCCAAGTCACTCAAGGGCTGATATAGTGCTGGAGGGCCATACCACTCTGCCCTCTGGGATGCAAGGGCAAACTGGAGTTGACCAGGCCAGGAGGCTTCTACCTGAATGCAGAGAAGCTGATGAAAAAGGATTTATTTATTCGAGGACTAAGAGAACCTGCAGGGATTCTGGTACAGGCTCTGCTACTCACCATATCACCTTGGGCAGGTCACTTTGCTTCTGTGAACCTCAGTTTCCTCATCTATAAAACAAAATGGTACAACTAGATAATACGGATGTCAATGACATTTTCATACCTGCAATTAGGTTATTAATACACTAGGAAAATACCCAGGCCAGGGACGAAATTGAATTTCCATTACAGGAAATGATTTGTCAGGCAGAAGGCAGAAGCAGGAAGCTTCATGACAATGCAGTAGAAGTTATGGCAGTTTACCTTCAAGCATGGGGGAAAAGCAAATACTTACAGAGCTAATGTGCCGACGATGTTTTTCATGTCCTAGAAAAGGAGAAAGGCAATTCCAGAAAAGAGAAGGAAACCTAGGAATTACCACCGTGTGCTCAACCCCACCTTAGACCCCTCCCCACCACATCCCTCTGCTGTGGCATTTTTCCACTCTACAATCCCGTCTCCTGTCATACATGAAACTTTCCAGGGAATTAAAACTACTCCAGAAACACACAAAGCCTAAAAGCAGACATTTCTGCATTTGTGACAACTTTTTACGTCCTGGAAATAAATGTATACAAAACCCCAGACCCATCCCTGCCTCATCTAATATTTGTCATCACAGGCACAGCTCAACCCTGCTTTGGGACTTCCTCCAACGAAACTGATTCCACACCAGGCAACACTGCTAAACCAGCAACAGCCAAATCAGGTAAGCGTCTACAGTGGAGAACATCTGCAGACCAACAAAGGGAGCATGTCAAGACTAGTAAATTTAAAATCAAGATATACACCAAGTCTTATGGCTGAACAAGAGAGGATGACTTTCTCTTGGGAAGAAAAAAAAGAATCAACATGCCTTTTGAAAATTTTGAGCAGGAAAAGCAAAACATCTTCATTCTTTTTCTTTTTGTCTCAGTAATAATTTGGTTTAGCAACCAATAGTAAACTCTGAAAAGCAATAGCTACACCTATAGACAAAGCTTGGTCATCAATGCTCTTGAAATACTGTGACATAATCATATGTGGTAGCTGCCAGAGCCAGCAGGGATTAAGATACTTCTACATAAATAACTGCAGATTTCCTTATAACCTTTTTAAGTTATTTTGTTACTGATGAGCTGATGTTACCATAAAATCTGTTTCTTCAAAGCATATTGAAAGACTTTTGAAATCTACATTGTCTCTTGGCTACCCCCTTCTTCCCACTCCAACCCTTGTTCTGCTCTAAAGGATCCCTTCTTACCTACCCTAAACTTTGTGAAATAATACAATAACACCAAAGTCTGAAGCTTTTTTTTAATTTATGGACACTAGAAAACACTCAAGACAGGACAGCATCTCATTCCTTAAGGAACCTGAAGCTTATACAATTTAGGGATCCTGTTTAAGAAAATGAACACACACACACAAAAAAAAGAACACAAAATTAGATATGTAAAATTACATATGAAAGTGTATGAGATAAGAAATAAGAGCCAATTACACATTTTTAATCTCGACACACTGCTACGATGCCTCTGAGGGCCACGGAAAAGACCAACACTGATAAGAGGTCCCAAAGTTTAACCTCCATTTACCTTCATCCTAAATCCATCTGTGACAGGAGTATAGGTACTTGAGGATATCCACCACTTGGCAGCGCGCTGGAAACAGACAAGCTCTGTTCTTACCTCAATTTCAATGCCCTACAGGTCTTCCCCTCTTTAAGTCTAATACCACTGACACAGATGTTCACACTGGCGTCAGATCTGCAGCTGGTAAGTACCCTTAAATCATTTTAATATCCACTGTTAAATATAATACCTAATGTTGAGTATATCCACAAACACACACACACACACACACACACACACACACACATTCTTTGTGGATAAGTTGAAAAAGTACACAGAAAAGTCAGAGCATGGGATGCTATTCAGTATAACATTAAAAATTCCTCCTAGTAAATGGGCTTTTAGGGGAATTAATCAAATTCTCATATCTTTACTGCTTTAGTTCTTCTTATGTCTTCTTCAAGGTCCTCTGCACATTCCTCTGACATATTTTCCTCACTGGCCTCACAATGTCCACACACCTACACAAACGCTATAACTACTATCATCATCCCAACAAGAGGAAACCAGAAGGGGTAGAAAGATCTTCATCCTTCTCAAGGACTATCTGTATAGTTGACTCTGTCTGGGAGAGGAAACATAATAAATTCCTCTCCTGATTAAGGTGGTCAAATTTAAATACAGTATTTAGGCCATATTCAGACTAGATATTTCATTGTGACCCTCACCATTTTTATGGGACTACCTAAGAAGGAATTAATTTCTTTATAAGAAAGTTAGCAAAAAATCATATGAACCATAGTTATTATAGTCAAAAGGGGAAAGTGAGGATAAAATCATCCAAGTAATCCTCGAGAAAATGCGTTCATATGGGAAAAGTTAGTCCTGCACATTAGGGTTGTACCAGTAGACTAAGTAAGTCCCCAAAGTCTCTACATCTAATTCCCAATGCAATAGTATATCACATACTAGTTTTTATGTGTGAATAGTAAGTGTATACATGTGCCTTGCAAATCCTCCCTTCAAGCATATTTTGCATTTGGTAAATACATTTTAGTTTCTTGAATGCGCAACACATGACACAACACAATGACAATCTCCTCCGTTGTCCTACAGCTAAATCCTGCTGCAGGGATGGCTTCTGGTACCCAGACCCTCCCACTCAGCCTGGGGGTACTGAACACCCAACAGCAGCTGCAACCCCAAGTAAGTTCAAGACAGGAGTTCAGTTCAACTTCAGGGAGTATATTCTATCTAAAGCCTAAAGGGGAGGAAAGAATTTTTTAAGCTTCTTACAAGTTTTACCCAGAAGAGCACCTGGGTAGCTTGGTCAGTTAAGCATCAGACTCTTGGCGTCAGCTCAGGTCATAATCTCAGGGTCCTGGGGTGGAGCCCCACAGCTGGTTTCATACTCAGCATGGGGTCTGCTTGGGATTCTCTCTTTGCCTCTTCTACCCCTGCCCTCTCGTGCGCTCCCTCTTTCTCTCCCTCTTTCTCTCTCTCTCTCTCTACCAAATAAATAAATAAATATTTTTTATATATAAAGTTTTTATTTATTTATTCACAAGAGACACAGAGAGAGAGAGAGAGAGGCACAGACACAGGCAAAGGGAGAAGCAGGCTCCACGCAGGGAGCCCGATGTGGGACTCGATCCTGGGTTTCCAGGATCACACCCTGGGCTGAAGGCGGTGCTAAACTGCTGAGCCACCCAGACTGCCCAATAAATAATTCTTTAAAAAAAAAGTTTACTCAGAAATTTACAGAGGGATGTTCAATTAAACATAGAACATTTTTGGCAATTTGCTCCTTGATGAAAACTTACCAAGAAAGCTGGGCACACCACCCTATAACCTCTCTAAAATACATCTATAATGAGTAACAGGAAAATGTGAGGCACTGGGGAAAATTGAAAAGTAAACAAATATAAAGGAGGAAATCGAGAGATAACAGAATTCTTTTCTAGCTTGCTCTTTTCTATAGAAGACTTTCTGGATGACCAGAATCATCCCAAAGAAAAAAATAAAGAGATGAATTTGCATCAAGTCTAATGTTTTTCTGTGCTTGTTCCATGCCCAAGTCCCCAGTGACTTTCTAGTTCCTTCTCCCCTCCCATCATTACTGGCTTTCAGGAAACCCTCCCCCCGAAAAACCCTCTGTCACTAAGATTTAAATGGCATACGTAGAGCATCACTCTTACCAGAAGTGTTGTGTTTTAACAAAAGAAAAAGCCCAAGATTTACCTTCTTGAAACTTCTCTAAATACCTTAGTGACTGGAGAAATACGTAATGATCTCTTTACAGCTAGACTAAATTGTTTAGAGGTAACTTATTCTCTGTAACAGATTAATCCAGCCCCTGTCTTTCCCACATAATGATCTAATTTTTTGTAGAAGTGTCTTTATGTATTATATATATTGTGTGTTAATTATAGAGAATTGAGAAAATTTAGAAAACCAAAAAGAAAAATAACCCACCCGTAATCCTACCAGCCAAAACTAAACACAGCTAGCATCCTAGGGTATGTCCTTCCAGTTGTTTTTCTACACATATAAGTACATTTTTTAAAGAAAATATATTCTTACTATGTCTAGTGTTCTATAATCTAATTTTTTCACTTATGTATTTTGAATAGTTTTTGTATTTTGAAATATTCACTTATAAAATTGTTTTGATTGTTTAATGTTCTATCATACTGCAAAAATTTGGTTTTTTTTAATCAAAATTTTTGCTTCTGTAAAGAGTATTACAGTGAAAACACTTTAACTAAGTCTTTAACCATATCAATGATTATTTCCTTAGAACCAGTTCTTAGGAATAGTATTTGTGGGTCTAAAGATACACAAAAGTGCAAGACTTCTAGTACATGTTCCCAAATTATGAAACATAAATACAGCGATGAGCCAATATATTCTAATCATCTTCCTACCTCTCTGGACACCTCCAGGTCATATTCAGAGCAAGCGTGTATTAATTAGTAAATGTAATCAAAGCTGGGTGTAATTGACAAAATAATTTGAAGTTGCTTAATTTAAATTCTATATCATATGCAACTGATACTTTTCTCTGTATTTTCATTGTCCAAAATAACAGTACAAGAAACCCTATGTTGCTTCATTTATTCCTCTTTGTGAAATTCTGTGACATAACTAATTTTCACATTTCTTTTTTAATATTGAGATGGATATAAATCAGCACTTACTTCTTACAGATATATTAGAGCCTTCACTCAAAGTATTTGCCGCTTATTTATATCTTAATAATAAAAGTGATCCTCTGAAAAAGACTAGAAACACAAGCAAGTAAAATGAGACTCTCTTTAAACACGACCCTGATGTAATCCATATGCTAACCCTCCAGCTTCAGTTTCAATTGTTGCCCAGCTCTAACCTTGAAGTCCAATTTGGCACATCTTCATATTCACCGAAGAATATCCACTGCAGTCAAAGGCTTTAGTAGGCACTGCAGATGATCCTGAAGGTTCAGCAGGGAGGGTGTGACATTGCATGCTCCCCAATATGCAATAATATAAATCAATCACCATACTTAGTAGGGATTCTTCAATGTCTTCAGGATATGCCACCACCAAGTGTCCCCATATGTGACCTCCTGTGCAGCCCCAGCCCTTCCAATCCTGAGTCTCCCTATGCAGCGTGACCTACATCCTCTGCCAGAAACCTGGGCACCTGTCCACAGCTCTTATTTATCAACATGAGGCCAACATGATTAAGGATGAACTCTAAAACCACAAAACTCTGGCCAAATCCCAGCTCCCTAGTTATACGTGTGTGGTCAAGTTACTTCACTCTGCGGCTCATTTTCCTCATGATTTAAAACAGGGATTAAAGTAGAACCTATTTCGAGGGCTGTTAAAAGGATTACATAAACAAATAAACATAAAGCACTTAAAATAGTACCTACCACACAGAAAACACTCAGTGTTAGCTATTTTATTTCAAACAATTCCTCCACCAAAAACTAATACAATTTTTTTCTCTTTACTGTTTTATTGGTGAACTAAATTATCTTTTATGACACTTCATATTCACACATCTGTGGTTTCCTATTTGTATCTTTTTGTTCCTTCTAATTGGCCTTTAAAGAAGAAATCTCAATTATGCTTTTTTCCAAATCCTCAGTACCCCTTCCCTTCAACCCATTTTCCCATCGCCATTCTGAAGAATAGTTGGGCTTTTTTTTGTCAGTAGCCAAGGATCTGACTGACAGTAAGGCTTTTTCTTAAATGTATATCCTAAATGTGTGTGTGTACCTTTTGGCATTATGGGTATTACTGTACAAACTATCCTGAGAAATAACAAAGTTAAGAGTCTACTTCATAAGACTTCCACATCTTTTGGGTTGGTTAGTGTCAAAATTCCATTTGGATAACTTTCATGACTCTATGTGAATTTCTATAAAAATAAAAATAAATTTTAAAACCCTAGTTCTCTGTACAAATTCGAGATTAGTTCTTAGAGTATCAGAGCATGCCAACACCTCACCCCAATCTTTTCAACTAAAACTTCATAAAATTTATGTGGTTATCAGTGACCTGTGAAGTAGTTCTCACTTACTTCTAAGAACTCTGCCAGTATCTAGATGATAGAATGATATTAACTGTAATTTTCTACCAGTGCTCTATTTTAACAGCAAAATATCCATCCAGATTACCATTATGAGACTAAACACATATGCTTCATTAAATCTTTGTATTTTAAAAATCCATTTTTAATGTGTCTTCTGAGATGTCATATAAAAGAAACATATGCATTCTACTATTCTTATTGCTTGTACAGTTTGGAGATAGCTTGAGACCAAAATTATTTTTTGCCTATTCTATTCAGTAACTAAATGTGCTGCCTTGGACTGATTTCTAAATCTCTCTGGGTCTAATCTGCTTTTTTCAAATTGGTTGACTTCCAATTCCCAATTAACTCTATGAGTTTCTACCTATGACTGTAGCTGATATATTGGTAACAAATATTTATTCAATGAATATTGTATACTTTTAAGAAAATCTCAGTATTTATATCATCTGCTAGAACTTATCTTTGAATATAATTTCAATTGAATTTTTCACTCTTTTTCAGATGTTGCCAGTTATTGTAGCACACCTTGGAGCCCATGTAAGATTATTCTATAACGTAATTTTTATTTTATATCATCTTAGTTTGACATACGTCATCCTGCCTCAATTCACCAGATAGTTGCCAAATTTCTTATTTACTTTGCACTGTATAAACACTGGTTATGATGAGCTAACCCTTATTGAGCATTTATTATACACAGACACTGTTCTAGGTATTTTATTATTTGTTATATACTATCTCAGTATTCATACCAACCTTTGAAGATAATATTTTTATTTCTAATTTGAAGAACAATTGGAAATACAGTTCTTCAGTTACAATCACACAGTAAATGTCATGGATGAACTAGTCAGCCCTTTAAACCATACAGCTAAGAAAAAAATTAATTAATGGGATTGATCTAATGATTAATGATTTGGGGGATTTCTTTTTCAATCTCAAATTTACTTATTAACTATGTATCTTTTCCCTAAAAATAATACAAACACCTTCCTTTCTCCTTATTTTCCTTTATGAAAGGTAATACTACTTGAGATCACTGATAAAATTACCAAGGGTCAAGATCATACAGGACCCACATCAGGTGGTAGCTTTAAATTCTGAAAGCAGAATCAGATAGAAAGTCTGTATCAATTTTTAATTCCACATCTGGGAACACAACCCAATGAAATAATCTGAAATATAGCAAAGGTCTATTTACAAATATATTAATCAAAATAATAATATGTGTGATAGAGAAAAAACTCGGGTGCAACTTAAATTTAAACAAAAGGAAAATGATCGAGTAGGTGGTGCAACGTAAAAGCAAATACTTTGTGACCATTCAAAAAGTGCATTTATTTGAATCTGTCACTGGTAAGGTTAAATAATAGTTGGTGTATTATTAAAAGAAAAAATAAGACCCAAATTACATAAAGAGCTTATATAAAATAAAAAATAAAAAAGAGCTTATATAAATTATATAAATAACTTCTATTATATAAAAAAGAAATGTGTGAAAAACATGTAGAAGAAAATCCATCAGGCTCTGTATGACAGGATAGTATTTTTTTCTTTGTTGCTTTCTGCATTTTCCAAGTTTCCTCCAATGTACATATATTACTTAATAGTAGAAAAATATATGTTTTAAAATTCAGAAAAAAAAATTCAGAAGACTTCACATCACTCAGATCTTAGGTATTAGCAGTCCAATATCATAAAGTGACTTGAATTATCTGAAACAAGTCATAAAGGCAATTAAAATACTGTTGAAAATTTTTAAATCTCTTTACAAATTTTAAAGTATTTTAAGTTTTTAAATTATATTATACATACCTTACCTCAAATATATTAAACTTTGTCTAACAACTTGTGTTATTATTTTCCTTTTAGGGTGCTATCCTGAGCTCAGAGGAATTGGTAAAAAAAAAAAAATTAAATTACTAGCATTTCAAATTCTTCTCATGCTATCACAATCCTGCTTTCTGTCACCATACAATCTCTTTTTACCACTAACCTTAAATCTGGTGTATATTATCGTAAAATGAACATTTTTTACAGATCCTTGCATTGAGATACCTTTGTCTAGCTGAGGATTTCACTATCCTTCTCCAACTACTTTTCCATTAATTTGACTTAGCTTTTGTTTTCCATATGTTGATATTAGATTCAATTCTATCCAGAAATTCAATGCATATTTTTAACTTTATATGATTAAAATCTAGGATTATCAATGATCAAAAAACATGCAATGTTGAATAATATACTTATTGGTATTTGTTGCAGGAAAAAATTAATTTCTTGGCTTAAATTTTTAATATTTATGGGAAAAGTTCTAGCATTTTATCCTGATGGATGAACTCTTCCCTATACACATAAATAACTAGAAGGCTGAACCTAAATAATACTCATCTTACCATTATTAGATACTTCTGTATCTTTCCCCATAAGTCATTTTTAGAAAAAAATGAATTAATGTGATATCTAAACATGACACTGAAGAGTTGAGGCATTATCTGGGAAGACAGGTTTTCTTTTAAATCTTTCTATTATGAAAAAGGTAGAGATTTACTAGATTGTTCACAAATAAAATCAAATAATGGGGCTGTTTTTCAACAATGATACATGAAAGCCCACATTTACCATTAATAAGCCAATTTTAAGAGACACCTTCTAGATCTTTTATATATATTGCCTTTAATCCTCACCAAATTACAAAGTACAGATATTTTTTAAATAAACTTTATGCCCAGTGTGGGGCTTGATCTTGACCCCAAGATCAAGAGTTGCATGTTCTGCAAACTGAGTCACCCAGGCACTCCACAAAGCACAGATTTTTTAACCCAGGTATATAGATAACAAAACTGAGGCTCAGAGAACTTAAGCTATGTTGGTCCCAAGGTCAAGAAGTAGTAGATTCAGATCAAAAGTCATTTTTCTATCTGCTATACCAGTGGTTTTCAAACTTTTTAAAGTAAAACCCACAGTAATAGCTGTATCTTTAATGCAGCTAACACACACACACACACACACACATACACACTTCATGAAATAGTATTTACCCTTACTGTATGGAATGCACTTGGTAACTTATAGTCTATTCTTTGTGTCTTATTGTTTAATGATAGGCCTTACCACCTTCTTTATTTCAAATCTATAGATGCCATGACCCCCAGCTTGAAAACACTGTGTTCCACTCCTGTCTCTTTTCTGGCATAAGCCTAATTTTGCCTTCAGTACCTGGTAAATCTAAGACAGTGTTTTCCAAACGTCAGTCTTGGATCACCAGATCAAGACAATTCAGGGTGCTGATAAAAATGTAGATTTCTGGATTCTGCCCTAGATCAGATCAATCAGAATCTCTAACAATGGAGCCTGGGAATTTAAACAAACTTCTCAAGAGGCTCTTACACAAACTAACAATTAGGAACTATGCCCAAAGAAACTAGCCTATATCTTAATTATGAGCCCTCAAGCCTTCCTATTCTATGTCAACATCACTGGAACTGAGGAGTTTCAGAGAACAAGTTCCTGCCTGAACTTTCTCCAAATCAAGTTCATACTAAACTATTTCTTCTTAGGAGGAACTTATTACAGTAATATTTTCCAGGAAAAATAAATAAATATAGGCAGCAACAATGTTTATATCCAGTACGCAAATCACTGACAAACCTACACAGAAGAGTTCCTTTAAGTAACCTCAAGGAATACACAAGTTGCTGAACTGACAAGAGAAGTATTTCTGACTGAATATTCAATGCCCTCAAAAAAATCAAAAGAAACTTGAAAAGATGGAAACCATAAGATGAAGATTGATTGACTAATTAATTTTTCCCATTAATTTTTTGTCTCTTAAATTCTTTAAAAACTTCTGGGCAAAAGAGAGACTATAATTTAGGTCAGTAGCAGGGATATAGCCCAGCATAATTGTATGGATTTTCTACCTTAGTTCTACCTTCATGTACACCTGAGATGAACACATTATTCATTATTCCTTTTCCCATGACTGGCTTGGTTCTGATTTATCCTTTCTGAGGAAAATAAAATACAGCATGGAATTAGTCATGAAACCATCACCAGGCTCGATCAGGAGAGGGAAGCATTTCTTCTGAGAAATGCCTAATCTTTATTATTTTCTCTGACTCTACTACCCTTTCCATCTTGCATTCCTGCCCCAACTCACTGCCCTTGAAGGAGAAAAGGCTGGTTGACCAGCCTTAAAATGTGTCCTTTTGACTTTGTTTCCCTTTTCCTTTCCTCATTCCAGCCAGGGTCCCCACAAATCTTCCCAGGCCTCATTTTTCAGCCACTGTTTCCTGGAGCCATCCTGCCTACCAGTCCAGCTAATCCAGATGCCCAGAATGGAATCCTTCCTGCAGGGCAAGCAGGAGGGAATCCTGCCATCCAGGGAACCCCGGAGAGCTTCTCCACAACTCCCAGCGACACAGATGATGACTTTGGAGTGACCGCCCCTGCAGGCATCCAAAGGGGCACACACACTACCCAGGAAACCACCAGTGGGCCACCAAATGGTAAATTTTCTGAGCCAGGAAAATGCTGCAGGAGTCACCGCAGAGTGGGAACAGGGTTCTTAGTCTTGCCTTGACAAATACAGATCCTAAAAAAATCAGGGCTCCCTTTTACCTCATACAAATGATTCCAGCAATGTGAGGGAATATTTTTACTGGGCCACCAATCCTGTTGTATCAACCCAGAAAGGAGACATTTAATTGCTGGCATTTAATAGAAAATATTTAGTAGAAAATAACATATTTTCTATCTTAGGTTGGACCTGGAAGTCTTTGGAAAGAGACTGTGCTCTCCCTTTCTTATCTCTCTCTCTGACCCCCAAACATAGACAGGTCTACAACAGACACAGTTAATCAATCATTGTACTCTTGTCCACTCACTGATCATGGATGATACACAGAAACTTCTTAACATAGCATTACAAGCAGCCACTAGTAATAGCTGCAAAACTAAGCTCATTAAGCATCAACAAGCAGAGATAATCATTTAACATGTAGGGATGTCTAGAACCCAATGTCCTTGGAAATAACAAAAAAATGATTTGATATTGATACTCTTACTCCTAGAAAAGAAATTTGATCTCAAGTAACAATGCTTAAATCTGATATGATATGCTTTTACCTATCTTTAAAAAGTGTTTTATTTTCTTCCAGGAACTCAGTAAGCTGTTTTGAATTTTTTCAACTAAGCTGCCTTAAATGTGGTGATACATGCAAATAGATTGAAACACACTAGAGACTGTCAGAAGAAACTCTTAGTTTACCTAACTTTCTTGAAATTTCAGAAAACATATTTCTCAGAATATGTTCAGAAGAGAATAATGACTTCTGAAAAAAAAATTGAATGGATACATTTGCCTTTGAAATGTAACACTCTGCCACCTCGGACCTGGAAGTTATACATATTAAACGGATTTTGAAACTGACCCTTTTTCTTCTTTGGGGATGGAAGGGTGGACCCTTTCAGAAATTACATTACCTCAGGACACTTAGATCATGCTGCAGATGGAAGACTTTCTTCGGAGTAGGGATACTACAGTCATGGAGGGGATATTCAGCAATATAAGGATAAGTTCTGATTTTTTTTTTTTAGGAAGACTTTTTTTTTTAAAGATTTTATTTATTTATTCATGAGAGACACAGAGAGAGAGGCAGAGACATAGGCAGAGGGAGAAGCAGGCTCCCCGCTGAGCAGGGAGGCTGACAGGGGCTTGATCCAGGACCCTGGGATCATGACCTGAGCTGAAGGCAGATGATTAACCACTGAGCCACCCAGATGCCCCTGGGAAATCTTTTTCTAGCACTTTTAATTAGTATCACATGACACTAATAGAAAAATAGTTTTGGAAAATTGAATCCCGATTTCTTGTCCTTTGGCTGTGAAAATCAATTTCATAAATATTTACCATAGTTTTTTCTTTTTCAGTGGGAATTTATGAAATTGATTCTTTACATATGTACTGCATTAGCAAATATATTCCTGGCAGAAAAGATCTACCCTTTAAACAAGGCACCAATGAAAACTGAAATCTCTGCTTGCAACTTTACTCTCTGGTAGAATTTTCCACAGACCAGCTTCTGGCTTTAAACAGTATATAGAGCTTTTTCCTCTACCATTACCACATATTTCTGCTTCCAAGCACCACAAGACAAGTTCATATTTCAATACCAATTCTTGCCTTTCACTGTGGTGTCCCAACATTTGATGGGGTGAGTCACTGGGGCAGTAGGGCAGGACTATTCCCAAGAGCCATTTCTGAAATGAAACAACCAGAGCAACTTCATATTCACAAACCACATAAATATACCCCATTATACCCAAATTCAGTGTATCCCCAAATCAACCTTTCAGGGCAGATCCCAAAAATGCCTGTGATCATTTCAATGCCATTTGACACAAGACGGAATAAGATGAAAGGAAAATCGAGGTGGAGAGAGTCAGATGTTTTCACTGGTTGTGGCTAAAATATCTCACTATTTTAAGAGCCGTAAAACATAAGACCCTGTGAGCAAATAACCGGCATCTTCTTAGGGCCTTGGAAGGGAACTATACAAGTGAAGAGCACTGGAGCGTAAATTTAAACTTCATTAGCTTCATCATAAATCCATCTCTGCCTTCCCACCTTTATCCAGATCTAAACATGCTCTCTGCCCTTCCTTACCCGGTATTTTGTGAGATTTTTTTTTACATTAATCTTATTTATGTCCTTATATTAAAAGGGCAAAAATGTCATAATAATATCTATCTTGTTCTAGGTGACAAATTGTTCTTGGAGCACAAAGAAGGGGGAAATAATATATCCTGAAGGCATTCTATGTGGAAAGTACAAAATATTTTTAGAAAATTGAATTCTAATTTACTCTTCACATGCTAATGGATACCAAAGTCTAAAGAAATACCATCTAGTAGAAATATATCATGAATCATATATGTAATTTAAAATTTTCTAGTAGCCACATGAAAGAGGCAAAAAGAAATAAATGAAATTAATTTTGACAATACATTTTATTTAACTCAATGTATATAAAATGTTATAATTTGACATGTGTACAATATTTAAAAATTAATTATGTTTTAGATTCTTTTGGGAGGTTCTAAACCTTTACATTTTTTTCACGTTTTAAAACTTCATTTGCATAGTTTAAAAATCGTGCATTCCAGTAATCAAAATCATTTGGACAAAAAAACGGCACTCCGATTAAACTGCATTTTAACAGCCTGCGGGATGCTCTAGATCTCACCGTCCTCCCATCCCACCCAGCTTCTTCCTTCACCAACATGCAAGTCATTTTCCTTCCCTGCCAGCCAGACAGACAGGCAGATGGGAAGGGCAGGCGCCTTCGTCGTCAGTAGTTCTCCATTCTTTGATGTGAAAAGGGGCAGCACAGTCATTTAAACTTGATCCAGGGGATCCCTGGGTGGCTCAGTGGTTTGGCGCCTGCCTCCGGCCCAGGGCGAGATCCTGGAGACCCGGGATCGAATCCCACGTCGGGCTCCTGGTGCATGGAGCCTGCTTCTCCCTCTAACTGGGTCTCTGCCTCTCTCTCTCTCTCTCTCTCTCTGTGTGGACTATCATAAATAAATAAAAAATAAAAAGTAAATAAATAAACTTGATCCAACCGCTTTGCATCTTACAAAGGTAAACAGCTAAAAGAGGCAAAACAAGAAGGCAATACTGTGCGGTTGGCGCAGCCTCACTGCGGTGGTCCTGCTTGCTTCTCCGGTTCAGTCGCTTCTTTCGAGGGCAGCGGATTTTTCTCTTGCGTTCCTGTCTTCTTCCATTTCGACTCCTCGAATCTCTCGATCTCAGCCACATCGGGTTTGGCAGACACGGTTGCAGAGCAAGCCGGGCGAGGCGCGAGCGAGCTGGAGAGAGGAGAGGGATCCGCTCTGCGCTGCGGTCCCTGCCGAACTGGCTCTGAATCTCTAGAATCAGAGGAGTGTTTCCGTTTGTATCTCAGTTTGAACCAGTTACACTCCAGGTGCGGTGCTAGAACTATGATATCCATATTCAAAAAAACAAAAAAAGAATTTAGACACTGACCTTACAACTTTTACAGAAGTTAACTCAAAATGCACAACTATAAAATTCCTATAATATAACACAGCAGAAAATCTAGACGACTTTGCATAGGGTGATGACTTTGTAGATACAATACCAGAAGGACTATATGAGAGAAACACCAGGAAGTTGGACTTTCATTAAAATTAAAATTTTCTGCTCTGCAAAAGACAATGTTAGGAGAATGAAAAGACTGGGAGAAAATAGTAGCAGAATTGAAAAAGGACAGTTATCCAAAATATCCAAACTACTTATAAAATTCAACAGTAAGACGACAATCCAATTTTTTAAAGGACAAAAAAATCTGAACAGATATCTCACGAAAAAAAGCTATACAGATAGCAAATAATTATATGAAAAAGAGAAAAAGCTCAACATCATATGCGTGAAATTACAAATTCAAAAAACAATAAGAGACTACGATGTGCCCATTAGAAAGGCTAAAATCCACAATACGGGTAATACCAAATGCTGACAAATGTGTGCAATAACAAGATCTCATTTCATTGCTGGTGAGAGTGCAAAATGGCATAACCACTTTGGAAGACAGGCTAGTGATTTCTTCCAAAACTTCACATACTCTTAAATGATCCAGCAGTTGCACTCCTTGCTATTTACTTAAGTGAGTCAAAAACTTAAGAAACTTCATACACATTTTTATAGTAGCTCTACTCATAATTGCCAAACTTACAAACAACCAAGATGTCTTTCAGTAGATGACTGATAAACTGTGGAATATCCATATAATGAAGTGTTCATTCAGCTATTAAGCCATGAAAAGTTAAGCTTTTGAAGGAAACTTCTATGCATATTGCTAAGTAAAAGAAACCAACCTGAGAAGAATACATAGTATATGGTTCCTACTAGCTGACATTTTGAAACAGGCAAAATAATGGAAACAGTAAGATTGGATTGCAGAGGTTCAGAGAGACGGAGAGATTAATAGGTGGAGCACAGAGGATTTTTTAGGACAACGAAAAAAACCTCTGTATCATACTGAGATGATAAATAAATGTCATTAGACATTTGTCAAAACCCATGGAATTTATAACATAAAAAGTGAACCCTAATGTAAACTATGGTATATAGTTAATAAAAATGTATCAGTGTTAGAGAGGCCCTGGGTGACTCAGCCAGTTAAGCATCTGACTCTTGATTTTAGCTCAGGTCCTGATCTCAGGATCATGAGATTAAGCCCGACATTGGGCTCTGCACTGAGTGTGAAGTGGGTTTGAGATTCCCTTCTTCTCCCTTTGCCCCTCCTCTAATGTATTGGCATGTGTGCACGTGTGGCATGCTCTCTCTCAAAATCTCCCTTCTCTCAAAATCCTCTTTAAAGAGTATCAAATAAATAAATTTACAAAATATCAGTATTCAATCATCAATTGAAACAAATGCACCCACCAATGTAAGATATCAGTAATAAGATTCATGGTTGGCGAAGGGGAAAGAGGACAACGGGAACTTTCTGCACTTTCTGCTCAATTTTCCTGTAAACCTACAACTTCTTTAAAAAGGGTCTGTTAATTTTTTTAAGATACCCAAAAAAGCATTTGTTGGTGTTTTAAAATATTAGACCACAAGGCTTATAAATTCATAGTTTGCTAGAAATGATCAAGCCAAGAGATAGCAAATACCTCCCCCTAGTGGTCCTGAGGCAGAAAAACTAAAAGTGTATCAATCAAATAAAGGCAAGGTAAAAAAGAATAGCCCTATTAGGAGAAGAAGGCACTTTTAGAAACAAATTTAGTCTCAAATCTGATAGATATCCATAAAATCCAAGTTAGAACTCACATAGGAAGAATGTTGAGGAAAGGTCAACATCTAAGGAAAATCAGAAAGTGTATAAGCAAAGGAAGTGATTGATGCCTTATACCATAGGAGTGACCTGGAAAGGAGGAAACAAAATTCCATAACTCCTCCAACTTTCTAAGTACTCCCTTGGGTAAAAAGACCCATACAGTCAGGAATGAAATCACACTAAAAGAGCCATAAAATGCAGCCTCATTCTCCCAATGAAATATTGGCAGACCTCACCAATTTGTAAACATTCAATCTAAGATGTTAGGAGCCACATTCAGGAAACTTAACAGAATTAAGCAAACATAAGTTGAACTTTTAATTATTAATATATCTAAAACTTTAAATTTGTAAAACTAAAACTATGTACCTAGCATGAAATGAAAGTGGTAGATTTTAAACCACACAAGACAAATAATTACAATTATTAATTTCAGGAAAAAAATTAAGAAAGAGGCAAACCAAGAAACAGACCCTTAACTATAAGAGAACAAACTGATGGTTACCAGAGGGTCGGTGAGTGTGGGGATGGGTTACACAGGTGATGGGGATTAAGGAAAGCGCTGTGATGAGCACCAGGTGATGTATGGAAGTAGCAAATCACTATTTTATACACCTGAAACTAATATTATATATATGGTAACTAACTGGAATTTAAATAAAACTTAAAAAAATTTTTAAATTAAAAAAGAAAGACCAACTAGTTTGAATTAAACTTCCTTTAAATCTATAACCACAAGAAAACAACACATATAAGAACATCTTATATTCCTTCTGGAATCTACTAAACATTTTTAGAACCTAAGAGCCTATACCATTTTATTTTGGTGTCCCTGTGCATCTGAGACTAGGACAATTTGAGAAGTCATAGAAAACAATCCTGGAAGAAAGTTAGGACATATAAGATCACTTTCTGTGCAGATAATGCCCTCCTTCCCATTACCATTTCAGGTGGATAGCCGTCACTGGTTTGGTGGACATGTACATGTTGCAGATTGCATCCTCAGTACCCTGGGAGCAACTTCCTGAAAGGCAATATGTATTTCTTAAAACTTTTCATGTCACCCTAATTCTAAGCTTCTGACCTATGTTCTATTTATTAGGTCTTTTTTTCTTTTTCAGCTGTGTCTAATCTGCAGCTAAACCTGTCTATTGTTTTCTAATTTGGTTTACTGGCATTTTCAATTCTAGAATTTCCGTTTGGTTCTTTTTGAAATCTGCTATACTCTATCTATAGTTTCTTGGTCCCCTGACCAGTTTTTCAAGCTTTGCTTTTATCTCTTTGAATATAGTCTCAGTTTTTTCAAAGCAAAGTATAATCCTAGTTATCTTGATTCTAATTTGGTCTCTCCTGTTTTGTTTTTCTTCTCTTTCTTACTCATGTGATCTTGCCTCCTATTGAATCAAGTTATCTTTGATAGCAGGTCAAATGTTGTTACTAAAAATCTTTGTAGAAACAAGGCCAGAGAATATTTTTGTTTGTTTCTGCTAGGAGCCCAGAGGAACATCAGTTTATATCATCTTCACTCAATTTGAGAGTTTGAGATTTTTCTGGTCCACTCAGATAATAGAAAGCCTGACTGCAATTGTTCCAGGACTTACTTCATTCTGGTGCACCCCTAACAACAGCAGACAGTAGCTCCCCAGGGCTCCCATCTTTGGTGGGTCCTAGATTTTGACTGCTGTCCCCCTAGCCTAGCCAATCTATTAAACATGTAGGTCAGCCAAGTCCAAATTTGCCACCAGCCCCAGGGCAAAAATGGCTCTGAATGCTGGACTCCCCTCTTTAGATTTCTTTTTTTTTAAGATATTGTTTATTTATTCATGAGAGACACAGATTGAGAGAGAGAGAGAGAGAGGCAGAGACCCAGGCAGAGGGAGAAGCAGGCTCTATGCAGGGAGCCTAATGCGAGATTCAATCCCAGGTCTCACGCCCTGAGCCAAAGGCAGGCGCTAAACCGCTGAGCCAACCAGGGATCCCCCCCTCTTTAGATTTCCATCCATCTCCTGGATCTTGGCCTACTAATTCCTTACTATGTGATTAACTCTTGGATGGTTTAAATTTTTTTCAATATATCATTCGTGGTTTTAGTTTTCTCAAGCAGAGAGAATCTGCCTAAATGACTTAATCTACCATTACTGAAACAAGAAATCCATTTCTAATCTTTATTTCTAACCCATTCCACAGTATCTTCAGCAGAGGGCAGATCTACTAACAATCAAAAGGTGTATACTGCTTGTCTACACACTTAATGCAATCTCTATCAAAATATCACCAGCATTTTTCATAGAGCTAGAACAAACAATCCTAAAATTTGTATGGAATCACAAATGACCCTGAATAGTCAAAGCAATGCTGAAATAGAAAAGCAAATCTAGAGGCATCATGATTCTGGATTTCAAGCTATATTATAAAGCTGTAGTCATCAAGACAGTATGGTACTGGCACAAAAGCAGACACACAGATCAATGGAACAAATAGAAACCCAGAAGTGCACCCACAACTATATGGTTAACTAATCCTCAACAAAGCAGGAAAGAATATCCAAAGGAGAAAAGATAGTCTCTTCAACAAACAGTAATGGGAGGGGCATCTGGGTCGCTCAGAGGTTAAGCATCTGCCTTCAGCTCAGGTTGTGATCCCTGGGTCCCAGGATCAAGTCCCGCATCCAGCTCTGTGAGGAACCTACTTCTCCCTCTGCCTGTGTCTGCCTCTCTCTCTGTGTCTCTCATGAATAAATAAATATATTTTAAAAAGAGCAAAAGTTAGTCACTTAAATTTTACCATTCATATAATAATACTCCCATTAACACTGATGAATATTTTCTAGTTACTTTTTTCTGTGCATATTTTGTGTATTTTTTTTCACAAAGTTGAGTTTTCACCATAGTAACATATAGTATTAATGCAACATGCTTTTTCCCCTTAATTATATATCATAAATATTTTCCCTTCACATTATTTTGCCCCCAAAACCCCATAGTTTTACTGTCTAAATTGTATTCCGCCTTATTAGCGAACCATAATTCATACAATCAATCCCTTAACATTTTTTTTTAAGATTTTATTTATTTCAGAGAGAGAGGGAGATAGTGAGAGAGAGCATGAGCAGGGAGGAGAGGGAGAAGCAGGCTCCCCACTGAGCAGGGACCTCAACTTGGGGCTCGATCCCAAGACCCTGGGATCAGAAGGCTGAAGCTTAACCAACTGAGCCACCTAGGCACCTCCAATCCCTTAACATTCTTAAAGCGGTTTTGTACTTTAAGAAAATCTTTAAGTATCTCTATTATTCACACAAAAAGTGAAATCGGAATTCCCTATGACTGTGAGAACATTTTGCTCCTTTTCCCTACCTGACATTAGTTATCAGTGGGATGATATTTGGCATTTTTTCCTTTATCCTGCCCCCATGGCTGTGATATTATATATGTGAGCAATAACAGAGAAGGGATTTGGTAAGAGAAGGAAGGAAATGAGGGAGAGAGTTTTAGAAGTAATATCAACTGAAAGCTAGGATGTGGTTCTTTTGGCAGTGTGAAAGGTCTCACTAGCTCATAACCTCCACCATGGTATGAGAAACCCCCCTCCCCCCCGCCCCCATAAGCCCTATCCAGTGAAGCAATCAATTGGACTAACAAATGACTCTGGAACCTTGGGACCAAAAAAAAAAAAAAAAAAAAAAAAAGGGTGGATCCCTAGATTAAAAGAATCCAGAGACCATAAAGAAAATTTAGGTCCTAATGAAAAGTTTGTTTTTTCTCCTACAAAGTATAAAGCAGTATGGAATCATAAACAGTTATTTCCATGAAAAATGGAGGGACTCTTGTCTGTGAGTAACAGATAGGGTTGACCGCACCCAGGGCCCTTCTGTAGGGGTGTGGGTTGTAAGACTTGACACTGACCTGAAGGACTGTCCCTTACATTCTTGTGGATACTGTGTATGTGCGTCCTCAGCTGACGTCAGATTACTCAGTAACATGCTGTCTCCCCCCACCACCTCCGGGGGATGTAGTTGTGGGGTTGCAGAGAAAAAACTCACAATGTATAATAACTATAGACACGTTTCTTTATCATTACTCAAATCAGACTTTGTGTCAGCAAGATTCTCCTAGTTAATTATCAATCATTTCCCCCTCCACGCCCCGTCTGCCCCACGCACTGTAATTGCAGTCTGATTTGCTTCTCAAAGGAATGTCTCACCAGACTAATTGAAGCCAGTTGCACCAGTGCAATCCTCAGAAACATGCTTAGGGAAGCTTTCAAACCCATGCCAGGCAAGTGGCTACTAGATGAGTCTGCTGGAAATTCTGAGCTTACACATAACTTATCTGATCAAATCTCTAAACCATTAAAAAGCATGGACATTTAAGCTTGTTTTAATCATAACGAATTATTCTAAGTGCTTTAAAGAAGTCAAATAATGGGGACTCTGTAAAATTCAGAGTACATACATGACATACACAAAAAGGAAACCACCTTATTTCACATTCTGCTTTCTTGCACCCTCTATTTTTGTTAACGGTACCACCATATTGCAGATCACCACGGCTTATAACTATTAAGACCTTTATGTTTCCATCTTCTCCTGCCAATCACATCCAATCAGATGCCAGTGCTCTCCACATCCAAAACCTGCTTGTAAAATCATAAAGAAGATTAGATGAGATCACCTATTTAGAAAACACTCAGCAAACTCTCTGGCATATTGTAAGAATGCAACAAAGGGGGGGTGCTTGAATAGCTCAGTTGATTGAGCATCAGACAGACTCTTGATTTCTGTTCAGGTCATGATCCCAGGGTCGTGAGATCAAGAGCCCTGCATCGAGCTCTGCTCTCAGAGCTAGTCTGCTTGGGATTCTCTCTCTCCCTTTCCCTGTGCCCCTTCCTCCACTCATGATCTCTAAATAAATAAAGGAAGAAAATCTTTTTTAAAAAAAGAATGCAAAAAAAGGCTGGATATTATCATCATTATTACTATTATTATTATCGCATAAGGATTACCCAGTTTTCTGACCTGTAACAGCAAAAGAATTTGACTTTCCATTTTCACTTTTGGAGAGTGTAGAAAAGCTTCGCTTTCCCAGTTATTGGCTGAGTGCCAGCCAATAACTAACTGTGGCCTTGGAACTTAGTGAACATCCCAGAGTCTCTATTTGAAATTTATAAAACTGGGATGCTAATAATGATTACCTTTCAGCTTGCAGCTTACAGTTGGTGAGTATAAAGTGAGATATAAATATAAAACTTTCTTCAAAATATAAGGAAATATATAAACATGTGCTTTTTAAAAAAAATTTAAAGATTTTATTTATTCATTCATGAGAGACACAGAGAGAGAGAGAGAGAGGCAGAGACACAGGCAGAGAGAGAAGTAGGTTCCACACAGGGAGCCCAATGCAGGACTCGATCCGGGTCTCCAGGATCACAACCTGGGCCGAAGACGGTGCTAAACCGCTGAGCCACCCAGGCTGCCCTAAACATGTGCTGTTATTTCCATCCACTTTTTTAAACTATAAAATGAAAATAAGCAGACTGGACGATGTGATGTTCAAGATTTAACTCTATTGATTGTGAAGAGATGTTCCAGAAATGCCTATGCCAAGAGAGATTTAGTATATTAAGTAGTTTTCATTCCCTAGGAACAGTGCTTTGCAGACCCGACCATGAAGGAGAGGCTATATACAGCCAAGGCCTCTGTGTTCTGTAATAGAAATGATCACTGGGCAGCCCCAGTGGCTCAGCTTCCCCTTACTAAATATTTGGGGGAGATGACTTTAGGCTACCCAAATATCCTGTTTCTCCTTAAATATTTAGCACTAATTGTCGCATCCATCCGTGGATCTTTCCAAAAGGCAAAGATTACTGTGAGATTCTAATGGTGAATTTCCTTTTCCCTCATTTCTTCTCCTTTTTTTTAATTGGAATTCTTACCTAAGGGAAAGTTGTCCCTTTCCTTTCCCAAATAAACTTTATTTGGTTTGTCACCAAGAGCAGTCATTCTTCCACTCCTCACATGGTTTACGATCCAAATGTCCTGGCTACCTTACAGAATTATCATAAGAAATGAATATGATAGAACATGATAAGTACTGAATGGATGTGAGTTCCTTTCCTTCTACTACCCTTTGCTTAAAGAATGCCTAGATGGCCACAATGTCTGAGCCATGCAGTTAGCACTCAATCAGCCAGAATGAACTTTGTAGACATGTAACCAGATCAAATAGATTATAAGGCCCAAGATGAGCAGATTTCCTTATGGTCACATAGACTCATAGTCCTAGTAGAGTATACTACATAAAGATAATCCAAAAATGTATTAAATCAATGGATGATGGGTATTTGATGGCTGGTAAGAGGAGAGATATAAATACCCATGGCCCCTAAATAAGGATTAGTTTAAATATTCTTCAGAACATTTTTTTCCTGTCTCTCTTTGGTGCAATTGCTTCTAGATAAATTTAAATTTCAATGCCAACCGATCTCTACCTAATAATTCATTCAGGTCCCTCATTAAGGTATCAGTTTTTTCGTATACCCAAACATCTGAGAACATAGCCCTAATTTTAAAACAGGCAAATGATGGAAACAGACAATTTATAAAGATGATCTATCAGTGGACAAAAAACATATGAAAGATAAAACCTCAAAAGTAGAACTTCTGCAAGTTCAAGTAAAAACAAGTTACTGTTTTTGCCTTATCAGATTAAGAAAATATATTACATCAGTGCATCTCAATGGTGATGTGAGTTCAAATCAGCAGAGGATTTTGTTAAAATTCAGATCCTGATTCACTGGGGCAGAGAAAGAGCCAGAGTCTGCATTTCTCATTACTTCCAAGTGATGCCAATGTTGCTGAACCTGGGGACCACACTTTGAACACTCAGCAATCTCCAACTATAATGATGAGGATTGGTGAAAATATCTGGTGCCATATGTAACTGATTCTGTTTTAAATCAGTACAACCGGGATCCCTGGGTGGCGCAGCGGTTTGGCGCCTGCCTTTGGCCCAGGGCGCGATCCTGGAGACCCGGGATCGAATCCCACGTTGGGCTCCCGGTGCATGGAGCCTGCTTCTCCCTCTGCCTGTGTCTCTGCCTCTTTCTCTCTCTCTGTCTCTCTGTTACTATCATAAATAAATAAAAAAAATAAATAAATAAATCAGTACAACCTTTTGGAAAGTAGTTTGGCTGTGTAACTTACAGCAATGCTTCCCAGTCCTGGCTGTACATTAAAATTTCCTGGCAAACTTTACAAACTATATATGCCCAGATCCCATTCCAGAATAATTAAATCAAAATCTCTGGGAGTGCAGCCTAGTAATGAATATTTTCTTTTTAAAAAAGATTTATTTATTTGTTTGTTTGTTTGCTTGTTTGTTTATTTATTTGAGCAGGGAGGGCCAGAGAGAGAGAATCTTCAAGCAGACTCCCTGCTGAGCACTGAGCCCAACTCAGTATCTGATCCTATAACCCTGAGATCACGACCTGAGCCAAAATCAAGAGTTGGAAGCTTAACCAATTGAGCCATGCAGGTGCCCCAGTAGTGAGTATTTTCAGTCAAAAGATAATATTTTACTGAATGAATAAAATTGTGATTATATGGATAATTAATGGAATGTATGTGTTAAAAATATGATGTAGGAAAATGCTGACAATATAATATTGAATTTTTTTTCATCTTTATGGAGGTGAATTAACCCATCGAACTGTAAGATATTTAAAGTGTACACTGTGGTGATTTAGTGGACATATACATTGTGAAAGAAGTCCCCCCACCTAGTTAATTAACACATCCATCACCTCACATGTTTCTCTTTCTCTTTCTCTTTCTTTCTCTTCTTTCTTTCTTTCCTTTTTTCTTTGTTGAGAATAGTTAGATTTTACTTTCTTAGCAAATTTCAACTATACAATACAGTGTTATTAACTATAATCACCATGTTTTACATTAGATCATCAGATCTTACCCATATAACAGCTGGAAATTTGAACCCTTTTACCAAGCTCTCCTATTTCCTCCTACCCCTACTGGCAACTACTTTTCTACTCTCTGTTTCTGTGAGTTTGACTTTTTTCTTTTTAAGACTCTACATGTAAGTGATACAGTGCAGTATTTGTCTTTCTCTGTCTGGCTTATTTCACTTAGCATAATGCCCTCCAGTTCATTCATGTTGTTGCAAAAAAGATTTCCTTATTTCTTATGGCTGAATAATATTCCATTGTGTGTGTGTGTGTGCGCATCTCACATCTTCCTTATTCATCCATCCAATATAATATTAACTGAATTATAGTATAATTTTAATTATTGACATTAACTCAATAGTTTAATTATCTAATGCCTGTATGTGCCAGGCGGTATTCTAGTAGGTGCTTGGAATAGTTCAGTAAATAATACAAAAATCCCTTTCCTTAAGAAGCCTACATTCTATGTATTATGTATACAAAGATAAAAGTGGGGACAGCTAAATGTGACTCAAAATTAGTTGTAAGCAATCTTTACTTTCTCCTTTAAACTTTCATGTTTCAAAATCAGAAAAGAATAGGTATTTTCCTCTAATATATTATCCACATGGTATCAAGACTATTTAGTACTCTAAGAGTGAAATGTCATTGAAAGACTTATCCCCCCTTGGGACGCCTGGGTGGCTCAGTGGTTGAGCGTCTCCCTTCAGCTCAGGGTGTGATCCCAGGTCTGGGATTTGAGTCCCACATCAGGCTCCCTGCAAGGAGCCTGCTTCTCTGTCTGTCTGTGTCTCTCCCTCTCTCTCTGTGTGTCACTCATGAATAAATAAATAAAATCTTTTAAAAAAATTATCCTCCCTTGACAATTTCAAACTCATGTTTCCTTTTTTTGGCAATTGCTTTTCCATGGCCAGAAATGTCCCCCTTTCCACATTCTATTCTGATCCTGACATGGACCTTGGACTCCCTCTGCTGGCCGGATGGCATCAGAGACGAAGACTGAACTGTGAACAAACCTGGAAAAATCACATGTACAGTAATCACCATATAGGATTCTCCCTCATTCACTCAATCCAAAGACACTGATTGAATGCCTATTAGGTACCAGCGAGGTGCCAGAAAAACAAAAGAAATAAGATACAACCCCGGTCCCTGAAACTCTCCTATACTTTTCTCCAGAAAGTTACCAATCCCAGGAGATTTCTTGTGCATAGATTCAAGAAAAATCATCCACTCTCTGCCTAGAAAGGATGATTGGTATGTATTCATGCTGGGCTATGAAAACAACTTACATTTCTGTGAAGATCACGGACATCCTTCTACAATATACTCTGGAATGCACTGAAATACCTAAGCTTCAATTTCCCTAAACCATAGCAGTCACCATAAAGAGACCTAGACACTAAAGGAAGTGATCCCAAACCATGGAAGTCTAGGGTAAAAATAGGGTCAGTTGTCCCAAGAAAAGTTGAGTATGTTTTTTCCTTAACTTAGACATAAAGATTTGCATCGTCGCAAAACTATAAAATCTCACAAAACGAAAATTCCAGCACTCTGTTCTTACCCTTTTCATTACATGACTAGTAGCTATCGATTTAATGTGGTGAGCAGACATGATATCCTAGGAATGGACATTCCCGAAATGACTATTCCCTACAACTGATGTTATAGCCACAGATGCCCATGGCAAACAGTTGGGAGTTGAGCTCTCCTTAAACATCTATTAGTGAGTCAATACAACTTGCAAACTCACTGTTTTTTATCCAAGGAGTTTGATCCTTCTGAGCTGTGATAATATAATAATTACAAAGACATGAAAAACTATGATAAATGATAAAGGCCTTAGAACATTCCAATAACTTTTCAAGACTTTTTGAATAAAATCTGTAGCCTGAATTTAAAAGTCTCTACCAGTTGGCTCTACCCAACAGAAAGCCTTCTTCTTCTCCTTCAAATCCACTCTACTACATTAGTTTTAAGTATAACTTAATTCAGCCTAAGCCTTTTTCATTCTTGTATAGTAACAGAATCTTGTAACGGAGGTGGGAAAGCCCTGTGGGTGTATTTCGGCAGTTTTTGCAGGCATTTTTAACTGTCATCCAATAGAAACTGCTGCTGATGTGTAGTGTCCAGGGACAGCTCTGCTAAATGTTCTGCAGTATACAAGGATGTGCCAAACAAGGAAGATTTGGTTCATATACTACAGGACTTTCAAACGCCCCACCAGATTTCCATGGAAGTAAATAAAACAGTTTGTATATATGAGCTTAGGAGTCAACTCTTTGATATGGAACACAATGGATTTTTTGTACAATATTAACATACACAGAGTATGTTAGGCCAGCACCTTCCTTTTAATCATAAAAATAGTATACTTTGTTTTTGTATAAATTTTTCCCGGGGATCCCTGGGTGGCTCAGCGGTTTGGCACCTGCCTTTGGCCCAGGGCGCGGTCCTGGAGTCCCGGGATCGAGTCCCACGTCGGGCTCCCGGCATGGAGCCTGCTTCTCCCTCCTCCTGTGTCTCTGCTTCTCTCTCTCTCTCTCTCTGTCTATCATAAATAAATAAATAAATCTTTAAAAAAAATTTTTTTCCCAAAGTTGCTGACCATTATGGAAAATCTTGTCTCCAAATGCAAGCACCACTCAGGGCATTGAACCCACACTTGTACCATCTGCATTTGTAGCTTGTGCTTGCAAATATTTTTTAGTGAAGATGTGAGATAAGTATTAACATTAATTGAAATACATGAAAAGTACATTTTATTAATAGTTCTATTACTTTAATTTTGTGGCATAATGGTTTCTTGTTACATATGTTATGAAAATTACAACTTGAACGTTTTTGAAATGCTAGCTATTCTCCAATCTCACTTTCTTTTTTCAACGTCACAACACATCTGTATTGTCCCTTAAATTGCTATTTCTTTGTTCAGTAGATCTCTAGTTTTCTGCTGACTATCAAAGCATATGGTCTCTTTGGTCCCTTTGGATATTCAAGACAGAATGTACACCTCAATGTGTCGTTTCATGATAGAATTGATTTACTGCAATATTCCATCTTGCCTCCATCCCATGGGACACAGGGAATTATTTTGACACACATTTATAAATAAGGTCCAGCTCATTTACAAGAATACCATACTTCCTCATTTTCTCACATCAACAATCTGTAATTTGTCTTGACATGTTATCCCTGCTGCAATTAAGGTTATATCTCTCTTTCTCTTACCACATATAGACAGGTCTAGTCTGTCATTACCTACCCTCGCACTAGTTTTTATTCTATGTCTACTGTACCTCTGCTCTTTCATTTTCCTCTCCCTCTTGTTCAGCATCGCTTCTAATTTTACTTCTTCTAACTTCTACCTTAGTCATTACAAGTGGTTACCAACAGTGCTCGCTTCAGCAGCACATATACAAGTGGTTACAAACATCTGACTACTTCATTTTGGCTGCTTGTGTAGTTGTGCTTAAGGACTGAATACTGAAATGCACACTACTTATACTTTTCTTTCTCCTTTAAAGTGAGTAAGAACATTATATTTATATTTAATATAATTTCATTTTTTAACTGTGTAGGCATGTAGGCTATGGAATGAATTTAATTTCAGAAAAGCAAATATTTATTAGAAGAAGAAGCTTCAGGTCTGAAGAGAACAACAGGGTATGCTATTTGCCACCCCTGACCCTTAGATGCCTTATCCCTCCTCTCCGTCCTGTGGTCCTATCTGTTCTTCAGGGCTCATTCAACTAGACTGGTAGCTTCTAGAAGGCAAAATTATTTGCCTTTCTCTACCCCTCCAGCACATATTTTGCACAAAGTTTGAGCTCAATAAATTCAGGTTGGGTAAATAAACCAACTTTTAAACTGTACATGATAGTGTAGCTCTTGGCACATCCTTCTACTATAACACTTACCAGACCAGGGCAACCCGGGTGGCTCAGTGGTTTGGCGCCTGCCTTGAGCCCAGGGCCTGATCCTGGAGACCCGGGATTGAGTCCCATGTTGGGCTCCCTGTATGGGGCCTGCTTCTCCCTCGGCCTGTGTCTCTGCCTCTCTCTTTCTCTCCCTCTCTCTCTCTCTCTCATGAATAAATAAATAAAATCTTAAAAAAAAAAAAAAAAACACTTACCAGACCAAATCCATTCTTTATGTTTGACTCTCACAAACTGTTAGCTCCTTGAGGAAAGGGACCGTGATTAGTCACTTTTGTCATTTCAGCATCAGAACACACTGACTAGTTCATAGAAATCATCCAGTGAATGTTTGCAAACGACCAAACAAATACATTAATTAAATCCATGAAACAGAGCCAATGTAACTGAAGATTATGTAGAAACAACTGGATGGAATGAATGCGGTTGAGGTCACTGCCGCAGAGGAAATCCCAGAATGGAGTTCCCAGAATTTTACTTTCAGATTCAGTATCATTTTGTCATGATATCATGCCTAATTTTCAATCCTTAGTAGAAATTTCCTCTACAAGGGAATTCTTTGAAGGGAATCTGGAAGAAAATAGAGGTTAAAAAAAAAAAGAAGATAAATCCTATGCCAGGGTTAGAAAGCTTTCATCCAACCGAGACACCTGCACCCCGATGTTTCTAGCAGCAATGTCCACAATAGCCAAACTGTGGAAGGAGCCTCGGTGTCCGTCGAAAGATGATGGATAAAGAAGCTGTGGTCTATGTATACAATGGAATATTCCTCGGCCATTAGAAACGACAAATACCCACCATTTGCTTCGAAGTGGATGGAACTGGAGGGTATTATGCTGAGTGAAATGAGTCAATCGGAGAAGGACAAACATTATATGGTCTCATTCATTTGGGGAATATAAAAAGTAATGCAATGGTTTAAAGGGGAAAGGAGAGAAAATGAGTGGGAAATATCAGTGAGGGAGACAGAAGATGAGAGACTCCTAACTCTGGTAAACGAACTAGGGGTGGTGGAAGGGGAGGTGGGCGGGGGATGGGGTGACTGGGTGATGGGCACTGAGGGGGGCACTTGACGGGATGAGCACTGGGTGTTATGCTGTAAGTTGGTGAATCAAACTCCAATAAAAAAATATGCAAAAAAAAAAAAAAGAAAGCTTTCATCTTCATTTGAATATGAGAAAGATGTATTTAACAGAGTTTCTAAGTCTAAATCTTGTAGTGTTAAAAATAATCCTAAGGGGCACTGGGTGGCTCAGTCCACTAAGCATCCAACTCTTGGTTTCAGCTCAGGCCATGATCTCAGGGTCCTAGGATGGAGCCCCACATGCGGCTCCATGCTCAACAGAGAGTCTGCTTGAGATTCTCTCCCTCTGCTCTTCCCTCTGCTCTCTCTCTCTCTTAAATGAATAAATAAATAATTAAATAAATAAATAAATAAATAAATAAATCTTTTAAAATAATAATGTCTGAACAAGTTTATTCTGAAAGTCATAACCACTTCTGGAAGCTTCAAAATGTCTGCCAGGCCTACATCCCCTTCTAAAAGTTTCCTTAATTCTGCTTCACATCTTTCACCCTGCATTCCTGGACACCACTCATTGGACTAGGGATGGGTACTTTTTCTGTCCAGCAGTCTATGGAGGTGACCAGAGTCAAAAGCTCTGCCCAGGGCAGATCTCCTACGTGGACAGATGACTAATTGAATCAGGTCCTGTCAGGAAATCTAAACTGGAGATTTCGGAAGAGGCAGTTAGTAGCAGCTGGATCATTCAGAGCACCACAGACAATAGCTCCACATGGGTGACTGCCACTAGAAGAGAAAGCCAGGGTGGGGTGCCCGCAAAGTCTTGAAGCTGCCAGCATATGCCAGAGTAATTGCAGGGTATAGGAGGACATCCCATCTCCGTGATCCCTGAAAATGCATCTGTTCCTACTTTGCCTTTGTTAATTAAGAAGCATATTTCATCCTTACAGTTTATAATAGTATAGACCACATTACACTGTAAACTCTGTGAGAGAGTAGAAAGACAATTTAGCTACAGTTCTCCTGCATGCTGCAGTGAAAAGCTCTTAAGATTGAGAGCAGACGCCGAAAACCACGACGCCTTCTTAAGCAAGGCCGGTAACATACATGAGTGAAGCCAACCAGGTGTAAGACAAAGCAGGAGGATGCTTGCTTGCCCTCTTGCACCCCAGCTTTGGTCATAGTTATCATTCAGAAGGATAGACACTGTTTGCTGGAACTTCCAACAACACACATCCACCCAGGACATTCCAAGAGCTTATTAATATTCTTTATTGTTGTTTTATATCATTTATGTTATAAATGATAAGTGTTAGCAGCAGCCACACTTCTATAGGAATCATCTGGAGAAATGAAACTACTTAGCAAATTTACATTTTCTAATTCCTAAATATATATTTATCTCACAAATGTTTTCAGGTCATGCTTTTGGAAAAATGCTGCTCCAGTTTTTTCACTGGTCTCTTAATTGAATCACAAGAACCCTAAAATTTAAGGTATGCTGACTCTACTGGTTTACTCTCTGTTAATGATAATTTCTTTGTTTTTTGGGGGAAAGATAGTCTACCCATTTCTTGGGTTTTTCTAGCCTATATTTTCCCTGGGTAATTACCCCCAGAGACATCTTCAGACATTGCCTATCAGACAGAAATGTGGATTGAATATAATGTGATCTTCTCCAAGATGGTTCAGGCCTTTAATCAGAGACGGCCAGTTCTAACCAGTTCTTCCAAAACAAATCAGTAAGTTTTCTTGCCTTTGAAGGACTGGTACAAATGATGAAGTTTAGGTAAGAAATAAGCAAGGCGACCGTACCTAAAAAAGCAGTATGGCAACACAACATACAATGCAGAACACTTATACCGTAACTTGCAACTCCACACTTCAGTGTGGTAGCAACTGTCTCTTTTTTTCCCAAAGATTGTATTTATCTGAGAGAGAGCACATGCACACATGAGCAGGGGGAGAGGTGCAGGGCGAGGGAGAAGCAGACTTCCTGCTGCGCAGGGAGCCCGACATGGGGTTCAATCCCAGGACTCCGGGATCATGACCTGAGCTGAGCTGAAGGCAGACGCTTAACCAACTGAGCCACTCAGGCGCCCCAGAAACTGTCTTGTTTTGTTTTGTTTTGTTTCCTTTAAAAAAAAAATTTAGAGGACCTCAATACCAAAATGGAAGTAATTCAATCAAGAGTGTAGGCTTCCTTCTGTTTCAACAACAATGAATTAATATTGTGAATTAACATTATGAATTAATATACAACATATTCAGAGTACATTAAGGTCTCAAAGTAAATAATGCTCCATTAATCTAACCTGCTGAGATCCAGTTTCTTACGGAGCAACAGCATGATGTAGGAACAAGGAGATAATACCATATACAAATTTGGAAGTGAGACTGAGCTGGACGCAAATTCTGACATGCTTATCAGATATATATCTTTGGAAATCGCCTTAACCTCTCAGAGCCTGTGATATCATCTCTAAGGGGGGGGATAGTAAGGCTTACTTTATAAAGTTGATATGAGAATTACATGAATAACCTAGGAAAGAACCTGTCCACTATCTATTATTGAGCAGACATTTAATAAATGGCATTTTTTCTTGTTTCTCTCCCATCTTCCCCCAGAGCAATGCAAGGGTCAACCCAGTTGCACACAGATAGAAGAAGACAGAAGGAGAAGTGACTTGAACGTCCTTAGACACGATACTGAGGATGAAGGGTCTTTGCCCTTATGACTTGCTGCCCCTTCCTCTGAGGCAGATCTGTCTGCAGTCACCAGAGTGGCCAGATACTAGTTTATTTATTCACCAAGTCACTTATTTAACAAATACCAAGCCCTATTAAGTCAGGCTACATGTTTACGGTGGGAAAGCGGTGGGCTTTGGACTCGGACTAAATTAGAAATTTGGTTCTACAGTCTACCTGCATAGCCCTGAGCTCCTTGATGCTTATTTCAATATCTAAACAAGGATCATAAGAGTACCTGTCTTCTCAAGTTGTCACAAAGAACAAATATAATAATATAGGGAAAGTATGAGGCACAGAGTGAAAGTACAATTTAACAGGTAGTCTTCCCCTGCCCCCCTCATTCGATGCTAGATTTTATTACATCCTGGAAAACACAGTGCAACCAGTCAGGGATAAATATCTCCTGCTGGTTTAAAGAGCAAATACATGTGATTCATCATGTGTACTTTCTCTATATTATTTTTTGCTTGTTTTGTATCTCTCTGCACTTCTGTGTTTCAACCAGAAATGCTGAGACAACAGAAGGAAAGCAACAGGATCTTGGTCTTGTCTGAATACGAAATCCTGGCTGCTTTCTGGCAAAAGTCAGTCTTATACTTGCGGGTCAACTGGTTTCAAGTCCTGTGTTTTTACGAATATCAAACATTACCTTGCTATATCTAAAATTCAATAAAATCCTCCAATCCTGACTCTTATAGTCAGGAAACTTTTTTTTTTTAATTTCAATGACGTTTAACCCAACATTTCACACATGCTGTGAAATACAGTGTCTCAAGGTCAGAATAAGATTCCTGAATCACTGGGACACCTGGGTGGCTCAGTAGTTGAGCATCCATTTTTGGCTCAGGTCATGATCCCGGGGACCTGGGATCAAGTCCCACATGGGGTTCTCCCTCATGGAGCCTGCTTCTCCCTCTGCCTATGTCTCTGCCTCTCTCTGTCTCTCATGAATAAAAAAGTAAAATCTTAAAAAAAAAAAAAAAAGATTTCTGAATCACTACTCTAATCCATGTGTGTCTAGAAATAATTGAAGTCACTTTTCAGAAATTTACTTCTCCTTGGGGTAACTGGGTGACAGGCACTGAGGAGAGCACTTGCTGGGATGAGCACTGGGTGTTACACTATATGTTGGCAAATCGAACCTCAATAAAATAAAATAAATAAACAAATAAATTTTAAAAATAATTTTACTTCTCTTTAACTTAAAATTAAATCTAAATAAGTAATTATGTGAAACACAAGTTTTCGTATATATTATATAACCAGTAATGCTCCGTTCCTTGGGCTTATCAGGGAATGAGCTATCTCATATAAGTGCATTTTCAAATAAACAAAATTTACAGTGGACTCACTTCCTGCTCCACTTCACCTCAACTTATTTAGAAAGGAATTCTGGAAAACAGAGAAGAAAATGGAGAAATGGGGGAGGAGGGGCAAAGTTCTGCATTTCAGATTCAAGGCAGTGTTAGAGAGGCTGAAATTAGAGGTGTTTTCAGCTGGAAATTTTTGTGGCCTTTATTCTATAGTTATTTACTTAAAACTGAAAGATTTTTAAGAATTTGGTCTTAGGTGTCTCTGGGGCAAGTATAGGCCTTTAGCATTTGTCAATAAAGGGACTCAAAGAAAACAGGGAATTCACTGATACACTTGCTCTAGGTTCCAATTTTAAAGGAAGGGGCTATAGGGACACCTGGGTGGCTCAGTGGTTGAGTGTATGCCTTTGGCTCAGGTCATGATCCGGGGTCCTGGGCTCAAATTCTGCATTGGGCTCCCTCGAGAAAGCCTGCTTCTCCCTCTGCCTATGTCTCTGCCTCTGTGTGTGTGTGTGTGTGTGTCTCTCTTGAATAAATATAATCTTTAAAAAGAAAAAAAGAAAAAAGAAAGGGAGGGGGAATAAGAAGAGTCTCATCATTTTCTTCTGGTTTGTTAAGCCAGCCAGGGAAGGAAAAGAGATAACTCAGGGCCAGAGCTCTTTTTATCTACCAAAACATTGCTTGTGCTCATCCTCAAAATTGATAAGGATAAAGAACTCCAAAACATTCCATTATTTTAGAGACCAAACATCTATAATTCTACCTCTCTGCTTCCTAGATTAAAAGATTAAAAACACCATCTAACCTAATTGTGACAGCAAGTGACTATTACACATCTGTTCTAACAGGGGCTTCTCGGACATTAACAAACAGTAGATTCAGGCTGTGTTTTTTATGTATCGTTTTGTTTTTTATCTTCATTCTTGTTCTCAACTATTATTTCTGGTCACTATAAGTGTTTCTAAAACTAGAAATATTTCTCTGTCCTTTTTTAATGATATGAATGTGTTAAAATGATGACATTTATTTGAACTATAACTCAAATTAGGATAAAGAGGTAACAAAATTTCTTGTAAGTATATGGACTTTAGCTCTAGGTGCTCTCTATTTTTGGTGGCTTTGAATAATTTTTTGCTTATTTCTGAGTTCTTGAATATGTTATAGATAGCTGCAAAGATAAATGACACTTGAATTAGTGAGGTATAAATCCCCTGGATAAATATTATGCTCCCCTTTGCTTGATTCCTTTCATTCTCTCACACCTTACAAATACTCAGTAAACTCTGTAAGGTTTACCTTGAAAAATATCCAGAGTCTAACCATGTTTCGCTACTGTTATGACCCAAGCCGCTACCATCTCTGGCCTGGATTATTATTATCTCTCCTACCCTGTCTTTGTGCCTCCACCTTTGGCCCCTTCAGTGTATTGAACCTGGCCAGAATAGTCCCATTATGATGTCAGATAATAATGGGCCCCTCCTCTGCTCAAATGAGATCCTACATGATTTTCCCTCTTATAACTCTTTCTCATTCATCCTTTTCAACCAACATTGACCTCTGTCACCAATCTTTAAACACAGCCAGAACAATTGCTCTGTGCACAGGCTGTTCCTCTGCCTACAATGGACTTCTACCTCATTTCTTTCTCAGATGGCCTCTTCACACTGAGACCTTCCATGGCCACCCTACCTAAAATTTCAACACACTACCAACAATTCCTGTGCTCCTTTCCTGCTTAATCCTTTCTCCTTGGAATTTATCAGATTATATTTTTACCTATTCTTCTTGTTTATTGGCGATTTCGCCCACTAGCAGATGAGCTCCATGAGGGGTTTGTGTTGGATTTTGTACCTTAGTACCTAGAACAGTGCCTGGTACACATTAGATTTGAATGTGTAAGTGAGCAATTTCAACTTCTCATTTGGAATTCAAATTTCCAATCAATAATTCATTTTATATATTCAGCTCTTTATCACTGAGAAATTTTAAATGTTTTGGTGCAGTTTGGCTCCAGCATCAAACAGATTTGGATTGAACCCAAACTGCCACTTACTAGCTGTGTGACTTTAGGCAAATTACTTAATCTTGCTCAACTCAGTTTCTTCATCTACAAAATGTTGACAGTAATAGCACCTGCCTCGTGGAGTTGTTATAAGTACAAATGAAATAAATGTCCAGGACCTTGAACATAGAAAAGACTTAATAAAGATAATCTATTATTTTCATATACATTAACTTTTAATGTATGTATCCAAATATCAGATTTTTACTCTGTAAGAATGTTTCTATAGTTAAGACACTCCCATTCTAATAACCTCCTTATAAGACATCCCTTTAATATTTATGCTATATCAGGAATAATTTGCATTAATTGCATGCTTACAATGTACCAGACACAGTTCATTTACTCCTATGTAGACTCCTTTACTGACAGTCTTTTACAGAGGAGGAAACTGGGGTACCGAATGCGGAAGTAACTTATCTAAAACATACAGCTAAAGAATCATGAGGCTCTACCCCAGCCTGACCACCCCAGGCCCCCAAGTACACATTCTTAGGAATTCAGCACTTCGTAACTCATCTTCTCTTACATGATAATACTTTTCATAAAGCTCATGCTAATTCATGTATCAATGTCGAGTATGGTTTCTCTAAGTATACTGTAGAATTTTGAGGAACAGGAGCTTAGGAGTCTCTTTATTGTCATTAAATTTAATATGTCAGTCTGTTCATAGCCTTTAATATGCTCTTTAACAAACTCAGCAACTAAAAGACTAACACAGAACATGTTTCCTGACTTGCTTTCCAATGATCTATACCAGAGTAAAAAAAAAAAAAAAAAAAAATTATTCGGACAGGGTAAAAAAATTCTTCAGGCAGGATAGAAAAAAAAAATTCCATTTCTGCTGTAAAATCGACTCTGATGTCATCATACAGGTCAAGTTTTGAAGACCTGAAGTCATTCTATATTGGCTTGTGGTCAACACTCTCATTCATCCAAAAGTCCTTCTGAAGTGCTTTTATAATGGCTGTCAACTGCCAGATAATAATACAAAAGAGAAATAAATGAGTCATCATTTTAATATACAAAGCAAGCAGGTGTGTTACTTGGCAAGGTGCCAAGGACTACTGTATCATTACACATATTTCTGCTTTATTAAATTCCTTAGTTTGTAAAGGGCCAATGCCAAATTTATTCCCTGTCAGAGTTTCCAGGTATGTGACTTTGGAATCCACCATGCAAAGGAAAAGAAATGGAAAATGAGCTCGACTTAACACTAATAAGTATATATGAAGTAAACTAGTTACTGTGAAATATAAAGCCTTTATAGGGAGGCATTTTGACATATACTTTTAAATGTCTATCAAAAAATTTATATCAAACATGGTAAGAGGTTAATTTGTATTTGTTATATAAGGTGTTTTATAATAAATGCTCAATGATACATAGAAACACATATAAGTTGATAAGAATATTAATTTCCCTCTGGCTAATAAGCAAAAACCGTGAACAATACAAAAGTGGAAATATAGTAGTAAATAAATAGGTGAGAAAAATATTTAAACTTGGTAGTGATCAAATAAATATAAATTAAAACACCAAGTCATGGGCAGCCTGGGTGGCTCAGCGGTTTAGCGCCACCTTCAGCCCATGGCATGAGCCTGGAGACCCGGGATGGAGTCGCACGTAGGACTCCCTGCATGGAGCCTGCTTCTCCCTCTGCCTGTGTCTCTGCCTCTCTCTCTCTCTCTCTCTCTCTCTCTGTCTCTCGTGAATAAATAAAATCTTTAAAAATAAATAAATAAATAAATAATAAATAAATAAAACAAAATAAAAAATAAAACATCAAGTCATCATCACAAGAAAAAATTTTGTAACTCTGGTGATAGATGTCAACTAAACTTATCGTGGTTATCACTTGCAAAGTCAAATCATTACATATACCTTAAAATAATATAATGTCCGTTGTCAATTATACCTCAATCAACAACAACACAAAGAGCAAAAAAGAGAAAAACACACACACACACACAAACCCACAAAACACTGTACTATTAAATTATGGGAAAAATTAATCAGTTGAACAAATTCTGACAAGTGAACTGCTATACATAAATTGTTGGTAATATATCAACATGAATAATTCAGCAATACTTACCAAGAGTCATACAAATATGCAAGCTTTTAACAAGGAATCATATTCATGGCAAGTTATGTTAAATTAATTCAAAATATAATTTTTTAAAATATCAACTAATTAAAATATTTATGGTGAAAATTAGAAACAATCAAAGATCAAAAATAGGAGTTTTGAGCATCAGTTTGAAGAGCTATTTCTCAGGCAATTTAAGATATAAGATTATCCCCATAGCTAATTAGTATTTATAGAGCATAAAGCCTAACATAAAACTATACTTACATGATAATCATAATGATGCTAAATATGAATCCAACATGGCACAAAAACAGACACATAGATCAATAGAACAGAATAGAGAACCCAGAAATGGGCCCTCAACTCTATGGTCAACTAATATTCGACAAAGCAGGAAAGACTGTCCACTGGGAAAAAGGACAGTCTCTTCAATATATGGTGCTGGGAAAATTGGACATCCACATGCAGAAGAATGAAACTGGACCATTCTCTTACACCATACACAAAGATAAACTCAAAATGGATGAAAGATCTAAATGTGAGACAAGATTCCATCAAAATCCTTGAGGAGAACACAGGCAACACCCTTTTGAACTTGGCCACAGTAACTTCTTGCAAGATACATCTATAAAGGCAAGGGAAACAAAAGCAAAAATGAACTATTGGGACTTAAGATAAAAAGCTTCCACACAGCAAAAGAAACAGGCCAACAAAACTAAAAGACAACCTAGAGAATGGGAGAAGATATTTGCAAATGACGTATCAGATAAAGGGCTAGTATCCAAGATCTATAAAGAACTTATTAAACTCAACACCAAAGAAACAAACAATCCAATCATGAAGTGGCCAGAAGACATGAACAGAAATTTCACAGAGAAAGACATAGACATGGCCAACAAGCACATGAGAAATTGTTCTGCATCACTTGCCATCAGGGAAATGCAAATCAAAACCACAATGAGATACCACCTCACACCAATGAGAATGGTGAAAATTAACAAGGCAGGAAACAACAAATGTTGGAGAGGATGTGGAGAAAGGGGAACCCTCTTACACTGTTGGTGGGAATGTGAACTGGTGCAGCCACTCTGGAAAACTGGGTAGAGGTTCCTCAAAGAGTTAAAAATAGAGCTTACCCTATGACCCAGCAATTGCTCTGCTGGGGATTTACCCCAAAGATACAGATGCAGTGAAATGCCAGGACACCTGCACCCCAATGTTTATAGCAGCAATGTCCAGTAGCCAAACTGTGGAAGGAGCCACGATGTCCTTCAACAGATGAATGGATAAAGAAGATGTGGTCTGTATATGCAATGGAATACTAGCCATCAGAAAGGATGAATACCTACCATTTACATCGACGTGGATGGAACTGGAGGGTATTATGCTGAGTGAAGTAAGTCAATTGGAGAAGGACAATCATCATATGGTTTCACTCATTGTGGAATATAAGAAATAGTGAAAGGGATTATAGGGGAAAGGAGGGAAAATGAGTGGGAAAAATGAGAGAGGGTGACAAAAACATGAGACTACTAACTCTGGGAACCAAACATGGGGTAATGGAAGGGGAGGTGGGCAGAGGGATGGGGTGACTGGGTGACGGTCACCGAGGAGGGCACTTGAAGGGATGAGCACCGGATGTCATACTATATGTTGGCAAATCGAACTTCAATAAAAAAACATTTTAAAAAATATGAATCCAACATGTGTAGATACTGTCAGGAAAAAAATGAAATCAGTTGGTGAGGTAGTTAAATCCTATCTAATATGTCTTTCTTTTATATTTATATAATTTTTACCATCATCATGTTATTTTTCTGGTTATTATTCTTGATTATGAAATAGAGGCCACTAAAAATATGAATTTCAAAGATTGCAGCTTTCAAAATAACTTTGACTATATTGTTAGCAGGCAAAAATAATTCAAATTTTATTCCTATGCTGTAAGACTATATGGTAACAAAGTATCAATAGATTTCACAAAAATTTGTTATCCGTATTTTGTGAGATTAAAAAGCAGATATAAACTTTAGCCCAAACCAACATGATAATGGGCTCTACAAAACGCTAAGTAATAACACTCAGGAGCATGGTCTTTGGAGATGGACTGCCAGCTATGCTACTAACTCTGAAGAACATAGTACCTTCCTAAATCCCAGTTTTCAGAGTATTTATCTCATGAGGTGGCTCATGAAGATGAACTAACATAAAGTATATAAAGCATAGTATGTACCACATGGTAAGTGGTCAAGGAAATAAGCTATTAATATTATATATAGTAGATTTAGCATAAGACCCATGAAACCTTTATTATTCCTTATGTTATTTTAATATACAAAAATCATCATTAAAAATTGGCCTTCCCTGACCTGACCATACTCTTTGACCTTGTTCCTTTCCAGTAAAGCTTAATGCATGACACTCCATCAGATTCTTTCCCAAGAAAACTTAATACTTATCAATTCACTCAGTCATCAGCTACTAATTGAGCATTTGGACAAATATCCTTCCTTCAAGGCTCAGCATGAACCTATGCCCATCATGCCTGACCCCAAAACCCTAAAGAATTTCTCCAACCTCAAAAATATTATAGCATTATTTTATAGCAGAGTTTCCCAACCTCACCACTACTGACACTTCAAACTGGATAACTGTCTTTGTGAGGAGTATCCTGTACATTATAGGATGTTTAGCAGCATGTCTGGTCTCTACTTACTAGATGCCAAAAGCAAACCACCTCCTCCCCTGCCAGCTAACTGTAACAACCAGAAATATCCCTTTATCCCCCAGACATTTTTAAATGTTCCCTGTTAGGGCAAAATCATCCGTGTTTGAGAATCATTGTTCTGTAGCATTCTTATTTTAGCAGTTAATCCATGTAGGAATATACTTTTTGATATTATATATGCTTTTTAATTAAACTATTGCTGGTTTGCTGTATTTTAATTAATTATTTTTTACGTATCTCTCTTCTTTGAGTAAATAACTGATATGCATACTGTACTGTTCTTCTTTGTGTTTTCCAATGATTGATTGGTCAGTAACATATGCTATTGGATGACTGATTCACTTTGGCATGGTGCGTAAGAGTGAAATGCCTGTGTCTAAATTCTGGCCCCACCAGATGGACTGGTGTCCACTGACTGTCCACTCACTGACTGTCGCCTTGGGCAGCTTAGCTCAAATCTCTAGAGATCAGTTTTATTATGTATAAAAAAGAGAGAATACTATCTTCTTCATAAATTCATTGTGAGAATTAAATAAATGAATATACATAAAACACTAAAATAATGTCTGCCCACAGTAAATATGATTCAAATATTACCTATTATAATGTACATATGACATCAAAGGATGCAACTTAGTGCATGAATGATTTTTGTTCCCACAGGAATGTTTTATATGGTTAAAAAAAAATTTGGGAATCTATCCAAAAAATTAAAGGATCACATGCAAAGTAAAGTGTTAGGACCTATAACAAGCAATTTGTCACAATGTAGTGTATGAATGAGTGCCAAATGACTGACAAAATACTTGGAATCAGAGAAAATCAAAGTGGAGTGGAATGGAGGGGGAGAAATCACAACACAGGAAAATTTGACTGGAACTTTGTAAAACAAGCTGTGAAGAGATAAGAAGAGAGTTTAGGAGAGAGAAAGATTCAATCAAAATCTCAAGAGGAGAAAAACCTTGGCATATTCTGGGTGGAGTGAGTCTGGCTGGACTTGTGAATCTGGCTGGAGCAGAATGTTGAAAAGGACCATATGTTGAAAAAATGCTCAACATCACTTAGCGTCAGGGAAATGCAAATCAAAACCACAATGAGATACCACCTCACACCTGTCAAAATGGCTAAAATTAACAAGCCAGGAAATGACAGATGTTGGTGAGGATGTGGAGAAAGGGGAACCCTCTTACACTGTGGATAGGAATACAAGTTGGTGCAGCCACTCTAGAAAAAAGTATGGAGGTTCCTCAAAAAGTTGAAAATAGAGCTACCCTGCAACTCAGCAATTACACTAGGTATTTACCCCAAAGATACAAATGTAGTGATCCAAAGGGGCACCTGCACGTCAAAGTTTATAGCAGCAATGTCCACAATAGCCAAACTATGGAAAGTGCCCAGATGTCCATGGACAGATGAATTTATAAAGAAGACATGGTGTAGATATACACTAGAATACTACTTAACCATCAAGAAAATGAAATCTTGCTCTCTGCAATGACATTGGAAGGAACTAGAGGGTATTGTGCCAAGCAAAATAAGTCAGTCAGAGAAAAACAATTACATAATCTCACTCATGTGTGGAATTTAAGAAACAAAACAAAGGATCATATGAGATTGGGGTGGGAGATAAAATACGACAAAATTAGAGAAGGAGACAAACCATAAGAGACTCTTAACCATAGGAAACAAAGTTAGGGTTGCTGGAGGGGAGGCTGGTGGGGGGATGGAGTAACTGGGTGAGGGACATTAAGGAGGACATGTGATGTAATGAGCACTGGGTGTTACATAAGATTGATGAATCACTGAACTCTACTTCTGAAACTAATAATATATGTTAATTAATTGAATTTAAATTTAAATTTAAAAAAGAAAATGACCATGTGTGAGAACAAAGCAAAATTCAAAGTCCATGTTTTGTCTTATGCAACTGACATGCTCATTAGCAATCAAAATCATTCTTAAAATAGTCACAGCCAAGGCCCACAATCCAACATGAAACAGATTTGCAGCATATGTTTCTTTTTCAACAAGAACAAATAATAATTCATGATTGTTGAATATTTTCTGCATACCAGATAGTGTTTGCTTGTCTTACATTCCTTAGTATGCTTGTCTTAAATAAATTAAGTTAATGCCATCCTATGGTAGACCACATTTCACAGATTAAATAATTACTTGAGAATACTATATATATTCAGGTAGAGTATCTCTCCCAAAGTCACATGATCAATGTCACAGAAGAGTTTAAAAGCTGTGCTGCAGCTACTGTACTGACATTTTCCATAGGATCTTCTTTCTCTGGCTTTCTCTTTGTAACTTTTTCTGTAGTACATGTCCCTTTATATATCTCAGATCTTGTCATTCTGAGCTTTCTTGTTTTTGCTCTACACTGGACATAGCATTTTTTTAATTGGTGCTCTCATTTTTCTTTATAAACGTCTGGTATTGATCAGTATAACATAGCTTCCATCAGCTGCAGCACTTCCTTAATGTCTATAATCACTGCCACTCATTCATATGTTAATTCTAATTTCCAAATTTCTTTGTACTTAAAATATTTTTCATAGAATGCATTAGGATTATATTTTATATTTGTCAACTTTCTCAACATAAATCAAAAATAAAAAACTATTTGCTAGCTGCAAAATGAACTGGTTACAACAGTCATGATTACTATACCAATGTACAGTCTCATGTAAAATGGGAAATAAGATCGGAAATGTGAATTGAAATGTTAATTTGACTGTCTAGTTATAGAGGGTGAACTTTACAGCTTTACGGATCTTTAGAAAGTTTTTGAGTGGAGCTGGGAAACGCTAAAATCAATATTTTAGGAAGCTAAATTGGATATGCAGGAAATTGGAGGAGAAAAAACTAGCAGGTAAACATCTGGAAGACAGTAATCCAGGACTGACTGTAAAAGTCATTTTTAAAAGGTAAAAGTAACATCATTTGTAGTATATTAGATACTTGGCTTAAAGGAAAGCAGACTATAAGAATTCTACCAAAACATTATTATTAGCACTTTATGGTCATGCTCATAAACTATAGAAGACATACACACACATATTCCATTTCCCTAGTTAACCGAAAACTAGGAAGCTTAATCCCATGGATTCAGCATCAACCTCTATACAGAGGAAATGCCTTCCATCAGGTCCCTTCTCTACTCTCCTTGGAGCTCATAGACCTAACTGCCTTTGCTTCTCCTCCTTTAACACACACACACACACACACACACACACACACACAGTGTCTTTGTGGTGCCATGTTTCATGTGGCTTCTCTCATACTAAGAACAATCAGCTATTTATTGAGCACCCACTGCATGGCACCTGCTGTGTCTTTATCATCTCACCAAATCTTCAAAACAAACCTATAGTAGTAAATGATCATCCTTATATGAAGAAGGAAGGAAGGAAGAGATGAGGGCTTAGAGAGATTAAAGGACTTGATGAAGCACCAGAACTGGAATTAAGAGAAATGGGGAAGTTGGAGTAAAAAAAAATACTTTTATTTCAGTAACATTTTGCTATTTACAAAACATATTCATATTCCTTATTTCTTTGCATCCTAAAAATAATTCTGTTACCAACAGGAAATGGAGCTTTCAGGGACAATTTCTTAGATAACATTATTTGAAGATGTCAGGCCTACACTTAGGTATGAAGACATCTTTCTCCCAAAATACCAGCTTCCTTGGTGTTCCCTGTAATTGGCAACACCCCTACTTCCCTAAAGAGTATACTGACTCATCCCTTCTTAAGAAACTAATCTTAAATTCTTATCCTCACCACATCTGAAATCACATCTTTGGAAAGATAAGGAGGGACAGAGAAATAACAAAAGCACTTAAAATTCAATCCATATCCAAGACATTCTTATCCGTTCATGGAGAGAAAACTCATCCATGTTGATGTTAGCCTTTTAAGTAACACAAATATGACTAACCTGGCTTGGTCCTAAATGTGTAAAAGTGGGTCTATCTAAGGAGTGAGATGAGGCCCGTTGACTTGATTGATTCATGGAGAATGTTTTTATTTATATCCCTCTCCCCACAGAGAACACGCACTAAAGATTTACCTGAAGTGGTCCTCTCAGCGGGTCCAATTTAAAATCCCTTACAAAAGCTTGGCTAAACACCAGTCTATTATCTTCAGATGTAAAACTATCTAGGAAATTCTGAAGAAAAAATTATAACATATTCTTTATCCATCTAATATTTTCAGCTCAGAACATTATCTTTTGTTTCTTTCTGGACTATGTGTATTTAGGGTAAGGGAGGGGAGATACTTTTACTGCAACAAATATGAGGGTGAACATTTTGAGAATATCGGCACTGGGCTAGCTTTATCTGCAGATAAAAACCTGCACAAAACAGATCATGGTTAATTTTACACCTATTTTACATATATTTCCTTCAGCTCACCAAAATGATTGTCTTCAGAACTTATGTCCATTATTCCTTTACTGTCTTCCCTGAAATTGAGTTCTCTGAATAAATACAAGGGTTGGTTTACAATTAAAAATAATGAGACTCCACAGGGCCAACGTCCTTGCATGCAATAAAAGGGTGTGGGCTAATTATAGGAGCAGAGTTTATTTTTTTTTCCCCGTTTTGCTTCACTTTGATTGGTGGATTGGCACTTTAAATAAAGGTTTCTGGTCTTCTCTGAATGAGAGATACAGAGCAAGTCCTAGGCATAGTCCAGAAAAAAATTTAATCTTCTTTTCTTAGAACTGTCTTGATTGGCATCACCAGGCCCTGAGAACACAGTGCATGTCAGCATTGAAGGTAAAATGTGATTTTATGATTTCCATGTGATTCCTATACGTTCTTTTTTTCTATCTCCAGGCATCTTCTTCTATAAAGAGGATTTTTATTTGTCACCAGAAGCTGAATAATACTTTATTGTAAACCATTAGCATGTTCCAGAGAAGACATGTCTAATACCCTACCAGCTAAAGAAAAGAAGACTAATCTGTAGACTTTTTTATTATTATTTGTGATTATTAGTAACAGTACCTAATTTAGAAAGGTATTAAAAGATGAGCAAATCTCTTGACTAGTCAGATTTCTGTTCATGTAAGAGTAAAGAGGCTTTTCAAGTTATGGAATAAACTTAAAGAGATAATTCATTTTAGAAAGAGGAACACTTGGGGCACCTGAGTGGCTCAGTCGGTTCAGCATCTGCCTTAGGCTCAGGTCATGATCTTGGGTTCTGGGATCAAGCCCTGCATCAAGTTGTCTGCTCAGCCACGAGCCTGCCTCGTCCTTTCCCTCTGTCTCTCCCCTGCTTGTTCTCTCTCTCTCTCTCAAGTACATAAAATCTTTTTTAAAAAAATTTAAAAATTTAAAATATAAAGACAGAAGAAAACTCAGTTTTGAGACATATTTCCCACTAATACCAAAGACAATTAAAATATTCAGTTCATTCTTATTTTTAAAAATGTAGGTTTGAGCATGTTTATCTGGGTAACTGAAACCTAGAATCATATACTCCAATATACCTGCAAATAAAGGTTTGCTATAAAATAATTGTTGGTTGTATTATATTTCAAATGCATTTAGAAATTTACTCTGAGAGAAAGTAATGTGAATGATATTTAATAGACCAAATTTTTACATATTGGAAAGGATTTTCAAATTCATAGTTCATTTACAAAACGTAATACAACATTTAAAGACCACAGCACAGAAGTTGTTCCTACATGTTCATTTAGAGGTTGTGGCTCCATTGGAAAAAAAAAAAAAAAGTACTTAGATGTTTTTTAATTGTCAATTCATTCCAAAAACTAGTAAATACAAATAAGTTGTTTTGAAACATTTAGTTGTGTTTTGTTTTTGCTCTTTGAAACTGATCGTTTGCAAGAACAGAGATGTGGCTCATTTGAAATATTGTCTTCTGGCTGTTCTGAAATAAAAATTGATCTTATTTAATTCTCCAACCTAATTCTGTTTCAGATCCCACTTTTCAAGATGAAGGACCTAGTACTGATCTTATGTCTCCTGAAAATGAGTTCTGCAGTGCCGGTAAGTCAGAGTTTTGTAGATTGTACCCTAAAAGAGATATTGTTGGATACTGAACAATACTGAAGGATATAGGCTGAAGTCCATGCATGGACTCATTTTGAATTGATCCCGCGGTAGACTTCCTACTGAGTCAAACGTAATAGTCATCCAGAAATCAGTCTTACTATCCAAAAGCAACAAGCCAAATATATAACTTTTCTATTCAAAAAGATATTAAAGTATTCCAAAGGCAATTTTGCAGCCTTATTCCATCATTCAAGGATAAAGGACTTACGTGGCCTCCACAACATCATGACACAATTTTATTATCAACTACTTGTGACCTTTATGTAATTGAAATAGAGAAGTTTCTCCACAAAGGTTAAGTACATTTTCTTCATTTTAAGAAGAATATTTAGCCAAGTTATGATGGTTATAAAACAGAGCTAAGTAATTCCATTTGAAGACAGTAACTAACCAACAGATTTGCCTGATCAGAAGAGATTATGTGGCTGAGAGCTGAAGTTTCTTAAATCAAAACATGCCATGGCAATGGGGCTAATTCTATGTTATAGGCCTACACGGTTCACTGTATCACATATTGATATGATCTCAGATGACTACAATCCTCAAAATACTGTACTCCAGCCAATAAGCTATGTTTCTGTTTCCATGAAGATTTTATTCAGCTGCTATGTGCATTTGGCAAATATGCCTTAGCACCTGCCACGTATCCAGCGATGTGCTGGGCATTGGGGGCATGAAGGTAAATATGACATGGTCTCTTGTCTAGAGGAACTCATAGTTTAGACCCAAACAAACCTTAAAATACTTCCCTGAGAAAAAAAGTTTAGCTTACTTGGGTTTTTTAAAGTTAAATGTTTCGGAGGAGGGGGAGGAAACTGATTACAAGGATAAAAATCTCAATTCTACAAATAAGAAGAGTTCTATTCCATTACTCAACATAAACTTCAAGTGAAAGAAAAACTGAAGTGGCCACCCTAGCTTAGCCTCAGCCATCCACTATCTGTCTAATACTTTGACACTCTTGGAACCTATGCTAGTCCACGCCTGTGTCAGTCAGGTCCACCCTGAGGAATACAATTGCTTAGGATTGCCACCTGACTGCTCGTCAAATTAAATGTTCTTCTCCTTTTACTTCTTTGTTGGAAATGTATCCTCTGTCCATTTACATTCATGTAAATATTGTTTATTTTTTTATAAATTTATTTTTTATTGGTGTTCAATTTGCCAACATATAGAATAACACCCAGCAAAAGATACAGTCGACAAAACTCAAAGACAACCTACAGAATGGGAGAAGATATTTGCAAATGACGTATCAGAGAAAGGGCTAGTTTCCAAGATCTATAAAGAATTTAGTAAATATTGTTTAGATGAGGACTTGGAGCAAATGGAAAGCAAAGTGTACTTTGTCCTGGAGGTGGATGTGTCCAAGATACCCTATTTGTGTACTGGCCAGTGGCAGGAAAGAAGGTTTTAATCTCACAGTTTCCTCAAATGCTGAACAACTTGCTGACTGCCCCCCCACACACACACACACACCCTTCACTCTTCATGTCTACACAACTAATCTTTTCCTCTGCTTGGAGTATTTGCTACACATTTATAATTCCTTTCCAGCTATCCATTTCTAAAACTGAATTATTTGGAAAAATTTGCACCATGATTCAGAGGGTGAGATTTTACCCGTATAAAAAAGCAGAAAGTAGAGGGTAGATAACATACTCAGGAAACTGTTCCTGAGCTTCTTACTCATAAAAAATAAATAGTCCCAATATATTTAGTGGACACTCCAATATTTGTGATATAAATGAAGGAAGGAAGGCATTAAGAACCAGTGACCCCAATAGTAAGGATTTCCAAAGAACCAGAGACCCTCAAAACGTACTCTAATTCTTATTCTTCCATTCTTCATGTTTTTCTACTGGTATTTGTGCCATTAATAAGGATTGCTTTAGAAAGAAAAATATCTTAACTTTAAAAACCTAGTTTAAGTATAACTGTATTTTTGACAACTTTTAGATGAACACATCAAGCACAGGAATACTTGATGCTAGAATGTTTTTTATTTTTAAAAATATATATCTTGGATGAATGGATAAAGAAGATGTGGTCAATATATACAATGGAATATTCCTCAGCCATTAGAAATGACAAATACCCCCATCTGCTTCAGTGTGGATGGAACTGGAGGGTATTATGCTGAGTGAAATAAGTCAATCGGAGAAGGACAAACATTATATGGTCTCATTCATTTGGGGAATATAAATAATAGTGAAAGGGAATAGAAGGGAAGGGAGACGAAATGGGTGGGAAATATCAGAAAGGGAGGAAGAACATGAAGACTCCTAACTCTGGGAAACGAACTAGGGGTGGTGAAAGGGGAGGAGGGCGGGGGGTATAATATATATATATATCTTGGGGCAGCCCAGGTGGCTCCACGGTTTAGCACCACCTTCAACCCAGGGCCTGATCCTGGGGACCCAGGATCGAGTCCCATGTTGGGCTTCCTGCATGGAGCCTGCTTCTCCCTCTGCCTCTCTCTCTTGCTCGCTCTCACTCTGTATAAATAGATAAATAAATCTTTAAATATATATATATATATATATATATATATATAGGGGCAATCCCGGTGGCGCAGTGGTTTAGCGCCGCCTGCAGCCCAGGGCGTGATCCTGGAGACCTTGGATCGAGTCCCACATCAGGCTCCAGGCAAGGAGCCTGCTTCTCCCTCTGCCTGTGTCTCTGCCTCTCATTCTCTCTCTGTGTCTCTATGAATAAATAAATAAAATCTTTTGAATACGATCCAAAAAATATAAACATAGAGCAATAAGCTTATACATAAAATAATCTTTCACAAAAGATGACAGAGGATTTGTTGAAGCCCCCTGACTAGATGGCAAGTAAGGTTTTGCATTTGGTTTTGCTGAATGCCATGATCCCATGCCACATTCCATTAATCAGAAGCATGTAGGTTTGCCAAAAGCACAAGAAAATTGAGGTTAAGTTTGTCCCTTTAGCTTCTCCATGGGATGATTTTTAGGATACAAAGTACTCTTGGTTTTCTATTTTGTAGCTTGATTTTACTTCTTGTTTTTGATGTAACCTCCAACGAAATCAAATTTCTCTGCATTAAGATACAACAGGTAGATGGTTCATGTGGAAGCAAAATTATTACATACGATGTTAATTCCCCAATTAATTTAAATTCTTCTTTCTTCTGCTTAAAAGCTCATGTCAAAAGCCTTCAGCTGGTCTTTATGCCCTGGGTAGCTTTTTATTTCCAGTGTACATTTAAGGAAGTTCTACCAGAGATCTCAGAATTATTCTTATTTCCTTCTAGGTGTTTCCTCAGCAACCTGGGACACCAGGCATGGCTAGTTTAAGCCTGGAGGTAGGTACTGTCAGAGTATTTACATATAATTTTTACATTTATATGGACCTAGTAAGAGAGAAATACCAGGGGCTGGTTCTGTTTTCCCAGCCAGAAGTCAGGGGCATTCTAGAGAAGCACCAGAGAAATGTTATGACATTTATTAGAGCCTCATCTTATCATTTTACTGCAAGTTTAAACTCTCAGATATTTTAGTCTTTAGAATGTCATCTGTGTGTGAATCAGATCAATACTTATATTGAATACCTAATATGAATTATATTTACATAATATAATTACTAATTATAATTAATTAATTAAAACATATTGTTCTGAAGCCACAAATGGTTTATATCTAATTCTATCACCTTATAGTATCTTATATGACAATGTTCCCATGAAGAAAATTTACCTTACAAAATGTAGTTGTTTATAAGAACTACTGTAAATAACATTAGCTTTGTTCTGTGGTACCTGTTTCATACCTTGTGTCTCTCTTCCTGCAGTTCTCATAACTAATAACACTGTTTAGAAAATCTCAGCACAATAGAAATATTCGACCATGTGAATAGAAAATATTGAGTTATGAGTAGAAAGATATTCATGAGATTATAAATTTTTCATAAGACCTTGCAAAGTGTTGTTTATATCATGACAATGTAGGGGAATCAATACTTACATAGGCTAGCAGCTGATTTCAAATGGAAGCTAATTTCATTGAGTTATTTTTTTCTCACTTTCTAGATTAAAATCAACTCAAAGCACTCTAAACCTCTTCCCATAAAATTGAAATTGACTTTTTGTTGAATTGGCAGCATTCTTGACCACTTATGCAGATTCCATCATTTTCCCCAATGTTTTTTATATTCATTATTTTGAGGCCTTTTTTATTTGGAAAGGAGGTAAGGTTTATATTGTCTTGTCTTGTCTTGTTTTGTTTTGTTTCCCTGTTTGGCTGCTAGATTTATAAAAGGCAAAGTAAGTTAAGTTAGGGTGGAGGGAGAGTCAATGAAATAATATTCTCACAATCAAATTTCAGTTTCATTGCATGAGCTATTTTCCAATGTTTCAATGTGACCTCCTAATTTGATTAATGATTAATAAATCAAGTTCACTAACTTAGTAGCAATAACAACAATGGCACAACCACATTTAACATTTCCACTTTTCAGTAATGATTTGTGCTTATTTTTATTCAAACTGACACACCACAAACTTTGTGCTAATAATACCATATGTTGAGAAAACAGTTGTATCATACAGAAAAGGAATATTTGGGGCAAACATTAACACACTTTTTTTTCTTTTAACAGACAATGAGACAGTTGGGAAGTTTGCAGGGATTAAACATGCTTTCTCAGGTAACCATAGTTTCAAATATTTCTTATTGCAAGAATTAATGGTGGTGATGGTAGTGATATTAATAGCAACATAAAAATTCATAACATACGTAGTGAATAGACATTATCCCAAATATTGGAAGAAAAAAATGAATAATTGAAATAACCTAAAACAAAATAAGATCCTGGGATGGGATGGTAGGTAAAGCAATATTGAATTTTCTTGAGTAAAAAAAAAAAAAAAAAAAAAAAAAATCCTATTTTGTACCATCAATTTTATTAAACGGCCCAAAATATGAGAGCTTAAAAAGCTAAATCTCAAGTAGGTTTATGGGAATATTCCAGTTGACTCAGAATGGAAAGTAAGTGTTGGAAGAAAGTATTTAGCCATCGATATTAAATTCACCAATGTCACACTTACTTTTGCTATCTCTACACTTTCTATGGATATTTAGAACATGAAAACTAAGCCAATACTGAAATATAAGCATGCTTTTTTTCCCCTGCATGTCTTTAGTATTCAAGATTTGGTTTTGGAAAATCATTTAATTCTTTGTGGATGCATGGTCTCCTCCCACCGCATTCTTCTTTCCCATGGATGAGACCAAGGGAACATGAAACTCAACAGGTAAGTTAATTGTATCAATGTGCTTGAAACTCCAAGCTTAAAACTATTCCCCTATTTGCCTTCTCTAAATTGTCATAAACTAGCTACAGACCAATAATAATAATGAACAAAAAATTATCCAAATATTAACCAATCAAAACTTATCATTGTTTTTAGTACTTAGGAAAATTTAAAATAAAGTAGTTCAAACTTTTGACCTATTTATATATTCATTTCACATAGGAAGATATGGTCTCCAAAAATGAGACTTATGTTAATGACACGAGCAATAGCAATAGGTAAAGTACCTTCAAGATGGAAACAGACTATGCCCTGAACAATCCTCATTTTGGTCAGGATTCCCAAAATAATTTTTCAAAGGCATGTTTAAAATGATGCCAAAGCCCTGGCCAAAATATCTTGAACCCTACAACAATCAACAAATACACCAATCAGTTAACCATTATTTATTAGTTGTCTAATAAATGCATAAGTCAATTGGTAGGTTGGGAGTGAAAGTGAAAACATTCAATTATTCAATAACAGTTCCAAGGTTCTGATTGGGAGATATGATAAGACAACATGTTGCAAGGTACTACATTGTGAGGTATAGAAAATAAAAGCCACAGGAGTTTAGAGATGCACAGTAGTTGAAGAGGCAAAGCAGAGCCAGATTATTGTGAGACTTCCATACCACGTTGAGGAGCTTGAAAATGACTTAAAAATAACAGGGAGCCATTTACCACACTTAATTTCAAAAAGGAGCAAATAAACATGGTTGTTTTAACAGGAATCTTTGATTCCAGGTGGCCTTCCACGACAAGTAGCATTACTCACCAAGCCACATTTAGTGGGACAATAAATTATGTAAAAAGTGACTGTTTCTCCACTTGATTGTTTCCAAAATGGGCTCCACAATGCAGGAATTTGATTAGTATTTTACTTAATGATCTTTCCCCTTTCATTAACTCCAAAAAATATATTTTTTGTCACGTGCCAGGCACTGGTTAGGAACCATGTTAAGTCCTAGGGCTATAAAGACAAATAAGACATTTGTCAGTGGACTGGGGGCAAAGATATATAACAAAGTATTGTAATCCAATGAGAGTGGTAAAATAGACATATCCAAGGAAACTCAGGGGAGGAAATGACCATTCTATCAAGAAGTCCAATAGCTTTCCATATTCTTGAGCACAGATAGTCCCAAAGGAAGTAAGGGAGACACACCAGACTGCCCCAAATAACACTGACTGTTATTGGTGTAATAAATTACATAAATTGGTGCTTCCTACAACTTCAAGACAATTCCCTCAGACTCTCTTGAGAGTAGAAAGTTCCTCAAGTCCTTTTGCTCTAGAGACCATAGTTCAGTGAGCTATGGCTTCCTGACACTCCTTTCAAATTTCTCTGCAGTATGAATATTCTTTGCCTGTGCATCCCCCACCTCTCCCATCGCAGCCATCCCTGCAGCCTCAACAGCCAGGACAGAAACCCTTCCTCCAGTCTGCTATTGTAACTGACATCCAGGACACCGCCCAGAAGAGGGGAACTCAGCCTCCAGTTTACCAAGGACAACCGCCCTTGCAGCAAACAGAGGGGCCAATGCTTGAACAGCAGGTGGCACCATCAGATAAGCCACCGAAGGCGGAGGTAAGTCTCTCAAGTCAAATTGGTGTTACCCACTAACTCAATGAAGGAAAACTGATTTGCAGAGCACATTTAAATAATCAGAACTCTCAGGCTAATATATGACAATACAAATATGTTTTCAGAGTTGACATGTCTGGGAGTAGAATATAAATATCCATTCCTGTCCTTTGCCATCAGAGCTAAGGCATGGATTCTAAAAATCCTGTGCCTGTAAAATTTAGTTTCTTAGTTGCAAAAAGATGAAAGCTTTCAGAGGAAATAGGACAGTCCAGAGAAGTCCATGGCTTCCTATCAAGATCTTTTTCAGTGCTGGATTGAGAAGAGCGATTGAGCCCACAGCACTGCATGTAGTATTTTGGATTATTATTTCTCTGTCTGATGGAGAGAAGACAATCATGTAATAATGTAAAGAAAAGAGCAGTGGAAGAAAAGGAAGGTACCATTTAACCAGTATGTTACAGGCATTTAACATTACACCATATCATCCTGATCACATTCCTAAAAAGATAGATATCATCATCCTTTTTAAAAAGAAGACAGGTTATAAAGACTTCAACAGGTTATAAATTTTGCTGGTATTAAGAAAAAGTAGAGTGATAGAGTCAGGACTCAAATAAACCTGGCATGCTCTGATTCCAAAACTAATTACTTCCTACTCTGCGAAACCAAGCAAGTTCGAGGTAAACATGCCTCATCTCCCTGCCCGTGCATTTGAGACAAGCCAGTGAAAGGTAATTGTTATCTCTTGGGTGTATTGCTCAAGACTAAATGAAACTGAAAAACTAAATGAGTTTAAAATGAGGAAACTCATTTTAAATTGTTTTATCCTAGTCATAAATAAGGAAGGAGTGTGCCCAGTTCTATTTTTATGGTTTAGTAATTTTAATGTTTATCTGTAATGCAGCTACCAGGAATGGATTTTGCTGAACCACAAGGTCCATCAGTAAGTATAGATTTCAGTGAGATACTTTCTTGGGAGAAATATCTATACTTAAGAAAAAAGAGTGAAAAACTTTCATTGCCCCATTTATCCATGAATAATGAAGTTTAATGGTTTCTTTTGTTTTCTTAAATATCAAATACTTATTTGTTATTCTAATCCACCTGAAAAGGCATTTCCTATAACTCTTAGAAATGGCTGTTATGAGAGGTTTGCCTATGTTATTGCAAAAATGAATTACTAATTCTATTTTCAACCACTTCCAGGTGTTCCAAATAGCTCGTTTGATATCTCGGGGACCAATGCCACAAAATAAACCATCTCCGGTAAGTTTTTAAAAATATGTTTCTACCTACAATTTACTTAAATTTTTTTTTTTGGAAAATAATGATTGTCGTATTTATATTTAGCTTTATCCGGGAATATTTTACATGTCCTATGGAGCAAATCAATTGGTAAGTCTGTATCCTACAGAAAGTATCATTTTAAATTAAATGTTATCTTAAGAGCTAAAGTTATAAAATCTAGGCCTCACACAAAAGAGTTCATATTCTCTGAATGCCTAAATTGGTGACTGAAATAGCAAGGAAGCACACTTTCTATTTGAATAACTCTGGCCAGACGCGGGCACACACACACACACACACAACGACATTTTTTAAAAAGGTACATTTTCTTTCTGGATTATCCAAATTGGCTACATTTACTCACTAATGACTCATCTCTCTACTTTATTCTGATTCTGGGCACAGCATTAATATTAAGGCTTTAGGAAAAACTAAGTGACTTTTAGCATTGTCTTGAGTAGCTAATAGGATGATAGGAATCTTCTGTAATAAGATGCACTGTTCCTTTTTGAACAGAACGCTCCTGGCAGACTTGGCATCATGAGCTCAGAAGAAATGGCTGTGAGTAATGTCTTCCAACTTTTCCTAAAATAGTGGTCCTGGGAGAACAGTCACAGATGACTTGCTGCAAGAAGCATTGGCCATGAAAGTCATTGAATACATTGCACAGAACTCAGATGATTCTATTGCAAAACCAAAAACTTCATTCTTCCACAAAGTGCAAAGACTTCCCCATGTTTCCCATAGTCATTTCTGAGAGTGACCATTCTAGAACATAGGATTTTGTTCCATTTCTTGAATATGAGCAGAAGAAAAACCTCTCTTGAAAAGCCATTATCATTTGAATAGCAAATGCTTCAAACCAAAAAAGATACATGTGATTAGTACAGAGTTCCCACTTCTTCTAGAACAATTAACCCCTCAAAACAACAAATTCAACAGTGTTGCAAATAATTTTGACCTCAAAATTGAGATATCAAAAAGAAAAAGAAAATGAGCAAGTTTATATATTATGTTGTGCTTACCACAAGGGTAACCATCTGTCACCATACAACACTATTGCAATATTGCATGCATCAAACCAGTGTGACATTACGTATCACTGAAAGAAAACTCGCATCCCAACATTCTTGAGTGCCTTCTGAGAACTAGCTGCATAGAAAGACACTACAGAGGCAAGATAAATTAGACAAGATTTCCGTTTTTTGATAAGTTTACTGTCTTATCAATGGAAAAGATAGATACAAAGGCAGATAGTGTTAAAATTATATGATAATGAGCAACAGAGCTATGAGAGAGGAAAAGGGGAGAGGCAGTTAGCTCAGCCCAGGGGTTCATAGTTCATCCCTTGAGGAGATGATGTGAGGAGGGGAGATTGAGAGAGTAGAGCTAAGGAAAGGTAGGAGAAAAGAATATTGCATCCACGTACCACCAACACAACTGGCTGAAAATTCAAGAAAGTGTTAATTATCATCTTAACATTTTAATGAATATATTTATACTCTGCCTCTTGCTCAAAAGATCTTGCTTATGAAAATCTCACAATAAATGTAACCAAAAAATTGAAGATATAATTTAAAATGAGTTAAAAGTGTAAAAGATTCATTAATTAAATGAAATTACAAATATGCAAGTTACAAAACTGCACAATCTCTGTAAATAGCCCAAGATACTGGGTTGGACATTTTTAACAGCAAAGGCAGGAAAAGGAAACATGAACAATTCTACAATTCTGTCTACAGGAAGAAAATATTTCCATTCTTCCAGAGAAATCAAGCTTCTTAAAAAAAAAAAAAAAAAAAGAAATCAAGCTTCTTTTTCTTACACATGTTCCAAAAGAAAGAAAGAAAGAAAGAAAAGAAAGAAAGAAAGAAGAAAGAAAGAAAGAAAGAAAGAAAGAAAGAAAGAAAGAAAGAAAGAAAGAAAGAGAGAGGAAGTGTTATGTGAGGCTTCATTCATTTGAGAAATGATGTTGACATAATTCTCTAAAAATAACCCTCAACAAACTCAGCCATGGGATCTGTTTTTGTTTGTTTTTTTTTAGGATGGTATTGCCTATTTTGGCTACTTATTGTTTTCTTAAATATAATTCAAACTACCTTTGCCCATAGCCTTTGTTCTGCCCTGTGTCCCCACTTCTGACATTCCTACGTTGTCAGCCAGACATGGCAAAGGGTCTCCATCTGTCTTTCACAGAAGTGAGCATCCAGAGAAGTCAGCATCTTCTCCTTTATGTCAAAGCCAGTTTAGTAAGAAACGTGCTTACACAAAGCTATCGGCCAACCAATTGTTCCCTATCAGTTTTTTATGATTTCTTGGTGAATCTGACCAATTCTGATTGCATGGTATACTTAATAATATGTGATAACCCTATCTTTGGTCAATGGTTTTTTTTTCCAGGGAGGCAGAGGAAGCCCCATGGCCTATGGAGCCATGTTCCCAGGATTTGGAGGCATGAGGCCTAACCTTGGAGGGATGCCCCACAATCCAGGCATGGGCGGGGACTTTACTCTGGAATTTGACTCCCCAGTCGCGGGGACCAAAGGCCCTGAGAAGGGAGAAGGAGGGGCACAAGGCTCCCCCATGCCCGATGTCAACCCAGCCAATCCAGAAAACCCGGCTCTCCTTACCGAGCTAGCACCTGGTGCCCTAGGAGGGCTTCTTGCTCATCCAAAGGACAATGATCCCAGCCTGGCAAGAGGCCCTGCAGGGCAGAGCGGGGGACCCCCCAGGGTCACCCCGGCAGACGCTGACCCACTGATGACCCCTGAATTAGCTGATATTTATGAGACCTACGGTGCTGATGTGACCACACCCCTGGAAGAAACGCCCACGGATACCACAGTGATCCCAGACACTCAGCAAACATTGATGCCAGAAAACAAGGCCCAGCAGCCCCAGATTATGCATGACGGGTGGCATTTCCAAGAGCCCTGAGAACCTTAAGATTATCAGCTACCTTCTGTATGCACAGGCTCCCCAGCTTTGTCCCCATAGTATATCTTTTTGCTAACACACTTCCTATCCTTCTGCACCAAAGGCATTAAAAATGCTAAGCATATATTAATAAATACAAGTGGCTAGAAATAGTGTAGGTCCCCTTCTTGCTTTCATTCTCTTTTTGAAATAAAATGTGTCGACCGTCTCTGTGATTTAGAAATACTATTAATAACATCAGAGCAAGTCTAAGGGCCTCTGCATTGGAAAATCACTGTCTCTCAGCTATCCTAGGCTTATGGAATTTCTCTAACTAGCATGATACTGCTATATCCAAGAAATGTGACATTGCTTTGGAAATGTTTCCCTAAGCAAAGGCACATATTCTAAGAATGATGAGATATATCATTCAAACATTATGAAACAGGGATTGATGAGCAATCCCTGACTGGTATTACTGAGTTTGGTATATTGGATTTAAAATTCTCATTTGTAGAATATTTTATTTAATCTACTAAAAACACTTAGCCTATTTTAAATAAAGAATTTTTCTCATTGAAAATATCAGGAATTATATGTTTATTATTTACATATATTCAAATAGTTAAGAAAGGCATACTCATTCCCTACCCTTCCTACTCTTTAGCCCATTTTATTTAATTTGTTCATTCTTTCATGGAAAGTTTATGGAGTCTCTACCAATGTCCTTGGCACTGGCTAGGCAACAGGGACACAGTCCCTTCCCTCAGAGCTTACAATGGGGACTTTTGATAAGTAGACAGCCAGCCACGATTTGTTTTATAAAAACAGCCACTTTGGGCCAACTCAAGTACTTTACATATATTATCTCACAACAGCACTGCAAAATAGATACTCCCAAACCCACAGTACATGTGAAAAGTGCTATGAAAATGCCAAGCCCAGAGTGCCCCTGAGGCCACAGAAGAGTCACTTCACCCAGCCTACGGGGCACCGGAGGGCCTGGGAGCAATCAGATGAGTTTTCTCAGAACAGTATTGAAAGCATTTGCAGAGCAAGGCCTCCAAGAGTAAGAAACCCAAGAAGAGTCAAGTGGGTGCCACATGAGAATTAGCTCATTCCTGTGAACTACACTGTGGCAAAAAAAGGAACCAGAAAGTGGTTGTTATTTGTCACCAAAGCTAGGTATGTGTCAGTCAGAATTGTTCACCATATTAAGAGGTTCTGAGACCAGGTCTGGTCATCTGTGGAAAGTAGCCTTCTGCCCCATTCTGTCCACCTCCTCCCCAGTTGCCTAACCAGGTCTTAGACTCAATGGAACTCAGACTCCCCTCCATCCACCGTGGAGATTCGGGGGATGCAGCCCAGGAAAGGAGCTCTGATGCCTCCAGACCTTGGGTACTTCAGGAGTCTTAGCAGGAACATAGAGCTACTCCCTATTGTCTGCCTCTTTTCAGGCAGAGCTCTGCTCGCCTCCACTCTGAGGCTAGAGCCAAAGGAGACCTGTAGGAAATTAAAATTCAGTGTATGTCCTGTAGCAGCTCTGACAGAAGTGCAAGGGTAGGAAAATGAATTCCACAGTAGCCAGCAGATGCCCATTGAGACCCACCTTAGCAAGCCAGTCTCCTACTGTGCGGTCTGGTAAATGACAGATCTAGGTTCAACCTTGATCTGTGAGCCTTTGGAAGTGAGACTTAATCTCTCTGATCCTGTTTTTCATTTCTATAGTAGAGCTACAACCCAACCCACCTCCCAAGGTTGTTGTGGAAACTTTATGATGTAAAGTCCTCAGAGAAAATCACTGAGTCCCAGCAGTTTTCTCCTTTTCCTACTGATCCTTTTTATAAAGAGAATCCAGCAAAACAGCGGCAATGGGAAGAGAACGGAATTGTTCCCATGACCTGGTGAATTGGGCTCTCCCGTTTACCCTCCACACACTGCCTTTTGGCTTCTTCTTTACAGTTCAAAGCATGTGTTTGTGAGATCACATATGCTGGCTTCCCTGGTGAGTGTTGTCCTAGCAAGGGCTCAGAGGTGGCTCCCCTACTGGCAGCCTGGGAGTGTTAATGAACAGTGTTAACTGGTAGATCAACTTTGACAAGGGGGGTTACTGTGCTGTTGAGCCCTTGAATAACCTCTCTCCTTGCCACCATGACGACTACCTCAAATACTGGTCCAGTGAGCAAACACCAAGGTGGCCAGGGAAAGAGGCAAATGTCACCCACAGGAAGAGCCATCTTAATTATTTAGAATTCCTTCACCATGGTTTCCCTCTATCGGGCATTCACATGAGAAAAAAATATCTTCATAGCATGTCCTATGCAGACAGGCTCCCTTCTAGACCTTCTTATTACAGATTTTCCAATTTTATCCTTTTTAAGTCCCAAACCAGCTGACCAATCTGGTACTGACACTGAGTCAGTATAAATCTGTATCTCAGGCCATCTCTCCTTCCAAACAAAATAGACAACCAGACATACCTTTTTCAATGTCCTGCCCACTGAGCTGGGTCGTGGTGCCCTGGCTGTGCACTTCCAGCTGATGCTAGAATCCCATACAGAAATCCAACCCAGGGTCACATTCTTTCCTCTCTATTAACTGATCGTTGATGGGGTAGCCATCAAATTAATTTCCAAACTGGGACACTTTTGATAATGAAAAGTGTTATCATAAATGATAAACGAATATTGATAGCGGGTATAAACCACCTAGGGCAAATCAGGACATCTGTTTTATGGTCTTTATTTTATTTTTGGTTTTAGTATTATATGGAACTCCCCGTGAAGCTAAAGGTGTGCATTGAGGGAAAGGCATCAAAGTTATAAAGAGGAAGTGCATGGAAGTCTGAACCACTTGCTTGTGCAATTCACTTGAGCCCTCCAGGTCTACTGAAACCCAGTGTCATATCTATCATCTCCATTCACAGTGGAATGCTGCTGTTTATATTCAGTTTTATGGTTTCAAAGGATCATACACCACCGAGTTCAAGATAGGCAACTCAGCATAATTACTTGGCGCCATATAATCAGGCACATCCTCTCAGGGGCCAGTAGCAAGGCAAGAACTTCTTTTCACAAAAAAATCTCTAAAGTTCTGTGCTATTATTCTTCCATCAGGGCTTGCCAGAGGTTCCCTACACTCACTGATACTTCCTTTTTTTTTATGAGTCTTTTTTTTAATTTGTTTTTTATTGGTGTTCAATTTACCAACATACAGTGCCCGTCACCCATTCACTCCCACCCCCAGCCCTCCTCCCCTTCCACCACCCCTAGTGCGTTTCCCAGAGTTAGGAGTCTTTATGTTCTGTCTCCCTTTCTGATATTTCCCACACATTTCTTCTCCCTTCCCTCTATTCCCTTTCACTATTATTTATATTCCCCAAATGAATGAGAACATATAATGTTTGTCCTAGTCTGACTACTTACTTCACTCAGCATAATACCCTCCAGGTCCATCCACGTCGAAGCAAATGGTGGGTATTTGTCGTTTCTAATGGCTGAGGAATATTCCATTGTATACATAGACCACAGCTTCTTTATCCATCATCTTTCCATGGACACCGAGGCTCCTTCCACAGTTTGGCTATTGTGGACATTGCTGCTAGAAACATCGGGGTGCAGGTGTCCCGGCGTTTTCTATCTTTGGGGTAAATCCCCAACAGTGCAATTGCTGGGTCGTAGGGCAGGTCTACTTTTAACTCTTTGAGGAACCTCCACACAGTGTTCCAGAGTGGCTGCCCCAGGTCACATTCCCACCAACAGTGTAAGAGGGTTCCCTTTTCTCCGCATCCTCTCCAACATTTGTGGTTTCCTGCCTTGTTAATTCTCCCCATTCTTACTGGTGTGAGGTGGGATCTCATTGTGGTTTTGATTTGTATTTCCCTGATGGCAAGTGAAGCAGAGCATTTTCTCATATGCATGTTGGCCATGTCTATGTCTTCCTCTGTGAGATTTCTGTTCATGTCTTTTGCCCATTTCATGATTGGATGGTTTATTTCTTGGGTGTTGAGTTTAATAAGTTCTTTATAGATCTTGGAAACTAGCCCTTTATCTGATACGTCATTTGCAAATATCTTCTCCCATTCTGTAGGTTGTCTTTTAGTTTTTCACAGAAACTTCCTATACTTTAGGTCCCTGAGCCATAATGCCCAAGTGACAGGGAAGTTTATGCTACAGCATGGACCCCTTTCTTGCCCTAAATTCTACTCAAAACTGGCAGCCTTTCAAGTTATGCAGCGATATGTGTTATCTTCAAAAGACAAAGAAGTCCACCAAGCACTGTGCTTCTCTTTTCTTGTAGGGTGGTGGAAGCTGCCACAGCTTGCCGTTCACTTTAGCTATCCTGATGTGCCCCAGGCCACCAGACCCCTAGAAATGTCAGCATCCCTGTGAAGTGGTGCAGTATGTATCCTCCACCTTCTGGCTTGCTGTTTATGCTCACCAAAGCCTATGCACTGTGCCTTCAATGCACTAGACTGACTGGTATGGTTTCCGATGGGATATGAAGCTGCTCTAGCACCCTTAGGATTGTATCATGATACAGTGTAGGAAAGCTGACACTGTCCCGAGGCGAGATAGTAAAAGTCTATATTGTCTCTGCCTTTTTTCTTTTGCTTTGTAAGTGTATACATTTCTTTTTTAGTTTAAATTCAATTAAATTAAAAAAGAAACGGGGCAGCCAGGGTGGCTCAGCGGTTTAGCACCGCCTTCAGCCCAGGGCCTGATCCTGGAGACCCGGGATCGAGTCCCACATCAGGCTCCCTGCATGGAGCCTGCTTCTCCCAATGCCGTATCTCTGCCTCTCTCTGTCTTTCTGTGTCTCTCATGAATAAATAAAATCCTTAAAATAAATAAATAAATTCAATTAATGTATTAATTGATTTCAGAGGTATTATTAATTTTAGAGTAGTGTTTAGTGATTCATCAGTCTTGTGTAATACCAAGCGCTCATTACATCAGGTGCCTTCCTTAATACTCATCACTCAGTTACCCCATCCCCTCACCCCTCTCCTCTCCAGCAACCCTCAGCTTGTTTCCTATGATTGAGTCTCTTATGGTTTGTCTCCCTCTCTGATTTTGTTTTGCCTTATTCTTCTCTCTTTTCCCCCATGATCCTCTGTTTTATCTCTTAAATTCCACATATGAGTGAGATCATATCATGATTGTCCTTCTCGGATTTACTTATTTTGCTTAGCATAATACCCTCTATTTCCATCCACATCATTGCAAATAGCAAGATTTCAGGATGCCTGGGTGGCTCAGTGGTTGAGCCTCTGCCTTCAGGTCAGGGCATGATCCGGGAGTTCTGGGATTGAGTCCCACATGAGGCTTCCCACAGGGAGCCTACTTCTCCCTCTGCCTATGTCTCTGCCGCTCTCTCTGTGTCTTTCATGAATAAATAAATAAAAATCTAAAAAAAAAAAAAGGCAAGATTTCACTTTTTGATGGCTGAGTAGTATCCCATTATGTGTGTGTGATATACCACATCTTCTTTATCCATTCATCTGTCCATGGACATCTGAGCTCTTTCCATAATTTGGCTATTGTGGACATTGCTACTATAAACATTGGGGTTTATGGGGTTGAAGGTGCCCCTTCAGATCACTACATTTGTATCTTTGGGGTAAATCCCAAGTAGTGAAATTGCTGGGTCATAGGGTAGCTCTATTTTCAACTTTTTGAGGAAATTCCATTCTGTTTTCCAGAGTGGCTGCACCAGCTTGCATTCTCACCCACAATGTAAGAGAATTCCCCTCTCTCTTGTTGGCATCCTTGCCAACATCTGTCATTTCCTGATTTGTTAATTTTAGCCATTCTGACAGGTGTGAAGTGGTATTTCATTGTGGCTTTGATTTGTATTTCCCTAAGGCCAAGTGTTGTTGAGCATTTTTTCATATGTCTGTTGGCCATTTGTAGGTTTTCTTTGGAGAGATGTCTGTTCATGACTTCTGCCCATTTCTTGATTGGATTATTTGTTCTTTGGGTGTTGAGTTTGATAATTTCTTTATAGATTTTGGCTACTAGCCCTTTATCTGATAAGACATTTGCAAATATCTTCTCCCATTCTGTCAGTTGTCTTTTGGTTTTGTTGATTATTTCCTTTGCTGAGTAAAACATTTTTATCATGATGAAGTCCCAATAGTTCATTTTTGTCTTTCTTCCCCTTGCCTTTGGAGATGTGACTAGCAAGAAGTTGCTGCAGCCGAGGTGACAGAGGTTGCTGCCTGTGTTCTCCTCTACGATTTTGATGGATTACTGTCTCACATTTGGGTCTTTCATCTATTTTGAGTCTATTTTGGCATATGGTGTGAGAAAATGGTCCAGTTTCATTCTTCAGCATGTGGCTGTCCAATTTTCCCAATACTGTTTTGGAGAGACCGTCTTTTTTTCCATTGGATGTTCCTTCCTGTTTTGTGGAAGACTATTTGACTATAGAGTTGAGAGTCCATTTCTGGGTTCTCTATTCTGTTCCATTGATCAATGTGTCTGTTTTTGTGCCCACACTGTCTTGATGATTACAGCTTTGAAATATAGCTTGAAGTCCAGAATTGTGATGCCACTGGCTTTGGTTTTCTTTTTCAACATTCCTTTGGCTATTCAGGACTTTTTTGGTTCCATAAGAATTTTAGGCTTATTGGTTCCAGCTCTGTGAAAAAAGTTGGTGGTGTTTTGATAGGAATTGCACTGAATGTATAGATAGCTCTAGGTAGCATTGACATTTTAACAGTATTTGTTCTTCCAATCCATGAGCTTGGAATGTTTTTCCATCTCTTTGTGTCTTCCTCAATTTTTTTTCAGAAGTGTTCTGTAGTTTTTAGAGTACAGATCCTTTGCCTCTTTGGTTAGGTTTATTCCTAGGTATCATATGGGTTTTGGTGCAATTGTAAATGGGATTGATTCCTTAATTTCTCTTTTTTCAGTCTCATTGTTAGTGTATAAAAATGCAACTGATTTCTGTGCATTGATTTTATATCTTGCTACTTTACTGAATTCCTATATGAGTTCTAGCAATTTGGGGGTGGAGTCTTTTGGATTTTCCTCATAGAGTATCATGTCATCTGTGAAGAGTGAGAGTTTGACTTCTTCTTTGCCTATTCAGATGCCTTTATTTCTTTTTGTTGTCTCATTACTGAGGCTAGGACTTCTAGTACTATGTTGAACAATGACGGCGAGAGTGGACATCTCTATCTTGTTCCTGACCTTAGAGGAAAGGCTCTCAGTTTTCCCCCATCAAGAATGATAATCGTTGGGATGCCTGGGTGGCTCAGCAGTTGGGCATCTGCCTTTGGCCCAGAGCATGATCCTGGAGTCCTGGGATCGAGTTCCACATCAGGCTCCCCGTGAGGAGCCTGCTTCTCCCTCTGCCTGTGTCTCTGCTTCTCTCTCTCTCTCTCTCTCATGAATAAATCAATAAAATCTTTAATAAAAATCTCTGTGTGTGTCTCTCCTGAATAGATAAATAAAACCTTTTTTTAAAAAAAGAATGATATTCGCTGTGGACTTTTCATATAAGGCCTTTATGATATTGTCCCCACCTTATAAAATCATCCATATTTAATAAGAAACATTAAAACCTGATTTTTTTAATTCAAATACAATTTACTACGTTCTATAGAAGGACACAAATTAAAGACCAAATGTGGACACATATCAGAGACTTGACTTGAAAGACCTAAGATGGCTCTACATGCTGAGGATAAACAACACTCAGCAGTGATTGACAAGAAAAATAGGAAAGAAAGAACAAAGATGTTTCAAGACAGTCTTCAAAGACACCCCCAAAGACATCAGGGGAACTTTGCTGGAATGATGTAGAAGCCCACTTAGATTCTGCAGTCTTCTACTGGTGAAGGAGGGGCCGGGGGTTCTGTAGGGCTGGCCACACTTGAAGGGACTGCTTCTTATTTTTCTTACTGATTGGAATAGAAAGAAAGCATTTCCTGGATCAATAACTAGGTGCCATAGGTTATGCTGATTTGCTCCAATAGAGGTTCCGTATCTACAGCCAGCTACAGCTGTCATCACCTGACCCAGTTTGCAATAATCCACCATGGTTTCCCATGACCCATCTACCTTTTGCAACAGCCAAACAAGAGAGTTAAAGAGCATGTGGAAAGACACCTTCCCTGTACCGGCAAGTCTTCAGTGATGACACTAATCTCTGCAATGCTCCCTACAGGACTTGCCATCTTGTTGTGGGCATTGCAAGAGAGGGTACAGTTCCAGGAGCTTCCTTCCTCTCATTCATTTTCATTCCACCTATGCAGGAGCCTACATGGGATTCTGTTGGTTCCTAGATACGTCTATTCTCCTATACATCCTGGGACTGGAAAATAAGTATAAGATCGATCCCCTGGATCCGGACTAAGACTCCATCTCTCAGCTGATTTTTATAAGACTGAACTGATAAACTATGAGGGCTTTGCAGGTTCAGAATCACCCTCTAGTAACCTGCTGGCAGTCTGGGGATTTTTCCCTTCCTCTACTCCATCCCACACACCCTAGGAAACTGCTTCAGGTTCTTCTGGAGAAGATTTAGAGAAAATTCCATGACATATACATGTATTCTTTTCTCACAGAGACCTGATGTTCCCTCAGTTGGGGGGCTGTCGGTCTGGAAACTAGATAAGACACTATGAATCCCACTAGATGACTAGAGTTAGGCTCAGGGAGTACAATCCTTTTGTCTTTTCATGTCAAGAAGCATCTTAACAAAATGTCCATCTATTTTTATCCAGAAACCCATGATCTGCTAGTCATCATCACAGATCCCTGTTGGTCAAAGCTCCCTGATTACCATTCCATCCTGTGGCCTATCGTAATAATCAATACTCCTTGTCTGAAGGATAAACACCATCACATAATTTTTATGCAGTACATGAATGACTTTATTGTTACTTATATCAAGGGATGCTGGTTTCCCATTTAGAGTTGCAAAAATGAGATTCCTTTTAAAATAAAAATTTTGATGCTTAAAAAATATTAAGTAAATAGTACAGGTTATAATAAGATATAATAATCACAAAGGCAGTACATAAATGGCTATGTACATGAATAATGTTTGGGAAAACACTAATGTAATTCAATTGTCTCATTTATGGCTGAGGATACTCAGTGCCCAGAAGAGTAATGCTTTCTTTTTCAAGTTCTAGTTGCTGTTAGAGGCTGAAAATTCCAGGCCCTCAGATGCCCCATTCAGTGCTCTCCCACTTAGACCCCTCATAGCAGTTGAGCATTCATTTGAGAATCTAACAAAAACTATACATCATATTTCCTCTTAAAAAATGGAGAGAATGCAAAAAATTCTGCCCCCAAAATTTCAGTGATGACACAGATGACCTAAAGTGTAATCATTCAAATATCTACCATAGTGCATGAGCTTAAACACATATTCACACTGACTCAGACTCAAAATCTGAATGTCATTAGAATTTGAATATATTTCTCTTTGGGAAAATAAGTCTCAAATACATAAAAGCTTTGAGTCCCTAAGCATATTCCACTTCCATCCGAAACTGCTCAGTACTGAAGGGTTGACTTATACAGACAACAATGTGGTCAAGAGCCAAATGACATCCACACACACAGACTGTGGCTGCATTTGACAAAGCAGAAGACCAAACCAGGAATTTAGACAATTCCTTTCTTCCATAAGCATTAGAGACTGGAGAGAAAGCAGAAGTCCTGGCAGCATCACTGCACAGAAGCCAGACATTAGAAACACAATCGCCAGCGTTGAGAAGTGGATATTATGAGGCCACAGGTCATAACACCTTTGCTGATGCATTCAACTCTGCCCTGCGCTTTCATCTTTCCCCAGGCTTCAGCAGCTTTCCACCCAGAGACCCACCTAACAACCAGGTTGATAATGACTTAAAGATTAGCTGCAGGGAGTGCAGGGAAGGAAATGACTGTGGGTTTTCCAGAGTGGATAAGAATTTACATTCTAATTTATTCACAAACTAGAAATGTGCAGGTAATATTTAAAGATGTTTTTGGAAAAACTGACATAAAAAAAGGTCAACCCTAGAGTTAAGTGTCTAGCACACTTTGAACTGATGTTCATTTCAATATAATTGTCTAGGACTACGTGGTCTCTGTGCAGGGAGGAGGAGCCAATCCAAGAGAACAGAAGCCATAGCAGCTCTACCAGCAACAAACTTGGCAAAAATGGAAGATAGATAGGAAAGAAGGGAGGAATTCTGATGGAGATTGTTTCTCTTTCTTGGATTTCTAAGGCTTTCTTTCATATTCAACCAGTGCCCAAATATGCCTAGTGAGCTACTTTCAAGCCAAACTTATGAGATGTAGTTTTCTCTTTAACAGTATACTCTTAAAAACATAGTATTTCTCTCTCTCTCCCAATCTTTATCTCTCTCTCTTTCTCTCTCTCTCTTTTCAGTTTTAGAAACATTAGTACAGAGCATACATTTTTGTGGAGGGTACCATGTGGGGTCTGAGGACTGTTACCTACCCCAGTAACCTGGAAAATACATTTGGTGACCAAAGATTCAAGTGAACACCATGCATTAAGCACTGTTCTAGGCATTAGGAAAACAGTAATGGACAGAATGTCAAATCTGTGGTGTGGTGTCAAATAATAATAGCTCCATGATGAACACCAAAGCAGGGTGAGGGGAGAAAGAGGAAGAAGGGATGACAGTGTGGTCAGGGAATGCTCCCTGAGGAGGTAACATTTGAATGCAATGATTTCAAAACTAAAAGGTCCTTAGAGGAAAACTAGTCATATACACACTTTTAAAAATAGAACACTGAATGCTAAATAAGTTGCTCAAAGTGACACAGAGAAGAATATGGGACCCACAACTGAAAGCGAGCCTGAATGAAGCATTTCTAGTCTGGTGTTCTCTGCTACCTTCTACCACAGTCTGAGGTACCTTCTTAGCTTTGGTGTTACACAGATAAAATAAAACACATGAATCAACCCTAACTCTATGCCCAGATTCAATTAGAACTTGAAAACATTATTTCCTACACAAATACTGTACAACAATATAACATAGTAGTTTGATTCCCAATTCTGTCCTTCCTGGCTGTGACCCAATTACTTAACCTCTCTGTGCCACAATTTCCTTATCTGAAAACAAAATAAAACACTCAAGGTTAAAAGAGGTAATGACTTGCACATTAAGTACTCCATAAATACTGGGTATTGCTGTGCTTTTTAGAGCTGCTGATGTATATAATATCATCTATCACGACTACTAGAGCAATTAATAAGGTTCTTTGTATATAAGATCTGCCTCGCCTGCTAGCTAGCTCTCTACTAGATAAGCTGTCTGATGGCAGGGCTATTTATCTTGTTTACCCCAGTGTTCCCAGACCCGAGAACAGTATCGGACTCAGAATGTGTGCTCAATAAGTATATACTAAATAAATTCATGAATTTAAAGTTCATAATTACCATAGTCATTGGGAAGGAAGTAAAGCTGATGAGACTTTTGCCAGGACAAACTGCCAATGCCCACTTTGACTCAATGAGCTTCACTAGAACTTGCTATTTGTTGTCAGAAGAGAGGGCTTTAAGTAAGCCATAGGGTGGCTTTGCATCATATAAGCAGCTTCATCTACGTGGCCCCTACTGCATACTCCCCATAACCACTTATCATAAGAAGCAACCTTAGTGAAGCTCTTTGTCTCTCCCATTATCGTTATTTGATGTATTGAACATCAAACAGATATAGTATCAGTTGCTAAAAATTGCTCAAAATAAAATGTGTGCTGAAATGGACACTAAATTGAAAGTCAATGCATCCAAACACTGAGCCCAATCAGCAATGAAAGCCTGGAAAAATCACCTAATGTTAGTTCCCTCCTCTACCCAATAAAGAAGTTGAATTACTAGGTTTTATTTCATTCCAGTATTTACTCAGTGCCTACTATATTCTAGGTGTTAGGGATTTAGTAATAGAAAAACAGGCAAAAGTTCCTGACTTTACTGCAAATGAAAGACAGACAACAAAATGTAAGTTAAGAAAATATGTGCGAATTGATAAGTGCAATAGAAAAAAAAATAGAGCAGAAAGAGAATTAAGGAAGATGATGGGGTGACAATCTTCATTAGGCTAAGCATCACTGAGAAAGTAGCATTTGAGTGAAGACCTAAAGGTGAGCCATGTCAGCTCTGGGAAGAAGCATCCAACCAAAGGGCATTGCCAGCACCAAGGTCCTGAGGCAGAAGCACATTTGATATCATGATAAAGTAACAAGACCAGTGTGGCTGGAGAGAGGAGAAGGATAGAAGACTGGAGGAGATGGACATCAGGTGAGATCAGATCACATAAGGCTTTGTTGCCTTGTAAGGACTGTCTTTAACGCAGGCTGAGATGAGGAGAGTCATGATCTGACTTACATAGGTAATGTATCACTCTGGCTGTTGATTTGAGAATAAAGTGAAGAGGAGCAAGAACCAGAGCAACTACTAAGAGAGTAAGAATGGATCACGGTGGATGGAGATGGTACAAAATGTCTGATTCTGGATCTATTTTGAAGGTATGGTTGACAGGATTTGCCCAGGAATCAGAGAAGGGTTTTAGATCTATGAAACTAGGAAGACATGGACACATCCCTTCAGGTGATTCTAAATTATCTTCTGACTCTGAAACTCTATGATTTGGAGAATCTTCTTCTCTTTTTCCTGTCGTGGAAACTTCCACTCAATTAGAAACTAGTTCTTAAAAAATTAAAAGTATGTGATATCTCTTTTAAACTATTTTATCTCTTCAGAAGGCTTTACAATTAAAAAAAATCTATGACAAAAACTTTTCATTAAAAACAATGAAAGAAAAATGCTAATTGTTTAAAACCCCAAACTGTTCCAGTTACTTATCTTTGAACACTAAATTATGCTAGGTCCCTACACTTCTTGTGGATAAAGCAAGTATTGAATTGCTGCTGGGCCCAGAATGATCTCATTGTCAGAGGAAAGTAAAAGAACCAAGACTGGCCTTAGGCCAGACACAGGGAAAATTGGCTGTAGGTGACACTGACTTACTAACTCTGCTGGTCTCATCAAGGGGTGCCTCTAGTGTCAGTGTGTCCAGCCCTGTGATGATGATATTGTGGAAACAGAAAATAAAGGCACACAGACCTCTGTGCAAACCCACCCTCTGTCTGTGGAGCCTCAGTCCAGATTTGTCTCTTAGTCGCCCTGAGCCTCCATCCCCACAATCATTAAATATCTACCATTCAGAGTTTGAGCAGAAAACAATATACCTGAAGTACGTAACTTTATCCCTAAGTCATATGCTAAACAAATGAGTGGCAGCTCCTTGGAATCCAAAGAGTTGACCTAACATCCTGAGGGTGGGCTTCTGGGATTCACTTGCTATGAATAGATGGGTGAATGTGGGTGGGGATGGGTAGGAAAGGGAACCCACGCCATACAAAAGCCATAAGCAGAGGGCTGCACCCCGTACATATGGGCCTGTTTAGGGAGAAGAGTTTGGAATCTGTATACTGTCTCAATGTGGTTGTGTCAGTGTAGATGCTAGCATTTTCTGGAAAAAGTGATTAGATGATGTCTGGTAAGAAATGATGTGATAGACTCAACAAGCTTCAACTCACTCAATTATCTAGTCTGCTCTAACTGTTCATTTAAAAGCTGAATCACCTTGCCCATCCATCATGTACTACCCTCCCAATACCAAGAGGCAGCCTTTTGCTTTCAAGAGAAGGAAGATTTTTTTTTTTTACTTGCCATGCAATTGAACTTTAAAAAGCCATAATTTGTGTTAGTGTTTGGAATTGAAACTTCACAAACCATTTCATTTAAGTTCATATCCCACTTCATTTTTGCAGACAAGTCCTTTACAGAATCTTGGTCCTGGTATCTTGACACCACTAGTGAAAACATGCATACTGTGTAAGTCTATCCTATTTAGAGTGACATGGTTAACCACAGGCAGACCTGGGTTCAAATCCCCATTCTGCCACTTAGTCTTGGGCAAGTTATTTAATTTCATTAAGATTTCATTTTTTCAATGGTAATTGAAAAATTGAAAAATTGGTGGAAGGATCATAATACCTATCTCATAGGGTTTTGTGAATATTAGATAAGAAAAATCCTCTAGGGGCTCCTTGGTGATTCAATTGGTTAAGCAGCTGCCTTTGGCTCATGTCATGATCTCAGGGTCCTGGGTTGGAGCCCCACATCAGGTTCCCTGCTTCGAGGGGAGTCTGCTTCTCCCTCTCTTTCTGCCTTTCCTCCTTGCTTGTACTCTCTCTCTCTCTCAAATAAATAAATAAAATTTTAAAAAAGAGAAAAATCTTCTAAAGCATTTAGTACAGTGCCCAGCACATAGTAAGTGAGGTTATTACTATTACACATATTTCAAGGTTCTATTACTATAAAAGAATGGTAATTAGGCAGGGTTTGTGGTTATTATTTTATTTCATTAATTAAATTTTTATAGCTATCTCTTCTCAAAAGGTACCTTAGACAATGGCAAGAAATAGTAGTAAGGCTAGTAAAATTAGAAGGTAGGCATAAGCAGAAAAGCAGAAATAAGCTCAAATGGGGTCAGAGGTGGATTGACCATTATATTTACCAAGCACAGGGCCCTTAGAGGGGTTGTGTTCACATAACCATGAGTTTTTATGAAATTTGCTCACAATTAGCTACAACTACTCTTTCTTTTGACTCCTGTAGTACCTCAATTACAATTCTCCTAAATTCAAATGGCATTGGAATAGCCGTGGACATTTGGGGGAAGTTGTGTTGGGGAGACATTTAATTTGAGTTTCATACAGTGTAGATAGGTGATCCTCAGTCAACTCTGGTATATAGCTAAAATATTGCTAGCCACCTCCATGTACAAATGGCTTCTAGAAATGTTCCTATTTCCCATGCTTCTCATGCCCACTCATTCTGCCTATGACCCAAACATGCAGGACCAGAGAGCATATTGTGATAGGAATATGTCCCTGGCAGCTGACACTAGAAATATGTATGTAGAGAAGGAGAAACAGGTCTTGAAACATACAGATGCTATGATAGAGTTCAGGCAGTTAGTAAAAATATTGTTTTTTCCAGGTTTTGTGATGTTTGCACTATCTGTAACTGTTTTAAAATCTGAAATTTGGGGGATCACTGGGTGGCTCAGCAGTTTAGCCCCTGCCTTCAGCCCAGGGCATGATCCTGGAGTCCTGGGACTGAGTCCCACTTCGAGCTCCCTGCATGGAGCCTGCTTCTCCCTCCTGGGTCTCTGCCTCTCTCTCTCTCTCTCTCTGTCTCTCATAAATAAATAAATAAAATATTTTTTAAAAATCTGAAATTTGTTGCAATTTCTTTTCTTAGCTAAACAAATATTTACTTTCTTACCTAAATTTTGTGGGCTTTTTCCTCAAAGAAAGCCTCCAAAATTGTACTCGCTTAGGTCTCGTATAATTTGGGTTCACCATTAAGCATCAAATTCAGCTGTGAGTTTCCTAGTAACCAGAATATTACATACTTATAATTATAGCAAGAGAGGAAATAAATCATCACAAAAGTTATAAGAAAAGAGATCAATATTTTTCAAAGGGAAAAAAAAAGATATGGAATGTTAGGTCACTGATCTGGATTCTCCCAGTAGCAATGTGACTTCAGAAAAATAATATATATCAAGGACAGCAAGGCTTCTCATGAAATAAAATTCTAGAAGAAATTTCCTCTGTAGACACTTCTGTATAATGCATAATAAGTAATATAGTGCAGCTTTCAACATTATCTTAGGGAAAAGTCCTTTGCTGGGCTTAAGATCGGTTTGATTAGCCCTGCTAACCTCTTCCAGACTTGCCTCTCCGCACTCTCAGCCCTGGAGTTCTTTTCCAGACATTCTAGATATCTAAGTTGCTGAGATTCGGCTTTCTCATTCTTCCTCCAGACTTTACCAGTGCTGTTCTTTGCATACTTTTCCATGCTCTTCTGGCTATCTTCAGCTCAGATATTCAATTACAGCTTATATCTCACTTCTTCTGGGATGCTTTCCATAGAATCGCTCTCATGTGCTCTGAACATCACCAATTTTATTCCTTACTACACGGTGTTACACCTGATATTGCAAAGTCTAGATCCACCATTGAATAAATAGCCTCTTAAAGGCACAAACAATGGTGTTCACCATTCTAACGCCACTCACTTGCACTGTGCCCAACACACACTGGAACTTAATAAAGGTAGTTTTCCTGTGTCTATCTCCCATTTGTGAGCTTTAGTAAGTGTGACATAATGAAGGTGATTTTTTAAGGGAGCTAAGCTAATCCAAAAGTGTGGGATACCAATTGACCCAGGGACAGACCTCGGGGTTCCCAGTAGAGTGGCTCGATAGCTCTTTTTCCAAAACTATGTTCCTCAATTAGGCATTTCATCAGAACTGAACAGCAAATATTTTAGGATTCTCTTAGACTGAAAGTCCAGCCCACTGATACACTCCTCTACTGAGGAAGCACAATGTCATATGCTTGGGAATAAGACAGGTTTTTGTTAAAGAAACTGAAACACTATGAAGTCTAGTGACATTCCCAAAGTCCCAGGATTGGTGAGTGATCAATCAAGAACTAGAAACTAGCTAGTCTGACTTCCTGTGATTTTTCTCCACAGTTAACTCTTGAGACACCTAAATAGAACAATGGCAACCATTGTTATGAATGGAAAAGCTAGAAAAGTTCTGTCTTCACATTATTGCTTCAATTCAGGCCAAGGCAGCAAGGAGTGGAAGATAGAACAGGGGCTCTGGAGCCACACTGTCTAGTTTTAGCCACCTACTGGCTGTGGAACTATGAATAATTTAATTCTTCTGTATGTTTCCTCATAGTAAAATATGTGTAATAATAGAAGCTGTCTCATAGGGCTGTAGTGAGGAATAAATGAGTTAGTCCACAAAAGGTGCTTAAAACAGTTCTCAATACACAAAGCAAATGGTCAACAAATATATTATTTCTACAATGAGATGAAATCACAATCAGCTTATATGAAGTATCCAAAGTAGCAAAATATCTAACGCATATGAAGGACTCAGTAGGAGTCAGGTTCTGTTCGAAAGCACAGTGTACACATTACTCAATATTTTGAGCTGCAAGGCCTGTGTTCTTAGCCTCTGGGTTACATTTCCTTCTCAGGGTGAAGAAGGAAGATGAAGAACAAGACAGTCTCCTTTAGATTCTAAATCATTTCTACACTGATCTTGAGAACATACAAGAGAGTTATTATTCAGAGCTCCAAGAAGTAAACACTACCTCTGAGGGTGGTCCGAATAAATAACCACCCACCAGCAGTAACTCCCTGACATCACAAAATAACTTTTGCATTTGAAGACCAAAAGCTGGACTTAAACTGGATAAATCTAATCAACTTTATGATCCCGTTCCTTTTCTTCTATATTCTATTTACATATGTTTGATTGCTCTGGGGGTGTGGGGGTGGGCCTTTGGCTCAGGTCGTGGTCCTAGGGTTCTGGGGTCAAGTCCCACATCAGGCTTCCCACAAGGAGCCTACTTCTCCTTCTGCCTATGTCTCTGCCTTTCTCTGTGTGTCTCTCACAAATAAATAAATGAATCTTCTTTTAAAAAAAAGTCTTCGGGAAATATATCAGTGGTCAGTATTAAAACAGCTATTAAGCAAGCTCTAACCATAACCATGGGTAACATTTATATACCTATTTACTTATAAGATTTATTTGAGCTTTGTGCTATGAACTTTAAATGAATTACCCCATTAAATTCTTAGCAAACCAATGAAGGAGATACTATTATTATCCTCCACTTCATAAATGAAGAAACTGAGGCTTTAAAAGATTAATTGGGGTGCCTGGGTGGCTCAGTTGGTTATATAACTGCCTTAGGCTCAAATCATGATCCCATGGTCCTGGGATTGAGCCCCTGCTCAGAGTCCCGGCTCACTGGGGAGTCTGTTATCCCCCCCACCGCCCCTCTGCCCACTCGTGCTCTCTCTCTCTCTCTCAAATAAATAAAATCTTTTTTAAAAGGATTAACTCACTTGACCAAAATTTTAAAACAAATCATGGAAGTTGGAGTTCCAACCCAATGCTGAGTTCTGACTCAGAAAACTTCCTTCCTCGTACCTTGTGTAGGATGAGTGGGCACCAAAGCTGGGGCTTCACATGAAGAGGCCACTCAGGAAATGTTTGTAAAATAAAACACTATCAACCATTTAATCTGCGAGAGTTCAACAATACCTCCTCTTCTCCTACGACAGAAGAGTGTCTCACATTTAGAGCTTAGGCATATGCTATTCAAATGGTTCCAGAGAAGGATGCCTGGGTGGCTCAGTGGTTTAGTGTCTGCCTTGGGCTCAGGGAGTGGTCCTGGGGTCCTGGGATGGAGTCCCATATCGGGATCCTTGTGTGGAGCCTGCTTCTCCCTCTGGCTGTGTCTCTCCCTCTCTCTCTGTCTCTCATGAATAAATAAATAAAATCCTTTTTTAAAAATTGGTGGTAAGACATTTTTTAAAAAATGATTCCAGAGAGAAGTCAAGGTCATGGGTACTTAGAAGCTATGTGGCCACAAGTAACGATTTCCTAAGACACTACTCATCTCAAGTGTTTCATTCACTAGTCCCGCAGTGTTAAGAGTGTTCTACTAATAACAGTCCATAGGACTTAGCGCCACAGATGTGCTTAGAGGAGGATCTATTTGCTCTGAAAATTGCCTTTATTCCTCTGAAGTCCTTAGTAAATCATGACAAGGTATAATGTAAAGATAGTAGAATTAAAGTAAGATAAATAAATCATTATAAAGTGTAATGTGGAACGAGAGTACCTTCATGTACTGACCAGTCACTGATCATCACTCAGTACCTAATCGATGCCAGGCACTTTGCATGCATTATTTCATCTACTTCTTAGAAGAAACTTAGTACCCTTATTTTACTAAACAGGAAAGCAAACAGCTGGATACTTGTGAGAGGTTTAAACTCATGCCTGCTAACTCCAAAGCCTGGCCTCTTTCCATTATAGTAAGAAACCAAAAGACTTTTCCATTCCTACTAGTTTCAAATCTAGGACAATGAGAGAATTTTAATAAATGGAGGCAAAAAAAAAAAAAAAAAAAAAACATTGGGGAGGTCAGAGACCTTTGTATGATATGGGCTCTCCTTCAGGTAAAAAAAAAAATGCATTTACCCCCAAATACACAAATTCTTATATACAGATTCTCAGATTCTTACATTTACAAATCCCAGTTAGGAGGTTAAGAAGACTTGCTTTATAGACAAGAAGGGAAACACAGATTAAAATTAAAGGAGACACACTTAAAATGTTTTAAAGGCCAAATCATTAACATGATCACTAGTAGTTGTAATTGGTAAATTGTTAGGACAGAAAAAGAATTTATAAAATCAACAGAGATGATTGGAGTAAAGGGAAAAAGTCACAAAAGACTGGTTTCGAAATATTTTATCAAGTTAAGCACTTCTTCGGTGTTTTGGAAGAAAAAAGAGACTTGATTGTTTCTTCTATCCTACCCACCACTACTAAGAATTCACCCATTCAGTAGCTCAGTTAGATATTTAAAACATTAATTATTTCATGGCCATTAACCAGCCTTGTGGCAGAGGGAACAAGTGTAAATAAAGAAAGTAATCAAAAGTAGGGGCACCTGCCTGGCTCAGTTGGTGGAGCATGTGACTCCTGATTTCAGGGTCATGGGTTCAAGCCCCACGTTGGGCCTAGAGCTTACTTTAAAAATAAAAGTGAAGTTTAGTGACAACTCAAAATAACCTAAATGGCTAAGGCTAATAGAAAAACTCCAGTCTCTCTGTGAAGGGGACAGCAGAGGCCAGTGTCACCCAGCATCACGATTCCCATTTCACCAACATGAATACACTGTCCCCTAGGTGTCCTACCACTTGCAAATTTCATCTCCACATCCACAGAGTACAAATAGCAATATAGCTGCTACTCAGTTCCTACAAAATCCAAGACAGACAGGCATTTGCAGCAGGTAGACCTTTGTATATCTTGAATACAGACAGACTTAAAAGGTATCTAGAACCTAATTTAAAATCAAACCCCCTGGTGCAATTATATTCATTGTGGTACTAGATTCAGGGAAATGGTGGGAGGTGGATGGGAGTGCTAAGAAATGCAGGATTATTTGGCCCAAGAGGAAGGATAAAGCAGCCCTGGAACCTTAGAGGAAGAGCAGCCCCCTGTGAAAGCACTGGATGAACTGATTTGCACAATCATACCGAGTAGGAACCAGTTTTTGGCAACAAATTCGAATATTCTTAATTTTTAAATGCTAACATGAAAATAAGCAAAGATCACCACTACACATTTTTTCTCTTGTGGAGCTATAAGAGAACAGGGGAATCCAAGTACAGCAAAGAGAGCAAATTTGCTCTTATTAACAAAAAGTAAAAATTTCCCATTCTTTAGAAGTGAAAGCTTTACTAAAAAAAGTCAGATTTCAAAAAACATCCATAACCTCTTCAGTAAATTTCTTGACTCATATTTTCATGAGGTTGTATCATCATGAATAGCTGAAAGTTCATTTATCATTTTGCCTATCTGATCCAAAACTCTGAAGCCCAAGTGACTCAACTATATTTGACTTCAAAAAGAACACTATGTCCTGGTAGCCTTATATAATACCAACCAAATGAAGTCACTGAGTAGTCCATGTATACAACATTATGGCTAATTTTAATTATGTATTAAATAAATATTAATTGAATATATGAAATTACAGTATGTGTATATGTTGGTCTGATTTCAATGATAGTCAATGATTTATCACAACAGGATATAGTTAATATTCACTCTTGTTCCCTAAATATCTTTGTATAAACAAAGTTTCTATACTTTAAAAACCCCAAATTCATCAAGGAAAGCATCTTCTAAATCTTACAGCTGTAAGCTCATTTTCCTGGACTGTTATTATACATAATAAGAGACTTGATTTGACAGCTCCTATAATAACACATTATAAATTTACATTGGATGTGTTTTTTTACCTTAAACTCTTGTGATGGCAAAACCATCTTTCTCAAAGCTGATTGGCTATACAGGTCTACAACAGAGCTTAAATGTGACCTTGCTATCCCAAGATTTCCTACAGGAGGAATTTTTTTTTTATTTTAAGCCTTTTTGTTACACAACATGACATCTTTATGAAGCATTTTTGTTTTGTTATTAAGAAATAAATGTGTCTTGCTCCTTGAGATCTCCTTGGCTTCAGCAACTTGTATTTATACTGTAGACCAGTAAGAATATATTTCAAAGACAGGCTAACAAAGTTCAAGTAAAAGTTATTTGTTATATATTGGAGCTACTAACTGGCATCAGGTGAGTATTAGAGATTATCAGCATAAATAACAGTGTCAAAAATGAACTGAATTCATAGATATTGATTGACTTCCTTATTGCATTCTTTGATGTTGGTTATATAGTCATCGTTTGCATACTGATCTTCTGATAAAACTTTAAACTACGTTTATTTGCTCAATTGTTTTTCTTCTGACTTTTCTTCCAACCTATTTAGATCTCATTTAATATTATGCTGTTGTACATCTCCCTGTAGAGCAATCAGGTTTTGTCAACATTGCACTAGAAGTATCTTAAAATGCCATTCCTGGGCCATTTTCTCTCTGATTTAGCTTTTACCCTTCTCTTAAAGCAACAAAGACTTGGCTTGATTCTGAAGCCCCTCTATTAAGGTGATAGTTGGAGAAAATAATTAACATGACATGCGCTGCCTTAGAGCTGAAGTTTTGTTATTCATTTCACTTATTTGTCTCATTTCTGTGTTTGAGTTTCTTCTCATGCCAAATCTGTATTTTTCAAAATTTTGGTGAAAAAATGTTGCTGTTTCAGTACAGGCATGGAGCCTCTCTTCCTAAGCTAGATAACTTGGTGAGTATTTTCATTCATTTTTTATAATATATACAGGTACATATCAACTAAATATTAAATATTGTAAGAAGTACACTTGAGAGGGTAAAACACTATTAAATATGTCAGGAGAAACAAAGATGGGATGAAAACTTAAGAACTTACATAGTCTTTGTACTCCATAGCAACCATTATGCATATTATTTTCTGTTAAAAAAAAAAAAAGCTAATCAGAGACTTTCATCCAATCATGAATTTTTAGAGATGGAAGGAAACTATCAGTCGTCCAGTATAATATATTAACTTTACAAAAGAGAAAATAAGTGGCACTTTGTACTGGCAAAATAAAAAACTACATCTTCTTATTCAAGTGTGTAACACTATCAAAAATCTCAGCAACAGCTACTATAGAGATTAAATGGATGATTAGGTAAGAGAGAAATTAAACGACCAAAAGTTACCCAAAATCTGGGCCATAATCTTAGAAAGTAGATTTAGAAAAGAACATATTTCCCAATATTCTCTTTATTAGTTTCCTTGTGTTCTTGTGAGCCTATACTGGAAACACTAGCTTTAGTTGTTATTTTTAATTTTCTACAATGTCGTTATTCTAAAAATCGTAATTAACTGGAAAGGCATTTACATATTACTCCTTCCTGATTCTTATATCATATCTCCTGATTCTTCTGATATATAAAAGGTAATTGATTACACTTATAATTTAGGAAAATGCTGAAGTGTCCTTTAATTATATTGCTCCTATGGGAAGCAAACAGAAGGATGGCATTGGCTCAAAATACTTCTAGATGCATTTCATGCCCAGAAAAAGGAAGGAAGAACAAAAAAGACTGAGCAACTACTGGTGTCTATATGCTAGGAATTGTGTTGTATCTGATGTACCACGAAAATAAATCATTCTGATTAAAACTTTCATTCTCCTCTATTGCATATGCAAATAGAACAGAGTTTTCTTAAGGAGTTACACAAGTAAATACTTCAGAAAAAAACCTCATTCAAAGATGTAACTACAAGTCTTAATTAGACAAGGCTTGCATAAATAACTAGAGGGCGATAAATAAAATCCATGAAAACATTCTCAAACTTCACATGTAAATTCACATTCTCAAACTTCACTTCTACTGTCTTCAATCTTTTCCTCCATATATTTAATCAAAGTATCTAGCAGAGTGATAAATATACCGTTGCCTATATTTTCCTATTTCTCTGACCAGCCCTTGAATGGAAATGATTTTTTAGATGAAATAATAATAAAAGCAATAATAAAAACAATAAAGGGAAGAATAAAAGGATAGGATTCTGGAATATTCCAGCTCATTTAATTAGTTGTATATAATGGAATGTTGTCTATGGCATCTTAGAAAGTAGCTCAAAGTACTGATTTTGGATTGCACCCTTACTGAAGCTGAGATCATCCTGAATGGTGATTATACTCGGACATTACTATGCTGTTCTAAACCAGCCTAGCAACTAGTACCTGAAAGTCACCAATATTCACATTGTTCAGGTAAACTCCTAGTTTCTAAAGTCCATATTCCTGTGCTGTAAACCATCTCCCATCTTCTCAAGTATCAGTCTTCTTTCTCTCTCTCCGTTTTATCTTTCCTTTTTAACCTGACCCTTTTCATAGTTTAGAACAGTACCAGGTAATAACTAGTAGTTTCTTATAAAGCAAAAATGGCAGCCGAGGCCCCCACCATGGTCTATTTCTGTGTTCTCCGTGACAGACAGACAGCTGGGCAGAGTGCCAGCAGTGGAATCATTTCACTGTCCAAAAATAAAATCCAGTTTTGTATTCCAGGTACCAACTGGAAAAATGAAGATTCTCCTGGTCTTTCTAGGTCTGCTTGGTAATTCTTTTGCTATGCCAGTGAGTATCAAAAATTTTTAGGACTTTTCTTTGTATTCTATTGTTGCATAGCTTGGAGATAATTATTGGGTTTATTTCAACTGGTGTTCTGAATTTGTCACCAATATTCTTTCACTACCAGATGCAAATGCCTCGAATGCCTGGATTTAGCAGTAAAAGTGAGGAGGTATGTATATTAATTAAGTCTCTGGGGAGAAGTTTTCCTAAGCCCTGTCCTGAGAGTCCATTAAAAAAAGGAGAACTTTCTGTTACATAAAATTTCTTATGAAAGAGACAGAAAGAGGGAAATTTGAAAGGCTTAAACTCTCAAGTCAAGGCAAAGTAGTAATTTCCCCAGCAGCATACACACTTACATGCTTCAATATTCCTTTCCAAGGTAAATGTAAATATGGGTTCAAGTATAATTAATGTTCGTTTCTTTGCTAAGTTTTCAAGCCATCAAAGATAGACATTTGTACCAAAGGTTTTCAGAACGTAGACACATAAGCATATAGTATCTTCTACATGACTCATAGCCAACGTCATTAGCCAAATTCAGTGTACATCCGAAAGGAGAATCATCTTTTCATAGAATTATCACATTCACAAATCAAGAACTTCAAAAGTTGAGTAGAACATTCAAAAACTTCAAAGTTGGGATCCCTGGGTGGCTCAGGGGTTTGGCGCCTGCCATTGGCCTAGGGCGCGATCCTGGAGTCCCAGGATCGAGTCCCACATCGGGCTCCGGCATGGAGCCTGCTTCTCCCTCTGCCTGTGTCTCCGCCTCTCTCTCTCTCTCTATGTCTATCATAAATAAATAATCTTAAAAAAAAAAAAACTTCAAAGTTGACAAGATTTTTATTTTCTGTATTTTATTTTGATTCTTCTTAAAATAAAATTCCAACTAAAAAAATTAAAGTGACATAAGGTTTTAATTGCATACTTAATTTAAATTCATGCATAGCTAGTAAAAGACATTATGACTGCTATATGTTAAAATCAGAAATTCAACTTCTATCTGGTGATCTGTGGATTGATTAGATAAAAAGTTTTCACTTTGTATTTTTGGATTCTTTTGGTCACAGATGATGCGATATGGTCAATTCAACTTTATGAACTCCCCACATGTAAGTTCCGCTTTGTATTCTGACAATTTCTTATTTATACACAGATAATTACATTATAAAGTTTGTTATAGCTAATAAAGATACCAATCCAGTGTTTTAATTACAGTGTAATCATTATAAGACTTTTAAGGGAGAAAAGTCTCACCTGTCTCCTTACCCCAAATTATTATTATTATTCATTACTGTTGTTCTCTTATGTAAGTAAAAATCGTTATTAATTGCCAACATTCTTTGTATTCAAGAGAAATGGGTTCTGGGAAAAGATCACACAACATACATTCACAAATAATAAGGACAACAAATAGCATAGTAAATACTCCAGTTGTATGTGTGTGGGGGATAAATTTCATATGGATTATCTTGAAAGATAACACTAAAATTATGTAGCAATTATTTTTTTTTAATAAATTTGGGTTAGGGATCCCTGGGTGGCGCAGCGGTTTGGCGCCTGCCTTTGGCCCAGGGCGCGGTCCTGGAAACCCAGGATCAAACCCCACGTCGGGCTCCCGGTGCATGGAGCCTGCTTCTCCCTCCTCCTGTGTCTCTGCCTCTCTCTCTCTCTCTCTCTCTCTCTCTGTGTGACTATCATAAATAAATAAAAATTTAAAAAAATAAAATGCTTTAAAAAAAATTTGGGTTAACCATTAGTGCTAATTCTTAGAACCAACTAATAATGAATCATGTTATCAGTTGGATCTTTTGGCATAATTTTTCTGAAAAAATTACATGACAGTATAACAATATTATATGTCACTCTGGACATTTGTGGTGATCCTAAGAACCACTGGGGGGAAAGATCAAGGACTCCATCAATTTCCACTTATTCTGTTATTCAAGCCATTCTCTTTGAAACCTTCTCACCTACCATCGTCATCCTTGTCAATTTTCTCTTCAAGTATTGATTGACCTCACTCTTTCAAACTCTCATTCTCGGTTCTAGTGACTTTGCCCATGATTTGAAATTTTCATCAAGTTAACTGGCATGAAATTCTGCATCATAATGCAAGATTCACAATTTCACCTTCCATTAATCCCATGGCGTTTATGATGTATTTGTGTTATCACCCAGCAGACAGCAAGATACTGATTAGTGGAGACTGGGAATAGAGACTGGTGTTCAACTAGAGTAGGAATGTTTGAATGGGAACTGACATTATAGGAGGTCAATTCATAAATTAGCTTCTTCAGATTATAACTACTTTTGCTTCCCTGCCAGCCTCAAAGTTGTGGAGATTCTGATAATGAAGAAGGAATTAATGAAAATTTACCAATAACCAAAAACCATAGGCACCATATAAAGATGTTCATACAAAGAATTTGTATTCTCTCTCTCTTCATTATTTTTTTTTCTGTTTGTCACTCCCACTTCCTTTATCTTCTTTCTGCTTTTTCTCCTTTTCTAGTTTATAACAAGTCACAGGAGTTTTGGGTTTGATGTCAACTCCTCTGTAACCTGACTTGTACACTTCTTATGTGAGTCAGTGCTTCAGAGTTAGAAAATTATCAGCCAAATTCTTAAAATGAAATTTCTCACCTAATTCTGTCTTTTGCTTTGTTTGTTTGGTTGGTTTTCTAAAAAAAAAAAAAAAAAAAAAAAACAAATTATTTCCATAAGACAACATTTAAAGAAATGCTAAAGATCTGGAGGCTTCCACTGTTAAGTTTCATAGAATTTTTAAGAAGTTTGGCTGAGTTTTAGAGACTAACATTAGTGGATGAATAAAGGTGGAATCTCAGCCCTTCCACAATTTGACTGTTATTTGCTATCTTTGCAGATGGCACAGCTGGGCCCCTTATATGGGAATAGTATGCCTCAGCTCTTCCCACAGTACCAGATGCCCATGTGGCCTCAACCACCACCCAACACGGGGCACCCACAGAAATCTCCTTCAGCACTCAAACGCCAAAAGAGCAAGACTGATCAAGCCCCTGAGACTCAGAAACCCAACCAGCCTCAACCAAAAAAACCACCACCAAAGCGACCTTTAAAGCAGCCACCACCTACCCCAGCACAGCCAGAAGAGGAAGGCCAGCCACCTCAGGTGAGGCTTGCCCTGCAAAATTCCAAACCAGAGTCAATAAGTGGCCTCAGAGGGATTTGGAGAGCTATACCATCCCCACATACACAATTTATCCAATGTTCCTTAATACAGGTACTGCTATGTATGAAATCGAATCTTTGGCTTTTACATTCTTCTAAGGTGATGCTGCACCACCTACTGAAAATCGCCTGGCAGGTTCAGCCTGCCAGCCTTTGTTTGATTAAAAGTTACCAAAATAGGGGCAGCTCAGTCAGTAGAGGATGCAACTCTTGATCCATAGTCACAAGTTTGAGCCCTGCGTTAGGTGTACAAATTCGTTTAAAAAATTTTTTTTCATTAAAAAAAAAAAATTACCAGGGGACCTGGGTGGCTCAGTTGGTTAAGCATCTACCTTAAGCTCAGATCATGATCCAGGGTTTTGGGGTAGCCCTGCCTCAGGCTCCCCACTTGGCAGGGAGCCTGATTCTCTCTCTCCCTCTGCCCCCCATTCATGCTTTCTCTCTCTCAAATAAATATAAAAAATCTTTTCTTAAAAAAAAATCACCAAAATACTATAACCTTAAAGAGGCTATTTTTAAAATGCAGAGACAGCATGGTATTGTAACATGAAGAGTAAGGGAAAAGAGATTCAAGTTCTATCCCCAGCCCTTATTAGTTGAATGATCTTGAGCAGTCATCTTACCCTTCTGGACTCCAGGTTCCCTATGAGTAAAGAAATAATCTCTAAGTTCCTTCCAGATCTATGCTTTGATGATCCTAAATACTTGAAAGGTTAACACTGCTTCCAGTACTTCTGTGTGGCATAAGTAGTCCTGACAGAAAGCAAGAAGATGTGCAAATGGTTTCTCAAGATACTATCCAGTGTGAAACTTCTAAAATGCTGTCTCTTCATCAATTAACAGATATATTTATTTATTATCAGACACTATTATAGATGTAGAGAATATAAAACTGAATGAAAAGACACTCCTGGATCATTTACCAACTAAGAGATTATAGGCAAATGACTCAACTTCTCTGAACCTCAGAATCTTTAGTGGAAAGGAAATGCCTTTGGCACATGTCTTCTGTGTTTAAATGAGGATTTAATTGGTTTACCTCTATAAAATGCTCAGCACAGTACCTAGAACATAAATGTTTAATGATACTAATACTAACTGTTGTTGTTGTTGTTATTTTTATCAACTCAGGCCTAAAAAAAGGAAATCACAGTTTAATGCAAAGGGAGATGCAGACTCCCAAGTATTGAACAATTGTATTTAATAGGTTTGTTTCGTTTTCCATTTATTCTTCTCACTTCTGCATCACTGTGATTCCTGCTTTCTCTTTAGGCATTCCCACCATTTGGCAATGGGCTATTTCTCTATCAACAGCCACCATGGCAGGTTCCACACGTGAGTTTTTTTCTTTATACTAGAAGTGAAAACTAATGCTAACATGTTATATCTCAAACTGGTATGAGTTCATACTCTCTAAATGGAATACCATATGCCAATTACATATGGCATATGGCATATGGAGAGTATGAAAAAAATCATCATATCTGTAATCATGTAGGAAAAAAATGGTTTAATGAATTTTTTACTCAAATTGGTGACATGAACAGTTGAAATCACCAAACAACTACTAATAACTTAATGAATTGATTTTAAAGGATTGTGTTACTTCACTACTATCCCCCCACTTCCCTAAGAGAATAGAAAATACAAAGATTGTCTTTATTTAATGTAATGGGAAAATTGATACAAAATAGTTTGAAAATCATAAGATAAGCTATGATTAGATTAAGAGCTTGCTATGATATCTTATTACTTCTAGCCACAGATATTTCATTATAAAGAATCTTACAAGATTAATATTTACAAGAATCCTTTAAAGTTTAAAAGTATTAAAATAGGGATGCCTGGGTGGCTCAGCGGTTGAATGTCTGTCTTTGGCTCAGGGCGTGATCCTGGGGTCCTGGGATCGAGTCCCACATCGGGCTCCCTGCATGGAGCCTGCTTCTCCCTCTGCCTGTGTCTCTGCCTCTGTCTCTCGCTCTGTGTGTCTCATGAACAAATAAATAAAATCTTTAAAAAAATAAAATAAAATAAAATAGAACATAATATTAAAATTGCATCACAGGCATTAAAAATCTAAATCACAAAATAAACTATTTGAAGTAAAGAAAAGTTTAAAGGACAATTGTTGTTTAACAGAAACAGCAAATATTTGATGATTTTTTTATTTGCTTATGGCATTGGTTTTTCTTGCCTATAACTCTATAGCCAAGAAGACTCTTTATCAATAAGGAACGATTCACTCAAGGAGTAAGAGTTCCTTACTTTTTTTTCTTTAAAAGAGTGACTTTTTTTTCATTGGCCGTACTGAACTAAGTATTTATTTATTTATTTATTTATTTATTTATTTATTCCCAGTACCCTTGAACTATTGGAGTAGTTTTCTTACTGGTTACTCTGGGTATAATTTTATATAAGTATAAAGTATTTACTAACTAAGGCAGTACCAGGTAAAGATTCAAAAAGCAGATAAACATGATTCTCATGCTCAACTATGATCCCATCCACATAGAACTTCCTGAAGGTCTGTGGGAGTTGGAATACTTTTCTAAATCTTCCCCTGGGGATCCCTGGGTGGCGCAGCGGTTTGGCGCCTGCCTTTGGCCCAGGGCGCGATCCTGGAGACCCGGGATCGAATCCCACGTCAGGCTCCCGGTGCATGGAGCCTGCTTCTCGCTCTGCTTCTCTCTCTCTCTCTCTGTGACTATCATGAATAAACAAATAAAATCTTTAAAAAATAAAAATAAAAAAAAATAAAAATAAAAATAAATCTTCCCCTGAGCAAACACTCAGCCTCCAAGTTTGATTAGGAAAATAAACCTTGCTCAAGTAGAAAAAAAAAACAAACTTATAGTAATAATCCAGGAGAAATTGTCAGTTTGTCATCCTAAATGTGACACAGACTCTAAAAATAGCATCATTATTTAATCTCCATTGTTATATGTTCTAATATGGATGTTTCGATCCTAACAGCACTCAAATCTCTCCCCCCCACTGCCGTGTGTGTGTTTTTGTGTGTGTGTGTCTGTGTGTCTCTGAGTGTGTCTCTGTCTGTGTGTTGGGGGTGATGGGATGGGGGACTGCTAGGAGATGCAGCCATACATGGTATTCTGAGTAGGATAATCTAGAATCCAGCTGAAGCCTTTGTATTTGCCAGTGTTCACTGATGGATTATAATTATAATAATTAGAATTAATAGATAGATTGTGAGAGCTAATGACTCAAAAGCTGAAAACTAGCAATGCTAACACCCAATCACTGAGTTGAACTATTTTAAGATACCGTGAGTTGTACAAGCAAATGGCAGTATAGAATGTGGTTTTCTCTTGCATTCATTATGTTTTGCACATTTTAGAGGGTACCACCAGGTTATGGACGTCCGCCAGCCAGCAATGAAGAAGGCGGGGTGAGTATAAGTAGAGCTACATTCCCCATTAGGAATTACAATCCATTAGCCTGTGCTTTTTAATTCCTATTTTTAAAATTCAACACATGAATTTGTAGCTCAAGTGCCTGTGATATAAGAAAAAAGCCAGTAACAAAAATAAATACATCATTTTTCCTCTACATGTACTGAACTCTCTCCCTCTCTCTCTCCCTTTCTCCCCCACTCCCTCCCTCTCCTTCTCCCCTTTCTTCTCTCTCTCCCTCTCTTTTTCTCTCTTTTATTCTCTGTCTCTCTCTAAGAAGGATAACCTAATAACCTTTGTTCCAGAGTCTTTGGACTCTGGACAGTGATGGAGCAACTAAAAAGCAGAGAAGGAAGGAAACACATCCTAGAAAGTTACCCCCAGAAGGGAATTAAGTAATCATCTAACTCCTTCATTGAACAAATAAACTGAAGCCCCAAAAAGGTAAATTACTATTCAACTACTATCCACTGAGTTAGTGGATAAATTGAACCTAGAGCTTTTTTGACACCCCATCCAATGGCTTCTCTACCACACCACACTAGAAGAGCCAAATGCATGTCACAGAGTGATACATTGTTAAAATATTCTAGCCCCCGTGTCATCAAAAAAGTCATTAAAGTGATTGTGGCATGGAAATCCACCCCTGGAGCTTATTTCCCTTTTTTCTCCCTAAAAATATGATATATCCTCAGTGAAATGACTCTGGAGGATGAGGGGTTGGGAAAGGGAGCAAGGAAGGAGTTAAAATAATGACATTGGAAGTAATGGCATGAGGTGCTTTTAAAAAGGTGTGCCTGGCTGGCCCAGTTAGAAGAGCAAGCAACTCTCCATCTTGAGGGCCTGAGTTTGAGTCCCACGTTGAATATGGAGATTGCTTAAATAAACAAACACACTTTAAATTTTTTTTAATTAAAAAAGTTTAAAAAATAAAATAAAAATATCCTTTTGAAATTAGAATTGCCAGATAAAAATGATTCAGATAATTGCCTGCAACCCAGAAACTGGCACTTCAAATTTTCAAAACAATAACATGAGAAAATAAAAGCATAAGGGCCCAGGCAGTTAGCATAGGCATGAAAAAGTCTGTTTTCCTCCTCCTGTCATGTCACTTAGCATAATGTCCTCAAGGTTCATCCATGTTGTCATCTATTGAAGTTTCCTTCTTTCTTAAGGCTTAGTAGTAGTCCATGGTGTATCTTGACCACATTTGCCTTTTCCATTCACCTGTTGATAAACATTTAGGTTCTATTGTGAATAGTGCTGCAGGTAGTAGTTGTGGTTTACAACTGCATAAAGTACAAGGGGAAGAAAATGAGGCCAGATGTAAGAGTTATGGGCCAGATGATCATAAAAAAATCATTAGTGGTGGCGGCAGCAGTGTTATATAACATATAACACTTATTAGGTGTTTACTAAGTACCAGGCACAGAGCTTTACATATGTTATCTCTTTTGACCCTTATGACAACCTATGAGATAGATATCCTTTTATTATCTTGAGTTTACAAATAATAAATATATATAAACTGACGTTAGCCCCGAGTCATACTATTAATACTGGAGGAACAGGGATTTGAACCCATTATCTGTCTAGAGCTCCACTCTTTAGACCATGCCATGCTGCTTTTTATGTTATGATATGAGGCTTAGAGTTTATCTTGTAAGGTAAGGGCAACTTTAAATAATATTTAAAGGGGAAAGTGACAGAAGTTCCACCACCCCCCACCCCCAGCCTCTACTGTTCTGACAGCAGTGGAGAGACAAGATTAGACGGAAGTAAAATTATACCCGGAGTAACCAGTAAGAAAACTACTCCAATAGTTCAAGGGTACTGGGAATAAAGGAAGTTGGACAGGATGGAAGTTTAGATTTTATAGAACTTGGTTATTAATTGTCTGGGGGAAATAGAGAAAAGGAGAAACCTGGAAAACTGGGTAGATAGTGGCAAATGTTGCTTAGATATAGAATATGGGAAAAGGAAGTTTGGGGGGTGGGGCATAGTCCATTGCAGGTACCCATGAGATCTTCAGTGATGCAGTCTTGCTGCTTCAACCTCAGGAGGGAGTGTCATGGGCCAGACTTATGGCATTGGGGGTGACTGATTTGTATCTGTATTGAAAAAATTGGCCTGCAATAGATTGTTTGAGGCAGGTGTGCAAAATGAGAAAAGAAGAATGAGAAGGATGGAAAATGGAATCCTTTTCTAAAAAGACAAAAACCTCTCAGATTTAGGATCCAGGCCTAGGAAAAGAAAACTGAGAACTAACAGTCTGAAAGAGTACTCAGAGAACCAGAAGGGAACAGAAAGAATTAACTTTGAAGAAAAGAAGTATAGTTAATGGTTTTAAAAGAAGCATGTGGCTAATTTCTCTATCACAGTAAAAAAAATTCCACCCCACAGCACGGTGGGAAACAAAGAGTAATTACCAATTTCCACCTTCTTCCCTACAGAATCCTTACTTTGGATATTTTGGATATCAGGGATTTGGGGGTCGTCCTCCTTATTATTCAGAAGAGATGTTTGAACAAGATTTTGAAAAACCCAAAGAAAAAGATCCTCCTAAAGCAGAGAGTCCGGCCGCTGAGCCCTCGGGTAATTCAACAGGTCCCGAGACTAATTCTACTCAATCAAATCCTGGAGGGAGTCAGAGTGGAAATGACACCAGCCCAACAGGAAACAGTGGCCCTGGCCCAAACACTGTGAGTAATCCTACGGCTCAAAACGGGGTTATCTCACCCGCTACAGTTAATATTTCAGGCCAGGGAGTACCAAGAACTCAAATCTCATGGGGACCAAATCAGCCAAATATTCATGAAAATTATCCAAATCCTAACATCCGAAATTTTCCTGCAGGGAGACAATGGCGTCCCACTGGTACTTTCATGGGGCACAGACAGAATGGGCCTTTTTACCGAAATCAACAGGTACAAAGGGGGCCTCGGTGGAACTCCTTTGCTTTGGAACGCAAACAAGCAATGCGTCCAGGAAATCCAATCTATCGTAAGGCTTATGCTTCTACTGCGAGAGGGAATTCTCCTAATCATGCAGGAAATCTGGGGAATGTCAGAAGAAAGCCTCAGGCACCAAATAAACACCCTATGGGAACCAACGTTGCTCCTCTGGGTCCCAAACATGGTACTGTTGTCCACAATGAAAAAATCCAAAATCCAGGAGAGAAACCAGTAGGCCCAAAAGAAAGAATAGTCATTCCTACAAGGGATCCATCTGGCCCCTGGAGAAACTCTCAAGATTATGGAGTTAACAAATCAAACTATAAACTGTCTCCCCCTGAGAGTAATGTGCTAGTCCCAAATTTTAATTCTGTTGATCAACATGAAAACTCTTATTACTCAAGAGGAGATTCCAGAAGAGCCCCAAATTCTGATGGACAAACCCAAAGCCAGAATTTGCCCAAAGGGATTATTTTAGAGCCAAGAAGAAACCCGTATGAATCAGAAACTAATCGGCCAGAATTAAAGCACAGTACATATCAACCTGTATTCCCTGAGGAAATTCCTCCCCCTGCAAGAGAACATTTTCCTGCTGGAAGAAATACTTGGCATCACCAAGAAATCTCTCCATCTTTTAAGGAAGATCCTGGGAGGCAGGAGGAACTCTTACCTCCTCCTTCCCAGGGCTCTAGGGGAGGTGTTTACTACCCTGACTATAACTCTTATGATCCCAGGGAAAATTCACCATACCTTAGAAGCAATAGATGGGATGAGAGAGATGATTCTCCCAACACAATAGGGCAACCCAGAAATTCGCTATATCCCATAAATACTCCAGAGCTGAAAGAAACAGTCCCTTACAATGAAGAGGACCCAATTGATCCAACTGGAGATGAAACTTTCCCAGGACAAAATAGATGGGGTATGGAAGAGCCAAGCTTTAAAGAAGGTCCAACAGTTAGGCACTATGAAGGCGAGCAATATACCGTAAATCAACCAAAGGAATACCTTCCCTATTCCTTAGATAATCCATCAAAAACCAGGGAGGATTTCCCTTATGGTGAGTTTTACCCCTGGAACCCAGATGAGAATTTTCCATCATATAATACAGCTCCCACTGTACCACCACCTGTGGAGAGCAGGGGCTACTATGCTAATAATGCTGTCAGACAAGAAGAAAGCCCTCTGTTTCCTTCTTGGAACTCCTGGGACCACAGGGTTCAAGCCCAAGGACAGAAAGAAAGGCAGCCATATTTTAACAGAAATTACTGGGATCAGCCAACAACTTTACACAAAGCGCCCCCTAGTCCACCACACCAGAAAGAGAACCAGCCCTATCCTAGTAATTCCCCAGCTGGGCTTCAGAAAAATCCAACATGGCGTGAAGGTGAGAATTTGAATTACGGCATGCAGATTACTAGGTTAAATTCACCAGAGGGAGAACATTTGGCTTTCCCAGATTTAATTCCTCCAAGTTACCCAGCAGGTCAAAAAGAAGCACATGTATTTCACCTAAGCCAGAGAGGCTCTTGCTGTGCTGGTGGCTCCCCAGGACACAAGGACAATCCACTTGCTCTACAGGACTACACTCCACCCTTCGATCTTGCACCAGGGGAGAATGAAGACACCAGTCCTCTGTACACAGAAGATAGTCATGCTAATCATGCAAGAGATACCATCTCTCCTGCCAGCAACCTACCTGGCCAAAGAAACAGCTCAGAGAAAAGAATGCCTGCAGAGAGTCAAAACCTAAGTCCTTTTAGAGATGATGTGTCCACTCTGAGAAGGAACACGCCGTGCTCTATGAAGAATCAACTGAGCCAAAGGGGAATTATGCCGTTTCCTGAAGCCGGTTCCCTTCAATCAAAGAATACACCTTGTCTCACAAGTGATCTTGGAGGAGATGGCAACAATGTTTTGGAAGAGATATTCGAAGACAACCAGCTCAGTGAAAGAACCGTTGACCTTACTCCTGAACAACTTGTTATTGGTACACCTGATGAAGGCCCTGAGCCAGAAGGAATCCAAAGTGAAGTGCAAGGAAATGAGGGTGACAGGCAGCAACAAAGACCATCAAGCATCATACAGTTACCATGCTTTGGCTCCAAAATAACAAACTACCACTCCTCCAGCACAGGAACTCCATCTAGCATCGGAAGGCAAGGCCCATTTGATGAAGAGCCGATTATGCCTACCGAAAATCCTAACTCATTGTCTAGGTTAGCTACTGGGGCACAGTTTCAGAGTATAAATGTAGACCCACTTAGTGCTGATGAACACACTCCATTTGATTCTCTTCAATTAGGGACCAATCCACAGGACCATGTACAAGACTGCTTGCTGCTTCAGGCCTAGGGATTATTGCAACAAAACACTCTTTGGGGAAAGAAAATATGTGATATTCTCCAGTGGTTCCCCAACATTCCCCGCTCCCAGACTCAATTAATTATCTGACCCTCTTGGTGATCCTTAAGTTATCCCCATTCCAGCAATAGGCATAGTGGCCCAGGTGATGCTGATGAGGTTGGGCCTCCAGGGGTTGCTAGATTCCATACTGCCACTAGTTAACACAGACCTTAAAAAGAAGCAGAAAGGCTATGACCTCCATCGCCTTGAAACTTGGAAGCCACTTGTCTGGGTTGGTTTCCCTTTGTTTGTCGATTCTTCCTTTTTCTTTCAAAGCTCCATACTCGCAAAGTTCTCTGGTTTTGCAAGACAGAAAGGCAGATGACCTTTGCATTTTATGTATGGATATCTATATATCAGTATAATCCAAGTGATTGTACAGTTTTTTCTTATGTTGGTCTTTGTCAAGCTTTTTCCCAGCTAATATTCTTCTGACATCTTTTATCTCCCACACTTCCCTCTTTATCATTTCCTTTCTCCCTTCTGGGTTTTCTTTCTGTCAAAATAGCTTCCTATCTTTCTTTCCCCATATTTCCCACCTTCTGTCACTTTTTACATACTACGCTATCATCAACCATCACTAGTCTTTACCTCTACCTTCTTCATTATGCTTTCCCCTCTTCCCATCTTTCTGTTCTGTCTCCTAATGGATCACTTGCCAATCAATCCTTTTCTTCTCTGACCTTCTCCCCTTCAATTTATCTTTTTCCTGCTACACCATTTTCATATCTTAAGACAATGTATCTCTCTTGCTTTTTGTGTCTACTTTCCAAATTCTATGCTAGTTTTCTGATCCAGTCTAATTTTCATTGTAGAAAATATTTCAGAAAGAGTAAACACTGGTACCTCCTTTTGTTTTTAACTTTCTTATGGCCTTTACCAGATAGATACAGCTTAGCCAGAGGAACACATTCGAGAAGTATGGGAGAAGACAGGCTAGTGACCTAGAACTAGCAGCCTGGAGACAAGGCTTAAGAATGTGGGGAGGGAAACACTGCCACTCTGGGACTGAGCATCCAGATAAAAAGTGTGGGACTTGTGACACCCCATCACCAATTCATATTCTGCAGGATCTAGAGAATACACTTTGGGAAACACTATCCTAATCAAATAAGAGAAACACTCAATGGTCAATTTTCCTTAATAGTTTAAGTGACTGTACTGGCATATGCTACTACCAACATAAAGTCTTATTTTTCATGTCCTGGTAGAATTATTTGCAGACATAGTTTCATTATATCCTGATTAAATAGTGTAAATTATTTTGTAAAGTAGAGATTTCTGTATTGCCTTGCTAGAATACATCCAGGGGTTTTGTTTTGTTTTTTAATAATGGCATTTTGGCCTACTATCAGCATATTCCTTCCTAGAGGGGAAGAATGCTCAGAATTATCTAGAAAGTTACTTCTAACTCTAAGGAGTTTCTTAGGAGAAAATTTCCTATAAGAAGATCTGAGATACTTTAGAATATACAATATTGAAAACACCAAGAGGAAAGGAACCTTGTCCTTTGAGTCTACGGAAGGTCTTGGCACAGTGTCTTGCACATAGTAGATACCCAATAAATATTGATTTACCAATTTTAAAATGGCTTTCAAAACTCCCATGAAAATCCTGTGGTGTGCTTTTCCTGTGGGTAAACCATATGAGATACTGAATTAGCCATGTCATATTCTGTAGCTTTATATACTCAGCAACATTTGCAGAACATAGAATCTCAGGGTAAGAAGGGATCTTAGGGGTAGATTATTTAGGTAGATCTTAGAGGTATTATTATTTAGCCACTAAAATCCCCCCACTCACACTTTTATATTTTAATCACACACTGAAAAATCATTAACTTTTTCTATATAAAACTGTCTCTAAAGAATTATCCTCATCAAAATAAAAGTACATTTTTGTTTCATTTTCTTTCTAAATGATCTTTAATCTAGATATGAATACTTTCATTGTAAAATCCGCATTCACTTCAATATTTCATAAAATATATGAATCATATATTTGTTTTGGCACATGTATTGACACATCTTCACCTATGAGGCACCATGGCTTAAATTATCATCTAAGACCTCCATAATGTAAAATGTAAAAGCACAATGGGACAGAAATATCAATAGATATTGAATTTGAGGATACAGAGTGAAAAATAAGGGGAGAGGGAAATGCTTCTATAGAAAAGCACTCTCTCTCATCAGCTCAGGTATCCTTGTACAAACTGGACACCAGGCCTGAGCGACCTACAATAAAGTGATTAGTCTGTGTGTCGTTGGTAAGTTATCAATAAACCCTAAGGTTAAGGTGCCTACAGTGAAGACAGAAGGCTCTGCGAGTGATCCCCTTTTTTTCTACCACCCACACCTCACTGCCACACCCCCACCTCTATGGCAAGTTCCTATGTCTACAGGCTGTCACCTGCTGGTTCTAAAATGACTGGCTATATCCTGGTGGTGTCTTTAGTCAATAAGTAAATAGAAAATAAGAAAATGATGCCTGAGGATAACAAACATGGAAGATAATCCAAAATGAACACACACCTGTTTTACAAGCTTTTCTGTCTCATAGCCTACAATAGATTTCTCTAGAAGGTATCAGCCATAGATCCAGTTGGCTGGGGAAATCTTACACTTTTTCACTTTAAGTAGGAAGCAAAGTAGAATGATGAAATGTGGGGACAGCTACCTCTAAAAACTTGGCCTAGTCGCCATGGTCATGGAGGTTCTTTCTCTGGTTCTCAGATCCCCTGAACATGTTTTACTTTAGTCACTCATATCAGAGTCTCAACTTTTTATAATTTCAAAGAAAATTCACAAGGCATGAGCTTTCAGCTATTTCTCTCACTTGCTTGGCACGTCTCTGCCTTTGCTTCCCACCTGTCTCCTTCAGTCATGACCCTAAAGACCCTTAAGAAGATTCGTCTTGCCCTCAGGAAACCAAACGTTGTTTCTAAAAACCAAAAGGGGAACTAGAAATGTTGGACTTAAAATCAACAACTTTGTCCCTCCTTCACAAAACCTCAAGGATTTCATTGTGACTCAGGCCAACTTCCCAACGAAAACTCAGAAGAAAACAACACTTGATGGAAAATAGGTCGTCACCATTTCACAACGGAATATAGCTTTTGGTTTTGGCCACCTGTTTTTCCTTGTCTCTGCACGTCACCCCCATCCAATAATATCAGCCACTGGACCTTTTCTCTCATTTTAAATTCATAGCCAATAGCATTTAGAAACAAGATTCAGCTGGTAACAAAATTTCATACTGGCAGAGGAAAATGCTTCAAACAGAGAAGGAGGCAACCGAACTATAATTTGACACAGACAAAATTGTGAAATTGATGCAGCTGCCCTCAGTGCTCCGTCACCTGCTCGGGCAAGGTCCTCTGCTCTCGTAGCGCTCCAGCTCATCCGCCTGAGGACCCAGCACCCTGTCTTTCTGTGCTTCTTCAGAACTTGGACAGTAATTTCCTCTGGGTTTATCCAAATAACCATGCACAAAGCAGGTACTGGCCGTGATTAACTTGGCAAAAAAATTCCTTCCCAAACGTTGGCTAATATGCACACCCTTAAAGAGTGAAGCTAATCGTTTCATATTTACAGAAGAACAATAGGATAATGGCAGGAAATTTTATTTGGATGGGACCTTGTCAGTCCCTGAGCTATAAAATCTCGCTGGCAGCTGTATCTCCAACAGAGGACTCAGGTTCTTTCTGACAGTGTCCCATGCTACACGAGCATTATGCAAGCTTTACTGTGCACATGACTCCTGTTAAGATGTAGATTTTTATTTCCTCATCTAGAATGGGGACCTTTGATTCTGTGTTATGAACACTATGACTATCACCAGGTGATGATGAATTAGCTACTTGGTAGACCAAAGTTGGAGTGGCAAAATGATTGGCTATTTCCTATAAATAAGGAACAACTGCACACTCACCAGGTGAGGAACAGAAAGGTCTTGACCACTGAAGAAACTGAATATTAGCAACTTGAAGGGACATGCATAAATGAAGCATGTAAGCGGAATAGAGAACACAAAGAGAAAGAGAAGCAGGCCAGTCCTACATTCACATTATGCTTCTTCCTGTCTCTCTGCATGACTCCTGTTATTTCCAGCAAGTTCTACTCCCATTCTATTTCATTAATAAATCCTTTAAGACTACCCCAGCCCCAATATCCTCAGCTTCCCTGAGGGCTCACAGCACATCATCTTTTATATTTAATCACACATTGTCTTTTATCACTATTGCCTTTTTCTTGTGTTAGTTCTGCCGATAGAAGGAGAAAGAAAATTCCTAAAAAGTGAGGCCCACTTCTCATCCTCCTTGCATATCCCTCATAACATCTGGCGCTGTGCTGAGCACAGAATGGATGCTAAATAAACATCACTTTTTCTTTAAATACATTTTATAAATGAATAGAAATTCAGAATTTCCCAAAATTTAATAATTAAAAATAAAAATTAATAATTAATATTTTTACAATAACAAAATACACACCCACTTTTGAATATTTGGCAACTAATGAAAAGTAAAAGGAAATAAATATTTCTTTTTAAAAAGCAAGTAAAAATAACACATAATCCTACCATCTAATGTTAGTATTTTGTCCTACTTTCTCTCATATGTGTGTATGGGGAACAGGGGTCTTAAAGTAACTCCTTTATGAAATATGCTACATTTCCCTCTTCACATTATATAAGCAATTTGCATACAATTAAAAATACTGAAAGCTTCGTTTTCATTGTCTGCGAAATGTTCACAAATATACCTTACTATCATTCCTTTTAATGCTAGATGCAAAGTTTATTGTAAATTTTCATTATCATAAATAATGTTGTGATAAATATCTTTATGCCTCTTTGACTAGTTTTTATTATTTCCTCAGAAGTGGGATTACTGGGAGAAATGGTCTGAAAATGTGTTTTAGACAGGATAACATAGTGAGAGCAATGGCTTTGGAGTCTGAGACTCTTGGGTTCTCCATATACTATATTTAAAATCTTAAGAAGATTATTTCATCTCTTTATATCTCAGTTTTGTCATTTGTAAAATGAAGACCGCCCTTATTTCAGAGGGCAGTTTCGAGCATTAAACGAAAGGTGTATTAAATGCACATGCAGGGGAACCCTGGGTGGTGCAGCGGTTTGGCGCCTGCCTTTGGCCCAGGGCACGATCCTGGAGACCCGGGATCGGATCCCACGTCGGGCTCCCGGTGCATGGAGCCTGCTTCTCCCTCCTCCTGTTCCCTGCCTCTGTGTGTGTGTGTGTGTGTGTGTCTATCATAAATAAGTAAAAAATCTTAAAATTAAAAAAAAATCTTAAAAAAAAAAAAAATGCACCTGCGTTGTGTTTCCCAAATTAGCCACTAGGGGACAACAGAGGTTTCGGATGTTACCGCTGTGGTTCCCGAAAGGCAGCCGCACCCGGGAACCTGGAGACCCGCTGTTTCTCCCGATGCATCCCAGAACTACTTAATCAGAATCTCTTGGGGTGGGGTCCAGCAACCTGTCGCAATGAGTCCTCCGGGCGAGTCTCGTGCGTTCTAAAGTTTGAGAATCACTGATCTTTTTTTTTTTTTAATTTATTTTTTATTGGTGTTCAATTTACTAACATACAGAATAACCCCCAGTGCCCGTCACCCATTCACTCCCACCCCCCGCCCTCCTCCCCTTCCACCACCCCTAGGTCGTTTCCCAGAGTTAGCAGTCTTTACGTTCTGTCTCCCTTTCTGATATTTCCCACACATTTCTTCCCCCTTCCCTTCTATTCCCTTTCACTATTATTTATATTCCCCAAATGAATGAGAACATATAATGTTTGTCCTTCTCCGACTGACTTACTTCACTCAGCATAATACCCTCCAGTTCCATCCACGTTGAAGCAAATGGTGGGTATTTGTCATTTCTAATAGCTGAGGAATATTCCATTGTATCCATAGACCACAGCTTCTTTATCCATTCATCTTTCCATGGACACCGAGGCTCCTTCCACAGTTTGGCTATCGTGGCCATTGCTGCTATAAACATCGGGGTGCAGGTGTCCCGGCGTTTCATTGCATCTGTATCTTTGGGGTAAATCCCCAACAGTGCAATTGCTGGGTCCTAGGGCAGGTCTATCTTTAACTCTTTGAGGAACCTCCACACAGTTTTCCAGAGTGGCTGCACCAGTTCACATTCCCACCAACAGTGCAGGAGGGTTCCCCTTTTCTCCCCATCCTCTCCAACATTTGCTGTCTCCTGCCTTGTTAATTTTCCCCATTCTCACTGGTGTGAGGTGGGATCTCATTGTGGTTTTCATTTGTATTTCCCTGATGGCAAGTGATGCAGAGCATTTTCTCATGTGCTTGTTGGCCATGTCTATGTCTTCCTCTGTGAGATTTCTGTTCATGTCTTTTGCCCATTTCATGATTGGATTGTTTGTTTCTTTGGTGTTGAGTTTAATAAGTTCTTTATAGATCTTGGAAACTAGCCCTTTATCTGATAGGTCATTTGCAAATATCTTCTCCCATTCTGTAGGTTGTCTTTGAGTTTTGTTGACTGTATCCTTTGATGTGCAAAAGCTTCTTATCTTGATGAAGTCCCAATAGTTCATTTTTGCTTTTGTTTCTTTTGCCTTCATGGATGTATCTTGCAAGAAGTTACTATGGCCGAGTTCAAAAAGGGTGTTGCCTGTGTTCTTCTCTAGGATTTTGATGGAATCTTGTCTCACATTTAGATCTTTCATCCATTTTGAGTTTATCTTTGTGTATGATGCAAGAGAGTGGTCTAGTTTCATTCTTCTGCATGTGGATGTCCAATTTTCCCAGCACCATTTATTGAAGGGACTGTCTTTCTTCCAATGGATAGTCTTTCCTCCTTTATCGAATATTAGTTGCCCATAAAGTTCAGGGTCCACTTCTGGATTCTCTATTCTGTTCCACTGATCTATGTGTCTGTTTTTGTGCCAGTAACACTGTCTTGATGATCACAGCTTTGTAGTACAACCTGAAATCTGGCATTGTGATGCCCCCAGATATGGTTTTCTTTTTTAAAATTTCCCTGGCTATTCGGGGTCTTTTCTGATTCCACACAAATCTTAAAATAATTTGTTCTAACTCTCTGAAGAAAGTCCATGGTATTTTGATAGGGATTGCATTAAACGTGTATATTGCCCTGGGTAACATTGACATTTTCACAATATTAATTCTGCCAATCCATGAGCATGGAATATTTTTCCATCTCTTTGTGTCTTCCTCAATTTCTTTCAGAAGTGTTCTATAGTTTTGAGGATATAGATCCTTTAAATCTTTGGTGAGGTTTATTCCTAGGTATCTTATGCTTTTGGGTGCAATTGTAAATGGGATTGACTCCTTAATTTCTCTTTCTTCAGTCTCATTGTTAGTGTATAGAAATGCCACTGATTTCTGGGCATTGATTTTGTATCCTGCCACGCTACCGAATTGCTGTATGAGTTCTAGCAATCTTGGGATGGAGACTTTTGGGTTTTCTATGTAGAGTATCATGTCATCGGCGAAGAGGGAGAGTTTGACTTCTTCTTTGCCAATTTGAATGCCTTTAATGTCTTTTTGTTGTCTGATTGCTGAGGCTAGGACTTCCAGTACTATGTTGAACAGCAGTGGTGAGAGTGGACATCCCTGTCTTGTTCCTGATCTTAGGGGAAAGGCTCCCAGTGCTTCCCCATTGAGAATGATATTTGCTGTGGGCTTTTCATAGATGGCTTTTAAGATGTCGAGGAATGTTCCCTCTATCCCTACACTCTGAAGAGTTTTGATCAGGAATGGATGCTGTATTTTGTCAAATGCTTTCTCTGCATCCAATGAGAGGATCATATGGTTCTTGGTTTTTCTCTTGCTGATATGATGAATCACATTGATTGTTTTACGGGTGTTGAACCAGCCTTGTGTCCCAGGGATAAATCCTACTTGGTCATGGTGAATAATTTTCTTAATGTACTGTTGGATCCTATTGGCTAGTATCTTGTTGAGAATTTTTGCATCCATGTTCATCAGGGATATTGGTCTGTAATTCTCCTTTTTGGTGGGGTCTTTGTCTGGTTTTGGAATGAAGGTGATGCTGGCCTCATAGAACGAATTTGGAAGTACTCCATCTCTTTCTATCTTTCCAAACAGCTTTAGGAGAATAGGTATGGTTTCTTCTTTAAACGTTTGATAGAATTCCCCTGGGAAGCCATCTGGCCCTGGACTCTTGTGTCTTGGGAGGTTTTTGATGACTGCTTCAATTTCCTCCCTGGTTATTGGCCTGTTCAGGTTTTCTATTTCTTCCTATTCCAGTTTTGGTAGTTTGTGGCTTTCCAGGAATGAGTCCATTTCTTCTAGATTGCCTAATTTATTGGCGTATAGCTGTTCATAATATGTTTTTAAAATCGTTTGTATTTCCTTGGTGTTGGTAGTGATCTCTCCTTTCTCATTAATGATTTTATTAATTTGAGTCTTCTCTCTCTTCTTTTTAATAAGGCTGGCTAATGGTTTATCTATCTTATTAATTCTTTCAAAGAACCAACTCCTGGTTCTGTTGATCTGTTCCACAGTTCTTCTGGTCTCGATTTCGTTGAGTTCTGCTCGAATCTTTATTAACTCCCTTCTTCTCTTGGGTGTAGGATCTATTTGCTGTTTTTTCTCTAGCTCCTTTATGTGTAAGGTTAGCTTTTGTATTTGAGTTCTTTCCAGTTTTTGAATGGATGCTTGTATTGCGATGTATTTCCCCCTTAGGACTGCTTTTGCTGCATCCCAAAGATTTTGAACGGTTGTATCTTCATTCTCATTAGTTTCCATGAAACTTTTTAATTCTTCCTTAATTTCCTGGTTGACCCTTTTATCTTTTAGCAGGATGGTCCTTAACCTCCACGTGTTTGAGGTCCTTCCAAACTTCTTGTTGTGATTTAGTTCTAATTTCAAGGCATTAGGGTCTGAGAATATGCAGGGGACAATCCCAATCTTTTGGTATCGGTTCAGACCCGATTTGTGACCCAGTATGTGGTCTATTCTGGAGAAAGTTCCATGTGCGCTTGAGAAGAATGTGTATTCAGTTGAGTTTGGATGTAAAGTTCTGTAGATATCTGTGAAATCCATCTGGTCCAGTGTATCATTTAAAGCTCTCGTTTCTTTGGAGATGTTGTGCTTAGAAGACCTATCGAGTATAGAAAGAGCTAGATTGAAGTCACCAAGTATAAGTGTATTATTATCTAAGTATTTCTTCACTTTGGTTAATAATTGATTTATATATTTGGCAGCTCCCACATTCGGGGCATATATATTGAGGATTGTTAAGTCCTCTTGTTGAATAGATCCTTTAAGTATGATATAGTGTCCCTCTTCATCTCTCACTACAGTCTTTGGGGTAAATTTTAGTTTATCTGATATAAGGATGGCTACCCCTGCTTTCTTTTGAGGACCATTCGAATGGTAAATGGTTCTCCAACCTTTTATTTTCAGGCTGTAGGTGTCCTTCTGTCTAAAATGAGTCTCTTGTAGACAGCAAATAGATGGGTCCTGCTTTTTTATCCAGTCTGAAACCCTGCGCCTTTTGATGGGGTCATTAAGCCCGTTCACATTCAGAGTTACTATTGAGAGATATGAGTTTAGTGTCATCATGATATCTATTCAGTCTTTGTTTTTGTGGACTGTTCCACTGAACTTCTTCTTAAAGGGGAATTTTAAGAGTCCCCCTTAAAATTTCTTGCATAGCTGGTTTGGAGGTCACATATTCTTTTAGTTGCTGCCTGTCTTGGAAGCTCTTTATCTCTCCTTCCATTGTGAATGAGAGCCTTGCTGGATAAAGTATTCTTGGTTGCATGTTCTTCTCATTTAGGACCCTGAATATATCCTGCCAGCCCTTTCTGGCCTGCCAGGTCTCTGTGGAGAGGTCTGCTGTTACCCTAATACTCCTCCCCATAAAAGTCAGGGATTTCTTGTCTATTGCTGCTTTAAGGATCTTCTCTTTATCTTTGGAATTTGCAAGCTTCACTATTAAATGTCCAGGTGTTGAACAGTTTTTATTGATTTTAGGGGGGGATCTCTCTATTTCCTGGATCTGAATGCCTGTTTCCCTTCCCAGATTAGGAAAGTTTTCAGCTAGGATTTGTTCAAATATATTCTGGCCCTCTGGCCCTTTTGGCGCCCTCGGGAACCCCAATTAAATGTAGGTTTTTCTTCCTCAGGCTGTCGTTTATTTCGCTTAATCTATCCTCATGGTCTTTTAATTGTCTCTTTTTTCCTCAATTTCCTTCTTTGCCATCCACTTGTCTTCTATGTCACTCACTCGTTCTTCCACCTCGTTAACCCTCGTTGTTAGGACTTCTAGTTTGGTTTGCATCTCATTCAACTGATTTTTAATTTCTGCCCGATTAGCTCTAAATTCTGCAGTCATGAAGTCTCTTGAGTCCTTTATGCTTTTTTCTAGAGCCACCAGTAGCTGTATGATAGTGCTTCTGAATTGGCTTTCTGACATTGAATTGTAATCCAGATTTTGTAACTCTGTGGGAGAGAGGACTGTTTCTGATTCTTCCTTTTGAGGTGAGCTTTTCCTTCTAGTCATTTTGCTCAGTGCAGAGTGGCCAAAAACAAGTTGTATTGGGAAAAGGAGAAAAAGAGAGGAGAGAAAGAAGGAAAGAAAAGAGAAAAATAAAAAAGAAAAAAGGAAAAAAAAAGAGAAAGAAAAAAGGGTGGGGGTGGTGGAAGCAAACAGAAATCAAAAAGCAAAAACAAAAACAAAAAACCACGGGGAGTATCTTCTGATTCTGTGTACTTTAAGTCCCTTGGCTTCCCCTGGAACTTGTCCGTCTAGCTGGTCTTCTGGGGGAGGGGCCTGCTGTGCCGATTTTCAGGTGTTAGCACTTGGGGGAGCTGCTGTGCCCCTGCCTGGTGCAGGGCTCAGTGGGGGTTGTTTACCCAGTGAGGCCCCAGGAGCAACAGCCCCAGTGGCTGCCGCAGCTCTGCAGCCCTGGAGTCAGCCCCCGCAGTAGCTCCAGAGCTCTCGGTCTGCAGGGCCTGGAGGCTCCGGGGCGGGGCCGCTGATCTGCTCAGCTGGGGCAGGAGCGTCCTCGCTGTCCTGGGCCCTCCCGGCCTCTGCCTGTCCCGGGGGAGGCCGGATCCTGGGCTGTGTCCCGGCGCCCTGTGCTCCGGGGCCTGCGCTGGTGGATTCGCGCTCCCGCCCCGCAGCCCCCTCCGCGGAGCCGCCCCCTCCCCCCTCCCCCCTCCGAGCTGCTCCGGGTCCCGCCGGGTCCCCCGTGCGCGCTGCAGCCCTTAGGGAGCTCGGCGCATCTCCCGGGGCGCAGGTGTCTGTTAGTGTCCCCGGGAGCCCGAGGGCATCCCCGCCCTCCTGGGTCCTGCTCCACCTCCCTGCGCGCCCCTTTCCGCCCGGGAAGGTCGGTGCAGCTCCTGCTCCTCCGGGTCGGGGCTCTCCTGTCCTGGGGACACTCTCCCGGCCTCAGCCCGGCTCCTCGCGGGCCCCTCCCCCTTGGAGGCCTTTGTTTCTTTACTTCTTTTTCCCCGTCTTCCTACCTTGATAGAAGCGCGAACTCTTCTCACTGGAGCATTCCAGCTGGTCTCTCTTTAAATCTCAGGCCGAATTGATAGATTTTCAGGATAACTTGAAGGTTTTCTAGGTAATTTGGTGGGGACAGGTGACTTGGGGACCCTACTCTTCCACCATCTTGCTCCTCCCCCTCGAGAATCACTGATCTAATACATGTTTACATTAGTCCCTGATTTGTTGCCTGGGCAGAAAGAAGAGCCAAAAAACAATTCAGACACAAAAGCAATCGTAATTTACAGGCTGGTAACTGCTACAACAGCTACAACAGCTGTACTGACATACATAATGTATATTGAGTCTTTTGTAGAAAAAAAACGTAAGATTGGGGGCACCTGGGTGGCTCAGCAATTGACCGTCTGCCTTTGGCTCAGGGTGTGACCCCCGGGTCCTGGGATCCAGTCCTGCATCCTGCTCCCTGCATGGAGCCTGCTTCTCCCTCTACCGGTGTCTCTGCCTCTGTGTGTCTCTCATGAATAAATACATAAAATCTTAAAAAAAAAAAAAACCAAAAAAAAACAAAAAAAAAAAACCCTGTAAGATAGTTATTTTTATTCCCATTTTTCAATGAACTTGCCATTAATGACCTGTCATTTAGTCACCAAGTATAGTCTGTATTGGCCAGGGATTTACCCATATACTACACTGCTACCAAGAAGCCGAGACCTGGAAATATATCAAAGGTTAATTTTCCTACCCCACTGCTTCTAGGTTAGGGAGTCCATGCATATCTGATTATGAATGTGTGTACATTGGTATATTTGTGATTGCAGAACTGTAATTATTATTCATTTTTAATATCGAGTAATATAAAACAATTAGAAATGACAATAGTCTTAAAGTAAAAACTAACCACTTGGCTTGGGTCTACTGGCTTCTGAGGCCTTGGTACCAAGAAACATTATTCCTAATGTCAATGTAATTTTTCTCTACTGGTTCGCTTAAATGGCTAACTTGTCAAGAACTGTGCAGAAGGAAAACATTCTCACCAATAATATTCACTATGCCTATCTTTTAAAAATATCCATTTAATTCAAATTAAAAAGAAAGAACAGAAAGTACAAAAAATAGTTGACTTTTGAGAGGTCAATGCATTGGTCACATAACCTCAAAATGCTGCATGAGTTGTTAAGAAAATGTTATAGTGGGAATAAATGACTGCCAAAGAGCCTCTATCAATATTTGTTAAAACCATAGCAGTGTTCAGTTTTCATCACCACTTACTAAACAAGTGAACCAGTCAAAATTGTTTCCTTTGGTTAAGAGTCTCCTATGGCAGCAATGTCCACAGTAGCCAAAAATGTTTTCTATTGAGTGTGCAGAAAAACTAAAACAAGGATGGGGAAAGAGCTGAGGAGCCTCTTCAAAAAGAGCCTTCCCCTAAAAGCTCTCACAGAGAGAAAAAATATTTTTGTAACTGTAAGAGGTGACGGATGTTACCCAAACCTATCGTTTCACAATAGTCATTATGCTGTACATTTTAATTTACACAGTGTTGTATGTCAGTAATATCTCAATAAAACTGGGGGTAGGGGAGGGCAGAAATGCAGGTTCACAAGCCTCCTGGGAACTTTTCTGGTATAATCTGAAAGCAGCCCCTTGACATAGAGATCAGAGAGACTCAAGAAAGAAGCAGGCCATTCCATGTTGGTTGGTGGCAATTTTAATAATAGCAAAGGGAATTCACATACAAGCCTTGCCTTGTGCAGCAGCAAGAAAACAAATCCCCAAAACCATCCATCGAATCTTAAAAGCTTATAAAGAGGTCTTAACTGGGCTTATTCCCCTATACCATCCAGGTGTTTTCAACACCACATCACTATCTCAAGGCGATGTCGGGGCAGACTCCCCAAGAAGCAAGAAAGCCTAGGGGAACCCACATTCCAAAGACAGGGGAAGGGGGGAGAAGACTCTGAGTGCCTACATCTAGCTCACAGGTCTATCAGTGATCACATCTGTTTTCAGTCACATTCCCCAACAGGAAGTCACCCATAAATTCTCATAACATCTTGAACGCTGTTTGCCTTTATGAGATTCTGGCAAATGACTGTCGTTATTTATGCATATGTCTTGTCTTCTCAAGTAAGCTGTATTCGTGTTCATTCATTTGACAAACATGTATTGAGCATCTCAGTATACCAGACAGTGTGCTGGGTGCTGGGGACACATCACTGGGCAAAATAAAAATGTCCACCTTTAGGGACCTTATACCCTAGTGGAGGAGAGAGGCTGTAAAATGATAAATAAGTAAATTATAGAGTCCACTAGTACATGGGGAGAAATAAACCAGGATAAAGAAATGAGGTTTGCAGTTTTTAAAAACAGGGTGAGCTTCATGAGAAGATTACAACTGAGCAGATGTCTGGAGAGTGAGTAGTGTTGACTGTTTTGAGGGCACTTATCACAGCTTAATCACCAAAAAATGTAGTACAGTTCCTTACATGTGATAAATATTTAATCAATGTTTACTGATTAAATAAAATTCAAAAACGTGGCTAAAACCACACACTAGATTAGTCAAGAATGGTGTGTCTTTAGTACATCAAAACTATGATTCCTACTGATACTAGAGTGTCCCAGCTTTATCCCTAAGACAAAACAAAAACAAAAACCTAACACTGAATAATCAGTATGAATACAGTGGAAGTTATGTAAATTTACTGTTACCATTAAAAAAAGAGAGAAAACAGAACAATGCCTCTTCAGGAAACTGACTTTTACTAATCAGCCTCCTATTATTTTAAATCCAGAGTAAGCATTTACATTCCACAGAACCCTTGGGTATATACATCAATTGGTCTTGGCTTTCTGCCCTAAGAACTCTTCTGTGCCATGATCAACACTATGTTTGTCAAGAGGGACCTTGCCTTTTAAAGTTTAAATTACAAAGCTATTTCAAATATGTATGTGTATGAATTCAGTGATTAATGCCTAATTATTTCATACTTACAAACTGTTCATCAGTAATAATTTATATTTTAACTTATATACAACAAAGTTAATACGAGTAAACTTTTCAATAAATTATTTCACACAGGTATATGCTTATGAATCTATTTAATTAAGCTGTGTTAGAGAATACATATTTTTATACATATTTCATTAGATTCAGTTACAACATAGATTATTTCCAATGGGTATTTCTTATACTACCTTGATTATCAAAAACAGTTTGTATCATCTGCCACCAAACCTGTGCTATGTCAATAGATATTTTTCTATTATCAACTTAATTACGTCACTTTCAGCTCATCAGTTTCTTAAATGGACATCCTATTTTAAATTATTTGCGAATTCCCAAAATATGTTTTCCAATTATTATTTCTCTAATGAAGATATGTAACTGACCTATATTTACATATGTTTTCTCTACACAGTGATACATTTTAGAAAGAGAATAGTGTGGAAGGTGCAAAAGCTCTGGCTCTCCAAGGCAAGGCCAAAAAAAAAAAAAAGTGATATTTAGTTATATCTTCTGATCTTTACTCTTTGAGTTTAAGTATGAGAGATTTCAATATTAGAGTGAGAACATACAGTTGAGATGTAATTTCAGTAAAAATAATAATGTTACTATTCTACTGGGGGTAGTTTTATAGTATCAAAAAAACACCACGGTTTCAAATTCATTGGTAGTAAATATATTAGCTTTCTGGGCCAAAATGAAGAGCCTTTTAAGAAAAGGAGCCGTGCAGTTAGCAATGACGTAAATTAGTCAGGGTAGCAGGAATCCGGAGTCAAGGCTGTTTCCACCATCTTGGTCTGACCGCCATACATAATTGGGACCCGATTTGTGTAGCATTTGTTTCTGTCATAAGTGTAGCAGGTCTCAGTGTCTTCATCACATAAATTGCTCTGCGAGGCAATAACTACTTGATTATCCAGCTCCACTTCTACAAGATCACATTTTTTACAGCTGAAAAATAAATACATTCATTAGACAATCCCCATCAAATGTTGCCTCAGAATCTGAGTGACTGTTCATTCCTATCCAAAATCAGCTAGATCTGACAACGGACAAAACATAACTTCTTTCAGACCTCAGCTACTCTCCAATACAGAATAGTTTATAGGATTTTTCAATCTTTAACATATAAAAGTTAGTTGAAAGTAAACAATGCAATTAATGCTATGATAATATGATTGTTTTGTCTATACCATACAACAACTCCTATTCTGTTAGGTTTGTTTCCACCTGTATACTGGGATTAAACAAATTCTCTATGGTGACAAGGAAAGCAGAATATCTTTAGGAAAAAGAAATTGTTTGCTGTTGGATTCCATAGCTTCTAAAGAAAATCTACATGTTAATATGTCTGAAATCCAATTATTTTACTATTAAGACAAACTGGCCCTTCCTGTACTAATGGCAATAATGTCTTATTTAGAATGAATTTATAGCTAATTTTTATGTGATAAAGTCATAAATTTATGATATCTAATAATTAACATAGAAATTAATGTATTCAAAATCTCAAATTGTATTGGTAAATGTTTGCACCCCATATTTTCAGAAACATTCCTACTAACAAATTTAAAGTTATTAACTTCTATATTAGCATGAAGGAAAATCTCTTACAGGTCAGACAAATGGTACACAAATTTCGTTCTCACTGGTGAGGTGGGATCAGAGATATTCTCCCTATTGTTCAGAGGAACACTAAAAAAAAAGAAAAAAGAAAAAGAAATAATGAAACAAGCAGATATTGCTATTTTTGGTAATAAGTATATTGCTGAGACAGTACCTACTATTTCATCAGGAATTTAGTACATTTAGCACTCTAAACACTCTAAAAGCACTCCACAGTAATACTACTGCTCAGATTTCACAGTAATTTGCCATATTTGAAACATTTCTCATTCAAAATAAACCTCAAAGAAACTCCTCTGTCAATGATCATTGCTCTCCTGGCAAATCCCTACTTTTCCTTCAAAAACCAGCTCAAGATTTACCCTCTATATAATGATCCATTCTCACTCCTGAACAAACTCCTTCCTCTTCTGTTTCACTGAAGTTCACATATCTTTATTATAACAAATGCCATATCATAGTTGCTTGTCTACAGAGAAGTTGCTTCCCCAGACTACATAAATTCTTTGAGGCAAAACCACTTAAGGGTTTTCAGTGCCTTTCTAGATGTGTGGTGTGTAGAATATGTTCAATATTTCTGGAATAAATGGACAGATATTATTATCCGTATTTTTGGAATGCAGAAATTATAAGCCAGAGATCTCAATGACCTACCCAAGTTCACACAACTAAATAGTAAAGCTGTAACTGGACTCGAGACCTCTTGATTTGGTGATGTTCCATGAAAAATTAAGTAACACTTATTAACTAGTTGAGGTGATTTCATTAATTTTTACATTTTTTCATATATGTCATCATTCCTCCACACATGCACCCCTCCCTACCAAATGGCACAAAGGAAAACGTGAAGAGGGATTTAGCAGTACTATCTACATAGATATCAAGCCAAAACCTTAGATACCATCCCTGAGTTCCCCCCACCCCGTGATGATCTGTATCTAATCCACCTCACAGTTCAACTGATCCGGATTCTTGTTAATCTGTGCACTTGGTTCAAGACACCGCCATTTCTCTCCTAGATTGTAGCAATACACTCCTTTAGTCTTGACCCCTCCAACGTATTAGTCACATTATTGCCAAAATGGCCTCTAAACTACAAGCCTGATATTCTCGGCTTAACAGTGTTTCCACAAAGAAAACAGAATAGCCCTTTGATGGCATAGAAGGCACTTCAGGATATGCCTCCACCTCTCCAACCCCATCTCTCCCCATACCATCCTCTTTACATGCCAGCTATAAACAACCACTTGCAATTCCACAAATTTACCATGCTTTTCCCATCTCGAAGTCTTAACAATAACAAAAACGATAAGAGTTCTAACATTAACTAAGTACTTACAGTGTGCCTGGAACTAGGGAAAGCATGTTATGTGATGATCTCATAAAACCCGCACAGCAACCATTTCCTTTTCCTGGAATGATCTGCCTCAACTAGCAACCCTGTCATTCCGCACACACATTTACCCAGTTAACTCCCACTCAACCAGCTAAAAGCGTCTTCCACTACTTATTCCAAACACCCCTGCCTGACTCCCAGTGCCACTCTCCCTTCACCCTCCAGGATTGGACCAGGTGCCCCTCTTTAGTCTCCTATAACATCGTGTGCTTATTCCTGCCATAGCATTTACAATACTGTATTGTAATTGCCTTTTAAATTATTTAAAGTTCCCTATTAGACTGTAAATTATTTCATGGCATGGACTGTGTTTTATATAAATTGTTGTATCAGCTCCAATCCTCAGTGGAATTCAGTAGAACTCAATAAATGTTTGCCAAATGAATGAATGAGTGAATGGATTTATTCTTCATTAGATTGTAAAGGCTCTAGTAATATCAGAAAAGGCTTTAAGTAATGAGAAAGATAAACACATATGAGTGTCTACTATGGGTTTTCAAACACTGTCCTAGATGCTTTTGTCTATTAGCATATTTAATTTTGTCCATTTAGCATATTTAATTCTTGCATATTTGGCAGCGTGGGTGGCTCAGTGGTTTAGTGCTGCCTTCAGCCCAGGGCGTGATCCTGGAGACCTGGGATACAGTCCCACGTCGGGTTCCCTGCATGAAGCCTGCTTCTCCCTCTGCCTGTGTCTCTGCCTCTCTCTCTCTCATGAATAAATAAATAAAATCTTTAAAAAAAATTCTCACATAAAGTCTATGTGTACATATACATACATAGATAATTATCTAACAGGTTCATGTAAGTGCTACATATCAAAAAGAGGAGTAGCGGGGCACCTGGGCGGCTCAGTTGGTTAAGTGGCTCACTCTTGATTTCGGCTCAGGTTATGATCTCAGGGCTGTGAGATAGAGCCCCCCAAAGAGCACCAGGCTGGGCATGGAGCCTGCTTAAGAGTCTCTCTTCCCTCTGCCCCTCTCCCCACCCCACTCTCTCACGTGTGTGCTCTCTAAAGAAAGAAAAGGAAAGGAGACATACGTATTGCGTTCAAACAATGACTAATATCAGAAAGTATCTCTGCTTACAACATGAAGAAAAAAGAAATTTAAAGTGCCACGTACATAATTCTGATGTTTCTCTCCACAATGTCTTCATTAGGATCATCGGGAGAAGGGATGATCCTGGAAGTAATCCGGGCACACTGACATTTGTTGTCAACAAGAACAGTCCTTTCTTCTTCATCTTGGGCTTGAAAGACAAAACATATTAAGAAGAAAGGGGAGAAAGGCCTATTCATATAGTTTTATTGAGTTAATTTATCTTTTTTCAGTAGAAAAATTAAGTCTTATGATCAGTTTCAGCTTTCTTCCCCCCCCCCTTTTTTTTAAGATTTTATTTATTTATTCATGAGAAACAGAGACAGAGACATAGGCAGAGGGAGAAGCAGGCTCCATGCAAGGAGCCCGAAGTGAGGCTCAACCCCAGGACCCTGGGATCACACTCTGAGCTGATGGCAAAAGCTCAACCGCTGAGCCATCCAGGAGTCCCCAGATTTCTCCATTTTTGTTCTCTTTCCTAATCTAAAATGCTAAGTGGAATCTCACAGCATCATGAAGGAAATCCAAATGCCCTCCAAACAAATTGTTTTCTTTTTCCCTTACACCAGTCTGTGGGAACCTGGGCTAGTTTTCACCTAATGCTTTTAACAGAAGCCCAGCGTTCTGAATTAATGTAGCCTTGTAAAAATCAGTGCCAAATGACAAAATAATAGACTAGATTTCTCTCAGGCCAAAGTAATTATTCAAAAATGAACAAAAAATAACATCAGATTTTTAAGTCCCAGTTTGAAGTGTAACATCCTTCTTGAACTCCCACTTACACACTTTTTTCTCCTTAGATTGAATAAGAGTTAGGAACAGGAAAAAAAGAAGTGGGGGGGGTGGGCAGCCTGGGTGGCTCAGCAGTTTAGTGCTGCCTTCAGCCTGGGGTGTGATCCTGGAGACCCGGGGTCAAGTCCAACATCGGGCTCCTTGCATCGAGCCTGCTTCTCCCTCTGCCTGTGTCTCTGCCTCTGTGTGTGTGTGTGTATGTGTCTCATGAATAAATAAATAAAATCTTAAAAAAAAAAAAAGTTAAGAACAGGCTCATTTGGGGGCACCTGGGTGGCTCAATGTTTGAGCATCTACCTTTGGCTCAGGTCATGATCCTGAGGTCCTGGGATCGGGTCCTGCATCAGCCCCCCGCAGGGATCCTGCTTCTCCCTCTGCCTCTCTCTGTCTCTCTCATTCTATGTCTCTCATGTATTAAAAAAAACAGACAAAAAATAAATAAAACAGCTACCAACTTCCCCAATATAAGCCTACTTTGTGAGACCTTTAAATATTCTCCACTATAATTTTCCCAAACTTGATTATATTCTTCTTTTTCATAACAATCAGGTTATTATTGCATAAGGATTCAATCAAATAAAATAATAAGTGCTATATTTATGAATATTTCTTATAAGAATTATTTTTAAAGATATGGCATAGATAGATGTAAAGTGCTATAAATTTGCAAAAACAAACAATAATAATGATGTTTGATACATTTTTGTTCTATTTTGTTTTTAAATTAAACTTTTTATTTTTAGATCACTGTAAATTCATATGCAGTCATAATAAATACTAGAGAGAGAACCCAAGTACATTTTACCCAGTTTTTCCCAGTGGTAACATCCTGTAAAACTATAGTACAATTTCCCAACTAGAATGCTGAATTTGATAGAATTTACTAATGTGAGCTTTTACTCAATGTAGGGTACTTAAACAAAAAAACTTATAACACAATACCATAAAATTAACCCACTAAATATGTTTTTTATTTCTATAATTTTAACTAAATGACCTTTAAAATTTCCTCCCATCAAGCCTCAACTTAAAAAAATATTTAGCACATTAATCCAAGTTATAAAGGTTAAATGATCAGGATATATATAATTGTAACAGGAAGTCTACTTATTTCAGAGGTGTCCCAGAGCAGAAAGGACCTAATTACAGTATTTCAGTCCCAATGATATCAGTCATTACAAAAACACTTTAGACCATTGTTTTGTCTTCTAATTGTTGGAAGTACTTTACAAGCATTATTATGGCATTATTCATAACTTTTTAATACATCTTCTGATAAAAGTGTATAGTATTGGAAAAGAAACATCAGGAATTCAATCCAAGATAATAATATAACTCTTCCTAACATTTTGAAAAGAATGAGATGACTTAAATTGTATTCTCTTCGCTACTCCTATATTCCTAAATGTTTTTTTTTAATTTAAATTCAATTAATTAGCATATAGTGTTTTATTAGTTTCAAAGATAGAGTTTAGTGATTCATCGGTTGCACATAATACTCAGTGTTCATTTTTTCAAGTGCCCTCCTTAATGCCCATCACCCAGTTACCCCATCCCCCACCCTCTAGCAACCTTCAGTTTGTTTCCTATAGTTAAGAGTCTCTCATGGTTTGTCTCCCTCTCCAATTTCATCTTATTTTGTTAAATGTTTTTCTCAATAAAACACAAACGAATGTGTAATGCCTGACCAAAAATACAGACTGAGTATGAGACTTGACTATTAAGTCTTAAATAGAAAATTGCTGTATTTTACTTATAGCATATAACTTATTTTCTTACCAGAAACCTAGGAAATAGCTATCACTTTTTATTACTATTTACTGTTATTACATAAAAATATTAGGCAGCCTAATATATCTACCAGAAAATGTACAAATACAGTTAATTCACCAGGACTTAGAAAATTCTAACGTTCTCACTGACAGGCAATATTTTTCCAAATAAATCTGTTGTTATAGATTGTGCCTTGCTTTATCCAAGAGTACCTGAGACATATACCAGGTGCTCAGTAAATATTGTTAAATTTAATTTAGTTCAAACAAATAAGAAAATATACTTAACAACACATACTTGATATGAACATAATGAGTTTACTAAAAGGTGATTCTTCAATACAGGCAAAATAGGACAGAAGTTAGGAGTGTGGGCTATAGGGTCCAATAGCCTGGGTTCTACCTACCACATGTTTACTGTGTGACTGTAGGTAAGTTATTTCATCTCTTTAAATCACAGTGGACTCAACTATATGTTAGAAATATTAATAGTACCTATCCTCAAATGGTTATTGTGAGAATTAAATGGAATAGTACATGTAAAGCAGTAAGCATAATGCCTGGAAAATAGTATGTACTCAAAAAATGATAGATCTTTTATATATATTTTAGGTATATAAACATGTTCATAAACATGTATTTATTATGTATAATTATAAATACTGTACATGTTTTAATACTATCATTGTGTTTAAATATTATTAGAAATTTATTATTTCTAATGCTACATTAGTTTAAAATATATGTAAAATGACTATTCTTAATTACATCATACCCTGTTCTGAAATAAGAATAGTAAGCTCAGTAAGTGTTAGAAACAATCAGGCCAAATTATATCACTTCTAACTCATTACCCTTCTCGGTGAAAATTACTACATATTCAGAGTGTATTCCATTTTCTACATTAGTTTGAAAGGTTAACAAACAAAATAACCAAAGTTATGCCATCAAGTCATAGGCAACCTGTGTAACATTAAACATTGTTAAAGTTTACATAATAAATCTGTAGGCTCAAATCCAGGAAAGTTATTAGAACTAATATCAGTCTCTAGGGAAGTAAAATCCCAATGCATTCCATATTGTAGTATAGTAATTATTACTTCATTTCTCCAAAATATTTATTTAAGAAACTCAAGGAGAGGATTACTTACTTTCAAGATTCAATATGAATATTTATATAAGTATAGCTATCAATACTTATCCAGAAATACATATTTTCTAAGTTATAGTAGGCAAATGAATAAGAGAAAAAAAAAGAATAAAAAGAATTACAATGAATCTTCTCTACAAAAGATCACTGCCCATATAAAGATTAAGGAATGTTAGAAAAAGTAGCCAGCTAGCTAGCTAACCAAAGCACAAACACAAATGTTTAAATCTGAAGAGCAGATCTGTGTTATATTTTTCCTTTTATGTGGGTTAATTTTCAAAATACCACATACCTGTCACAAGAACAGCCTTAACAAAAATGGCTAGGAATCCCCAGAAAAGCAAATAGTTCTTCATCATGACTTCACTTCTTTTTGAGAAACTGAAGCTAAAAAGTCAGGGTTAAGGTGTGTGATCTATAAGGAATGTGCAAATGATGGCGCTTCTGCTTTCTTAAAATAACACTCGAGGTAGCTAACAAACTAAAAACAATCACAACTGCGGTTGGAGTCTGAAATTCAAATGCTGCACTAGACAGATTACCCTATTTTCTTCCAAAGTATCCCCCCAAAAGCCATGATTGATGCAATTATTCTTTATTTTACATTTACTGTATAATATTAAACCAAGAAGATTAATGATAATTTCAAGTAGGAGTACATTACGAATGTTTAAATAGGGGTTCTCAACTTTATTTCCTAGATAATAAAGTTTTCAAATCAAATATGTGACATTTGTTGTGCCCAGAACAGAAACTGAAGAGAAAAAGAAATTCATTTAAAGCCTTTGAAGGAAAAAATAAATAAATAAATAAATTAATTAATTAATTTAATTAAATTTAAAAAATAAAGTCTTTGAAGGTCCCAACTGTATCTTACGTCAACTTTTTCTCCAAGTCCTCAATTAACCAAGCTACCATATTTAAATATACATATTATATATGATATACCTAATATATACATATTCTGATTGCTTTCAGTTATTATATAAACTCAAACATGAAATTGGAATTTGAAACAGATGGATACTAGATGTATCAGTTGCCATGGTTTAATTTGATAGCATTAAGGCAGACCTTGTGTTTGATCATCTAGTAACAGCTTTCAGAATTATAAACCCATGAAATGATTTTCATTTGAGATGCCTCAATAGAAAACTGAATCACTACAGGATATTTTGTAAGTTTTTGTCATTAATGAGTGTCAAAAAGCAAACAAACTAACAAACAAACAAATAAACAAAACTCTGAGCTTTTGGACAGGACTGCCTCAATATGTTAAGAATTTCCTGTCTCTTAGGCAAGGCTGGTTCCAAGAACATGTTGGTTTTATATATATATATATGCAACATCAAATCTATGTTACTTTTGGTTCTCAGTTCTCTAATTTTTTTAAGGGTCTCCTAGAATTTTGAGAGGCACTAAAGAAGTATTTCAGGATCATAAGTAGGCAAGCAGATTTCATAGCTAATGGCAGAAGACAGCAGAGTAAAAACTAATTATTAAAGGCTGGCACATAATTGCACTCTTTCAATCATGTACTGAATGTCTAACATGAACAAAGTGCCAGACACTAGAACATACAATGCTACTATACTGTCAAACTGTACTTTCATTTTAATTTCTACTACCATAGAACTTAGAAACTACTTGGGGTTAAGGAAAACATACTGGATCCACATGAACAATCGTATCTATAGAGAAAAAAATAAATCTGGAAACACATTATTTTAGTGTATGGTCAGGATGTCAAAACAACTATCAACACTAACTCTAACTGTAGTTTCTAAATGACTGATTTATTCATTCACTCTAAAACAGAGTAATTAAAAATTAGCTGGATACTATTTTTTTTTAAGTCATTATTTCCTTGAAAATAAACTCAAAGCTAGATTTCCTCACCAAAGCAAATTGAGTAAATCTCTGGGGACAAAATTTTCCCCTAAAACTTGTTTTGTTTTTAATAAAGCAAATATTATTTAATCCATAGTTACTAAGCTAAAGAAAGTTCCATAGTTACTAAGCTAAAGAAAAGTTCTATATTTGATGTTTCTATTCTTTCAATTTTACAATTTTATATTTCTATTATGGAAACTATGCATCTAAAGGAAAAAAAAATAAAAGAGATTTACCCAATAAAAATAAGGTGTGGAAACAAAGTGGCACTTTTGCCACCAAAAAGGAATTACCCATACCTGCAATATAGGATCAGGACCAGAGTATTGCCAAGCATGGTCCAAGGATTATTTTCCCTAGACCCATGTGGAATAAGTCAAAATATGGATTTCCCGGCTACATCCAATCAGAATTTCTAGAGATATGACTTGTAATGTGTATTTTTAAAAGTCTTCCAGTTGATTCTAATGTAAAGTTTGAAAATTTGTAGACTAGAAGCATGAGAGGGAGGGTGATAACTAGCAGTATCATCTATTTATAGAAGACCAAGGGGTCATTAAAGGTGATTTTAAAAAAATAAATAGGCTTACATTGAAAATAATTCTGTTATATAGGCAAATTGGTTCATAATTTTTTAGCACTAACCAATTATATATAAATAACAGGTCCTGGTTTAATTTTTAAACCATTTCGTCTCCAGTTGTAGTTATTTTCTTCCCACCAAAATATGTGAATAGTAGAACACTTCCATGCAAGTGAGCTAAGTTACTGGGAGCTCAGCCACATGTTCTAAATTCTTCACCAAAAATGGTTTATTTTTCTACATTCATATATAAGATTCTTCTAATAAGAGTTTCAGTGATAGACTCATCTGGATGAAAGAGATCCTAACATAATCTAGTCTTATCTTCTTTACTCCCACTCAGGTTTTATTTCAATTTCCTATACAGCAGACAGTCTGAGTTCAGCATTTGTTTAAAAACCATCTGAAATAGGTTGATGCATCACTTCCTCACAGCTTATTATATATTTGAGATATTCAAGTCATGAAAAAGACTTTATTCTCTTGGGACACAGAGAAGACACTCTCCTTGTTTTGCTCCTATCTCATAAGTGACTCTTTCTCTGTCTCTTGCTGAATTTTCCAATGAATATTGAAGTTTGATCCTCAGCCTATTCTTTTCTCTCATCCTCTCCTTAATTAACTTTATCTGATCCCATGGCTTTGACTACAGGACATGTTGTGACTTTCAAGTGCATAATTCTGGGGTAGCCCAGGTGGCTTGGCAGTTTGGTGCTGCCTTCAGCCGAGGGTGTGATCCTGGAGACCCGGGATCGAGTCCCATGTCGGGCTCCCTGCATGGAGCCTGCTCCTCCCTCTGCCTGTGTTTCTCCCTTTGTGTCTCTCATGAATAAATAAATAAAAAAAAAGATTCAAGTGCATAATTCTAGACTTTGCCTTGCCCATTGAGCTCTAAACTCCTACATCCAACTTTCCATTTGATATTTCCACTTGTCTGCCTAACAAGTATCCAAAATTTAACCAGGCAAAACAGTACTCTTGATAATCAAGCCACCTGCGCACCTCCAATCCAATCTTTTACTGTCTCTAGTCTTACTTATCTCAGTACATCCACCTGTTTTTTTTTCTTTTTCTTAATATTTTATTTATTTATTCACAAGAGACACAGAGAGAGAGAGGCAGAGACACATGCAGAGGGAGAAGCAGGCTCCATGCAGGGAGCCCGACGTGGGACTCGATCCCAGTCTCCAGGATCAGGCCCTGGGCTGAAAGCGGCGCTAAACCGCCGAGCCCCCCGGGCTGCCCTCCACCTGGCTTTTTAAGCCAAAATCCTCTTTTTTGATTCCCTTGTTTTCTTCTTCCCCATGTTCAGTTTACCACCATATCCTGTTGGTTTTATTTGGAGAATATATCTCAAATTTATCTGATTCTCTCCATTTCCACTGCCACCCTGGTCCAAGTCTCTATCCTCCATCCTGGATGATTACAATAGCCTCAATCATGAAATTATTCTTCCTTTGCCCTAGCAATGGCTACTATGGCTCACAGCTAACAAGAATAGCTAAGTATCCTAAATTCTAAAGAGAGTCAGACACTTCCTCCAAGCCTTACCAGGAGGCAAAAGAACTCAATTTATGACCATCAACCACCAACCCCAATCATGAGCTCTCTCCTCTAGTCTTTAGAGGACATTGGAGGGAAAAGGGAAATGATATCATTGGAGTTGTTGGCTTTGTGGAAATACTAGTGTTTGTGGTAAGACACTTTCCCCCTTTACTCTTGGGAGAGGGAAATACAGGGGCCTTTTTCCTCCCCAAGGTCAAGTGAGGGAAAGATTCAAGAAAATAATTCAAAGAAATCATGGACTCTGCAAAAAGGGAAAACTGAGAAGCAATAGAGCATAATAGCTAAGAGAAAGGATTTTGAGTCTGACTGCACGAGTTTTTTCCCAATTCATCATTTACTAGCTCTGTGAAGTTGGTAAACTGAGCACTCATTTGACTTCTATCTGTAAAATGAGGATAATAACAATATATATTTCATAGGGTTATTGTGGAGCTTAACATGTATTATAACATAAAAAGAAGTTAGAAAAGATCTTGGCATATGGTAAGCACTCCATAAGTAGTAGTGATTATCATCAGAACCATCATCATTATGTCGGTCACTCCCTGTTGAGTTGCAGAAAATGCAAACCCAGCCTAGAACTGTCTACTGCAGTGAAGTTTGAAGAAAGCATTCATGGGAGAACTGGACATTTCCCCTTGGGTTGTGGGCACGTAGGAACATAGAAACTGAGATGTGCTCGTGCTATATGACCATTATGAGGTATAAATGAAAATATCTTTAAAAGGCTATAATAACCAAAACAATATGTTACTGGCATAAAAAACAGACACATATAAAATAAAAAACAAATAAACAAAAACAAATACATAGACCAATGGAACAGAATCTAGAGCTCAGAAATAAATTCACACAGATAGGGTTTACTATTATTTGACAAGGGAGATGAGAATATTCAATGGCAAAAGGAAAGTCTTTTCAATAAATGGTCTTGGGAAAACTGGATATTCATATGCAAAAGAGTGAAACTGGATCCCTATCTTCCACCATTCACAAAAACTAACTTGAAATGGATTAAGGACAAAAATGCAAGACCTAAAACCATAAAACTCCTAGACAAAAGCAGTAAAAAATTTCCTTGACATTGGCCTTGGCAATGAGTTTTTGGATATGCCACCAAAAGCATAAATAACAAAAGCAAAAATCAACAACTGGAACTGCATCCTAAAATCTTTTGCAGAGCAAAAGAAATAATCAACAAAATTAAAATGCAATTTACAGAATGGAAGAAAATATTTGCAAACCATATATCTGATAGGAAATTTACAGAAGATACAAGGAACCAATACAACTCCATAGCAAAAAACCCAAACAATCTGATTTAAAAACGGATGCAGGACTTGAACAGACATTTCTCCAAAAAAGACATTCAAATGACTAACATGTACATGAAAGGTGCTCAACATCACCAAACATCAGGGAAATGCAAATCAAAACCACAATAAAGATATTACCTCACACCTATTAGAATGGCTATTAGCACAAAGAGAAGAGATAAATGCTGGTGAGGATATGGAGTAAAGGGAGCCCTTGCGCACTGTGGGTGGGAATGAATGTTCATTGGTACAGTGACTATGGAAAACAGTATGAATGTTTTTCAAAAAATCAAAAATAGAACTACCATATGATCCAGCAATCCCACTTCTGGGTAATATCCAAAAGAAAACCGAAGGAAATTAAGCCACTGTCTCAAAAAGATATCTGCACACCTATGTTCACTGTATTATTATTCACAATAATTGATTCACAATAGCCAGGACATGGAAACAACCCAAGTGTCCACAAACACACAAATGAATAAAGAAAATGTGATATATATGATGGAATATTTTTCAGCCATAAAAAAAGAAGGAATTCCTGCCATTTCTAACAATACAGATGGACCTTAAGGGCATTGTGCTAAGTGAAATAAGTCAGACAGACAAAAACAAATACTTATTGATCTCACTTATATGTGGAATTTAAAAACATTGAACTCATAGAAATAAAGAGTAGAATTAGTGGTTGCCAGGGACTGAGGGGTGGAAGAAATGGGAAGATGTTGGCCAAAAGGTACAAACTTCGTTATAAGATGAATAAACTCTGGGATGTAAGGGATAGGATGGTGACTATAGTTAATAATACTGTACTGTATACTTAAAAGTTGCTATTAGAGAAGTTTAATGTTGTAGGATATGTTAACTAATCTTCCTGTGGTAACCATTTCACAATATGTATCAAATCATCATATTATACACCTTAATCAGTTACATGCCAATTATTCCTCAATAAAGCTGGAAAAGAAACAGAATACATCCAGAGTTTTTCTAACCTGGGGAAGGAAGACAACACTTGGAAGAAGTGTTAGCTTTATTTGTAATAGCCTAAAACTGGAGCAGCCTAAATATCCATATACAAATTGAATGAACAAATTGTAGTATGTTATTCAGCAATGAAAGTGAATAAACTGGGGATCCCTGGGTGGCTCAGTGGTTTGGCGCCTGCCTTTGGCCCAGGGCACGATCCCGGAGTCCCCAGATCGAGTCCCGCATCGGGCTCCCGGCATGGAGCCTGCTTCTCCCTCTGCCTGTGTCTCTGCCTCTCTCTCTCTCTCTCTCTCTCTCTGTCTATCATAAATAAATAAATAAATCTTAAAAAAAAGTGAATAAACTATTCATACACACAACATGAATGAAAAAAAGTAATTATTAAAAGTGGAAGAGAGCAGCCACTCTGGAAAACTGTGTGGAGGTTCCTCAAAGAGTTAAAAATAAATCTACCCTATAACCCAGCACTGCTGGGGATTTACCCCAAAGATACAGATGCAATGAAACGCAGGGACACCTGCACCCCGATGTTTCTAGCAGCAATGGCCACAATAGCCAAACTGTGGAAGGAGCCTCGTGTCCATTGAAAGATGAGTGGATAAAGAAGATGTGGTTTATGTATACAATGGAATATTCCTCAGCCATTAGAAATGACAAATACCCACCATTTGCTTCAACGTGGATGGAACTGGAGGGTATTATGCTGAGTGAAGTAAGTCAGTCGGAGAAGGACAAACATTATATGTTCTCATTCATTTGGGGAATATAAATAATAGTGAAAGGGAATATAAGGGAAGGGGGAAGAAATGTGTGGGAAATATCAGAAAGGGAGACAGAACGTAAAGACTGCTAACTCTGGGAAACGAACTAGGGGTGGTGGAAGGGGAGGAGGGCAGGGGGTGGGAGTGAATGGGTGACGGGCACTGGGTGTTATTCTGTATGTTGGTAAATTGAACACCAATAAAAAATAAATTAAAAAAATAAAAATAAAAGTGAAAGAGCCAGACAAAATATTTGAAAAAGAGTATATACTGTATGATTAAATGTGTGTATAGATACACAAAATATAGAATTTGAATATAGAGACTTCATCAAGACAAAAAATTTCGGGATCCCTGGGTGGCGCAGCGGTTTGGCGCCTGCCTTTGGCCCAGGGCGCGATCCTGGAGACCCGGGATCGAATCCCACATCGGGCTCCCGGTGCATGGAGCCTGCTTCTCCCTCTGCCTATGTCTCTGCCTCTCTCTCTTTCTCTCTCTGTGACTATCATAAATAAATAAAAATTAAAAAAAAAAAAAAGAAAAAAAAAAGACAAAAAATTTCTACACAGCAAAGGAAACAATCAACAAAACTAAAAGGCAGCCAGGACACCTGGGTCACTCAGTTGTTTGGGCATCTGACTTCTTGTTTCTGCTCCAGTCTTGATGTCAGGGTTGTGGGATCGAACCACCTGTCAGGCTCCACACCCAGCATGGAGCCAGCTTGTCCCCCTCCCTGCTAAGTGAAATAAGTCAGTCAGAGAAAGACAAATACCACCATATGATTTCACTCATATGTGGAATTTAATAAATAAACCATATGAACATAGGGGAAGGGAAAGAAAGGAAAAATAAAATAAGATAAAAACAGAGAGGGAGGCAAATCATAAGAGACTCTTAACTATAGGGAACAATCTGAGGGTTGCTAGAGGGGAAGGTGGGGGGGTAGGATTTGGTAAGTTGGTGATGGGCACTAAGAAAGGCACTGGTAGTAAGCAGTGGATGTTATATGCAAGTGGTGAATCACTAAATCCTACCCCTGAAACAAATACTACACTATATGTCAATTAAATTGAATTGAAATAAAACCTTGAAAGAAAAAAATTTGAACATATATTATAAAAATAGTTGTACATTTTAAATAGTATTTTAAAAGTGTATTTTAATATATTTATATTAAATTTGGTGTTATATTAAATAATAAATTAATTTAAATAATTATAATAAAATTATAATTTAATAAAATTTTATTTTTGTATTTTATTTAATTTTTAATACAAATAATCCTAGAAAATGCAAACAAACCTACAGAGAACAGTCATTGCCTGGGAAGGGAGGGACCAGGAGAGAAGAGAAGAAGAGAAGGAACACAAGGGTGCCTAAGGAAACTTTTGGGAATAGATATGCTCATTGTCTTGATAGTGGTTACAAATTCCTGACTGTACATACATGTCAAAATTTATTGTACAGTTTAAATGTGTGCATTTCATTGTGTATCTATTACATCTCAATAAAGCTATTAAACAATTCACATCTTCAGAATTCAGTGTTTAAGTTTCATGTTAGGTTTTACTTGAATGTTCTTTATCAAGTTGAGGAAGTTCTGTCCTATTCCTGGTTTGCTGAGATTTTTTATTTTTTCAGAAATGGATATCTCACTTTTTCAAATGGCTTTTCTCTAATTATTGAGATGACCACACAATTTTTGCTTTTTTGTTAATACAGTGAATTATAATGATTTTAAATGTTAAACTAATTTGGCATTCCTGGCATAAGTTTCACTTACTCATGATGTAATATCCTTTTTATAAATTGATGGATTTAGGGATCCCTGGGTGGCGCAGCGGTTTGGCGCCTGCCTTTGGCCCAGGGCGCGATCCTGGAGACCCGGGATCGAATCCCACGTCAGGCTCCCGGTGCATGGAGCCTGCTTCTCCCTCTGCCTGTGTCTCTGCCTCTCTCTCTCTCTCTCTCTCTGTGACTGTCATAAATAAATAAAAAAAAAATATATATAAAAAAAAAAAAAAAAAAAAATTGATGGATTTAATTTACTAAAATTTTGCTTTGAATTTCTGCAATTATGTTCATAAAAGATATTGGTCTGAAACGGTTTCTTTTCTTCCAATATCTTTGCCTGATTTTGTTATCAGGATAATCCTAACCCAATAGAATAAGTTTAGAAGTATCTTTCCTCTCCAATTTGCTGGAAGAGTTTGTGTAGAATTAGTATTATTTTTCTCTTTAAATGTCTGGCAAATTTCACCAGTGAAGCCAGGCCCTGGAAACTCTCTCTAGGCAAGAAGCTGGGGCAATTGCAGATGTCTTCACATTTGTTTCTGGTCTCTCAGAAATCATTGCCCTTTGTCCAATTTCTTAAAAATTATTGTTTCATATGTTTTTCAGGTTCTTTTAGTTGTTTCTGGTGGGAGGGTAAATCTGGTCTCTGCTACTTGTTCAAATTATACTGGAGATTTGAAGTTAAAAGTGAGTTTGGGATATAAGTTTTCACACTGAAATAGACTTTTTTTTTTTTAATTGACTACTCTCTTTTTTTTTTTAAGATTTTATTTATTTATTTATTTATGAGAGACAGGCAGAGACACAGGCAGAGGGAGAAGCAGACTCCATGCAGGGAGCCTGATGTGGGATTTGATCCCGGAACTCAAGGATCATGCCCTGGGCCAAAGGCAGGTGCCAAACCACTGAGCAACCCAGGTATCCCTAAATTGACTATCCTTTAAGCCTGTTTTGGGTTCAGAGAAATTAAATTAGACATTTAATGATAGAAAATTTCCAAAATTATTGAATCTCCTTAAATCACTATCAAGGGAAGGCAAAGAAAAATTTAATCATGGTATTTTGGAAGCAATAATATGGAGAAAAAAAAATTGTTTCATGTTTACGATTCACTAAACTATTCACTGCTCCAAATTCTTCTCTATACCCAGTCTTATCCATTACTCATTGTCTACCCAGCAGACAGTGATCTTTTCAAAAGGTAAATTAGATCATATCTGACTCAAAACCCTCTACTGGCTTCTCATTATACTTAGAATAAATTCAAACTCATTATCTTGCCTGATTTCCCATAATTCTCTTATCACTCTCCAGCTACTTACACTCAGGGCCTTTGGACTTTTTAGTCCCTCTACATGAAAAACTTTTCATATCTTTGCATGTCTGGCCCCTCATCATCATTCAAGTCTCCAGTCAAGGGTCATTGCCTCAGAGAGAATTTCCCTGGTTGTTAATCATCCTAACCAATCACTAGTCACTGTCTTATTACCCTATTTTACTTTCTTCATGGTATTTATCATAGTTTAAATTTCCTATTTAGTTTATTTAGTAACTATCTCCTACCCATTAGAATAAGAGCTCCTTAATCATGGCCTTGTCTTGTTGCTCACTTGTTTTGGAAAACAAATAATATCAAAGCATAATAATATCTAAAATCTATTGATTAAATAAAGGATGAATGGAGAACATTTTTACAAGGAGTTGAAAACTGTCTGTAATTTTAACTGTTTCTAGCAATATTAGTCTCTTTTTTTAACAGACTTTATAGTGTCAATGTTGCTTTTTTTAAGTGTAGTTTCCAGCTATGCATACAGTAGTCCAAGTGTTATTTGACAAGTATAAAACAGCAGAAGAGTAATATTTTTCAAAAAATGCCACTTAGGATAACATTATCTCTCTTTTGGCAGCTATTACACTACTGGCTTCTAACAACTCTATAGTCAACTAAAATCCCCTTTAAAAAAAATGCTCCTATATAGTAATAACTTCCCCATGTTTAATACTAAACAGTTGGAATTTGGGTATGAGATTTAGCATTTATCCTTAAGTTTCATCTTACTAAACTCACACCAACACTACAACTTATTATTTTTAAGTCCAGATTCTGAAACCTAGCACATTAGTTATTTCTCTCAGCTTCAGAGCATCTACAACCTCAATACGCATGCCATTAGGATCCTTATTTGTTTAGAAAAATGTTCAATGGGCTAGTGCTGAAGACAGATTTCTTTGGCATACATCTAAAGTCTCACCTCCAAGCTACCACCAATCTGTTAATAATCACATTTTGAGTACAGCACTTCAAGATAATTCATATAATTCCATACTATCACACAGACTGTAATTCTCCACATCATCCATAAGGATAGTATGAATACTTACCTTAAATAATCTTTCCTTAGCCCCTATTTTTAATATCATATGATTTCTCCCCTTGAAAGTCTTTCATAATATAAAAAGATCCTTGATATCCTGGCATCTTGCCACTTACATACTTAAAAGGGATGATGATATTTTTTAATAGCCTTCTTGGCTTTAAATCCAAGATGTAGCTGAATTCTATTTTCCCTTTAATGGATTAAATTCTGCATTCAGCATAACAAATTATTGTTCCCATTTGTCCTTGAACTTTATATGGAAAACAAGTTTTGGTAATGAATAGTATTGTCCAAATCTGCTACAAAAACACAGCATCTCAAATAGGATGATCAGGAACACGGCCTCTATACCTACATCTACCATATCTCTACTTTCTATACCTCTGAAATGCTAGTCAATATAAAAGTAACTTTTGAATCAACCCAGAAAAATAAACTGAGAGAAGATCCTATTAGCACCCGAGGAAGGATCTTCAGCCAAGACAAACTAACAAAAAATAATCTCCAAGAGAAGTGAACGAAGATAAAGCATTCAAAAGTGGGAAATTCTTTATGTGTGTATATATACACAATATAAGGAACATATAATTGCAACCAGTTTAATTTCAAACATCCTGAAAGTCCCAAACATCCTGTAGTCACTCAGAGTTCCACAAATCTGTTGTAGATAAAGTATTCACAAAGATTAAAAAGGAAGTTTTCTAAAATGAGCTAAAGCCTTTTATCTGACTGGCAATCTACTCTTGCCCGCAAGATCATCCTGACTGGGTTGCTCTGGACTTCCCAAAACTCCTGTAAGGTACTCTCTTCTCAATTCCACAAGAGCAGATGTAACTTATCAAGAATCATTATCAGCTCTCTTTCATGGTGCCTTGGAGGCAGTGAGCTACTTTAGGATGAAGACGAACACCTCTTTCTCAGCTACTGGCTGCCAGAAACTCACTCATTGAAGTGGACGATGAACGCAAACTTTGTACCCTTTATGAGGAGCATATCACCACAGAAGTTGCTGCTAACACTCTTGGTGCAGCATGGAAGGGTTACAAGGTCTGAATCGGTGGTGGTAATGACAAACAAGGCTTCCCCAGAGTGTCCTGACTCATGGCTATATCTACTTGCAGCTGAATAAAGAGCATTCTTGCTATAAGCCAAGGAGGACTAGAGAAATAAAGGGCAAATCTGTTTGGGGTTGCATTGTGGATCCCAATCTCAGTGCTCTCAACTTGGTCATTGTAAAAAAAAAGGGGGGGGGGATATTTCTGGACTCACTGATATGATTATGCCTCATTGCTTGGAGCCCAAAATAGCTAGCAGAACCCACAAATTTTTCAATCTCTCTAAAAAAGATGATATCTGCCTGTATGTTGTGATATAGCCCCTAAACAAAAATGAGAAACCTAGAACCAAAGTGTCCGAGATTCAACGTGTTGTTACTCCACGTGTCTTCTAACACAAACACCAGCATATTGCTCTGAAGAAACAGCATACTAAAAAAAGTAAGAAAGAGGCTGCAGAATATGCTAAACTTTTGGCCAAGAAAATGATGGAGTCCAGAGAAAAACACCAGGAACAGACTGCCAAGAGACAGAGCCTCGCTCTTATCTTGAGGTTCTGACGAAGAATATACTTCTAAACTCATTCCGGGTTTTGGCAATATTCAGTACTTAAGCTTTAGGGGTGACATCTCCATTTCCTTGCCTACTATCAGGTGGAGGTTGTTCTCAGCTTCTAGATGATGACAGTATCCCTGGCTAGTGGCCTCCTTAATCTTTAAAGGTAGTAATAATGGGTCAAGTCCTGCTCTGATCTCTGCTTTTGCTTCATCTCCCTTGTTTCCAGCCAGGGAGGTCTCTGCTTTTAGGATGTCATGTGACTACATTGGGCCCATCCAGATAATTGAGGATAAACTCCCCATGTTAAAGCCCACTCCCTTAGCCACATCTGTAAATCTCCTTTGCTATGTAACAGTTAACATATTCACAGGTTCTAGGGATTACATGCACTTGGGGTGGGGGTGGGGGTAGGGGTTGCAGGGGACATTATTTTGCCTGCCACAGAATCAAACACTGTTCCAAAAAGAAAGGAAATATCAAGTAAAAGGCTCAAGATGGGAAAGAGATTGGTTAGGTCAAGTATCAGGGAAGATGACCCTAGAACTGTAGCAGAACTACAGTAAATGATACCATTCACTTCTTTATAGGAGTAACCTTTTTTCCCATTTGAATTGTCTAAGTTTAGGATCTATTTTGAATTTCAGAATTAAGTCATTCTAAAGCTAAAAGTGGAGCATAGGTCTCCTAACTGCCAATCCAATTTATCTGCCACAAAACTAAGTCATTATTTTTTCATATCTATGAGGAAAAATTTCATCTAATTGAAATTTTTTAATCCTAAACATTTTTTGCTGATTGCACACAGAATTTCTTATTATTTATCTGTACCTAATCACAGCATATGTAAAACTTATATTTAGACATCAGGAGGCAAAAACTAAGTTTTAAAAGAACACAAATTATGAGGAAGAAACTTTTCCCAAGTTCTTTTTAAAACTTAAAAAATTAAGACAAAAACCTGACCTCTCTTTTTTCCAACGGCTTTCCACAGAGACTTTTAGGGTAATCTTTTGTGGTTAAATGTTTATGAGGAGAATTGCACCTGTGTTGTGGTCTGTTTTTAAATAAACTTGCACCTGCAGTGGCTTTTCATAGAACTGCTATTTGGGATGTTACATGTCAGTCGTCTGACTATAACGCAGAGCTCTTTCCTCTTACCGTGTGGGCAGGTCCTGGTTTATAATCAGCCTATTTCTAAAAATCCATTAAAAAAGTCCAACAGTGTAGATTTCACAATAATTTCTTTAGAGATACAATGATTAACAAGATTTCCCGGAAACCCCTCAAACAACAATATTCTCCTTTCAGTTCATGAATTCCAGTGGTCTGGTCCCTTGCTGCTTTAAGGAAATTGTAATCTATTTTTGGAGGAGGCCTCTGCTCTATTCAAATATGTCTGCTTTCCTTTTCCTATACATGATTTGCTAATTCCTGTTTCAGAATCTTTTTTACTCTGTCATTCTCCTCACCATAAATTTCTTCTTCCTTTCTGTCAGTTCTTGTCAAAAATCCTAAAATCTTTAAAATTAATTCTCCTAAGTCTTCCCCACATAATGTCATTCCATTCTGTTCACTCCACTATTCTCTGTACTCATTGCTCATCTTATATCTGTCATTTTTCATGAGTTAGCATATTATTTTACATTTTTATCACTTCTCTTCATGTGTGTTTAATTTATCCCTTGTACTAAATTAATGTTTTCTAAATGCAGAGAGAGGTTCATAAAGAATGGTAGCAATTGGCACCAAAGAACAGGATATGAGGAAACACCAAAGAAGAATTATAAAGAATCAGTTAGAAAAATGGATGAGAAAATAAAAGTTTTCTTGCTCTAACTCTTCTATTCAGAGTTTTTATGTCATATATAAGTGCCGTACTAAATCTTTTTTCCCTGATAAGAAAGCATAGATTCATGCTGGAGAATATTGAGTTAATTATTTTTAAAATACCTAATGCATTCTTGTAAGACAATCATAGTAATTCTTTTGTATCTCCCTCAGAGTTTCAAATAAGCTGCTTTGGCCCAAAAGATATGCAATAATTGATTAATTCCCAACCAATTTTGCAACATTATACTCATAAATTTATCTTAATTTTAATAATTTATATAATACCTAGAACAACATAATACTTTACACTGTAGAGATATGTTTTAAGAGACACACTGCTCTATCTACCATCTTCCTACTGAACAAAGCAAAGGCTCTGAAGTCAGATTGCCTGGGTTTAAATGGGGCTTTGGTAAGTTATTTAAACTCCTTTTAACTCAATTTCATCTGTAAAATGAGCATAGCCATGGTCCATACTTCATGGGATTGATGAGAATTAACAGTCGTAAAGCACCTAGGACATGCCTGCAACATATATAAAAACTCATTTATTTTAACAACTATTATTATTCTTCTTTTATGTTGAGAAAAGATAGCATCTTCTTTCAGAATGACATAAATACCAAGGTATAATGGTTGGCAGAACAGTGGCCCATCTAAGATATGTCCATGTCCTAATTCTCAGAACCTATGAATATGATATTACATGACAAGAAGGAATATAGGTTGCGGGTGGAATTTTGGTTGCTAATCAGCTAATCTGCAGATGGGTACATTATCCTAGATTATCCAGGTGGGTCCAATATAATCACAAGGATCCTTATAAGGGAAAGATGGAGGCACGGCATCAAAGACTGAAGGAGAGGCTTGAAGATCCTGCACTGCTGGCTTTGAAGTTAAAGGAAAAAGCCATTAGCCAGGGCATGTAGGTAGCATCTAGAAGCTGGAAAAGGCAAGGAAACAGATTCTCCCTTAGAGCCTCCAGAAGGAACACAGCCCTGCTGACACCTTGATTTTAGCCCAATCAGACCATGTCGGACTTCTAACCTACAGAACTGTAAGGATAATAAATGTGTATTGTCATAAGCCACTAAGTTTGTGGTAATATATTATAGCACCAATCAGAAATTAATTAGGTATCATTTTAGCTCATACTATCCTAGTATAAATGGGGCAACCATGTATTTTTATTTTAAAAAAAGTTTCTCTTTACGGGCACCTGGCTGGCTCCATCAGGAGAACATGCAACTCTTGATCTAGAGGTTTTGAGTTCGAGCCCCATGCTGGGTGGAGAGATTACTTAAAAATAAAAATCTTTTTAGGGTCACCTGGGTGGGTGGCTCAGTGGTTGAGCATCTGCCTTTGGCTCAGGTCGTGATCCCAGGATCCTGGGATCAAGTCCCACACTGGGCTTTCCTCATGAAGCCTGCTTCTCCCTCTGCCTATGTTTCTGCACACTCTCTGTGTCTTTATGAATAAATAAAATATTTAAAAATCTTTTTAAAAAATTTCTCTTTAAGGCACTGAAATAAATTTGCCATTATAGTAAATATTTATGAGGCGGTCTATAAGGCCAATGCTTCTTACCTACCCCTTAATTCAAATGTTCATTCATTCATTTATTTTTTCTTTCAAAAAATATCTATTGACATCTACTCTACATGGCAGGGATACAAGTGAACAAGAAAAGTTTGACCTTTAATCAGAGGGTTCACTGTTTATTAGGTAATAATAACATATATTTACATAATGACAAAGTACAATGTGCCATAGGAGCACAGATGTTCAGGGGAGAGGGTAGGCAGTGTCAAGAAAAGCTTCCAAGAGGAAGGAATATCTACAGTGAGATTGAAAGATGAGTAGAAGTCAGGCAAAAAAGGGATGAATATGGTTTAGGATAAAATATAACACTGACAATTTGGAGTTGAGAGAAAACACAGCTATTCAAGGAAATGAATGTTCAATATGGGCAACAGAAATTCAGAAACTGTGTATTATATGTTTCAACATATCCTCCCTTAAGTATCTAGTGCAATTTTGTATGCTGTGCAAAATAAAAATATTTTACATGGATGTAAATTTAGCATTATTGTATGAATTGGTTGTAGAGTAGTGATTTTGTTTAGATAATTATATTATACTTGACTATCAAATATCTTTAGTTCAGTTTCTTAGCAACATAAAATAAGTTTTTTTTTTAAAGATTTCATTTATTTATTTGAGAGAGAATTAGAAAGAGAGAACACAAACAGGCAGAGCGGCAGGCAGAGGAAGAAGAAGCAGGCTCTCTGCTGAGCAGAGAGCCTGATGTGGGGCTTGATCCCAGGACCCTGGGATCATAACCAGACCCAAAGTCAGACACTTAACAAATGAGTCACCCAGGCACCCATAAAACAAGTTTTCAAATATAAACAGAATATTTTCAGTTATTTACATTTATACAAAAGGAAATACTTCTGTAAACACTAATGTGTTCACTATTACTTTAAATATTGTATAGCAGAACATTAATTATAGTGGCTCATAATCACAGTGTGAAGTAATGCTCCAATATGGCAATCAGTGTAGACAGAAAGAAGTTGAAGGAAAATAATTTACAACAAATAAACAATTTTACCAAAATCAGAGAAGAAAAACAGAATAAACCTGCCCAAAATGAATCAATGTGGAAACAGCAGAACAGTCTCTGAATGATAGCCTCTAACTATGCCTTATGTTTATTTGCCTGTATTCTGAACACATCTACTACATCCATGCCAGAACGAGAGAGATGAAATATAGCTGATCGCTCTTCTCTTGTTTTTCTGCCATTTTGTTGGTTGAATTTCATATCATATCTATGAGCAATCTGAGTTTATAAATCTGAGAGTCCAGGTTTTTCAGCACATATTGAAAAAGAAATGCGTAGGTTTTGGGGCTCTACAAGTTTTCCATTAGTGATAAAATATGTTAGGAAAAAGTAGAATAAAATGATTTTAAAAACCAACCTCAGTGTGAGACAGACTTGAGTTGAACTGCCAGTTATATAACCTTGGGTAAATTACTTTACATTTCTGAGCCTCATCTGAGAAAAGAGAATAATAATAGCACCCTTCTCATTGACATAGTGTAGTAAGATAATGTACTTAAAATACCTAACACAGGGTAGCCCGGGTGGCTCAGCGGCTTAGCGCCACCTTCAGCCCAGAGCCTGATCCTGGAGACCTGGGATCAAGTCCCACATCAGGCTCCATGCATGGAACCTGCTTTTCCCTCTGCCTGTGTCTCTGCACCCCACCCCCACTCTCTCTCTGTCTCATGAATAAATAAATAAAATCTTTAAAAATAATAATAAAATAAAATACCTAACACAGTACCAGATACACAATCAGTATCTCCCAAAATATTCAATGTTAAAAATTGATAATAGCTAGTGGAGAAAGCCCAGACAGGTATTAAAACCTGGACATGATAAAAATGCAAGTTGAGCACACATGGAGGCTTTATTCAGATGTATTTTGTTGTTGTTTTTGGTGGTATGTTCACAGGGTACATGTCTTAAACTAGATGTCTTAAACTTTAATAGGTTTACATTATATATTTAACTGCGTTAGAACTTATTTATGAACCTGAACCTTTTAAGTTTCATACTTAATGATAGACGCTCTTATAACTGTAGTGGCAAACAGGTAGTATATTTCTTCTAGTTCATGTGTGCTAGCTACTTAAGTAAAGACAATCAAAAGTTGTTGTCTGTTTTCAATTAAATATCATATAGTTCCATGTTCCATCTGAATGTTGAAGACTCCCAAATGTCTTTTCTGGTTTAAATATTTTTCCTAAGCTTCAGGCTCATATATTCTACTGTCAATAAACATTAGACACTTGAACCTCTTCACAGACACCTCAAATGCAGCATGTCTAAAGCTTATTGTCTCATTTCCTGCACCCTGCTAACCTCTTTCCTCCTGAGTTTTCTATCCTGGGGGGGGGGGGGGGCGGGGGAGTAGTTTACTATCATCTTACTCATTTGTCCAAGAAAATCTGGGAGTCACTGTAACTCTTTGTCCCTTACACTTAATCAGACACTAAATCTTATAATACCACCTCCCAAATAGTTCCTAATCTGTCCACTGTTTATATCCTTGTTCACAGGGCCCTAGTTTAGACACTAAATCATCACCTAAATGCTGTAACAAACTCAATACAAACATTCTGCCTATAATCTTACCTCTTCCCTTTACTCCATGGTTTTCCTTTGCTCTTAGCATAGAGTTTAATTTATCTCTTAATATCAAAAATAGGTATAGACCAATGTCCCATTTGCAGAAGCTTATTAACTTCTTAGGTTGCTTTTAATAACTTCTAATACCTTACTGAAATTTAACAGAGCTCAATTTAACTCTCATTACTTGATTAGCTATTTATCAGTACTTACTATGTATAGTAACTGAGTAATTGTATTAGATATCGTAATGGTTGGAGATGAACAGTGATATATCTTGGAGGAAAGATGAGACAAGTGTATAAATATTCTTAACACAATGACACAATGAAGACAATGTTTTAAAATCCCAACATAGGAGGAGTTAAAGGGCTGTCAGATGCTAATGGAAGGAAGATCAGAGAATGCAGCCTGGAGAAGATGAGAGTTTAGGTGGGCCTTGGAGGCCATCTAAGAATTGAGCTGTAGGGCAGCATAAGCAAAGGCCAAGAGAAGGAAATCTCAAAAAGAAAAAATAACAATGAGTATTTTAGTTTGGCTGGATGGTAGAATTCCTCGCGGAAAATAGTAGGAAAGTAGCTGGAAAAATAAGTTGGGACCACATAAAGGAAAACCCTGAATATTAGGCTAAGAGCTAAGTCCTTTTTTCTATAGAGAATGAGAAATGGCTTAAAGAAAAATATTTTATCTGAACCATGTTTCAAAAGACCTTCCCCATCAAAGCTATAATTTTCATTGAATCAATGGCTACTATATAAATAATTATATCTACAAGGTTCCTTATGATAAAGAAAAACAAAAAGGATTAAAATCATGTTTGGGAAACAATTACACAGTATTTAGTTATATTAGAGTTTGGAAGGGGAAGTGTGTGTTACAATCTCAGTAAATTCTTCATTTTTTAATTAAGGCCACCAAACCCAAGTCATCTTCAGTTAAAAGCTTAGAAGAGTTCATATGTTTATTCCATATTTCAGTACAAGTTCTATATTTTACTTCCAGATCACTTTTAGGATTTTTTTGTGTCTTTAAATAGATACAGTGCTTAGTTGCAAAAAGAAACTAACCTACTGGTTTCAGGGTAAGTGGTTTTTGAGAGAAAAGAAAGCAGATGGCAACTATATTTCTTCTCTTCCATTTTCTTTTTTACAGTTAAAAATAATCCTTCTTTCTTTTCTGCACCCAAAAATAGCTCAAGGAGTTTCTGTGATTATGTCGAACTATCTAAAGAATTTGGTAGCATTAACATCAAGGATGCATTTTCCCATTATTACTACATATAAAATTATTTTCACCTTTACTATTTCTCTGAGCATTAAAAAAGAAAACAAAAAACAAGCTACTTTGGACAACTTCAGTCATCACTACCTACTCTGTGATACTGGTATTAAGAGTAAAAATGCATTTAACTATGAGCCAAAGTACACAAAGCCATGTAATAAATATTTCATGTTTCAAATGTTACTTTTAAATTAAAAAAAAAAAAACTGCTGATGACTGGAGAGGCAAAAAAGACACTGTGTAATTCATTGTTTTAAAGGCTGCCATTCTGATATGCTGAGACTGAGTGTAGAAACATTTACTCAAGTACTGACCTGGATTCTGGGGATTCAAAAAATGACTACATGGATCTAGACTTAATGGGGCTCATAGACTTAGGGGAGGGAAGTAGAGTAGTAGAGCATGTAAATTAGAGGGAAAAGTTTTAGTTGAGGAGTAATCAAAGATATGGCTGGAAAGGTTACTTTTTGGTAAAATTGAGGGAGGGTCACATATGCTGTGAACTTTATCTTGATAGTAACTGAGAGTCATTGCAAGTTTTATTTTTTTTTTAATTTTTATTTATTTATGATAGTCAGAGAGAGAGAGAGAGAGAGGCAGAGACATAGGCAGAGGGAGAAGCAGGCTCCATGCACCGGGAGCCCAACGTGGGATTCGATCCCAGGTCTCCAGGATCGCGCCCTGGGCCAAAGGCAGGCGCCAAACCGCTGCACCACCCAGGGATCCCTCATTGCGAGTTTTAAAACAAGGATGTGTGATGATAGAGATGATATTCTAGGAAGGTATATCTGGCGATCCTGAATCAAATGTACAGCAGAGACTGGAAATGAGAGTCATAAAGGGAACATTTGAAAGCCAGTAATAGCCAAGTAGTTAGCTACAGTACAGTGTGGATTTGAAGCCAGACTATCTGGGTTCAAACCTACCTCTACCACGTACTAGCCTTATGACCTCCTCTAGATTCTATGTATCTCAGTTTCTTCAGTTGGAGATTATTATAGTACCTTCCTCATACAGCTGAATGCCAAGAGCTTGTAACGCTCTTGGCACATAATAACCGCTCTCAGTGCTAGCTATTGTTGCTGTTGTTGCTATTATTATTGCTATTGCTGCACAGTCACAAGGGATATCGATTCCAGCACGTCTGGTGGTAGAATACCTTCAACACCCAAGACTCATGCCTTGAATAAAGAAAGCATCCTCATATCACCCAGCCTGCCATTCACCAATCCCTATCTTCCACAGTAAGCAAGTCTCCCAAAGGTCCTAGAATAAGGCCAAAGGGTATTCTGAGAAAACAAAAACCTGTTGGCCCTCATTAAGTGTAGTTTGCTAACTCCTAAGCCAGGCATCACAATAATGTAATAAATATTAAGGTTGATGATGAATTATAGTTGCCACAAATATAATGGTTAAATGTCAAATATTATTCAATATTTGTTCATTTCCTCTGGGGATCAGGTGTTTTTCACTTTATTTTTTTTAAGACTTTATTTATTTATTTTAGAGAAAGAGACAGACCAAGAGCAAAGGGAAGAGCAGAAGGACGGACAAGCAAACTCTACACTGAGCTCAAGCCTCATGGGAGGCTCAGTCTCATGACCCTGAGATCGTGACCTGAGCCGAAACCAAGAGTCAAGGATGCTTAACTGACTGAGCTACCCAAGCATCTTGTTTTCCACTTTGGTTGGCATAGGCTCATAACAAAACTATTAACCTGTCTTTTCAGAAATACAAATTTTTGAGGTGAAAAAAAAAAAATCTCCTCACCTAAATGGTAAATTAAAAAACTTGTAAGATTAAGCCATGGAAGGCCAGGCTAGAGGAGCTGTTGGAATCGAAAAACTGGCTTCTGAACGGTTCTTTATCAAAAAAGTCTCAGAATGTTGGACTACAGCTCTCTCTCCACGCACATTGGATATTGCAACTCTTTTTCTGGTCAGGAAATGTAATCTTTAGTAGAAATAATATTAGAGCAATCTGATCATTCCCATCAAAAATATTTCTCTAACTTTTCTATAAAAATATATGCATTCTGGTCCTGAAGAATGGCCATAAATTCCAAATAAGTTGCAATAAAATTAAGCAGAAAAACTGGGATTTGTGGGCCTCAGCGAAACTTAATTTTTTATGTATAATGAAAATTTAATACATTTAAAGCAGGATATAATTACAGTCCCACTTAGGTGCAACATTCTTTAAGCAGTATTTCAGAATAACAGTCCAGAACCAATCTCTCACCCCTCCTCCAACCTCTCGCAGCACTAAGTTTACATCACAGATTGCTTTGTATTTTAGTAATTTGTATGTATGTCTTCTTTTATACCTGATTATAAACTCTTTGAGGGGGCAGCCCGGTGGCTCAGCGGCTTAATGCCGCCTTTGGCCCAGGGCGTGATCCTGGAGACCCAGGGTCGAGTCCCACGTCGGGCTCCCTGCGTGGAGCCTGCTTCTGTCTCTGCCTCTCTCTCTCTCTCATAAATAAATCAAAAAATAAAAATAAACTCTTTGAGGGAAGACACTCTGGCTAATTCACCTTAGGATCTACATGTAGCAGCTGCTACAGTTACTAAGCGGCTAATATTTGCTCAATAATAAAATCCATTAAAATTTACATTCAAAAGTGAATTCTGTGCTTACCGTCAGAACATAGGGCTTTTTTTTTTTAATTTATTTTTTATTGGTGTTCAATTTACCAACATACAGAATAACTCCCCTCCCCCCCCCAACCCAGAACATAGGGCTTTTCTCCACACCTTTTAATTTCACTACATTGCATTTGTCTAAAAGCTTACAAAGGCTTTGAAGTGCTTAAGAGAACATTTAGCATTTCGAAAATATTTAATCCGAAACGTCACTCTTCTAAAAATGTGTATGATTTTTCCAAAAAAAAGGACGCTTTTTGTTCTTCAAGGAAACTGTACGTCGCTCCTAGGTTTAGGATCTTGCTGAGGGTTCAGACTCCAACTCCCTACATCTGAAGGCGTCATTAATACTGAATCTATTCTGTGTAGTGTCTGAAAACTTAAACCTTGAATCATTCCAAGATTATAGGACAGTCTTTTCGTACCTGTAGCCCTAATAATACTTCTGAAGACAAGTTGGATGGATTCTTCTCTATTATGACCACCCTCTTCCTCAAAAAACAAAAACAAAAACAAAAACAAAAACAAAAAAACAAAAAAAAAACAAAAACAAAAAACAAAAAACAAAACAAAAAAAAACAAAAAAACAAAAAAACAAAAAAAACACAAAAAAACAAAAACCCTTTCCACACGTATAAAACGACAGTCTCCGGAATGAGTGATTCCTAAGAGCCAGTGCAGCCAGGCTGCCCCCTCCGGGATGCGCGCACCCCTGCGGGCATCATTCGATCTCGTGAAGCACCTGAGATGCCAGGAGGTCAGATACCCTAACTTCAGTACTTACTCGTGAAACACATACTGACTCTGTGCCAGGCCACTGTGCCGGGGACCCCGCCAGGGCCGCAAGCCCCCGTGGGGTCCCCGCGCCCGGGGCCAGCAGCCGGGGGCCCGCCAGGATGCCCGACACCCGCGGCGCCACGCGGGCCTCAGGCCACGGTGCCCAAGAGGTGTAGTATCTGCACGTTGCGGGGAGAAGGGCTGTTTGACCTCTCGGCAGGAAGAGGAGAGGAGCTACGACAACTGCACAGCCGGAGACTTGCGAGAGACCCACATCGGCCCCGGCCCCGGCCCCGGCCCCGGGCCCGAGGCGTAGAGACGGAGCCCCCCCTACTGGCCCCGCTGCCCTCGCGCTCCCGGCCACAGCCACGCCCAGACTCGCGAGAGTTCAGAACAGGCCGACGGAACGGAACTTCCCACGTCTGTTGTTCCTACACGGACGGGGTTCGATTCACCGGAATCGATTGGCGTTAAAGGGCGAACGCGAAGGGAGGGCGGTGCTCTGGCCGACACGGAGTGGACGCGACGGAGCGGAAGTCCCGGTGCGCACGCGGCGGGGAGAGCATCCTGGGGGCCGGAAGGAGGCGGCGCCCCCGCGGCCTAGCGACCGGCCCGCAAGCTCCCCGCGGAGGAGGGCGCGTGGCCGAACAAGGAAGCGTGTTGCCCGAGCGCGCGGCTGGTTCGCGGAGGTCGCCGGTGGCCGAAAGCCCGACTTCGGCGTAGGACGTGAGACCGTGAGTTATGGCGGGGGGATCCCGGCGGCGCGGAGCGGCCAAGTGGGCCGCGGTGCGAGGCAAGGCGGGCCCCGGCCCAGCGGACGGAAATGAAGACGGTCTGGAACTGCCACCCTCGCCGGGGGACTCCAGCTACTACCAAGATCAGGTGGATGATTTCCATGAGGCCCGATCTCGGGCCGCCTTGGCTAAAGGCTGGAGCGGAGTGGAGAGTGAGGAGGAGGATGGCGATGAGGAGGAGGAGGAGGAGGAGGAGGTTCTAGCCCTAGATGTTGCTGATGAGGACGATGAAGATGGAGACAGCGCGGGGGAGGAAGAGGACGACGAGGATGACGGCGGGAGCTCCGTGCAGAGCGAGGCCGAGGCATCTGGGGATCCCAGTCTGTCGTGGGGTCAGAGGAAAAAACTTTACTACGACACAGACTATGGTTCCAAGGCCCGAAGCCGACAAAGTCAACAGGAAGTAGAGGAGGAGGAAAGGGAGGAGGAAGAGGAAGCCCAGCTCATTCAGCGGCGCCTAGCCCAGGCCCTGCAGGAGGAGGATTTTGGGGTGACCTGGGTAGAGGCCTTCGCAAAACCAGTATCTCAGGTAGATGAGGCCGAGACCCGGGTCGTGAAGGATCTGGCGAAAGTTTCAGTGAAGGAGAAGCTGAAGATGCTGCGGAAAGAGTCACCAGAACTCTTGGAACTGATAGAAGACCTGAAACTTAAGTTGACTGAAGTGAAGGATGAGCTGGAGCCATTGCTACAGTTGGTGGAGCAAGGGATCATTCCCCCCGGAAAAGGAAGCCAATACCTGAGGACCAAGTACAACCTCTATTTGAACTATTGCGCCAACATCAGCTTTTATTTGATCCTGAAAGCCAGGAGAGTCCCTGCACACTGGACATCCTGTCATAGAAAGGCTTGTCACCTACCGAAATTTGATCAACAAGCTGTCAGTTGTAGATCAGAAGCTGTCTTCTGAAATTCGTCATCTCCTCACACTTAAAGGTGATGCTGGAAACAAAGAACCGATTTCAAAAGCGAAATTCACCAAGGCCAAGCCAAAATCTGTTTCAGAGACTCCTGCTGCTGCCTCTGCTGTTACAGACGTATCTGATGATTCTGATTTTGATGAAGAAGCTGCACGGAAATACTATAAAGAAATAGAAGACCAGCAAAAGTTGAAGAGAAAGAAAGAAGAAGACAGTATTGAAGAACAGGCTCTTGAAGATCAAAATGCGAAGAGAGCCATTACCTATCAGATTGCTAAAAATAGGGGACTTACACCCAGAAGAAAGAAGATTGATCGCAATCCTAGAGTGAAACACCGGGAGAAGTTCAGAAGAGCCAAAATCCGCAGGAGAGGCCAAGTTCGTGAAGTTCGTAGAGAAGAGCAACGTTACAGTGGTGAACTCTCTGGCATCCGTGCAGGAGTTAAAAAGAGCATTAAGCTTAAATAAAGTTTTCTACTTAGCTTAATGTTTTTGGTTTGGCAATAATTTTAAGATCAATAAATTTTTATTTTTATCTAGTGAAGTGATTGTATTGATACATATATAACACTAACCTTAAACTTAAAAAAAATTTTGTCAACAGGGAAATTTGGCTTACTGCTCAGTATTTTTTGTTCTTTATATTATTAAAGTCATATAAGAATTTGGGAGCAATACAGGAGTTCTTGGTAAGAGACGGTGTTGAAAAGAGTTGTCCAATATTGTCAAATAGTAGCCTAGGAAAATTTCACAGCTGGTTGGGGAGCAACAGTCAAATTTAGAACACTTTTGTAATTTTCCTTGGGAAGAGAATGCACCTTTGGAATCATCTTATTTGTAAGATAGTCTATAAAATAGTTCTGACAGATTTCATTTACTTAAGTGTCATTCTTGAGCAGGATACTTGTAATTAATAGATTTTAATTAAAGATCTTGTACATTGTGGTAAACGCTTAGGAATGAAGAGGAACTTTGGTTAAAAGCAGAAAAAGATATGCCTTAATTACATTAATTGTGAACATTTTTCTAATAGTCCTTAATGTGGTAAATAAGGTTAAAATTCCATTTTCAATATTGTACTGGTGACTTGCAGCTGTTGCTGTTTGTACACCACATTTGCCGAAAACTTGGTAGGATTACTACAAGGTAAGAGACAAGTTCAAGTGGTAAAAAACGTTATATTTTTCTTTAGTTATTCTGACCTTTTATAGTAGGATAGAGATGCAGAACTTGAAACTATTTGGGATGATGCCAGGGAAGAAAATGACAAAGACTAGTGAAGGAAAGCACAAAAGATGTTTTAACTATATCATTGTTCATTAACTATTCATTAAATCTCTCTAGCTGCTAAAGATGCAGAGATGATCAGTGGTTAATACTTATTAAACACTTGCCATGTGCCGGTTGTGCATTACCTCATTTAATTTGTACAATAACTTTGTGAAGTGTGGTACTGTTCTCTGTAGCACTTAGGAGGATGCTGAAATTCCTGGAGGTTAACTTTACAAAGGACATAGGCTTGGAATTTGGAACCAAACCGGCTTAATTTGAGCCTTATCTTAACCTCTGGTTTACAGCTGCCATATCAAAATTATTTTATCTTTTGTTTTCTTGTAGAGAGGTAGATTGGAAATAAAATTAATAGTAAGTGCTAAGAGACTTTTGTAAGCACTTTGATTTGTATTTAACTTTCTTACAACTTTTGTGCAGTAAATTCTATTAGCCCTATTTTAAAGAGGAAACTGACAAAAAATGACTTTCAAGGTCACATAGCTATTTAGTAGAGTTAGGATTTCAATCCAGCCTTTGAGGCTTCAGAGCCCTGTCCTACACTTCTTTTTCTGATATAGTGGGAAAAAGTACAGGTTAGGGTGCTTTTGAGTTTCTTACTTGATCTCCAACTCATTTCTTTCATCTATATGGTACAATGCTACCTACTTTGGAGAGTTGATGTAACAATGGTGAGAGTTGTGAAATCATAGAAAATACGTGTTTTGGCTTGGCGCCTGGTTCTTGGCACAGAACTCCTAAACCCTTGTTATTTCCTAAGTGATAAGAGTACGAGGAGCATTTTTTGTTCTAATTAGGTGACTTGTGTAGGGCTCCTGCTTGGCTCCAGGATGGGGGCTGCTCCCCAGAAAGACCATATCATAATTAGAAGCTTGGAATTATCAGTCCCACTCCCCAGTCAACAGACAGGGGAGAGAGGCTGGAAATGGAATTAGTGATTTGTTGTGCTTATGGTAGAAAGCCTTCATAAAATCTCAATAGTATGAGGTTCAGGGAGCTTCAGATTGGTGAGCACATCCACACCCACAGGGTGATGCACTCCCAACTCCACAGGGACAGTAGCTTCTGTGCTTGGCACCATCCCATACCTCACCATATGCATCTCCATCTGACTGTTCGCCTGTATACTTTGTCATACCCTTTTATAAGCTGGTAAACCAAGTAAGTTTTTGCAAGTTTTTCTGTGAGCCACTCTAGCAAATTAATTGGACTCTAGCAAGTTAATGAGAACTTCAGATTTATAGCTGATCAGTCAGAAGCACAGGTAATAACTTTGAACCATCCAGTAGAGTGTCAGAATTTAGTTAAATTGTACAATACCCAACCAGTGTCAAAGAATTGCTTAATAAAGGGAAAGCTCACATCTGGTGTTAGAAGTATTATGAGTGTAGTAGTAGTGTAAAGGAGAGAGGTGTAAAACAGTTTTCCCAATTCTAGGGCAGACTAGACCACCCAGGTTCCTAACCCATTTCCAACACTTAGCCCATGACTTCGGGTAAGCTACTTCATCTCTCTTCCTTAGTTTTTTCATCTAAACTGGGAGTATTAGTAGTAGTACCTACTTCATAGGGTTTTTATGAGGATTAGTAGAATTATTAATTAAAGCAGTTAGAACGACTCATGTTATACAGTAATCACCTAGTGTTGGCTCTTACTACATAGTGTTAGGACAACACATCTCACAGGTGCCCAATGAGTTGTAGCTAGGGAACATAGAGAATAAAGTATAGTCCTATGTAAAAATGGTTGAGAAATTAATACCCTAAGTTTGAAAGAAGAGGGTGAGTACATGACTGGAGAAAACCTGGCACAAGACAAAAAGCAAGGAAATAAAGGTTAAAAAATATTTGATGTTCTATGTCAAATCCCTGCCAGATATATAAAGTTGTGGTGAGGGAAAAATGTTTTAAAGGAAGAAAAGCCTTCCATTTAGGAAAGTGGAAAAAGTTATGCCTGTTAAATATTTCTCCAAATATTCCTTCGGAGACCTCACAACACATTGTAAACCTTAATTCATTTGGAATAGTTAGGACATAGATGGTGCTATCCTAATTACAAATGTAAAAAATGACCTTGCCTGATGTGAACTGATAGCTTTGTAACAAAGAAATTGCTGGATATAATATTTACATCATCCAAATTTTGTCCTTACTCAAACATTTAAAGGGCACTGAGATGCTGGGTACCATCCTAACATGGGAATAATTAACTACTCAGTGTGATCACTTTACCATAGTGACTCACTTTGTGAACTCAGGAGTGTCATGGGTAACAGTTCTAATAAAAATCAATACAAAGCAACACCCTGTTAGTTTTATGTCAGCATGTTAAGTTATGGGTAACTTGAAAATAAAAATATTAACAATTAAGGTAGAAAATACCAAATTAGTGATTTACTCTACCACTAACCAGCTGACTAGCTTTGAGTAGTAGTTTCTCTAAGCCACAGTTTCTTACCTATATTTTTATGAAGGAATTAAATAAATGTATCTCTTTAATTTTTGTGTAAAAATAAATGTATTTCCTTATCAGACCTCTAAAGCTACCTTAATGGTCAAAGCTTTTGGCACCTGGGAAATTCCTTTTTGTGGTCTTAAAGATTAAAAAAATAGCTTAGATAACTTGAACAATTCACATATCTGACACAAAAGAGGTATCTCTGAGGAACCACTAGAATTGCTTATTTCTTGCTTGTCTGAAGTAAAAGAATTTTAAGTTAATATGTTACAGTAATATAAGTTAACATTACCAAAACAATTTAAGAAAAGTGAAGGTCAGTATAATTTACATCTCAAGAGATCACAATGAGGAACATGTACCACTGCCTGAATAGTAAATGATCTCAAAAAAATCATGTTCAACTAGAGTTCCAAATCTTTCAAACAATATTGCTTCAGGTAATTAGAATTTAAAAATTCTTTTAGTTATTAATTTTTTCAACACATTTGCATTTTGCCTTAGTTTAGGCACAGAAACAATTAAAAATTTAACAGCACCGAAATCAAGAAATGTTAACATGTATGTTTTAAATTTACTTAAAGTATATTTCTCAATATCAGTATTTTTGATTTAATGTAGTTACTTTAACTATGCATTCCAGATGTTTTCTGGATTCCTTCAGCTATACACTTTTGAAGAAAAATTGGTTTTTTTTTTTACATTTGCTTCAAAGTGAAGCTTTAAATGATAGTATTAAAAATCCACATTTTTAAAACTATAAACAAAACAAAAACCCTGGAGGAAGTGAATAAAATGGTGGGCCTTAAGAGAAACAATGTAAAAAAATAAACAATGTAGGGTAGCATTAAGAGTTTGACCTCTGGAGCCAGACTGAGTTTAAATCCCAGTGTCACCACTTACAATGTGTCTTTGATCTACCAGACTTCAGTCCCAATTTCCTCATGTTGAATAATGTATGATGTTAATAGCCATTTAAATAGTTAAACCAGATAGGGACACCTGGGTGGCTCAGCAGTTGAGCATCTGCTTTTGGTTCAGGGCATGATCCCGGGGTCCCAGGATGGAGTCCCACACCGGGTTCCCACGGGGAACCCTGCTTCTCCCTCTGCCTGTGTCTGCTTCTCTTTCTCTGTATCTCTCATGAATAAATAAAATCTTTTAAATAAATAAATAGTTAAACCATATAGTAAGCATTTAGAACAGCAGCTGGCAGGTAAAGTGCTTAGTGTTAGTTAATATCTTTTTTTTTTTTTTTTACTATTAATCATTTTAAAAAATAATTTACTGCACCTGAGTTAATTTTTTCCTTGGTTCTCTCATAGTTGCTTTTCAAACCAGAGTGCCTAAGGATGAGGTGGTAAGTTTTAAAAAAGATTTCTGTGCCCTACCATTACAAATTCTGATTTAGATGGCCTGGTGTTAATTCAGGGACCAGTATTTTTAACAGACAAAACAGATGATGCTGATTCAGATAGTCTATAGAATACACTTTGGGAAACATTGCCCCGGGCACACTAGTTTTAGGTTTCTCTTAGCCAATAACAGAGACATGGATGAAATTAATAACAAGAATGAAATATGATATATTAACATGATGTATAAAACCTAACTGGTAGTTCCATGGATCTTACCCCCCAGAACTATACCCTAGGCTTAATCACATTTAACATACCACAAGTAGGTTCCTGGACTCTGAAACCAGGAGTCGTTGGGACTCCGGAAACCCTACACTAGAGAACTGTTGGCTTTTATTCACCCTTAAGCATTGCTTTAAGTGGCCTATGCTAATATATATCCCAGGAGATCATCTTACAATAAGTAGGAAAAGGGATAATTCAAAATAAGTAGATGACTAAACAGAACTTTATTAGCAGCCGTAATTCTTTTATACTTATTAAATGAGCTCTTTCAGACATACACTTGACACTTGAACAATATGGGGATTAAGGATGCCAACATCCCTCACCCCATGCAGGTGAAAATCCACTTATCATTTTGACTCCCCCCAGATTTAACTAATAGCCTACTCTTGACCAGAAGCTTTACTGATAATATAAACAGTCGATTAACATGTACTTTTTATGTTATATGCATTGTATACTGTATTTTTTTTTTTTTAAGATTTTACCTATTTATTCATGGGAGACACAGAGACAGAGAGGCAGAGACACAGGCAGAGGGAGAAGCAGGCTCCATGCAGGGAGCCTGACGTGGGACTCAATCATGGGTCTCCAAGATCACACCCCAGGCTAAAGGTGGCACTAAACCGCTGGGCCACCAGGGCTAACCTGTATACTGTATTCTTAAAGTAAGCTAGAGAAAAGAAAATATTAAAATCATACGATAGAGAAAATACATTTACCAAAATGTTCTGTATTGAAAAGAATCCACATAGAAGAGTACCTGCTTAGTTCAAAATCACATTGTCAAGAGTCAACTGTACTTAACATTTCTAATTGCAACACATTCAAACATACATGTAAAGGGAAATTAAGGCCAAATAATTAAGTTTATTCTTTAAATTTTATTTCAGTCCAACTTTTCTTGATCACTTCTATTTAGGGTCCCAATGGCACAGAATTTTGATAAGATTTTAGAGGAAAGAGATTTCTGCGAACCACTAGAGGAGTAAATCTGTAGTGTATTGTAAAAAGGAGAAATTCAAAGATGTCAACTTTGGGAGTAGACACACCGGTAGAAGAGATAGGTCTGTTGCAGTTGGAGCAATTAACTCCTTAGTTAGGATACTATGGGAACTTAAAAGAGGCACGTACCTCTTACATAAGGAAGGCAGAGAAGTTCTATTTGAGTAGAATCTTGGAGGAAGAGTGAGTATGGCAATATGGGGAATGCCAAACATTTTAAAGTTTATCCAAAGGCAACAAGGGCGAAACAAGTTTGGAAGATAATATTAGGAAGGTGGAGAGGGGTTAGATCATGAAAGACTTTACATTGTATCCAGATATGAAGATGACAAGCAAGGTTCTTAAGAATCTATGCAACATAATTAGATCAGCCTTCAGATAAGTAAATTACTCATTCTAACTGCTGTTGAGCAGTGGAATTGGAATAGATTAAAAATAGAGGCAGGAAAACCAGCTAGGAGTCATTTGCAATGATACAGGCAAGAAAAGAAGATTTCAATTAAAGCAGAGAAAAGTCAATTAAGCAAAAGATTTGACATAAATTTATTTTTAAGATTTTATTTATTCATGAGACACAGGCAGAGGGAGAAGAATGCTCCCTTTGGGGAGCCTGATGCCGGACTCGATCCCAGGACCCCAGGATCATGACCTGGGCCGAAGGCTGACGCTCAACCACTGAGCCACCCAGGCATCCCTGACACAAATTTAAAAGAGAACTTGATCAATGTGTAAGAAGAGGAACAAACGGTGAATAAAAAATAGAAGGTCAGAAAGCAGAACAACCAAATAATTTCGCAACACTACTGAGGTATTAAAATTCCAAGCTGACACAAAATATTTATAAGCTTCTCTAGCATAAGCTTGTTGAACTCTACTTCTCCACAGTAAACACAGGGATCACCACTTTGCTCTTTACTGTTAGAACTTCATAAAAAAGATATAATCATCAAACTACTAATCCAAATCATCCCTCAACTATAGACTACTTGCAAATACAGGAAAATAGAAAAATGGAAAAATACATCCATATTTCTTCCACCCAAAGAAAACTGCCACTGTTTGACCAAGGTTAAATATATTGCTGAAAGGAAATATATTTCTTAAAAATCCATTGTAGGGATCCCTGGGTGGCGCAGCGGTTTAGCGCCTGCCTTTGGCCCAGGGCGTGATCCTGGAGACCCGGGATCGAATCCCATATCAGGCTCCCGGTGCATGGAGCCTGCTTCTCCCTCTGCCTGTGTCTCTGCCTCTCTCTCTCTCTCTCTGTGACTATCATACATAAATAAATAAATATTAAAAAAAAATTAAAAAAAATTCATTATTAAAAAAAAAAATCCATTGTAATCTCATTAAGAATACTGCATTAAGAGTAGTACTTATAGGGGAGCCTGGGTGCCTCAGTCAGTTAAGTGCCCAGCTCTTGATATTGGCTCAGGTCATGGTCTTGGGGTCCTGGGATTGAGACCTGTATTGGGCTCTGCACTCAGCAGAAAGTCTGCCTCAGGATTCTTTCTTTCCTCCTTCCTCTGCCCCTGCCTGCTGCTTACTTTCACTCTCTCTGGGATAAATCAATCAATCTTAAAAAAAAAAAAAAAAGTAGCGCTTATATTTCTAAGAGTATATGAATAAAATAAACATGGAGAGGACACATATATCGACTAAGTATTTTTGTAATTAATGTTTTGCAAAAATAACAGTCATCACAACCTTGTGATTCAAAAATAAAGAACAGTGGACTCTACAGAGAACTTTCACACTGAGGCTTTATATAAATAAATTCCTGTATTTTTAAAATCAGAAGTTAAATATGAAGCCTTAAATTGAGTGTATAGTTTTCAAATAAGTCTTTTCCCAAGTACGACACAATGAAAAACGAACAGCTCAAGTAAACCATTATTTTTTTAAGTTTTATTTAAGTAATCTCTGCATTCAACATGGGGCTTGAACTCATGACCCTGAGATCATGAATCGCTTGCTCTTCTGACTGAGCCAGCTAGGGGCCCAGAAAACCATTATTTTAGAATCATAAGAAGCCTATACACTACACTGAAAAAGAAAAAAACAAAAAAACAAAAACCCCAACCATTCCAACTGTCCCAAATAGTGTTTTTTTTTCCTTTCACTACAGCTCTAAAAAGCTTATGCTAAAAAATGCATGCATGACATTGATCTCTAAAAAGCTTTGTCATATATATAAGGGTCCATCCTTAAGATCACCAAAGGATTTCAAAAACTTACGATGGATAACTAAAAACAAAATGCAGTTAAGTTGAAACACATCTCTTTTGCTTATTCCACAAGAAAATTAATAAAGCTTAATTCTTAAAGTGGCTTGGATTTTCTCACTTTAAACAGTGACAAAAGCAACATGTTTAGGCTTGTTTTGATAATCTCAGCGTACTTAAATGTGTATAGCCGCTGAATCAACCCTTATTGTGCTGAAGCTTATGCACAGTTGTGATCATATTATTGATCCAAAAAGCTAAAAGCGGGATCCCTGGGTGGCGCAGCGGTTTGGCGCCTGCCTTTGGCCCAGGGCGCGATCCTGGAGACCCGGGATCGAATCCCACGTCAGGCTCCTGGTGCATGGAGCCTGCTTCTCCTTCTGCCTATGTCTCTGCCTCTCTCTCTCTGTGTGTGTGTGTGACTATCATAAATAAATAAAAATTAAAAACAAAACAAAAAAAAAAAACAAAAAGCTAAAAGCATAAGCAACTAGGAACTTGGAATACCATCCACCTTTAACAAAAAGGCTCATAAATAGTCTTACCTGTAAATTTTATTTTTTTACTTTTTTTTAACCTGTAAATTTTAAAGAACTCATATTTCAGCTGGTTTTCTATATTCATTACACAGCCACTTAATTAATGACATAAAACATAAACAGAACTGCTTTTTAAAATGCAGAGAGACACATACAAAAAACAATTATACTGCAAGGTTGATTCCACAGCAAGTCAGTGTTCTAATACCTAGAGGGATCTTGGCTAACTAGAAAGGAGAATGCTGGCAATGTAGACTAGTTAACATTTTGTACTTTAATTCGGTGACTTTCTTGGCTGATTGTGATTTGTGAGGACTCTGCTCCTCTTCCTTCCATGGAGTCAGTATGTATTCTTGTCAAATTCCTTACTGAAACGCTGCAAAACATCCCAGTGAAGGAAATATAATGATACTTAAAATTTTCTGCATGCAAAAACAAGTTAAAAGATCCAGTTAAGGATGAACATTAGAACCATTTACTACATCTGGATCTTTTTCTTTTAAAAGAGATTAATTATGTATTTGACAGAGAGAGAGCACACGCACCGGGAGCGGGAGAGGGAGAAGCAGGCTCCTGGCTGAGCAGTGAGCAGGACCAGGACTCCATCCCAGGACCCTGGGAGCCTGACCTGAGCAGAAGGAAGACACTTAGCCAAACTGAGCCACCCAGGTACTCCATACATCTGGAATCTTTTAGTTTTTCTAAGGTATTTTACAGTTTGTAATTCCTAAAAGGCAAACATGTTTTTTAAATCAAGACCCTCACCAAGACTGAAATGAAAAGGCCCAACAACCTCCCAAAATGTTAAAGACACAATGAAAAAGGTTTTTCTTTTTCCCCCTTAGTTGGGTTTGTTACTGTAGGTTATATGCGGTTTTGCCATAGTGATAAAATATAGCTAATAATACTTTACCCTATGCCAGCTCTTGTTTTAAAGGCTCCACGTGTATTTCTCATTTAATCCCCACAACACCTCTACAAGTAATACAACGATTTTTACAAAAGAGGAATCCTGGCTCAGATGAGAATAAGTTAACTCAAGTGGGCAGCCGCGCTGGGATCAACAGGTCAGGGAAATGCCAGAGACCGAAAAGCTACTAAGAAATTGTCAGACTCCTTGAAGTTAGCTTCTTGCAAACATTTTTCAAAATACTTTTTGTCTAAAGGTTTTGGTTAAATATAGTAAGTTTCACGTTAAGTCTTTGAAATTCCAGGAGTGATTTTTCAGAGAATAATCACAATAAAAAGGGCTCCTTTCCCAGAGAAGCAGAACTTCCTCTCTAGAGGGAAAGACAGATCAAAGAGAGAGAGAAAAGCAGGTGGGCAAAATGTCACACAGCAGTGATCTTTAATCCTAAGTCAGCGTGGATTCCACGCCAGCATTTTGCAACCTGAACACAAAGCTAGTGTGCTAGGAAATACGGGGCACGTTCACGGAATCCAGCGTGAGAAATCACGATAATGACTGGAAATCGTATTAGAGAAAGAAACGTGTACTTCTGGGAATTACCGGGTCAGTAATCATTGGTTCAAACGTTCAAAATCAAGCACCGGCGGCCAATTACTAGCGAGACATCGGCACAATGGAAGTGGGAACTGTCGACCTGTAGCAGACGCTTTGCCCTACAAATTCTGTTTGGCTTAAGATGCAGCCTGGGCCCCGGGGCGCGGGGACACGGGGGGGGGGGGGGGGGGGGGCGCGAAGCCCGAGCAGCCCGAGGTCTCTGCACCGCGCACAGGCGGGGAACAAAGGAGGGCTCGGGGGAAGGGAAGGCACCCGCCTGCAGGGTCTCTCGGGAAAAGCTCGGGAATCCGAGCCGTGAGTCCACGGTTCTAGTGTGTGAAACGCGGTGGTGCAGTTTGGTACCTGCGGGGGGGGGGGGGGGGAGGTTCCTTTTAAGATTAGCTTTCGCCTCTTCTCCCACCCAGACCTCGGGGCCTCCCCGGGGCCTCCCCGGTGCCTCCCCGGGGCCTCGGCTCCAGTTAGGCGGCCGCGCCGAAAGCCTCCCGGCGACTCGCGGGCCTCCCGCCTGCGGGCACCGGGCGGGGCGCACACACCTGGGGCGCCGCCTGCCCCGCCGGTGCGGGGGGTGGGGAGGGGGAGGGCGCGGCCGGGGGAAGCCGGGGAGGAGCACGCCGCCCCCTAGGGGAGCCGCGCCGCCCGCGGGGTCGGGCGGGAGGGGCGGGAGGGGCGGGCGAGACCGCGCCGTCGGGCGGGGCTGCGGCTCGGCTGGCTCGGCTGGCTCGGGCCCCGGCGGGGCGGGCTGCGCGCTGCGGGCCGCGGGCCGGGGGCCGGGGGCCGGGGGCTGGGGACGGCGCGGCGGCGCCCAGACGCCCAGACGCCCGCCCGCGGCCACGGGGAGAGGCGGCGGCGCGGACGGGCGGCCGGGCCGGGCCGGGACGAGGCGGCCCCTCGCCGCCAGGGCCCTCTGCTCGCCCGCGCAGGCCGGGAGCCGGGGAAGGAGCGAGCGAGCATGGCCGAGCCCTCGCCGCCGCCCGCCGCCCGCGCGCAAAGTTGCGGCGAGGAGCCGGCCCGGGGCGGGCAGCAGCTGCGGGGGGAGCCGCGCGGCGCTGCAGCCGGGGCCGCGGGCCGGGAGGGCGAGGCGGGGCCGCCGCTCGCCTCCCCCGCGGGGCGCTCGGAGCCCAGCTCGCCGGCGGCCGCCCCGTTCTTCCTGCTCTACCCGGGCGATGGAGGCGCCGGCTTCGCGGCCCGCCCGCCGCCGCAGCGCGCCTGGAGGACCCCGCCGTCGCCGGGCTCCCCGCTGCCCTTCCTGCTGCTGAGCCACCCGGGCGGCGGCGGCGGCGGCGGCGGCGGCGCCAAGCACCGTGAGTGGCGGCGGGAAGGGGCCTCGGCCGGGACGGGAAGGGGCGGGGGGCGCGGCCGCTCCCGGCGCCCGACTGTTTCCCTCCGCGCCTGCCCAGGCCGCGGGCTCCCGCCCGGCCTCCCTCGGCTCGGGGCCGGCTCCGGGCCTCCCACGTGCTCGCCGGCCCGGCCCCGGGCCCCGGACCCCCGACCCCAGACCCCGGGCGGGGAGCCTTCCGGAGGCGCGGCGGCCGCCGAGTGGGTGTGGCGCCCGGCGGTGCGGCGGGAAGCTCCGGAGCGTCCACGCGGCCCGGGGCTGCCGCGGCTGCGAGGCGAGGCGAGGCGAGGCCGGGGACGGGGACGGGGACCGGGACGGGGCGCGTGGGGAGGCCGCGGCCCCCCTGGCGCTCTGCGGGCGGCGGGTGCTGGTTGCACGTGCGTGGGCCGGCCCGGAGCAGGCGGTCGCGCGGGGCCCGCGGGGTGGGGGCGGCCTTGTAGGACGGGCCTCGGCCTGCGACGCCGCGACCCCGGCACACGCAGCGCTGTCCGTGTGCACCGCGGTGCTGCCCGGAGTTCCCAAAAGGGACGAAACTTGCGTGGGGTGCAAGCGGGAGCCCCCGCCCCTGGAGCTAGAGCTACGGGCGCTTCCTTCATCACCAGCCCGAGCCTCTTGGCCGCTTTCCTCTACACAATCAAGAACTGGGCCTCGCCTTTTCCGCCCCCTCCCGTCCGTCCCCTGAAGAGCGACACTAGTCGAGTATTTCTGTGCGCCTGTGCCGCGATCCTCACTTCCCTGGGGCACAGGTACGATGCCCCGCTTTCAGGTAAAGCGAAGGGATCCGCGTTCCTGAGTGATGGGTCCCAAGGAACAGCCCCAGAGAAGGAAGTTGACCCAGATGCCGCGCCCGCCCGGCCCGTGCTCTCTGCAAACACCAGACTTCAGACCCTGGAAGCTGGTCGCATGGTTTCCCTTGCTTAGGGGCCCCTGGATTCAGCCGGAGGTAGCAGCCCAGGGTCTCCTTTCCCCTGTTCCCTAGAAACAGGCCCAACACCGGCCACTAACAGTCTCGGCCGGAACCGGAGTTTCTGTGTTGGGAGTGGTCTGTGCTGATCTCCAGGTGGGAGTGTCTAGTCAAGGTAGAAACTAGTCCTTTAACTAGAGGAGTTAGAGATAAGAATATTCACATCACTTTCAGTTTTCTAAGGAAACTGCTTTCTAGTTTGTTCTTTAAGCACAGCCTCATTTTTTCTCCTTAAAATTTCATTTCTGTGCAATCTGCCTATTAGCCACATCACTATAGAGTGAGGACACTCCTCTCTGTTTTTTAGGACTCTTTCTAACAGCTGTGGTACAAAATTTGACAAGAAATGTTCAACTGTTGGCTGGCGTCACGTGTTGGGATTGCCTGAATTTAGTTCATTTGACTCTTCCCCCCCCTAGTAAAGGTTGGCTGCTTTTTTTTTTTTTTTTTTTTTTTTTTTGGAGTATTGTTAGAAAATTAGGGCCTAAGCATGTTCAAGATCAGGAATGGAAAACTTAAAGCTAAAGTTTCATAGTACCTGTGATCTCTTTTTAGTCTGTGCCTTACAGTAGTAGTGGATAATTAAAGTAGTTCTTGTTTTGAGTTTTTATTTTTACCTTGTTATATGTACTTTAGAACATACACATGCTTGGAAAAAAGGGATACTTGTATATTCATTGCAACATTTCTTTGTGGCTGCCCTGCAGAGTCAATGCAATATTACTTCCCGTGTTGTACTTGGATATCAGAACTCTGAGTCTTCTGGCTGTTAAGTCAACAACCTTAGACGAAACCGTTTTTACGAAATTTCTCATTTCACTTACCAGGACAGTACTTGGATTTTCAACGTCAACACCCAGTGAATATTTGCCTCCTCAACACCCGATTTTTAACTCTTCCTCATGTATTTGCCAAAAGTGCATAATGTATAATAATTTTGAGGTATTGTATATTAAGGCATCTTTTTATTCCAGAAATCTTGACTGTATTCAGGGATCTTAAAAATTAACATTTACCTTTGAGTTCAGAAGCTTTGTTTTGAATGGCACTGATAAAGAATCGCAAAAAGGTGTGCAGGGGATGTAGCCTAAACTTTTCAGGGTCCATGATGTGTACTGTTTCAGTGCAAAACCTTGCTAGATCTAATGCCCTTAAATTACTCAGCATGGGCAAACCAGTATGAAGGAAGGCTTCTGTTGTGCTTTGTTGGATCATGTCCCTTTCTGAGTCTTCATTCGAGTACTAATCTGCTTAATTTTTATGCTTCTGGCTTTTAAACATCCATGCCTTTTCAAAAATATTTGATTTATAAAAATAACAAGTAACACATGAATCTTCTCATTGTTTAAATGTTTATGATACGAGTACACTGAGTACAAAGTGAACTTTCCTCTTAGGGGGACACTCCCTCCCTCATTTCTTTTCAGAGGTTACCACTCTTGAGTTTGGTGAGTTTTCTTCCAGAACTTCTGCATGTATTCACAGATATGCATATATTCATATTTCTTGAGGCCTTTTCCCCCATGGTGTATGACATTCCATACCAAGTTCTCATAAACTGTATATGAAGGAGCTACTTTGATGCCATGGTGCAGTACTTTTAATGCTTTTCTTTTCCATCCTAACAGTAAGTAAGTCTTCTCGTGGGTGGATAAGATGAATAAGAGATGGCTTCTTGGTGTTGGAGGGAAGAGGCACTCCTGCCATGTGCATAGTTATCAACTTCAAATGACAATTGCTCATTTCTTCTTCCAACTCTCAGAGCTAGAGCATACCTTGATGTTTATGGCAATGAGATGCAAGTAACCCACATGTCTGCCCTTGTCTTTTCTCTTCAAATTACAGCAGTATACGAAAAAAAAAAAAAAAGTCCCACTCAACAAAGAAGCAGCTTTCTGTATTTGTATGTGCTGTTTTTTAGATGGTGGGGAGCCAGGAGGCTAGGAGAATAGAAGAGAAAAGTGGAAAGAACTGACAGCATTAACTATGACCACCTATTTGAAGTTGAATATACCTAACAGTGATTACTTTGGTTGAGCCATGGAAAATGCAGAGAGAATGAGGCTTCTGGCGACATTACATATGCACTTTCTCACAGATGCACTTTAAGAGTCTCTTATTTGGGACGCGATCTTTCTCATTTATGTATAAACGCAAGAGTAAGGGAAGAAAAATAGGTTTATGTCTAGTTTATACACATACACACAATATAAAAAATATGTAGATGCACATGTGCATGTGTATATATTATGTGTATATGTATATATTCATTGATCATAATTTCTCTTCCACAGACATTTCTGGTTTTGTCTTTCTTCTTTTTTCATTATTTACTAGTATTCCAGAAAACATTATACCTGGTTGAATGCACATTAAGAAAACACAAAAATACTTTATTTTCTAAATATAGACACATCTGCTCAAAACTAAGAGGTACCGAGGATAGGATTGAACTATCAGAACTCCAATATTTTGACCATTCATCTTTATAGGAGTAGATTTTAGAATAGCAGCTGGGGTTGTGACTTTTTTAAAGACAGCTTTTTGGTATAATTGATGTAGAGCAATGTCTCAATTTACAATGCTGTGATTCACAAGCCTTCAGCTCTTTTCTGTGTTAAGAATGCTTTAACTGAAAGAAAGAAAAAAAACTGTATTAAGAATCACTATCTGATCCATTAAATGCTATTTTGTCAAACAGCAGGTATAAACAGCCATAAAAAAAGAAAAAAAGCCTTCAGGAATATCACATTTTCAGATAGTGTATAATTGTAAGTTAGTGCCTACCAGAGAACTGGAGTTTAGAACTCAAGAATGAGTACGCAGGTGGTTCCCTTCCACATACCGCTGCAGGTGTGGGGACCTGAGCTGGGATGTGGGGAGCTGGGTCACACCCCTATTTCCTGTGTCCTGTGGCTAGAGTAACCTGTGTACCGCTGCTTCCCCTTGCCCAGCTGGCTTCTGTCACCACTGCTGCCTCAGCTATCAGAGCTCGTCTTCCCAGTCAATATCCCCCCTTCTCTTCTGCCTCCTCTTTTGCTTTACTTGCTCTTCTGGCCTGGCATTATCAAAAAGTCAGAGCATGCACTGATTCACAAAGCAATGATTTCAGAATACCAGATGTAATCTTCGAGACTTTGTTTTCACGGCTCCCCTCTTGATAATCATAGATTGATTCTTTATACAGTTTTCTTTTTTCTTATTTCTGAACTTCGCTTCATTCTGGATACTAGAGGGTCCAAAAAGGCTCTCCGTTAGATGGAAGAAGTTTTATTACAGTTCTGTAACCCAAACAATTCTAAATAAAGAATGTGAATAGTAAGATAATAGTGGTACTTAGTGGCTGCCATTTATAGAATATTTTTATGTGCCATGCAGAGAGCTAAAAAGTTCACACGTATCGATACTTACCGATTTTCTTAAAATTTCCAATAGGTAGAAGTGCCAATACATAAAAGTATTCTAACAATGGAAACTGAAAAGAAAAAAATGGGAAAGAAAAGTAGTCCATATAGAGTTCATATAAGTAGAGGGATACAACATGTTTTCCATCAGATTACTTGATTCAGTATCTCTAAGTAATTTATCTAAATTATTATAAAATACAAAAATTCTGATAGGGTAACCTTGGATTTAGACGTTTACATTCTGGAGTCAGATTCTGTGGTTTTAGGTTAGTTCTTATCTCAAATTTTAGCACATATCAGAATCACCTGGACGTCGTACTAGCACAGATTTCTGGCCTTGTCTCCAGAGGTGTTTTGTTTATTTTTTGTGAAGTATAATTGGCATACAACATTGTATTAGTTTTGTGTCTCTACCACATAATGATTCAATATTCATGTATAATGCAATTTTTAAAATGAAGGTCAGAGAATGAATTCATATTCCTGCATTGTGTGATACCATGGTTCATGTTCTTAAGCACCGTATGCTCCCTCACCAAGGCCTTGAGTAGATTTGAGTGGAAGGCAGTAAAATTCGTTGAGAGAGAACAAAGGAAAGGTGTCAAAGAAAGCAACTTTTTGGGCTAAAAGACTAGTATTAGCTTCAAAATATATCCACGTGACTTAGTCTATCTTGTGTCTTTTTCCTCTTTTGACTTTTAACAGAAATCTGGGTTCAAAAGGTAGAATCTTACAAAGAAATTAAAAGAACATATTTTTGTAGGTTATAGATGGTAAAAAGTCTGGGAGGAGGAGGATGGAGTGTAACAATTAACTGGATGAAATAATGGTATTTCCTTGTTGTCTAGTATTTTTGAAAATTCCTTAAATAATTAAAAAGAGTTGCCTAAAAGACATGCTGCCTCTTTATGATAGTACAGAGGTAGTGTGTAACCATCATGAATAAAAGAATCCCCCCCTTTTTTAAGTAAGCCCTACACCCATCATGGGGCTTGAACTTAAAACTCTGAGATAGAGAATCACATGTTCTACTGGCTGAGCCAGCCAGGCACCCTAAAGAATCCCATTTTAATGAATTTTGCAGGCAATCACAACTGTTATATTTCCACCTAAACCTTATTAGCATGGAAACTTCTTGTTGTTGTAAAGTGGCTCAACTATGAGCTATAACATTTATTTTGGGATGTCAGGAACATCTACATAAGTATGGTTTGAAAGGAAATGCTTTCAGGGTTTTAAAAGCAGTAGTACTTGAGAAAGTATCAGTATGCTTCTCACTCTCCTCTAGCTGCATTTGCATAATTGTGAAAGATTCAGTCTTCCTAGAACATCAGTCGCGGGGCGCTGGCCAGAGTGGTATCATCTCTGTTGGCAGGGCCCTTCTTAGTTACTGGTTCTCTAGTTGCTCCATGCCAGGTAGACTTGACAAGCAGCAAGCGTCAAAGGGAGTGGCATGGGGGTGGGAGGCAGAGGTGGGAAAGTTTGCAACCCTATGAAACATAGAAGAGAGACTGTCAGATTGACAGCAAGAGGCGTGTAGAAAGCAGAAGTTGTTGGAGCATGTTGCCTTTTAGAATATTCTTCTTCTAACTTTATTATGATTCTTCTAACTAAATCGGTTTAGGGACTCTCCAGTGACATATACATCTGTTTCCTCTGCCTTTTTTATGAACTTAAGAAATCTGGTTGCCTGATACGAATGCTTGGTAAAATTCTGACCCATCTCTTCTTCCTTCCTGAAGGCCTGAGAGATGCCCCAGCATGCCCTTTGGTCACATTTCCTTTTTCCTTTCCTTTACCTTAGTCTGGTGAGCTTTCATCCTTCCTGACTTATATTTCAAGTGGTGATAGTATGGTGGTCCCCCCACACACACACACACAAAATTGTCAATGTGGCCATGATAATGGCTAGTATTTACTGACTGCTTACTTTGTACAAAGTGCTGCGCTGAGCATTTTATTTACATTACTTCCTTTAACTCTGAAGAAGTTAATACTATATCCCTATTCATCATTGAAGAAACAGGCACAGAAACAAGTAATTTGCCAAGGTTACTCAGCTTCTAAGTGGTGGATCTGGGATTCACTGTGGGTATTCTGACCCTGAGAGTCCACATGCTCTCAGCCTCCTTCATCATCTCCCATTACTGGAATCCCATCCTAAATTGAAGGCTCCTTTTCAGACAGCAGCAACCCTCCAGTTCCTCATTCTACTCAGCAGAGCCCTATTGCAAAATGAATAAATGAATGTGAAATTCATAAGTCACCAATTTGATAGAGAAAATAGTTACATATGTAAACAACACTGAATAGCCATCTGTGTGACAGGTCTTAGGAATTTCTTAAACACCTATAATTGCCTGTTTGTCTGTTACCTTGTTCTTCATGTCTCGAGTGACTAACACATAGTAGGTGCCTTGTGCATCTTAAATGAATGAATTTGTTTTGTACAAATGAATAAAGGCTGTGTTAGAATGACTTGTTTGTTAGGGCATAAATACAGCTTGATTTTGTAAAAGTTGGGGGTTTTCCTGGTTAAGGTAAAACAGGAAGGTGGAAAATACACCATTGCAAGAATGTAGAGTACTTTGGAGTCACATATCTATACCAAGTATCTATTGAGACTCTCATATTTGGTAGGTACTATTATAAGCAGATGTGTAAAAGTGTGCAAAGCAGGCAAATTCTCAAGGAGCCCATGATCTTTGTGAAGCTAGTTATTTAGTTTTATTTTATAACTGAGTAAATTAGGACAAGAGCAGGATAAATTTCCCAAGATCATCTATTAAGTTGCTGGCAGCTTTACATCTGTAAATCATTGCCTACTGCCACTTAGCCGTGAAATCAGGTTTTGTCATTAAGGTAGGAGTTAGCTCTAGTCTTATGTAGATTAATTTTAACAAGTGAAAAGATTATGCATTATAATACTTCTGGTGTTGTTTCTAACAAAATAATGATAACTCAACTTCTCAGGTATAATTTTATAGTACTTACTATCTACAAAGTTAATGCTGTAGATACTATGTAGATACTATTAATATCTACAAACTAATACTGAGTCAAATGTAAACCTAAAATTGTAGAAATCTCGGCATCAGTGGTGGACATAATAGATTTTTGTCTGAGAGAGGGAAGGAAGTGAGACGGAGGGTAGTGGGAAGAACTGGAGCATGTGAAAAAATCATGATCATCCAACTGAATAATCTTATATTTTAGGGGCCCTTGTGTGGCTCAGTTGGTTAAGCCTCAGACTCTTGATTTCATTTCAAGCCATGATCTCAGGGTCATGAGATGGAGTCCTGTGTTGTCAAGCTCCCGCTGGGCATAGAGCCTAATTAAGACACTTTCTTTCTCTCTCTCAATCTCTCTCTCAGAAAAAAAAAATCCTATAATTTAGCAGAAACATCTGGACCTTCCACCAATGTCATCATGATGGTGATTTATCAAAGAAACCCTTCTATGCTAATGGCAACTAGTAAAATGACTGGGGTGTGGGGGTGAGATTTTTCTTAATTGTAGAACTGTGATCAGGAATCTTTGGGAAGTAGAACTTGTGAGCTTTACAAACTGATTTTGTTGCACAAATTGATAAATTTTAAAAAGCACCATTATGTGCAGAATAGAAACTAGATAATAGGACTAGACAACTGCCTTTAAAAGAAGTAAGTGAAATGGTTTCTTACCTTCAGACCTGTTAAGAAATGGTATACCTAGGGTCCCTGGATGGCTCAGTCAGTTAAGTGTCTGCCTTTGGCTTGGGTAATGATATCAAGGGTCCTGGGATCCAGTCCTTTGTCTGACTTCCTGCTCAGTGAGAAGTCTGCTTCTCCCTCTCCCTCTCCCTTTGCCCCTCTCCTCGCTTGTGCTCTGTCTCTGTCTCCGATAAACAAATAAAATCTTAAAAAAAAAAACAGAAGTGGCATATCTACAAGAAATCTATTTCTGAAAAGTATCTAAATAACATCATTGGAAACAAAAAAAATTAGAAATAACCCATATATGCTCACCAGCATGAAAATGGATCAGAAAATTGTTTACATATACAATAAAATATTAACACATAATATAGCAGCCAAAAGGATAAACTATAGCTGCACACTACAATGTGGATGAATCTTTAAAAATGTAATGTTGAGTGAAAGGCTTTCATAAAGCATAAAACCCTTTCTGTAAAGTTGAAAGAAGATGAAGCTAAATACGTTAAGTCTCCATATATTCATAATATTTTTAAAGCAAGGTAATGATTTACACAAAATTCAAAAGTAATTGCCTCATTACGGGAGGCAGGAATTCATAAGGAAAACAAAATTTAAGTTGTTCATCAGTTGGGCAGTGGTTTCATGGTTGTTGGTTATATTTTTTTTAAGAATAAAAATTAAACATTGAAGTTAACTTAGCTATTTGAAGAAGTTCTGGAATAAGCCATTTTAGAAAATAATTCCCCCCTTCATTTATTTTTCCTGAACGTATCAAGTATTCTTAATATGCCCAACTAAGTTAGTGGATGAGGAGGGAACTTGGTAGGATGGTTATTTCCAGCTCTTTCCTGAGTGGAGGTATAGTAAATAGTATATCCTTCAGGAAAAATTTGGTTTCCGCACACAGCAGGAAAGATCTATGCTAGGTTCTCAGTTTCTCAGAAAATGACCATTATAAACCTGACCTGTGTGTAGAAGAGTAAGTGGAATATATGGTTTGTAGAGTGTGAAAGCTGATAAAGATGTCCTCTTCCCCAAATCTTAGATTTGTTGAAATTTTTATTTGGGAATTTTAGGGGGATGTTGCCTGTATTATTTTGTTTTTGCTTTTTGTTTTGTTTTTACTTTCCCTAAGTAAAATTTAATCCTTGGGTTGGAATGCTGACATTTCAACGTATGAAGGAAAACATGGACTTTGGTTTGGGGGCATTAAGACAGATCTTGGGGGTGCCTGGATGGCTCAGTCAGTTAAGCATCCAACCCTTGATTTCAGCTCAGGTCATAATCTTAGGGTTGTGAGATCAAGCCCTATGTTGGGCTCAGTGCTGAGCATGCAGCCTGCTTGATTTCTCTTTCCCCTATCTCTGCCCCTCCCCCTCCAAAAGGCAAATCTTGGAATCCTAGATATGCTGCTTGCTACTCATGTGATCTTGGGTCAGTTACTTGGCCCAACTTTGGTTTCTTGATATATAAAGAGGAGATACCAATATCTGCAAACAGGATTCTCGTGAGGATATGATACGGTATTTATAAAGCACCTAAAGGAAAATAGAGACTCAAAAAATGATAGCTACCTTAATTATTTTTCCATATTGTATAACAGGGACATTGAGCATGACAAATCAGTCTTTGTCTTATAATAGTAGCTGAGTAAATATTCTTTAAAAAGAATGTGACTTCTGACTTCGACATGTGAATCTCATTTGCTTTGAATCAATTACAATGTGGAAAATTTGAGCTGTGTAAGCAGCTAGAACATAGTATTATTCAGATCATCACCTTGGGTTTGAATTTCACTTAAGCCTGTTAGCTCTGTTTTAGGGCCACAGACTATATACCTACCTCAGTCCTCCTCACAACTACCTTACAAATAGATGCCTTTATGCGCAGGTAAGATCAAATAAGAAAAGTTTGTCTCACTGATGTCTTAATGTTACCTTTACATTCTAAGCTAATATGTTTGCCTAGTTAAGACCCAAATGTAAAAGCAGCACGAAACAATGTTTAGAATTATTTTTGTTAGTCTACAAATAATGTCTGTTTTCATATAAATTCATTGCTTGTGAACAATGAGTAACTGTTCATGCTGAAGACTCAAGGGTGTTTACCTGCAGGAAAGTATGCCGTCAAGAGTGGAAATACAGGTTTTCCTGCTCTCCCACAGTTCTTATTTCTGAAATGACTGCTAATACCTCCTCAAACTGATAGATAAGGGAAACTAAAGGATAGCTAATGCAGAAAGGTTTTTTTCTCTGGCTTTGGGCTTCTTTCCTGGTGTCTTCTCCCTGGAGAGAAGGACCTTTGCAAGGAATGTTAACCAAGTTTCTTCGTTTATTGACCTAGATGTTCTCGTTAGGCCAGTGTGTGGTAATCAGTCCATATCTGTTCAGGGTTAGTAAATGCTTCTTGGTTTGTTGGTAAAAAGATTGTCATGGTTTGTGTGACAGGCTCCATTCAGGTATTGATGGACCTAGGGAATCCCAAAGCATTCAGATCTCTTTTTGTTTTCACCATTCTATATTTTAAGAATATCTTGGTGTCTGTCATATGGACAGATCAGCAGGGCTCTTTGGCATTGTGATTCTAGGAACTATTCAGTAAGTTTAATTTAAAGGTTTTAACGACTGCTTACTAGGTTTTGAAGTATTGCATAGCTTAAAGTGAAGCTATGAACTATTCCCTTTAAATTTTAACATGTAAGACAGAAATGTGTATGGCTAGAAAGGAATCAACCTGTAATTAAATGTGAATGTGTTAAGTGAAATTTTGTGTTCAGTATCTGGATACATAAGCACTACTTCGTTTGAGAAGGTGATCTTTTCTTACTACTACCTGCCCAGTGCCTGCATTGCTACCTGGCATGTAGAATACTCTTAGTGAATATTTACTGAATGAGTAAGTGAATAAATGAGTAACTCTGGGTCCAGATGTAGGATAATGGTGACAGAGACTTAAATAGAAATGAATAAACCTGGGATATTTTGTTTTCCTTAGTAACTTGCTGATTTTCTTCCTAATTGTAAATAATCATATACATATATGCATTTTGACATTGTGCCAGTTTGCTTTCCCTCTAACAGTATGAGAAATGCCTGTTTACCTACAGAGTCTGGTTCTTAGCCTTTTTTCTGTGAGCTCAATCTCAAATTAGGACAAAGCATTTATGAAATTTTAATATTATATTTAAATATATTATATATAAAATACAATTATAGGAGAATTTTCTTCTCTTAGTTCTCAGAAATCAAGGTATCCTTCTGATAAGAAACCCCTCGAATATAACAAATCATCTTGATATATTTCTCGAAGCTGTAGGTTTCTCCTTAAAACCAGATCCTTAAATAGAACAAACACTTGTTTTTAATCGTTGAAAACATTTTCGAAGAATATTTTTATCATTCCTTACCTCCTTGTTATTTATGTGGCTCAGAAAGCAAACACCTAACTTTTTGCTACCAAGGTATTGATGTCTCATTGGATAATATAGATATGTATATGGGTGGGTGAATAGGTAGGTCGGTTTAAGAGAACATGATAATATGCCCTTATGATAGTCTAAGATGAGAGACTTTTAAAAATATAACAATTTTATCTTCTGATTAGAAACATAATACATACTTTATGCAGAAACTTAGTATATACAGCAACATCAAAAGAGGGGAGATTACCATTGATTGGAAGAGATTTTGCTTTTTTAACATCAGGTTTTTTTCTTACACTTCTGTCCAATCTAGAAAGTCAGATTTTTGTATCTTGGAGAAGGAAATTTTAAATGCCTGAAAGTATGATATTTAACTTGAAAATCTGCTTTAGCTTTTTCTTAAAACACCACCACCCTTTAGCAGAGTAAAGGATTTTAGTAGCTAGATGTATGACGATAAAAGATTCGAGGTAAATTATGTACTTGTTACATTAATCTGCCTCTTTTATCATCTTTGCTGTGGAGTATTACCCAGTGTTAATTGTCCTCCTATTATCCATCCCTTTTATCCCAAAGGGAGGGAATTGATGAGGATATGTGCATTGTGTTATGTCTGATCACAGTTTGACTAGCACAGTCTGGAAGTGGGTTGTACAGGATGAGAGCAGCAGCCTAATTGCTCTCCCTGCATCAGCAGCATCTATAAAGCATCCTGGGAATTGCTCGCCCTACGTTCGGAGCAGCTGGTCACATGAGCCCGGATTTTCAGTTCAGTTCATTAGTCAGCCATTTTGGTCAACACCCTGCTTACTGCGCACAACCAATCCTGTTAGAACTCAGCATCCCAGCTCATCTGAGCAGATCCTGGAAGTGATTTCTGCAGTTCAGGATTTTTTTAAGCTAAATTGAAAATATTGGTTTATTTTTGTTTTTTTGTTTTTTGGGGGTTTTTTTTTGTATTTTTTCCTGCACAAAGGAGGATTTTTCACTTATTCATGCAGAGGCCAGTTTTTTAAAGCCAGCGAAGGTGGCATCGGCTGTGCAGGATTTAAAGCCTACAGCTCAGCTGAAAAAGGAGGGGGTAGGGAAGGGCAGATCAAAGGAGAGAAGCTGGGAGAAAACCAGGAATCCTCTTATTTTGCTATGTGGTAGGAACTGTCTATGAGACAAGATAGTGTAGAATTTTTTATCTTGAGCCATTGGTTCTTAAACCGTAAGGTATTTTTCCTCGTGTTTTGTTTTAATCTCCCCCACCCTTTTCCTTGAGAGCTTTGTTCCAGAGCTTTGGATTTGGGGTTTTTTGGGCAGGAGGTTTTATTTATTTTTGTTGGGGTAAGTGTGTGCGCGTGTGTGTGTGTGTGCGTGTGTGTGTTGTGTGTTGTGGTCCCAGCTGAGTCATCATGTCTGCTCTGACGCCTCCAACCGATATGCCAACCCCCACTACTGACAAGATCACACAGGCTGCCATGGAGACCATCTACCTTTGCAAATTCCGAGTGTCTATGGACGGAGAATGGCTCTGCCTGCGAGAGCTGGATGACATCTCACTTACACCTGACCCAGAGCCTACCCATGAAGGTATGGTCAGACCCTGTCCACTAGTATCTCACCAGCATCCTCATTGTTACAGTAGGCTGGGAGGGTCAGGGAGAGGCAGGAAGAACCCATACCGTAACCTGTTAGCAACCATGAAAACCTTTCATCCTTACCTACCACCCAATTCCCCTTCTCTACTTCATGGAGGGAAAAAAATATTTTTTTCCCCTGCTCCCTGAGGTATCCTTTCAAAAGATGCTGGTGCCTATTTACAGCTCTTTGTCTTTAAGCCTCTAAAGAGAATATTTGAGGTCACTTACCATATTTGGCCCTAATTGATCATGAAGAAACTATTAATATTGATTATATACTAAAATATTATAGAAAATGCAGTAATCCCTTAATAGAGTAGATTAAGACAGCATGACTGTAAGATTGTACATGACATAGTTGTAACACTCAGTGTTTTACCAAAGGGCATCAGAGTATAATATTACACATGCTAGATATCTAGAAAATATTTGGACAAATACTATCTTTTTCTAATAATGTGGACTATAGATGAGAAAGCAGTTTTATTTTCAGTGACTATGAAAGAATATGGACACTTAAAAAAGGATAATGCTTTGAAAAGGCTAAACATGATTAATAAGGTAACCTCAACCCATGGAATCTATTGGCCATGGCTCTTTATAAGTTATTTGTGGTGACAGTGATGACCCATTTGAAATTTCCACTGTCAGTACTCTTGAGACCATTGTGGTCGCTTAACTTGTGACTTTCTCCCAGAACCTTTTCTAAATTATCAGAGGTTTTCAGCTTGTACCCCTTAATTCTCTTAACTCAATGCCATAAGGAAGAGAATAGAGAATTTGCATAGATGCAGATATTTTTGTTTTTTATGTAGTAGCCTCTTGGCTGGTATTTATTCTCTTGCTTTAAAGTAATGAAGACAAATGCTCACAAATGAGAAATTCTTCATAAACATCTGCCTGGTATTTAGGCATATCTGCAGAATAGAGGGCATAAGGTAAATTCCACATAGCAGATTGGGTTAGGGAGAAGTGATTCCTTGCCCTTGACCTTGTATTGCAATCTTACCGTGACTCAGACCTTACCCTTTATTCTGAAAAGGATTTTATTTTCCCAATTGGGGTTGGCCTTGAGAAAGTTTTAGAGAGGATTAGTATCACAGAACACAAAGTAGTCATTACGGGTGTATCTTTAAGGGTAATATTTAAGTAGTTTTTAAGACTCTGCATCTTTTAACAATTGGTTTGTCAGTTGGACAGCTTCCTTTGGCTCTGAGTCTCAGAATAAGAATGTGCACAAGGGTGGAAGACATCAGCTGGAATTCCATAGAATGCCAGTACTGTTTAAAACAGCCTCCGAAGGTTTGAGAAGCTCTAGGGAAGAAAAATACATTTTGAAAAGGCTACCAAGAAGTCTTTTAGTGAACGTCTCATTTGCATATTTTGTTTTCAAAAATATTCTCATCCATATTGAAACTAACACAGTACTCCCTTAATTATAAAATCCAGTGTATCAATGTCTCAAAAAGAATTTCTAATAATTTTAGTACTTTGAATATGTATTTGTTTCTTAAGATTCCAAGGAGTGAGCAAAAGTGAGCTGTTTGGTTAATGTAAGCATTTGTAGTGGTGCTGTACGAATCCTTCATGGGACAATCTATGATGGAAAATGTACAAGGGCTACAACCTAAACTCTTAAGTGGCACGTCCTTTGATTAAGGAAAGTAGACAAATAGGAAGTTCCCAACACCTTAGAATCAATTGTAAAAGGATGTAGAGGAAAATAGAAAAATGCTGTCACTGAATTTTGGAATTTTGCCTTAAATCAGCCAAGAGAAATGATAATTTCAAATGATTAGAAATGGAAATAATAAAAGTCCAGGCCCAGGAAGGCATCTGTAGATTTAGCAATCTAGGAAACAAGGCAGTACTTTTATAGGGCTTTTATTTCCTTGCTCCGCTGTCTGAATCAAGATGTCTGAACAGTCATTTGGACTCAGGAAGTGTCTGCTTTAATATTAATACCAGTGATAATTGTTAGGTGTAATTTAGCTCTCAGCCTTTAAGTAGTGATCACCAGGTCAGTGATAATATGAATCTCACCGTGTTGAGCACCCGGTTTCTGGGCACATAGGAGCATTCATACTATACTTTACAGCTGATTCATAGAGGGAAAGACATCTGACCACACAAATCCTGTAATGAGGCGTCCTGACTCCCACAAGAGAAAATGGGCAAAAAGCATCATATACCGTCGTAAGACAATAAGGTAGATTTTGTGTGTCCTCAGCAATAGAAGCTTTACAGTTTCCAACTTTTGTTTTCTGAAAATAGAGCTCCTGCCTCTCACTGTGCAGCCCATGGTGTAGACCTGGACCCAGAGTTTCTGACTACCTTTACCCTTAAATAGATGGGAATAGGAGCATTTGTTTCATGTTTCAGTGCTTATTGGTAGTGAAGGAGGTGATCTCTTTCTCAGTATACTTTTTTTAAAACCAGGAGGAAATCTACAAATCTATGATTGTAAGTAGATTTCCCCTAAAGACAGAAGCCTAGGATTGATTCCATGTGAGAGGAGACGGTTCAGGAAAGGCTTCGTTCAGTGAGTGAAACTGGGCTGGACACTGTACCATAACTAAGCGATCATCAGGCAGACGTGGGGTGAAAGGGGGACGTTACCAGCTGGCTGAGCTGGAGGATAGCAGGTAGTTAGGAGTGGTAACTATCTTATTGTAGGTTAGAAAGATTAAGTGAGATAATTGATGTAAAGCACCCTCGAGACATTAGTTGTGTGTATAATAGTTATTCACGGAGCTGCACCATGTTCTTAAATACATTACCAATTTAATGTATATTTTTGGTTTTATAGCTAACTTTTTGGAGCAGTCTAAACTAGTTGTTTATCAGACAGACTATAATAGAACATGATTAGCTTAAATTCATGTTTTAGCATTGTCCTTCCTTGGACCACCATAAGTAAGAAAATAATTGGCTAAAAATACTGCTCAGTTATCGAGCAATGCTTGTTTTCCTATTAACCTTTTAAAGAATAGGAATCCAATATCAAGAGACAGTGCATTCAGATGAGTAATTTAACACAATAAAATATACGATCTTGTTATGAAGACAGCTGTAAGCTTTGAAATTACTTTTTTGACTTTGGAAACTTCCTTTTCAAATACAGATAATAAGAGACAGACTATGGAAGAAGTAATATATTGGACAGACACCCTGATTTTTGGGTGACTGTAGAAAACTGTGATGGTGGACTTCATACGTGCTGCTATTGCATAACTCTGCAGTGTCCCTGGTACTTACGTTTTGCTTTACTGTTCATTAGAATAGCTGGCATTTTACTGTAATGCATAAATAAATAGCTTATATGAAACATCTGCAAGTGTAATAATGATACTGCTGTATATGTAAGCGTGTGTTTTGGTCTATTGATCAGAAATATTTATTGGACATCCCTTGATGCAAAGTCCAGTTTTAGAGACTAAGAAATTGATAGCCCTTCACATTTCCCAGAGGACAATCTGGGTGCAGATTATGGGTGCAGATTTGTGATCAGGTTTTTCCATTCAATAGGAAATTCTTTACTGCCAAGATATAATAGGGAATACTCTACTAATAAGATAAGTAGAGAAAAATCCCCTAAAGATGTAATGGAAAGTGTTTGTTATTCAGTGACTGGGAAGTGTCTGGTGCTGAGATAACCCCACTGAAATTTACTAATGTACTTTTACTTATTAATATCACTGCACCCTAGTATAACCCCATTCTGCTTGGAGAACTGCGTATGTTTTCATGTAAAAAGTGCATGTCCCATGGGGATCCCTGAGTGGCTCAGCAGTTTGGCGCCTGCCTCCAGCCCAGGGCGTGATCCTGGAGTCCGGGGCTCCCTGCATGGAGCCTGCTTCTCCCTCTGCCTGTGTCTCTGCCTCTCTCTCTCTCTGTGTATCTCATGAATAAATAAATAAAATCTAAAAAAAAAAAAAAAAAAAAGCCCATCTTTAAAAAAAAAAAGTGCAGGGATCCCTGGGTGGCGCAGCAGTTTGGCGCCTGCCTTTGGCCCAGGGCGCTATCCTGGAGACCCAGGATCGAATCCCAAGTCAGGCTCCCGGTGCATGGAGACTGCTTCTCCCTCTGCCTGTGTCTCTGCCTCTCTCTCTCTCTCTCTCTCTCTGTATGACTATCATAAATAAAAATAAATAAATTAAAATAAAATAAAATAAAAAGTGCATGTCCCAAAGGGCATTTTGGCAGAGAAGCCAAATGGCTATTTACCAAGAAACTTCATAGCATGAGTTCACTATAGTCTAGTGCAGGGCTTCTAAACCTGGGTCCTTGATCCTAAAAATCATACATAAATTTTTTTATCTGTGTATTTTTTTTTCTGGAAGAAAAATCCTTAATGTCCGTTAGAACCCCCAAAGAAAACAAGTAATACTTTTAAAACTCAGTTTTTATCATACAGACCCTTGGTCCTTCATTCAACATACATTTAAGTATCCTACTTGTAATTTATGCCCTATACTGTAATAGGTCCTAAAGTATAGCACAGTGAGCAATCCAGTCTTCTTTATTTTCTGGACTTATTGACAAGTGGAGGGTGCAGGGTGGGCTATTTCAAGCAAGTGAAATGACAGTCGTTGCAGTACAATGGTACAGAGTCAGAAATCTTATTCCAGGGAAGATTTCCAATTTAAGTAATGTTAGCTAAGACCAAAAATATGTACAAGAGTTATCTGGGCATAAAGTGGAGGCTTTGGGTATTAGGGGGTAGAAGTGGTGAGGAGACAGTACTTTCAAAGACCCAAATGCCAGAACTGAAAGATTGCCGGTATATGTTTTCAGCTACTTTCCAAATTTCCTTTCAAGTAAATTTTCACCTTTTTAATCAGAAATATTAATAAAGCCACATACTCTACTGAGAACAAAATGTTAGAGGTAGTGATGAGATAGCACATCTTTTTTTCTCTTCTGATTGTGCACAATGTTAATTTTTTAACCATAAAATCTTAAGTGTTTTAAAAGTGAATAAGTTTATTATGTATATGCATTTACTCCTATACTATACTTTAATAAAATGAGCATATATTATACAATATGTGAATTTTAAAAGCCCTCCTAAATAAGACTTAGTAATAATAGTCATTTCTCTGAATTAATAGAAAAATCAAATATTACTTTTATTTTATAAAAAAGTATCATTTATTTTGTAGCTAGTTTCATTTTTAAGTAAGAGCTGTTGGGAACTTTTGTAACAAAATTCTTTATCAGAAGAAGGGAAACAGTGAAAAGTTATTAAATCCTAACAGTGAACAAAATTGTGGGATCATCTATTTATAAAAGCCATGCTTAATGGCAAAAAGTTTAAAACAACTATTACTCTTAATATTGAAACCCAGTAACATGCTGATCTGTGATCAGACTTCCTATTTTCACTTATTTATATGTGATCATTCCCTTATCTTTTTGATGATGAGCATGTATTTGCTGAGAAAAGTATAAGCATGCAATGCCCAATTCTTATGTAAAACTAACTGAATCTGATGAAAAGTCAAGGCTACAATTAGTTTCGTAAGTGAACATGTTAATCGTATGATGAGTGAATGATATAATTGATCTTTTTCTGCTTTTAACACAGTACCTATATACACACAAGGCATCTGGCTATTCTAGTTTTCTGTTATGATTAAATAAGCAAACAGTATTATATGTGTTAGGGCGTAAAAGAGGGATATATGTGCTATGTTCCACAACAAAGTCTTAATTTTGTCTTTCATTTTCATTTCTACAACTACCAGGAGCTCATTATGTCACATCCAGATTCCTACACCTACTTGCAGCTTTTCCCCAAACCCATTATTCTCCCTGTACTAATTCATTCTTTACAAAATCGCTGAAGAAATCTTTTTTTTTTTTTTTTAATTTATTTATTTATGATAGTCACAGAGAGAGAGAGAGGCAGAGACACAGGCAGAGGGAGAAGCAGGCTCCATGCACCGGGAGCCCGACGTGGGATTCGATCCCGGGTCTCCAGGATCGCACCCTGGGCCAAAGGCAGGCGCCATACCGCTGCACCACCCAGGGATCCCCGCTGAAGAAATCTTTATGAAAGCAAACTTTTCATCCTTGTACAGAGCCCTGTTTCAGGCAGTCTTGTCTATTATGTCTAGAGTACTCCTGAAAAAAGGGGTGATGGGATTGTCATGAGAGATGTTATCATTTATCAAGCCGTGATTTTGTGCCAAGAACTGTTCCCTCTAAGTAATATGTATATAGTATCCGTTTGAGCCTAAGTACAATTTTCACCCTCCTTTTACTAATTGACACTTGGGAGGGTAGTAAGTGGTAGAGCCAGGATCCAAACTCAGGCAGCCACAGTTCAACCTGCTTGGGGCACTCCTATACCAAAACTAAGTGAATGTAAGTTCAATGATAGATCTGCCTGTAACAAAGGGCATCTTCTCTGGTGACCTATTTCTAGCGGTTTTGTACACAATTGATCACGGCATTGGCCAGTCTAAGTCTGGTGAACATCAAAATGAGGCCAAAGCACATCATTTAGGGCATGCTCAGTGATTGCCATCAATTAAATCGGAGATGTTAGCTTTTATCCATTTGTTTTCATTTTCTTCTTTCCACTCATTTTTTGAAGTATATGAAAATATTACATAATTGCACAGATACTACCCGATAGCAGAAATGCCACATTGCTGAAACTGACCTGGCTGGCAGGCAGCGAGCACCTTTATGTACTAAATTTAAAATGTTTCTCAAATATTGAACCTTAGTCTTTAAAGGCCAAGTATTTTCATGCCCTTCTTTGGGTAATTTTACTTATCTAATGTTTTTTTCAAACTCCTATTCAGTCCTTCCCTATTTCAGCCAAGCTGGCTGATTCTCGCTTCACCAGGATCCTGATTATTCTTGCTGTTACACTGTTCCCTCTTGAGATTCTGCATGCTGGCATCAAATCCGGAAATGGAAGGCCCCTTGACTTCCTTCGTCCACAGGACCTCCTCTAGCATGTGCAACACTCTTCATTTCCTGAATTTTGGGGTACTTTCTGTGCCACTTGGTTGAATGCATTTGGAATCATTCTCCAATGATTGATTTTAATTCATATGATTCCTCATTTATGAAATTATGTAGAAAGTTCTTTGGAGCAAAACTTTTGCATCCTTCAGAAGCCCTTATAGTACTGTGTACTGTTTATAGTAGCTATCCAGCACATTTTGGGTGAATTTAGTAATACCTCATAATCCCAGAAAGTAGTCAGTGGTGAAAGAAAAGGTTATTGGAAAATCTTCCCTCCAAAATACACAGTTTATGTTTTTTGAGTTTTTTTAATTTAATTTTTTTTACTCATTTATCACCTATTCCAGACTCACTGTATCTTACTTAGAAAATTGAAGTTTGGCGTAACATAGTGATTGATTGATTATTATTGTTTTCTAACATATCCATGAATAATATTCAGTGATGATGAAAGTACAAGAAGACTTGGGCGAGGGCTCTGCTGGTAAGCATATACATTCGTACAGCTTTGTTGGAAATCACGTTATCACTAAGAATCAAGAGCCTCAAGAAATTAAGTTGCAGTGATTATACCAGATAGCCATCTTCAGGAAATAATCAGAGATAAAGGCAAGGCACAGTCTTATGATTTATAGTAGCAAAACCCTTAAAAAGCAACTTCAGTAACCGAACAGGAAAACGGTTCAATAAATTCTAGAACATCTATACAAAAGACACTAAAAATGATGTTGTGGGAGAATATTTAATGGCATAAGGTATTGTTTAGAATGTAATTTTTAAAAGCTGCCTCCCAAACTGCATACACTGTGGTCACAATTTGTGTTAAAGTTAGGGGTACACATTCACCACAAGTAAAACAAAATGTGCCAAAAATATAAAAAATGACTGCCTCTGGATAGTGGAATGACAGGTGGTTATTATGATATCCTTAATGCTTCTTTTCTTCCACATCTTCTACAAAAGGATATATTACCATAATCAGGAAAAGTTGCTATTTTTTAAAGCAGAATGCTTTGTGAAGACTATAGGTGTGCAGTTATCCGACTCATATTAAGTACTTTCCCTAACAGTTTCACATATCCATGAACAGGAACAGTTGCCTAAAAGCAGAGCTGCTGCTTTGAATTTAGCTGTCAGTATGATTTTTTTATACATCTAGTAGACGTTTTGAGTTTCCCATGTCACAGGCCTGCATTTCTTTACTGGCACGCTTGGTTTTCAGAGCTGTCTGAAAGCTGGATGCAATGCACAAGGGTGACCACAGGGTCTGACTGGGTGTGTTCGGTACGGCGTTTGATTTAGTCCTTTCAGAAGTGTTCAGAAAATAAAACCTGCATTGTTTGGGTTCTGGTTTTCCCAGAATTCTGTCACTATTCTCTGCTTTCAATATGGCACCCCACCTTTTGCCATCTGCCCATGGTGAGATTATGGGACCATTTGCTACCACCAGCCAGGATAGCCTCCGAGGTACATTGTCGGGTTCCCCAAGTCGTGATTACGTGTGCACCAGGCGGTCTTTGTGAACTTCTCGAAGTGTGGAGGTGGCAGCTTTCACCACCACCTCAGAGGCCTACTGGGCAAAGTGCCTGGACAAAGTTCATCCCTTCTTGTTGCTCTGCTGTGGAATAGCTTGGCTAGTCACCCTTTTGAGGTAAGTTTTGCCCAACGTTTATAAAATCCTGTCTGGGAGAGAAATACAGTCGGAGCTCCAGGAGGCCTCTCAGCGGACTGTAAGGCGCTCTCCATAAAACCCGCTTCCTCCTCCTCATTCCACTTCCTTCCCACCCCCTGGGTCCACCTTAGCCTACTGTTCCTAATCACAGACATTTAATCTGTCTTTCCTCCCTCCTGGTGAACCTTTGTGGACCTTTCTTAGAGCTTTTTCTTAACCTTTCATTTGTGCCTTTCTTTTCTTTTTTTTTTTTTTAAGATTTTATTTATTTATTCATTAGAGACACAAATTGAGGGGCAGAGACATGGACAGAGGGAGAAGCAGGCTCCATGCGGGGAGCCTGATGCAGACCCTGATCCTAGGATCCTGGGACCATGACCTCTACCGCTCCACGGCTGAGCGACCCAGGTGCCGCTCATTTGTGCTTTTCTTAACGGAGTTTACAGTAACTTTTTTGGGTTATCAGCTTTCAGTGCCAGAAGGTCATTTCTCCTAACCTTTTCTACTTCTATAAATGGTATATTCACATTGTAAGAATATCAAACACAAAATAGTAGAACTCACCTAAAGTTCAAGCACCTATTGATAACCACAGATGACATTTAGGAACCAGATTCTCTTTTTAAATAAATATATGTAGAGTTTCACTCACAGTTTTTTACATGTAAAAATCATACCATTCCTGTGGTGTGTGACCCGCTTTTTTTCCTCCGCAGTATCCTTCCACATCAGTAAATAGAAACCGGTCTCACCTTTTCTGGATATGCCATAATTTCTTTGACTTCCTTGTTACAGACTTTTAGGTTGTTTCTAAGTCTGGCCACCACTGACAATTATAAACACCATTAGGTTTATAATTTGAACACTTTATCAATTTTCTTTTTTAGACGTGGAGTTTCTGGGTCAAATAGTAAAATATTTTAGTTTTTTAGACACATTTCCAAGCTGCCATAAGCATTAAAAAAATTTTTTTAACAGTATGGTATGTCATGAACTTTCATATTGGCTGCTACTTTGCAATTTAGTTTTGTCTTCTGCTACTGCAGTTGGTTGTGGTTTCTCGCAGTACTAAAATCTGGACTTTCCAAAGGAAACAGTTGTGGTTTTTTTTTTTTTTTTTTAAGACAATTGTGATATTTTTTTAAGACAGTTGATTTAGAGCTGCATGATTGTATTTTACCTGGTTTATTTCCTTTAAGCTAATGACAATATCCTAAGTAGAAGAGAATGAGTTTTACTGTTAAATGTGCAATGAGAAATTTCATGGTTTTCTGTGGTTACTGGAGTTTGTTTTCTGGGATGAAAAGGCTGCTGAGATTTCTCTTTTCTTTCTCCTACAGCTGTAAAATGCAGGATGTGGACTAGATTTCATTTGAGAATTCTATAGTGTCTAGTCCTGTGGGCAGCAAGCTTCCCAGTTGAAGGTATCAGAAACCTCATGATTATTTCTGCCCAGGCAAGGTGGCCGAGGGTCTACTGATGTGGGGAGGCCCTTTCTTCATCCCCTCAGTCCCTATCAGCCCGTGGCCTCCCTAGCCTTCCAGTGTCCCATAGCTGCTCACCTGACTTAGGAATCTATTTCATCTTCTCTTATCTCTCTAATACCAATTCCTTTTTACCTTGTGCCACAGTTACCTAGTTCTCAAGGACAGTGACTGGATGTTTCCTTTTTGTGACTTCTGTATAAACTATACTTACTGCCTTAGTAAAATCCTTTGCTTAGTGTACATACTAAATATTCAATGGCTTGGATGTTAATAACTGTATTAGGAAAGCCTGTGTTTCTCTTGTATCTTTCTCCTTTCACACAGAACATTTTACTTCTAACACTTCTGGTCACCAAGTGGGTGTGTGTGGGGGGGGGGGGGGGTTGAACACCAAGCAGTTTTGTGACACCAGCTACGTATCCTACAGTTTCTCAGTTCTGACTCTATCCACCTGGAGATAGTGTCACCCAAAGTTAAAGGCTCAGCCCCATAAAACTGCCTCTCCTCCAAATACTAATCACAAGTAGTAGATCCCCAGGTTACCCACAATTTTTATCCAACTTGGCTACAAATCGGAGGTTCCCATGAGCTCTTTCCCCTTAGATTCGGTTATTTGCTAATTTACAGAACTTAAGGAAAAAATGTAAGTTTGCCAGTTTATTAAAGGAATAACCAGATGAAGAGATACATAGGATGAGGTCTGGGAGGGTTCCAAATGCAGGAGCTTCTTCCTGGTAGATTTGGGGTAGTCATCCTCCTGGTAGGTAGATGTGTTCACCAGCTGGAAAGCTTTCCACTCCATATTACTGGAATTTTATGAGGCTTCCTCACATAAGCATGATCAACAAACTCCATTTCTAGCCCTTCTCCCGTCTCTAAAGAAGTGGGAAGTTGGGCTGAAAATTCCAAGCTTATAATCATGGCTTGATCTTTCTGGGGACCAGCCCCCATCCAGGAGCCCACCAAGAGTCACCTCATTAGAACAGGAAATGCCCCTAGTGCTCTTATCACTAAGGGGAATTTACAAGGGTTCTAGGAGCCCTGTGCCAGGCACTTGGGAGGAAGACCAAATATTTATTATAAAGCACAGGATCACAGTCACTTAATGTTACTTTTTTCAGGATCATTTGTGTTTCTTTCCTGATATTTTTGTTATTACTGTGGGGAAAAGATGATCTTGACCTCAATTACTGGTTTATTAGAACAGAACCTCTTAGCATTTTTTAAAATCAGTTTGATAATTCCTTCACTAATTTTTATATTACTAAGCAAATGTATTATTAGTTATTTTAACAACACTTTGGCTGTTAAACTTATCATTTGGTCTGCTTATGTTGACTTGTTTTCTCCCCCATGTTTATTATTTAGTTTAATTGGGGTTTATTTTGTTTTTTACATTAGTCTATTTTCTTTTTTAATTATGGCAGATATACTTAGAACAATACAGCTTGTAACCAAATGAAAATATAGGGCACGTGTTGGTTTCTTGTAAAGGTAAAGTTGACATTGAATACCTGAGGTGTGCTAAGTGCTTTAAATTAATTAGCTTTTATTTTCACAGCAGTCCTTTAAAGGGCTATTTATGATCAGTAGTTGGGGCTTCAGAAGGCTTTTCCCCAAGTAACTGTAATACACTTTTTAAATCAGAGCCACCAGCTTCAAGGAGACAGTGTAACTTGGTTACATTTATCTCTAAACTTGACTCTAACTTGGTTGTCTATAGTAAGGACACTCCCGAAAAAAAAGAATCTATCAAGAAGAGAGATCGCACAGCCTGGATACATAAACAATGGAGAGGCACTTTGAGTTCATTCAGGCATTTCTTAATGAGAAGGAGCTTCAGCTAATTCCCTCATCCAAAGGAAAAATATGGGACTACGCTGGGCCCAGGCCCCACCCTAAATCTGTATCAATGTCAAAGCCAAGGCCCCTTCTATCAGATCACACTGCCATTGCCACTGACCAAATATTTTACGATACTACCTAGTCTACTGACTTACTCATTCTTAGACCCAAAGCAGAATGATAGCCGAGCAGATAGTTCATTGAACCTCCAATAAGCTATGCTTCCTAATTTGGGGCCTTTGTACAGCTCCAGCCTTGTCTCTTATCCCTTTACTTAAAAAATGTCTTTGTTCATGTGCATCTCATGAGTCTGTCAGGTGCGGCATTTCTCACCATTTAGTCCAAGTGTTCAGAGTGGAGCGACGGTCCTTATGTTTCATCACCAGACTCAGGGCACCACACACAATGGCAGGCCAATATGGCATTTCCAAGCTATGGGACTTCTTACCTTGGTAAGAAGTGGGTGGGAACTGAGTGGGTGGGAACTGAGGCTGTCTGTTTAGCCAGAGTAACTTTGGAAGCTCTCTTTATTTTTTAATGTTTGCAGTGCACATTTGGCATAGTTCTGATTGGTACAGGTCTGAATTATGCATTATCTGTAGGAAAATTTTAATGCAGGCCTATCTTTTCTATCAGCAAACCTTTAGATCATTGCTCTCTGAAATTTATGAATATGTATTATATGATACAAATTAAAGTTAATATAGATTTTTAGATCGGGCAAAACATACTCAAAAGCAGCAAAATATTACCCCTAGGGAAGCCTGGGTGGCTCAGCGGTTGAGCATCTGCCTTTGGCTTGGGGCATGATCCCAGAGTTCTGGGATCGAGTCCCGCATCGGACTCCCTGCAGGGAGCCTGCTTCTCCCTCTGCCTCTGTCTCTGCCTCTCATGAACAAATAAATAAAGTCTTTTAAAAAAATGTCATTAGAAAAAAAAAATATTACCCCTAAAAAAACTGAAATGTTCTGGGGAAAATACCAGAATTGTCCATGGTACTACCATCTTCGATTCATGTGTTAGGTACTTTCCTTGTTGTTTTAATAATTTGAACATATTGCAGAGGGCATAATTTTTAAACTATTTTATGAATCCTTCTTTGAGAAGATTATAAAAGAATGTCACAGTATCTATTCTTTATTGCAATAAAACACTGAGCATGTCATGATAAGTGGAGAACAACTTTAGAAGAAGGAAATACACCTTCTATCTTTCGGAGGAAGAGGGCTCTTTTAAATTGCGTTCATCACTGTGGCACTCATAACTTTAAATTTGTTTTAAAAGCGAAACAAAATATATCTGATTGAGACAGATTGGGAAACTTCTGTAGATGGGACACAGCACGGGAAAAGTCAGAGAATCCCTTATACTCACCATGCATTCCTATCTAGAAATTCACTTTCCAGAACTCCTCTGTGCACAAGTCTTGGAGAACCTTTATATTTTGCTCTAATAATTTTGTAGACTTTTATTAGGTGACAAATACAGGTTTCTAAGTAAATGTAGGCTAAAATAGGGATATTCACCATACTGACTTTCACAAGGTTTAACAAAGCAAGTCCTTAGAGTAAACTCATGTGATGGTTTGTTTATTTATTTATTTTAAGATTTTATTTATTATTTATTCATAGAGACACAGCTAGAGAGAGAGGCAGAGACACAGGCAGAGGGAGAAGCAGGCTCCATGCAGGGAGCCTGATGTGGGACTCGATCCGGGTCTCCAGGATCACGCCCTGGGCTGCAGGCAGGGCTAAACCGCTGCGCCACTGGGGGCTGCCCTCATGTGATGGTTTAGAGTACATTCTTGTAAATCTGTAGTCCTACATGATATAAATCTGTAGTATATTGTCAGGAGATTATATTTGAAAATGATATATGGAAATATATAATGTATTTTGACACTAACTTACTGTAAAATAATAATAACTAAGACAGATATTGTACTTTTTCTCTATGAAACACTATCTTAGGCACCTGGGTGGCTTAGTGGTTGAGCATCTGCCTTTGGCTCAGGTCATGATCCCCGGGTCCTGGGATCAAGTCCTTAATCGGACTCCCTACATGGAGCCTGCTTCTCCCTCTGCCTATGTCTCTGCCTCTCTGTGTCTCTCATGAATAAATAAATTAAAAATCTTTAAAAACAAAAACACTATCTTAGTGCTTTGTGCATACATATTCACAACTGCAGAATCCAAAAAGCTCTGAAAACCGCATGTATCATAAATTAGCCTGAATGCATTTGCTGCTAAAACATGATCTGAATTTATTTGAGGCTATTTATAGTCTTTATCATATTTAATTTGAATATTCATTTATTTCCTGCAGAAATATTAATGTGCTTGATTGTAAAGTACTGCCCTAGGTCCTGTCTGATGTTTTTTTGGCCTCAGTATTTACCATTTTACCTTTCTAAAATTAAAAAAAGTAATCTGAATTTCAAAATATATTTGGTTAGAAAATAATAATATGAAGGATTTGGGCCTGTGCTTACTCTTTTTTCCTCATAATAGTGCTATAGGATAGGTACTGTTCTTTTCCCTGTTTTGTAGATTGAAAAAACTGAGGAAAAAGATGAAGTAGGGGACAAGGTCACATGGCCATTAGGGGAAGAGCTGGGACATCAGCCCTAGGGATTCGGCTCCTGAGTCTGTTTTCTGAACCCCGTGATGTGTCACAAGTTAGGGATTTAATCCTGGATTTCTGTGTACTACTCCTATGCTTGGTTTTCTAATTATTAATTTCTAGGCTTTTGAATTGGGAGACAATAAAAGTGCCAAAGGTTATTGATACTTTCATTCTTATATTATCTGTCCCCATGTCTGGCCTAACCAACAGTCTATATATAGCTTTCCCAAAAAGTGCTGCTTTAATCACATATCACATTATTAGATCCTCATCTGCTTCCCTGTTTTCTGAATCTAAATTTTATTGTATTTGTATCATTTTTACACATTTTTATAACTATGTATTTATTTAACACTAGAATGTACTCTTAAAAAATCACCAAACTACATCAGAACTAAAAATTAACCAATTAAGTTACAGTGATAATTTAACATACTAGTGAGAAAACAGGACAAATGATAAATTCTTTTCCTAGGTGATAATTCCGAGTTACTGCTTCAGACCCTTTGCTGGTGTCTGTGATAAATTTTTCCAGAAGGAAGGCTTACTGTGGGCAGAGTATTGTTTGCCCATTTTCTCATTTTTGTTATGCTTCTTCCTCTGATAATTTATTTTTATTTGCTGCATGTTACACATAATGAAACTCACATGATTTTGTGAGTTTGCATATGAATCTTGCAGTTGTATACAGTATAATAGCTTCAGAATTCCTGAAGGATGAAGCTAGTGTACTTTTAAAAAAAATTCTGTAGGGTCTCAAAATTTACTTCCAAATAGTCATCTTACAGCTTTAAGACACAGAAATGTCTATTTGTAATCTTCCATGTTCTTTCCTGTCCTTTTTTGCCTCACATGGAATATTCTGTGTACAAGAACATTGCATTTATAGTAAAAGGAGAGAGTACTGTACTTTTAAACTGAATAGACATCTTTATTGAATTATAAGTGACTTATTTCGTCTGTCTTCAAAGCAGCATCTTCTTTATTTTTGGTTTGGGGAAGAACTATGGGAGTGGGAAGGCTTTGGTTGTTTTAAGAAAAGTCACTAGTTTGTATCATGATACTTGCTTTGAATCTTAAAAAGCATTCCACATATTTTTCAGCACTGAAGTGGTCAAAATAAATGTTGAATGAAGTCAATGTTGTATACACTTAAAGATACTAACAGTCTAGTCTTGATTTTCAATGGAAAAAAATCTTACTTTTTTATGGGATATGTTTGCTTTTTTTTAGAAAAAAATCTTTGTTTGCTTTCATTAGAAACTCTGAAATTGTTTTAGCTTTGGAACAGATTTAATAGTCTTAGTTGATATCTCTGTTTAGTGACATATTCTTCCTTGAGTATGTTCCCAGCCCTTTTCACTGTTAATCTCTAGGTTAAGCTGAAAGCTTTCTAGGAAATCTCCCTTTCAGTTATCCCTTTTGAAACCTTGTTTTTAATAGCACTTTTCTTTCTTGGCTTGCATGACATTTTATCTTTCTTTTCCTTTCTTTTTGCCGTTTGCAAAGACTCTTGGGAGGATTTGACAGATTTGGTGGAGCAAATGCGCGATGATACAGAAGGTGCGTGCCACACCAACATCTTTCAGCTTTTTTTTCCTATCTTTTTCTTTCTTTATTACTTTCTTTTTTTTAATTTCTAACCACCTTTTGATCGTTTTCCATAAGCCAGATTGTCAGCTTTGGTTTTATTTCCCATGGCAATAACTGGAGTAATAAAAATATTTGCCAGATTTACCATACAGGTACTTCATTTGTATGGGATTAGGCTTTTCAGAATCTTGCATTTAAAAATCTTTCTCCTGTGGTTCCAAGTAAAGTGTCATAAATATATGTTTATGCAGTTCCTTTAGGATATTTGTTAAACATGTTTTAAGGGGACTTTATACCAAAATATATCAGGTTTTTTGGCTGTTTTTTCATTTATTTGTTGGGAAGATGTAAATCTTTTTCTCATTCGTGAAAATGTATATTCCTGTTAATTCCACAGTAGTCAAAAACAAACAGATCCCAGGAATCTGAAGTATCCAGTCTGGAATGTTGTTCAGATTTGTAGATTTCCATAACATTAAGCACTTGGAGCTTGGTCCTGTCATAGCATTACTTCCTGGTGGAATTACTTTCAAAAGTAGCACATGTGTTCCAAAATAGAAAGTCCCCCTAACAAGAATTGTTTCTTCTGTAAGGGGCTGCTAACTTTAGGGAGCTCAAGGTAATTCACACATTTTATAATAAAAATAGAAAAATTGAAGTTTGGCTTCACTGTATCTCCCCCTTTGCCTGAGTCCTAAAGTGTGTCGTGTTTGTGTGCCTACCCCACCAACACCCCCACCCGGCTTGAGCACATACACATCCCCTGCCCTGCGTGCACACTGACCTTTTCATTGCCTGTGCATAGTGTATCAGCCTCCTCCTGCCTGGCCCTGCAGCCTTACCCCTGGGAGTGTACTACCCTCCTCTCCCCACCACCAAGTTCCCCCCACCTCAGTCCAGACGGAAGCTCTGCTAAGGAACTGCTCCTTGACAGCCATGGCCCACATTCAGGTCTCCATTCACTCACGTCCTGCATTGGAGCTTAAGGCTCTTTACTTGTTCTCTACTTCTGATGTGTTTATCGTCCTACTCAAGTGTAAAATCCTTACAGGTCTTAAACTTCTCAGTATCTGTGTGAGACCTGGGGTGGTACTGTGCTCAGTCTGTTTGGTCATACCAGGCAAGACTACTGATGCCCAGTAGTTTCTGTCGCCACTGATGCCCATTAGTTTCTTCTTCAGCCCTTAACTTTGAATGAGTAAATTATTCCGAGTTTCATGTCATTTTCTATAGTCAAGCTGTCCTTATTCCGTCTCTGATTCTGCTTGTATTGTAACTAGTTACTTATAATTCAATGAAAAAAATCAGTATTACATAGGCGATTGACAGTTCATAGAGAAAGAAAAACAAAGAGAAGGGTGTTGATTCATTCAGTGAGTAGCATTTCCTATTATGTTAGCTGTTGTTATTTACCAGGTACAACACAAGTGTAAGGTTTTGATTCCTTTAATAGACTAGGCACTAAAGAAAAATGCTGCATAAAAACCAACAAATCTATGCCTTTCTTGATACTTCTTCCCTAGGACTCACCCTGGTAATATTCCATTTCTTTAATACAAAGTACTACTTCAAGAATCAAGCCTAGTGTGAGAGTAAGCCGCCTCTTTTCATTTTGTTTTTGTGGGATTTTTGTGAATGATTATCATAGATGAAATCAGAAAGGGAAATAAGATGAGTTATAACATAATAGCACATTAAAAACCCAGAAGATGTGAACTGTCTCAATATTTTGATGATCTTAGTAGATTAGCAGTCACATGGTATATGGTAATATTTCAAGAATGTATTTACAGACAAGTCTTTCTGGAATGTAGTTTTTAAAGAAATCAGAATGAGGAAGGGAAATAGCTTTACTCATTAACTTTTTTTGAGTCATTTCATCCCTTTATTATTATTATTTTCTGTTTCTCTTGCCTTATTTCAGTTACATGAAATGTTAGAGTTTTACTGTACTATTATATAACTTAAGGATTTTTATAAAAATGAGTACTTGTAACAAAAATAAACATGAGTTAAGGAGTGTTGCCCACATATAACACACTTAGCAGCTTAGGGACTGGGGTGAATCTCAGTTTCAGACCCTGAGAAAGCTGACGATGTTTGTAGGCTCAGATCTTTTCAGAAAACTTTCACTGCTGAGCTATTTCAATTCTGTTTCTCGTCTGTTATTATGAATGTGTCATAACAGTTGGTTTTTTAGTAAAGGAAGTGTTAACATTGGTTTCCAGCCTCCTGAAAATTTGCTTTTTAAAATAACAGACCCTAGGAAGTTGCAGATTTGAACTGTTAGCTTTGGGGTTTTGTTTTGTTCTAAATTTTGCAAGATTGAAGTTTTTTCTGGTGATCCGATTTCTTAAAGTGATGGTTGGTTTTACAGTCAATGTGTCTGTAACTCCTGTCTAATAGAATATGAAGTGCCTTCTTAAAGTAGAAAGTATCCTGCTTTCAACACTGATCAATTATCTGGCATCCCATCTCATTGTATACTATTAATTTGTGCCTAAAAGATTGGAAACTCACTAGAAAATTCTGAAGATTAAATGAATAAAAACACACAGTTTGCTATCTTTAGTTTCTCAATAAATATTAAATTCTTCTGTACTTATTACTAATTAGCCTCTGAAACAGACTGAAATTGCAATTACCCAGATTAAGCATTTCTAAATACTTAACATGCAGATATTTGTTTAGTCTTCAAAACTCTATTATCAGTTCACAGATGAGGAAAGTGAGGCCTGCAGAATTCAGAAAGGTTCTGAGTGGAATACTGCTCAGCAATAAAAAGGAACAAACTATTGATACCCCCAACAACCTGGATGAATCTCTAAGGAACTATTGCTGAGTGGAGGGAAAGAAGCCAATTTAAAAATTTACATACTATGTGATTGCATTTATATAATATTATTGAAGTGACAAAACTATAAAAATGGAAAATAATAGTTGCCAAGGGTTAGGAGAGGGTAATGGCTGGGGGGAAGGCTAGGTTGTCACCCCTGCTTCTGACCAAGCACATAGAAATCAGAGGTTCTTATTTAAGGGAGACAAGGCTAAACATAAAGTTCGGTAGGTTAGGTGTATTAAAATGCATTGGTTAACTTATATTTTCAACTTACAGTGGGTTTATTGGGATGTAACCCCATCATATCTTGAAGATGTGTTATTTTATTTTATTATTTTTTTATTTATTCATGAGAGAGAGAGAGAGAGAGGCAGAGACACAAGAGGAGGGAGAAGCAGGCTCCATGCCGGGAGCCTGACGCGGGGGGACTCAATCCCGGGACTCCAGGATCGCGCCCTGGGCCAAAGGCAGGCGCTAAACTGCTGAGCCACCCAGGGATCCCCGAAGATGTGTTATTTTAAAGGAAACTCCAAACACTATGATTCTCCATTCCCAGATACTTCAGTATGACACCTAACAAGATTAACAATAATTCCTTAATAGTACCTAATATTTATTCAGCACATTTTCAAAGGCTGCTTGTCTCAAATATGTCTCTTTTCAGTTAGTTTGTTTGAATCAGGATCCACACAAGACTCTAAGTCTCTGGGGTTTCTTTTACTTTTTTAAATTACTTTTTATACTTTTATTACCCTCATTGTATTTCCAGCTTTTTATTTAAATTCCAGTTGGTTAATATGGAGTGTAATATTAGTTTCAGGTGAAGAATTTAGGGACTCCTCACTTAGATCAACATCCAGTGCTCATTACAAGTGCCCTCCTTAATACCTATCATTTACTTAACCCATCCCCCTGCCCACCTCCCCTCCTGTAAGTCTCTAATTGTGTTGAAGAACAGCTTTATTGAGAGAGAATTCACATACTGTAAGAGTCACCACTTTAAACTATACAGTTCAGTGGTTGTTAGTATGTTTACAGAGTTGGGCATCCATCACCACTACCCAATCCCAGAATATTTTCAACACTCGATAAGAAACCCTGTACCCATTAACATTGACTTTTGTTCTCTCTTCTCCCCAGATCCTGGCAACTACTAATCTATTTTCTGTTTTTTATAGTTTTGCCTGTTCTGGACATTTCATATAAACAAAGTCATTAAATATGAGGCCTTTTGTGCCTGGCTTCTTTCACTCAGCGTGATGTTTTCAAGGTTCAGGCATAATAGGACATTTATCAATAGTTCATCCTTTTTATTTCTGAATAATATCTCATCATACATACTATATTTTATTCATTCATCGATAGATGGACATTTGGGCCACTTCCACGTTTAGGTTATTATGAGTAGAGTTGTTATGAACATCCACTTAGGAATTTAAATGGACATATGTTTTCACTTTGGGGTGTATACCTAAGAGTGGAATTGCTAGGTCATATTGGTGACTATGGTTTAACCTTTTGAAGAATGAACTGCCAGGCTGTTTTCCAAAGCTGTTGTACCATTTTAGATTCTTGTCAACAATTATTATTTTTCTCTTAAAATTCTTTAAAAAATTATATCCATCTTAGTGAATGTGGACTGGTATTTCATTTGCATTTCCCTAATGGCATTTTTTTCATGTACTTATTAGCCATTTGCATATCCTCTCCAAAGAAATGCCTATTCAAATCCTTTGCCCATTCCTTTTTACTGGGTTATTTGTCTTTTGTTGAATTGTAAGTTCTTTGTATATTCGAGATACTGGATATAATATGTAGATATCCACCCCCCCCCCCATTTCATGGGTTGCCTTTCATTTTCTTAATGATATCCTTTGAAGCACAGATGTTTTTAATTTGAACAAAATCCAGTTTAAATTTTTTTATCATTGTTCTTTTTAATCCAGTTAATTTTTTTCTGTTGCTTGTGTTTTTGGTGTCATCTAAAAAACCATTTGGTTCTGTTGTATAATCCTTTTTATATGTTGCTAGATTTGGTTTGCAAGTACTTTATTGAGGGTTTTGCATCTATATTCATATGAGGTTCGATTTCAAATTCAGTATCTTGTTATAGATTTTCTTTTTCTCAAGTTAGTTTTGGCAGTTTGTATTTTTCTTAGAAATTGTTCATTTTATCTAGGTTGTCTAATATTTGGGCATACAATTGCCAATTAAATAGTATTCCCTTATAATCCTTTTTGTTTCTATAGGGTCAACATGCCTCCTCTTCCTTCCTGATTTTGGAAATTTGAATCTTCTGTCTTTCTGTTGGTCACTCAAGCTAGATGCTTGTCGGTGTTGTTGGTCTTTTCAAAGAATCAACTTTGGGTTTTATTGATTTTTCTCAGTGCTTTAATGTGCTGCTTATTTCTGTTCTAATCTTTATTATAGCTTCCTCCTGGGGCTTTCCACTGATGTCTGTATTTATTGGTTGCCCTTGAGGAAGCAGTCTCTGAAATCATGGAATTATGATAATGCTGGAGCTGAAGAGTCATCTAGGTCAGTGTTTCTCAAAATTTAATGCACATGCAGATGACCCTGGGGTCTGGTTAAAGTGCAGAACCTGATTCAGCGGTACATTGGAGCCTAAGGTTTCCCATTTCTAAAAGCTTCCAGGTGATGCCAGTGTTGATGCCAGGGCTGTATGTTCAGTGGGGAGGATCTAGTTCATTTGGTATCAGAGTCATTGGTGGGGTTTTCTAAGCCATGTTGTTTCTCTCCATTCCAGGGATACTCGCACCCCACCCCCCCCACCCCCACCCCCGCCTTGAGAATTGGTGCTGCAATGAGTCATTGTGACTGATACGGGTGTGTATTGTTTCAAAGATGAAAGAATTATTGAACAAGCTTAACCTTCTCATTTGACAGATGAGGATATTGAGGCCCCAAAGAAGTAAGACTCCTTGTTTGGTATCATATAGGTAATTGTTGCAAATAGGTGATTAAGATTAATAGGTGGATATAATCTTTCTGCTGATAAAGCTTGATTTTAACAAAGTACATTAAGTGAATTTCCTCTTTAGTACTCTTGAGTAGAAGTTTATATAATATTTGGAATGGCATTAGGGAGACTAAATAGATATGGACATAGATATATAGGTAATCTAAGGGTCCAAAGACTCTTCTGTTATTTTTAATTTTTTTGAAATATCCCGAAAATACTTTATTAGACCTGAAAGAGTTGCCAGAGAAAAACATACCATTTGAATTTCCGAATGCGGGAGTACACAGGTTCCTTCATCACCTAAAAGCTGGGAATTATAGTTAGGAAATTGCAACGGCTTCTCAGCTGGATTGAAGTTTCTTTGCCTAATGCTCTATTTTTATTATTTTTTTAAGATTTTGTTTTTAAGTAATCTCACATCCAACATGGGCTCGAACTTAAAACCCTGAGATCAAGAGTCATATGATCTACCAACTGAGCAAGCCAGGGTCTCCTTCTATTGATTATTCTTAAATGAGGATTGAGTAAAAAGTTCCTGATTCTCTTGTACAAATACGTGTCATCAGACTAGTTAAATGGTGTTTTATTACAGGATCTTTTTAGTGCTTTCATTAATTTCTTTCACTCTCAAGGACACCTCATTTTGCATCAGTTTTATACTCCAAGAAATATTACCAAAATAGTTCAAAATAGATTTATTTAGGAATTATTGGTCTTCAGACATTCTGAACACAAAGTAAGCTTTCCTTTCTGTATCTTTCCGTTAGTATGTCATTTTTAATCTCATATTAATGTTCTTAGGTATCTTTGGAAAAACTCCATATGACAATATTTGTTTCTCAAATGGGATACATTTTTGATCTGTCGGATAACCAGGAAGTTCTAAAGAGTAACTGCTTGTACATATGAATAGTTCCCACCTTAACAAAAATTGGGTACAATATAACAAACTTAATTTTGACATATGTTAAGTATAACTGAACTTTTCTTCAATTATTCATAAAACATTTCAAGATTTCTCTCTATGAACATTAGTCATTGCACTAAAGAGTTAAATAGGGTCTTGGTCAGATGATGGGTTTGCAGAGCAGTGTGACTCAGTGTCACTCTTAGCTATATGACTTTGCGTTCACTTTTGTCATCACTGTTAACAAAGTGAGCCTCATTACTCTGTAAAGTTCATTAAAATTTTCCTCATATGGAAATTAACAGTCTTGAAGAGCTATAATGAAGATCTACATGTTCTTGAAAGAACTTTGGTTTGGAAATCAATTAATAGAGTTTATTATAGTAACTGGAGTTATTTTTGTACAGTTTCTTTAGTCCACTGCTCCTGCTCTGTTCCCTACCAAGGTGCTTTGTGCCAGCATCTATCTGCTCACCAAAACATAGGACTTACTCTCCATACTTCCCTCCTTCTCTCACATCCAAGTGGTCATCAAGTCCTGAAATCCTGCCATTCTACCCCTGGAATGTCCCCCAAAGCTATTTCCCCCTTCCACACAGCACCAACTGCTCTAGTTCCACCCTCTGCCATTTCTCTCTCCAGTTATTGCATTAGACCCTTACTTGCTCTGCAGCTTTGAGTTCTTGCACCCTTCCAATCCATCTTCCACACAGCTATGAGAATGGCTCCTCTAAAATTCAAATCTGTGACATACACCTCTCATTAAAATCTTTGACTTTAAGGTAAAATCCATATTCCTTAATAAAGATCCTTAGCAGTCTCTCCTTTACCTGTCTTCCCTCATCTCTTCTCACAGCATTCACTTATATGCACCATACATTTCTGACGCGTTTTCCATTTTATTTTTCCTGTTGTACCAAGTTCTCTCATACCTGAGCACCTTTGCCCGACCTTTCATCCTGCTCCCTTCCCAGCTCTACACTTACCCCCTCATCTGACTAAATGTCTTTTGGTCCTTTAAGATTGAATTCAGGAGCACCTGGGAGGCTGTCAGTTAAGCATCCACCTTCAGCTCAGGTCATGATCCCAGAGTCCTGGAATTGAGCCCACATTAGGCTCCCTGCTCAGTGGAGAGCTTGCTTCTCCCTTTCCCGTTCCCCCTGCTTGTGTTCTCTCTCTCTCTGTCAAATAAATAAATACAATTAAAAAAACAAAAAAGACTGAATTCAAAAGTCTTATTCTCTGGTACTGAAATATATGGCACATAATGATGAATTTTTTTTTAAGATTTATTTATTTATTTTATTTTATTTTATTTTATTTTATTTTATTTTATTTATTTATTTATTTATGATAGTTACAGAGAGAAAGAGAGGCAGAGACACAGGCAGAGGGAGAAGCAGGCTCCATGCACCGGGAGCCCGATGTGGGATTCGATCCTGGGTCTCCAGGATCGCGCCCTGGGCCAAAGGCAGGCGCCAAACCGCTGCGCCACTCAGGGATCCCAGATTTATTTATTTTAGAGAGAATGCACGTGAGCAGGGGATGGAGCAAAGGGAGAGAGGATCCTCAAGCTGATTCCTCCCAGAGCACAGAGCCCCAAGGTTGGGCTCAATCCTGAGATCATGACTAGAGCCAAAATCAAGAGTTGGCCACTTAACCGACTGAGCTACCCGGACATCCCTCCTGATGATTTCTGTATATTAATTTTGAACTCTGCTACCTCTGTGAATTCGTATATTTTTGTACAGATTTTGTTTGATTTTCTGGATATAAAATCAGATCATGTGAGAGCAGTAATATTTGATCTACTCTTTCACAGGTTATATGTTTGTAATTTCTTTATCTTCTTTAATTGCATTCCTCTACCACCCTCAGGACAATGTCAAGTAATAGCCATGTTAATGGATATTTCTTAATTTCCTCAAAATGCTACAGATTGAATAAACATCTCTTATAAGCCTAAAAAAAAAAAAGCCTTCTCCTCTGAGAACTTATGTCTACATTACCTGCCCTTTATGCATGAAAGGAAAAGGGGATCAGGTCAGGTACCTTTCTTCTGTGCATATTCCTGTAATATTTTGTGTATACTTTTGTTAGTGTTTTTATTGTAGTACATTTGCACTGCTTCTCAAACCTTTCCAGATCCAGTGGCATAGGAAATTGTATTGGACTTACATATAGCCTGCCTGAAATTTTATATTAATATCACATCTAGTATCTTAGCCTTCAAAAATTATATAAAATGTACATTTGATTCCATAGAAAGGGTATAGTTGACCTAATATAAAAATATTTTAGTTTTATTTGTCCTGGAATAAATTTTTTTTTTGTCCTGGAATAAAATTGATCTTTGTCAAAGATGATAATGTTTATTGTGAAATTTCAAGTTTTCTCTGTAAGCTCCCCAGTTTTGTTCTCCAGACATCTGCCTAACCCAAGTTTGATAAATAGTAAGCACTTTGATGTCAAGAACTAGGTCTTCTATCTCTGGAATCCCAGCATTAAATATAGTATCTAATACACAGTAGATGTTCAGTATTTATTGAAAATAAATAATGAATGAACAAAAGTTCAGTTTTGGAATAATAGTGTTAAGTGTTAGCATCGTTAAACATTTTAATTTTGGATATTTTTCTCATAAAAAATATGACTAATGACACTGGGAAAGTCATGCATTTTAAAAATAGTTTTCTGGCCTATACAATTTATCAAAACCTTAAAAAGAAACCTTTTATAGTTAAAATATACAGAAAGATCACATTGTAAATATTCAGCTATTCAGTGCAATGAATTTTCACACAATCAGCAGTTTCACATAACTAACACACATATCAAAAACCAGAACAAGAACCTGCCCCTCAGGACTTCCATGCTCTCATTGTGTCACTACAGCCCTTTTTAACAGCATATGTTCGTTCTGTAAAATCATTTTATATTTGAGTACAATTTAAAACAAGTAAACTGATTGAATATTTTTTATTGCTATGACAAATTAAGTTAATGATTTAGTGATCATTACTAGTAGCCAACATTACAAAATGGGAAAAAATAATTTTAAGTAATTATTAGTAATAAAAACTATTTTCATTAGTTTACATTAGCACTAACCAGAAAATGTAATTAAAATTATTTGCAATGCCCATACTCTTGTCTACTCTTCAACACAAAAATGCTGTTAATAATAAACATTAAATAATAATTTTAGTTTTTGCATTAAATAATAATGAGCAGTAAATTCTTTTAAACTTTTATGCCTAATTGTCAAATTGCCCTGATTTTTGTCTTTTATTTGTTTAGAGAAGTAGTTCTCAATGGAGGGGGAGCCCAATTTTGTCTCCCAAGGGACAGGCACATGGCAAGATCTAGAGCCATTTTTGCTGGTCAGAACTAGAGGGTGCTACTACTGACACCTAGTGGGTAAAAGCCTGGGTTGCTGCTAGACTTAATACACAGAGCAGCCCCCACAAAAAATAGTTATCTGGCCCAAAATGTCAGTAGTACCAAAGTTGAGAGCAATATTTTCTAAAGAATGAGTGGGTTGTGTTTGGTGTAGATTCATTCCAACGGGGTATAGCAGCATACTAATAAAGTACAAGGTATTAAGACTTCAGTTTCCCTTGGTATTAGCTCCTATTTGTTTATTTTATTCACCTCAGACCCCAAACAGGTGTCTTGAACATTTTGTTAATGATTATAAGAAGAATGAGATGACGCAGTGTAGGAGGATAAATCCATCACCACTTTTGGCAAAAGTCTCAAATCCAGCTCTCTTACAAAATTTTCTTGCCGCCTGTTGGAGGTGTTAAATAGAGAATCTAGTTGCTCTTCACAGACATCCATGTATACCCACACAGCTGTACCCCATTCCTTTCTTCCAGTGATTATGGAAGGTTAGAACCACTGGAGTGCAGGGTGCCTAGGTACTCAGTCCGTTAAGCGGCTTACTCTTGAGTTTGGCTCAGGTCGTGAGATCAAGTCCCCTCAAGGTCTACACTCAGAGTGGAGTCTGCTTAAGATTCTCCCCCCCCCCCCCGCTCATACTTTCTCTCTCTCTCTCTCTCTCTCAAATAAACAAGTCTTAGAAACACTGGAGTGCACATAAATGCCAGTAACAAAGTTTGAGACTAATGTCTAATTAGGTTGTTTCTCATGGTGGTTTTTTAGGGGATAGTTCTGTGTGTATTTCAGTGTCCCCTTGTGAGATTATTCTGATCTTGACAAGTTGACCTGCCCTGAGCAAAGAGTCACTTGAAGATGGCCTTAAAACAGATGTTGTGCAAGAAAGAATTAATGACAATATATACCAATTCTGACTTTATAATAAAATATTTCTCTCAAAGTATTACCTCAGAGAACAAACCCAGATTTATAAGTTGGAATTATAAATCTACAAGTCCTTAAATTTAATGAAGAAGATTAGCTTAGAATTTGGCATTTGATTGCCCTTATTTAATTGTGAAAGCAGATACAAATGAAAACAATTGTATGAAGAAAATTAGGGACATTTTGAATAAAATAATCTGTTTTATGTTGTAGCTTTTTTGTTTTGTGGAGCATGGGTTTTTTAGTATTTTTTGTCAACCTAAGAAGAGTTAAAATAGTTCATAGATCTCTAGGCCTTTTCTAGTTTTTAAAGAATATAATATATTTGATGTTTGGGAGGATGCATTAGCTCTCGTGTCAGGTCTAGGTGTAATTCTGCCAGTTATGAACTGGTTGGCCTTGGGCTGTAAACTCTTATGGGCTTTCTTTACCACCCTAAAAGAAGGGACAATACTTAATGATAGAGTCACAAGAATTAAATAAGATAGTCATGTAAAAGAACGACCAACAAGGGGATCCCTGGGTGGCTCAGCGGTTTAGCGTCTGCCATTGGCTAAGGGCGTGATCCTGGAGACCCGGGATCGAGTCCCGCATCGGGCTCCCTGCATGGAGCCTGCTTCTCCCTCTGCCTGTGTCTCTGCCTCTGTGTGTGTGTGTGTGTGTGTGTGTGTGTGTGTGTGTGTGTGTCTCATGAAAAAATAAATAAATAAAATCTTAAAAAAAAGAACGACCAACAAGAGGGAAGGATAAATATTCAACTGGAGTTATGGGTTCATTTGCAAGTGGATTATAGTGGTCAAGAACATGGGTTTTGGAGTCAGAGAGTCAGGGTTTAGACTCTAGCTTTGTTATCTCTTACTGGCTGTGCTCAGGGGACCAGCTTTACACTCTTAAGCTGCATTCCTAAGTTGACACTATCACTAACTGTCTTGCCACCTGCTGTAAGGAGGGATTGAAACCGTACCTGTCAGAAGCAGCCCACAGTACCTGGCACAGGGTAGGCACCAATAGGTGAAGGTAGTGAGAGCCTGGGTTGTTCTGAGTTCTATGTGGTACTTAGTCCCTCTTCTCAAATAATTTGTCACACTGTACGCTAAGTCTTAAAAATTTGGAAGCTAATGCTAATTATTTTTAGTTTATTTAATAATGCTTAGTTTAAATAGTGTAATTAACATAAATAGTAATGCTAATAATGTAAATAGTATATTTGGAACAAAGTTTAAGTACTTTTTTTTTTTTTTTTTTTTTCTACATTGGCTTTAATTTTTAGAGCACTTCACACCCTGTAGAGAATGAGTGTCAGGGCCAGGGTGGAATTTCAGAGACTAGTGTGAAGGTTGGACAATAGTGAGCTTATGATGGACACTCAAGTTAAGGTGGTAGCAGAGGTGGTGGTGAGAATATTAAGACTGTACTCAAGGCTTGAAATTTGATAAAAATAAGTAATCTCACTTGCATCAAGAATATTCCTAAGGGAAACTGGCATCTTTTTTTTTTTTTTTTTTTTTTTTTTTTAACAGCGAGTACCTGGCAGAGAATATAAAACCTAAGAGTATACTTTGGCACCACCGTCTTCATTGCTGCCAAGAGACCAACAGTCCCACACAGCATTGCTTTTGTGCTTTCGATGCTAATGTCAACACAGTGACATGCTAAATTTTTAAATGTGCTGTTTCCAGTAACCATGGTCCATCCTCTCCCTCTTTGGCTATAGATCCTAATTATCTCATGGCTAACGAACGCATGAACCTAATGAATATGGCCAAGCTGAGTATCAAGGGCTTGATTGAATCTGCTCTAAACCTGGGGAGAACTCTGGACTCAGACTACGCACCTCTCCAGCAGTTCTTCGTGGTGATGGAGCACTGCCTGAAACACGGCTTGAAGGGTGAGCCATGGCCCCAGATTGCAAATGTGCACACAGCTGTATTCTGGCAATACATGCTCAAAAAAAAAAAAAAAAAAAAAAAAAAAAACCGTTCATTATGGAGCCCAAGAATAAGAGACTTGAATAATACTAATCTATTGGAATGCACCCTATATGGGGACAGGGGTATGGTTGAATTAAAGGACATTCAGGGCTTACAAAACAGATCACTAAATGCTAGAGCTGGAACAGACATCACTAGTCCAATATGGCCTTTCTGTTTGGCAGGTGGAAACAGGTGTGGAATGGGAGGTAACTTGTCCAAGGTCACACAGTGAATGGGTAGAACAAGTGCTAGAACTCAGATTCCCTGATTCTTGCTTTTGTGTTCTTCCATTTAACCGTAAGCTTTTCAGGGCCAGACCTGGTCTTATTGCTTCCTTCCCTTCTCCCTCCTCAGTATATAAGAGCCTGCTTCTGGATTACATATTCTGTTCCATTGGACCATTTTCTTCACTAATGCCACGTAGCTTTAAGTACTATATTCTTAGGATGTTTTATTATATCATAGGGCTTGTTATAAATTCTTCCTGAAAGAGGAAGAACAGTCTCGGGAAGTGGGAGATTTTTTGATTGTCACAAAGTATTGTGTGTTCTGAATGCATGAATAGTTTTAGAGCTTCTGATAACCCAGGACTAGTTCCCTGAAAAAAAGGATTGAACATCTGAGAGAGAAGTGTATGTATGTGTTGGTGTGTTGAGGGAATGTTTATGCTGTAAAGAATATTAAAACACTATTCTGTTTTTATCACCTTAGCAAAGAAAACTTTTCTTGGACAAAATAAATCCTTCTGGGGGCCTCTAGAATTGGTAGAAAAGCTCGTTCCAGAAGCTGCCGAGATAACAGCAAGTGTTAAAGATCTTCCAGGACTTAAGTAAGTTTAGGGTTGAATTCTCTTAGGGAAATATTCTTAATATTAACTATCTCCTTGAAGACAAAAGATAACAATGACCATAATAATTTATTTTCTAGCAATCCAAAAAGCATACTCTTATTTATGAACAGGCGCTGTTGCCAGAGAACTGCTTATATAAAATATTAAGAGAATTAATGCCTGTGAGAGATAATTATTTTGAATTTAAAAGAGGTTCGTATTCATGTTAAGAGACGAAACATTGTCTTATTTTTTTCACTTGTGGGATCAGAATGTCAAGAAATTCGATCTAAGGAGAGAGAATGCTAGACATGACTAAGAAAAAGAATGTGTTCAATGCTGTTTGAGAGTCAAGATTAAAACAGTTGTCAAGTGAACCTCAGGAACTGACACGGGGACTCAGAACTCAAAAAAGAGTAGTAATCCTCCTCCCAAAGTAGACTGCTCTAACTTTGATGGAGCCCTCAATGGCCTGTGTCCACATTACTAGTATTTGGGTGCTTACATGATCCACCCTAAGTTTATAGGATTAACCAGTGTTCATGTGCCAGAACATTTCAGTTGGGTGTCCCAGGGGTTTTGCCATCAAACTGCAGTCTCAGTCAATAATTAATTCTTCAGAAGGCGAATTGCTAACACACCACCAGTCCCACTAGCGCCCTCATCCCAGCCAGCCCCCAGAGTTCCTCGCATGGGAATGTCGTGAAGGAGGTTGTAAGGAGCACCTCCCTGTGCATGTTATACTGGGCACTATGAGCAAGAGAAAGTGAATCTGTGCCACGATGGCCCCTATCTCTGCTACTTTTAGTTCTTTGGTTCCTGTGTTTCTGTAGGACACCAGTAGGCAGAGGAAGAGCCTGGCTTCGTTTGGCATTGATGCAAAAGAAACTCTCAGAATATATGAAAGCTTTGATCAATAAGAAGGAACTTCTCAGGTATGAACATCTTGTTAAACTTTGTTCTTTTCTTGCTATGTTCCTATTGTACAAGGTTGAATCGTATATAAATTTGAAATTGCTACAGATCAAAAACAGTTGGTTCATGGCAATTTCATGTAGTTCAACTAATATCTTCTCCCACACCTCATCAAGAATAGATGTTTGTTACATATGTTCAGTCTGTCACTGTGGCATATATACGGGACAGGCCAAAATGTTATCCCCCCCAAAAAACAAGAAAGGCTTTTGACACCTTAGCATGTACTTACACTCAGTAAGACAGGAAGTTGACATATAACATTAAATTTTAAAATAGCATACACAAATTTCCAGATGGATTATAGATACAAATGGGAAAAAGAAAACAGTAAAACTTTTAGAAGAATATATGAGGTAGACAAAAATTTCTTGAACAAGACATAAAAAGTTCTACCTTTAAAGGAAAAAAATGGATACATTGGTCTACATTAAAATGAAGAACTTCATTCATCAAAAGACACAAGATTAAAAGGCAACCCAGGGAGTGAAAGGAGATATTTGTAATATTCAACAAATGCATATTCAGGGTATGTGAAGAACTTCTTCAGGCCAGTAAGAAAAAGACAGATGAGTAAATGTAAGAGTAGATAACAGATTTGAACAGGCATTTCACAAGAGAAAATCAAAATGGCTAGTAAACATGAAAAGGGGGGTAGCTGGCTGGTTCAGTCAGCAGAGCATGCAACTCTTGATCTCCCAGTCATGAGTTCAGCCCCACATTGGGTGTTTTACTTTAAAAATTGATATAGGAGCGCCTGGTGGCTCAGTTGATTAAGTGTCAGACCGTTGGTTTCAGCTCAGGTGGTGGTCTCAGGGTCAGGGGATGAAGCCCTGCCTCAGGTTCCGTGCTCAGCAGGGAGTCTGCTTGAGGATTTCTCTCCTTTTCCCTCTGCCCCTCTCTCCACCTGCATGCACACACCCTGTCTCTCTCAAATAAATAAATAAGTCTTTTATATGTAAACATACACACAAGTTCACTAGCTATCATGTAATTGCAAATTAAAATAACAGTGTGGTATCAGGACACACTTACCTATAACTAAGCAGATCTCTGAGGCAAATTCTGAAAAACAAAATAATTTTTTAAAGACCCATTAAAGATCGAAAAATTATGCCTTGCATCTTAAATACAAATATATGGGGAAAGCATAGGTAATCATTTCAGTGAAAATCTCATTCTGATCACTTTTCTTTCAGCTGGAAAGCTAGAGTCTAGTCATGTACCTGTTATCTAAAACAAACTATCCAAGCCCATACTTTTTTTTTTTTTTTTAACTTTTTTACTGTTATCATAGTATCCATATTTAACTATGAGGCCAGAATTTTCTGCTTGTCTCAAGATTACATCATTGGATTCTTGAGGTTTTATTATTGGTATTCCATGGATTTCTCTTACAGTGAATTCTATGAACCCAATGCCCTCATGATGGAAGAAGAAGGAGCCATAATTGCTGGTCTCTTGGTGGGTCTGAATGTCATTGATGCCAATTTTTGTATGAAAGGAGAAGACTTGGACTCTCAGGTATGCAAAAGATGCTCAGTTACCAAGTGTGTAACTCTGAGTTCTGCTATCTCAGAATTTGGATTGATCAGATTATACCAACCAAATTAAGGGAAATTCTGTGAGTCACTAGTAGGATTTTTAAAACTTTTGATGTAAATGTAAACAACTGGTTTTTCCTTCGAAGTTGACTCACTTATGTATTATGAAAGTTTTACAGAATTATTGTCTTGACGTGGTCCCTGTTTAAAATATTTTGTACAGGCTAAAATACCTTCCCCCCAACCCCCCGCCCACACACACAAGCTAAAATATATATACAAGCATGGTAGTTACAAATACAGACTGAAGGGACGCCTGGGAGGCTCAGTGGCTGAGTGTCTCTGCCTTTGGCTCAGGGCGTGATCCCAGGGTCCTGAGATCGAGTCCCTGCATCAGGCTCCTTGCGGGGAGGGAGCCTGGTTCTCCCTCTGCCTGTGTCTCTGCCTCTCTCTGTGTGTCTCTCATGAATAAATAAAATCTTTTAAAAAAAATACAGACTGAAGCCACTCTTTAGGTTCAGATTCTCCTTCTTTATTTTCTTGCTGAATTAATTTTGTCATTAGTTTTTTGATGCTTCACACTTCTTAGCTATACTACAGGGACAGAAAAAAAAAAAAAAGAGTATCTCTATTTCATAGAATTATGGTGTGGAATAAAAAAGTACATGTGATGTACCTGGTACAGAGCCTGGCACATATTAATTGCTCAATAGGTAAAGTCATTTTCACTCTCTTTCTCACCCCTTCTCTTTGAAATACTACAGCAAATTTCTGTTACTTTTTCTCTGAGAAAATGGAAAAGGAAGTATGATATTTTAACCTGGATTTTAAAAAAGAAATAAGCTGAATGATGATAATAATATAGCAGTCCTGAAAAATTTAGATATAGTACATCAGTGAAAGTTTGGAAGAATAATTACAAAATGTTACAGTGGTCCTGTCTGAGTGTTGGGACAATGGGTGTTTTGTATTACTTCCTTTTACTTACCTGTATTTTCTGAAACTTCTTCAAGGAGATATGCTTTCTTTCTGTATTTAGAATTTTTAAAATATTATTCCTAAAAGTGAATAGCGGTTCAGTAGAAGAATACTTGAGAAAAACAAAAGAGAAAGAAACTTTAAGCCTTAAATTTATAATAAGCATTCTGTGGACTTTCTTGGAGTCTTGTGTTGACTTTCATGACCTGGTCTTCGGGTCCTATTGCCTTAATCTCGATTCATTACTTACTTTCACCCCTTTTCAAGTTCTTGATTATAAGAAAATAAAACATTAAATTTTCATCAAAAATTTCAAATAATTGTGATTCCTGGGCTCAGTAGTTGAATGTCTGCCGTTGGCTCAGGGCCTGATTCTGGAGTTCTGGATTGAGTCCTGCATCAGCCTCCCAGTGGGGAGCCTGCTTCTCCCTATGCCTCTGTCTCTGCCTCTCTGTGTCTCTCATGAATAAATAAGTAAAATCTTTTTTTTTAATTAAAAATAATAAAAATAGGGGGATCCCTGGGTGGCTCAGCGGTTTAGTGCCCTCCTTTGGCCCAGGGCGCAATCCTGGAGTCCCGGGATTGAGTCCCACGTCGGGCTCCCAGCATGGAGCCTGCTTCTCCCTCCTCCGGTGTCTCTGCCTCTCTCTCTCTCTCTCTCTCTTTCTATGTCTATCATAAATAAATAAATAAACCTGAAAACTAACTTAATTAATTAATTGATTGATTAAAAATAAGAATAATAAAAATAAATTTCAAATAACTGCCATGACTTTATTATTGTTTTGAGTGCCCAGAAAGAGACATTGTATTATGCCTTGGAAAAAGTATCTGATTTACATTAAATTCTGAAAATTCTCTCTGTAGGTTGGAGTTATAGATTTTTCAATGTATCTCAAGGATGGGAACAGCAGTAAAGGTAGTGAAGGGTATGTATGGGAAAATTAAGTTGTTTTTTTCTTTAATTTTCTTTGATAGCATTTAAAGTTTATAACAGTAGTGCTTTAACAGAATTGCTGAAAGAATTTATGATAACATAGTTTTAATAGTCTTGCCAAAAAGATCTGACAGTTGTGCCTGTTAAGCCCTAAAAGAGGTTTTAGTTAAGTGATTTTCCTACTGTGAAGTTTAAGGGCTTACGAAATGAAAGGGTTTATAAAGGAATTCGGTGTTCCATCTTTTGAAGTAGTGTTTGAAAACATGGTCCTCTTAATCCAGGAGGATTGCATTTTCAGTTTTCTTAAAATTTGAAATATTAAACATGTACTGTGGTTTATGTAAAATGTTGACATTAAGGGTAATGGAGTGAAGAGTCTGTGGGAGCTCTGTACTAGTGTTTCAACTCTTGTAAATCTAAAGTTATTTCAAAAAAGTTGTTAAAATGTCCATACAGTCCTTAGAAATTAGACATCAGAATGTACCTGATACTCTTTGTAAATTTAGCAGTTCAAAGCACAATTAATCTGAAGTTCTTAACTTTGGACATTGAGCCAATACTATGTCATTTGTTCTTTAAGTGTAGCAGTAGAGGTGTGTGGCCTTGATCTTACTTTATTTGAAAAGTCTGGTTCTTTAACTTGCCTGTTATAAATTAGTTGGTTCCAGAAGTGAACCTCCTGTTTCCACTCTTATTTTCTCATGTAATAATAAACACTTGATCTTTATGAAAGTTTTTATACCATTCACTTTGAAATAAAATTAGCATGGAAAAGCAAATAAATAACATCTGGGAACAAATGTTATTATACCAAAATCAGTTTAATTCAATTCCCATGATAAATGGAAAATTGTTGTTATAAGTAGTAATGGCAAAACTAAAAAGTGTCTCATTTGTGACAAGAAAATTTTTATTTTTTAAATGCCTCTGATAGATTATAATGTTACACCCTTAACCTAAGTTACTAAGGTATGCAAGCTATAACAAAGGCTTTATTAATATGGGGAATTTTTTGTTTCATTTTTTAAATGTGTCTTTCTTATTAGGAGCATTATATATCAGGTCTGTCTTCTGGTTCAGTGTATCTGTGGCACAATTTTCCTTTATTATATAAAAAGATTGAGGAAGGGGAGCTCTTGGGACTTCTAATCTTATTATTTTATTTCTATTTTAACCCCCCCAACTCTGCCTTCCACCCTAGAGATGGCCAGATTACTGCAATTCTGGATCAGAAGAACTATGTAGAAGAACTCAACAGACATCTAAAGTAAAGAATAAATACTTTTACTTTACTGGGGATTTTGTTATGAAGGAAAGGAAGAATAAACTCATGAGCCATGAGGATTAAATTCAGGCAGTCGATACTCAACAAAAATACATAGAATTCCTGCCTGCCAGGCACTGAGCTAGGCACTCAATAAATGTCATTTAACAATTTGGGCACTTTTAGTGAAAGGCAGTATAAGATTAGTATGTAATTAATAGCTAGTGATTAAATAAGTATATTCAGTTAAGAATTCTTAAACATGTGACATACACAGTTGAAAGTGGCAGCCCTCTTGGTTCATATTTTAAGACTGATCTTGGGCAAACCACTCATTGCCTTAGTACCTTTAGATGAATTGTATCATGTTGGTCCCTTGCATTTTTCATTTATACATTGAATTGATAATATTAACTTACCCTTTCTTCACCATCACTACCATTAATTTACCAAATACTAAGTATTTTTCAGAACTGTCCAGAACATGAAATAGTCTATCGGTATTCTCAAGTACATTGATGTTCTTGTTATGCTAATGACTGTTGAATAATTCAGAAAAATTTATATATCCAGTAACTCTTATTTTGTTTATAATTCTCTTATAAAGATAATTTAAGTAAGAACTATAATATGAGTATACTGGTAGCAGTATAAATTTTGAGTAGTCTTGGTTTCAGCTAGAAAATCCAAGAATAATTTAAGTATATTTTCTTTGGAGACAAAGAACTAATAATGACTACAGTGAATTATGGGGGTGTTAGTCAAGTAAAAGTACACTTACATTTGCTAGTGAACTAGAAACATGACAGTTACTATTTTCATGTCTTAGTTTCTTTATCTGTATTTGGGTGTTTTGTATTACTTCCTTTTACTTACCTGTATTTTCTGAAACTTCTTCAAGGAGATGTGCTTTCTTTCTGTATTTAGAATTTTTAAAATATTATTCCTAAAAGTGAATAGGGGTTCAGTAGAAGAATACTTGAGAAAAACAAAAGAGAAAGAAACTTTAAGCCTTAAATTTATAATAAGCATTCTGTGGACTTTCTTGGAGTCTTGTGTTGACTTTCATGACCTGGTCTTCGGGTCCTATTGCCTTAATCTCGATTCATTACTTACTTTCACCCCTTTTCAAGTTCTTGATTATAAGAAAATAAAACATTAAATTTTCATCAAAAATTTCAAATAATTGTGATTCCTGGGCTCAGTAGTTGAATGTCTGCCTTTGGCTCAGGGCCTCATTTATTCTTTTCAACACATAGGGTTGTTGAAAAGAATAAATGAAATAATGCAAATAAAATAATTCAGAAAAGTTTTTAGTGTATGGCAAGCACTTCTTCAGATAGCTTGTTATTAAATAAGTAGTCTTTAAAGTTGACTGTGCAGTGCATCAGCTCTTTTATTTTATCCAACAAGTGCTTATTAAATACAGACTTTAGTACCAAGAGTAAAATAGGTAGGATCCGTAGCTACTGTGAACTGTCTCAGAGCCTGCAAGTCCATCATGAATTGTGGACATTTGATGATGGATAATACCTGTGATGGATGTTTACCTGGGAAGTACAGGATGTTCTATTTTTTCAAGAGAAATCATCGTGTTTTTTCTTCTCTTGATAGTGCTACGGTAAACAATCTTCAGGCAAAAGTGGACGCATTAGAAAAATCCAACACTAAACTGACAGAGGAGGTAAGTGTTTTGGAAATTCTTTGACATACAACTTAATAATGTGCATTAGTGGAAGCATATCTCTTGATACTCATCATTTGTTCATTCAGTAAACATTTGAGGACTGCTTTTGTGCCAGAACTAGACAAAGATTTATGTGTGCGTTGATTTATGTGTGCCAGATAAGCAAGCTCCCACACTCATGGGCCTTATTTTCTCCTTGACCCCAAGGAGATAGTGTAGATAACTTAGTACTGGTCAGAAGGCCGGCAGTCCCTGCTTGCCTGTCATGCTGCTTACAAGTCATGTGCTTCTGAGCACATAACTCACTTGACCTCCCAAGAGGCCCAGTTCCCTTCCTGGCAGAAGAGGGTGTTTATACTTCTCCTTTCAGCCTCATAGTTACTCTGAAGATCACAGAAGAATATATATGTGAAAACTCTTGGAAAATCCCCCAAAGTAAGAATAAAAATTAACCTCATGTTTTGCTTCTGATTAATAAAGAAATATTTTAACTCGTCAGTGGCAAAACTACAAATTTTTTTCTTCAATCGCATTAGAGGTTTCTATGAAAAATCTTAAATTTTCCAGGTGGCAAAGACTTTATCTTAACTATATCTTCCCTATCTTACTGATTTCTTATTATAGGAAATATCAGTATATCCTCTTATATACCATGGCATAAATTTGGTTTATATAAAACCAAATTCAAGCAGTAGTCAAGAGGATGCTGTTTAGAGTTTTCTTCAGAACATTTCCATTGTTACAACTTTAAAACACCTTCCTTATTACTCAGCTCTGTGGACCTCACTTTTCAATATAAATTCTTAAATTATATTAAAACTTAATGGAAATGATCCTTAGAATTTCACCCTACAAAGCTTTTGAAATAATCTGATTAGACATTTTGTACTGTGATTCTGCTGTGAGTTACTCTATTGAGGCAATATGGCCCAGCAGTGAAGCATGGTCTCTAGAGCGAGGCTCCTTGGGTTCATGTCCCACCCAGCTCTGGCACTTGCTAACTTTCTAATCCTGGCCAATAACTTAAGCCTCTATTTCTTGGTCTTCTCTGTAAAATGGGAATGATAAAATAATAGTAAGATTTTGGGTGAATTAAATGATCATACATAAAGACTCAGGCCAATGCTTGATATACCATAAGCAGCCAGTAAATATAGTCATTAATTTTATTCCCTCAGTCACAAGACTTTTCCTCCTGACCTAGATTTATTTTATTAGCAATATTAATTTATTCATTCATGTACTTATTTTGCCAGTAACATTTATTTCCTTTAAACTTTGAATTTTTAGAGACAGGTAAGCCCTGTGCATAGGCTTTATAAAGAACAGATAAGGCAAATCAGATCTATCTTTTCCCATTTCCATCCATTTTGGATTTAAGAGGGCCGGTAAAAAACAAAAACCCTCCTTTCCTCTCCTGAGTTCTGAACTGGTGTGATAAAATGAGTAGAATTAAATAGATGAAGATAGATAAATATCCACTTTATTATTGGTAAAGCTGAATTAGAAGCCCCGCTTGGATGTACAGCCGTAATTTCCTAATCCTCTCTCTGATGTTAAGGTCTTGGGAGAACCTCTTTGAAGATACCTCTGGATCTAGGAAGCAGGCCCACTTGCCCAGAGTTAACTTTTTTTATGTCTTGTTAGGCCCATGGAGCAGAGAGGTATATATGGGCTTCCAGACCTGCCTTTGGGAAGCATGCATGAGCCCTGGCTCCTCTGCACTTACGCACTTAGAACAGGAACCAAACAGAACCTGTGCCCACTGCTAGTGAGGAGATCATGTTAAGGGAGACTAGCCTGGCCAAGAGGAGCCTACTGAGTGCCTTTCCTATGCTCACTCAGGCTCTTCCATCTTCTCTGTGGGGAATCAAGTTTAGCAGGTGCGGAAGAGGAACAAATGTTTCCATTTTACTCTTCCATCCTGTGGAATGCAGATATAAATGTGCCCTCTGAACAGTAAACTGTTAATAACATTACCTTACCTTTCTAGGTGCTGAAATGACTTTGTTCAATTTCAGTACTTAATGGCATCTTTTAGAGTGAGAACTTTGGAGTTCCATTTTTTCACTTTTAAAAATCATCTACCAAAAATCTTACGTAGGGTTTGTAAGATGAGTTTCAAGGCCTGAGGTGACCTCTTTATTAAACATTTTAGAAATAGGTATTGTAACTAAATAGAAGTTACCCATGAGAACACTGTTGAGGTAAACAATCTTTAAGTTAACATTTTGGTGCTGAAAAGAGTTTACACAAAAAGCAGCAATAGGAGGTATTTTTTATTTTTATATACCTAGTTTAAAAATACATTTCCTGATATATTTTTATGTGGTTTGGTTAAAGATAACCTTCTCTCCATCTAAGAATATTCAAGCCTGAAAATTATGTCCCACCAGCGGATCATGAATTATCTTACTCTCTGTTTAAAAAGAAAGATAAAAGATTATTTTTTAAATTTGTTTTTCCACAGCTTGCAGTTGCAAACAACAGGATTATTACCTTACAAGAAGAAATGGAACGAGTTAAAGAGGAAAGTTCCTACATATTGGAATCCAATCGGAAGGTTAACCTTACTGGATTTATAAAATATTCCCAGAGAGTGTGTTAATGTGTGAGCAGGGGGAGGGGAGCCTCTACTCTAGAGGACTGTTTGAAAGCAGCAAGCACTTGCACCTACCAAGCACACTGTTTTTACTGAGACTCCATGCAGAATCGGGTAATGATGGAGGTTATTGCAGGCCTGAGGCCCCGCCTACAGATGTGCCTTGGCTTCCCCACCACCTCTATTGAGAGATTTCAAGAACTGTTCTCACTCAATTTCTTACTGTTATATACTAATGATTTGTACTATATTTAAGTGTTAAATTTATTATATTAAATATACCACTGTTTTCAGACCATGTTACTGCTTTGTAAGAAGTGTTTATCTGGTACCAGGGGAAGTTACCACGTAATGAGTTTTCTAGATAACTTAATCTCTTAAAGTATCAAACTTGTTGTATATGTCTACACAGATTTTTTGCAAACCTTTTATGTACTGCACAGTCTTAAGCAGCCTTAGGTAGAGTATATAATTTAACACATCATTAGCCTATTATGATGACTGAAGATCCTAATTATCAACATCGACAATTCCATGCTAACTTATGATGACGCTGCTGCAATTGATAGAGCTTCTAGCACCTATACTTAAATGTTTCCAGATTGCTCTGGGTGCTTTATCTCTGCTTTAATGATCTCACTGGCATCTCTTGTTTCTCACTGCTATTTGTATTGGGGTCTCCCCACTCCTTTCTATCTGCATGCTTCTAACCTTCTGTGACCTAGGAATCCACATTTATCCATAGTTATTAAAGTTGTTCCTAAAGAGTAAGCAGCAAGGGCAGCCCCGGTGGCGCAGTGGTTTAGCGCCACCTGCAGCCCGGGGTGTGATCCTGGAGACCCGGGATCAAGTCCCACGTTGGGGTCCCTGCATGGAGCCTGCTTCTCCCTCTGCCTGGGTCTCCGCCTCTCTCTCTCTCTCTCTCTCTGAATGAATGAATGAATGAATGAATGAATGAATAAAAAAGAGTAAGCAGTGAGGCTCTGAGTGGGGACTAAGCGAGGCTCTGAGTGGGGACTAAAGTAGTTTTCTATGAGTAATGTGTTTAATGTGTGGACTTTGTGAAAACCACTGTGACTGCTCAGAAGAATTTTCTGGTGACCTACTTATTTCAAGCAGTGATCTCTCTGGGTGGCTGAAGACTCCAAATGTGAGATCTATGGAGAAGGAATAGACTATTTGAACCTTTGGTCTAATTCTATTTTACAGTGAATGCTACTTTGTTTTTAGAAGATGACTTTTAAGACTTCTTCCCCTTGATTTGGTAACCTGTCTTAGGGCTTTAAACAAAATGGCAAGAAACCCAATTCTGCTGATAATTTTTTATTTACTAAGCTGCTTCAGTTTCTTTGTTGTCTTTATTCATTGTTATACCTGTTTAATTAAATATAATCATTTTCCCGTAGTAAACAGCAGTGCTATGTATAGATTTTTTTTAAAACCTTAAAAATATGTACTATTTTATTTTTCTTTTTAAGGGTCCTAAGCAGGACAGAACTTCAGAAGGGCAAGCACTGAGTGAAGCCAGAAAGCATTTAAAGGAGGAGACACAATTGCGACTGGTAACTTCACTTATGTTCTGTAGTTCAGGAACCCATTAAACATAAAGGCCCACTTAGAGGTTTGATCTTACAGACCAGGCTCAGGAAAATTAGTAGTGGTTCAGCAGATTTTTTTTAGATCTAAGAAACTGTTTCTCACTCTTCCTTTTTTAAATTTTGAGTATATTTATTGTGAATATAATTAGCCATAAAGACAAACTTTCATATGGTTGATTTTTACCTTTACTGGACATTACTTGCATAAAACATCCTTAATCAAGGAACTTCTTCCATAGGAAAGGCTAGCAGCTTATTGATTAACATAGTGGATTTTGCATATTGGAAAACTGTAGAAAGTTTTTAATTATGTGATTCAACTAAAATGGCATCTAGGAAGCCCTCTTAGCTAAGTCTTATTAGCATGGATTTTTTTCCATATCATAATATTTGCTAAAGAGATTGTTGTGCATACAGAGGCCTTCTGTAACTCTTACAATGATAACTTTAGTTGCTTCTAAGACTTCTTTTTTCTTTTTTTAGTTAATTTTCTTTGAGTATTGTTCAGACACAGTGTTACATTAGTTTTAGGTGTATGTTTCTCACTCCTTTTAACCCATATGCCCTAAAATGCTTTCCCAGTCCATTTTCTGAGTATTCTCAATAGCCAACAGGATTTTGCTAATTTTTTTTTTTCTTTTATAGTTTGTGTTACAAGAACATTAGGTGTAGGTGTATGGAACCTACTCTTTTAAACTTTGTGATCCTCACTCCTACTTCAGTCCTTACTCTGCAAAGATTGTGATGTGTCTCTTTGGAGGGGGCAGTGTGTGTGTAAATGTATAATAATGAATAATATTCCTGTGATAGATTTTATCCAAGTTTTAGTATTCTGAAACATCCCTGGTGTTTGGTAAATTAACTCCTCCTGCAATTTGGATGGTATGACAAACAAAAGAATCTCCCACAACCAATAGTGTCTCTGAAAACAGGGAGAAGCCTGAATATAAAGGTGATTTAGTTTATACTCAAAATGATCACCAACTAAGTCTCCAGAATAGAATTTCAGATGTTCTGAGAAAGCGGCAATATAATTTTAACGTCCTTGAAATAATTAGCATCTTTCTCCTATGTGTTTATGGATTAGATCTCAAAATACTTTCTATAAGATCCTAGAAATAATACATGTCTGCATTTTAAGAAGCAATATCATTTAATCATGCTACCTGTACACAGAGGAATACCTCAATTAAGTGACACATGGGACTTAAAAATCTTACACAAAATTTTCCACAGCCTTTTGTCACAATAAGGTACATGGTTGTTCAGAAGGGAAGGAAGCCAAGCAAGTAGGTCCTAGATAAGCCCTAGACATAGCATGGATACAGAAGAACCTCAGATCTTTGTATCTTTGATCATCCAAATAATGTTGCATTAAAAATAGTTGAACCAAAAAGTGGTTTCATGTTAAGTTAATATAAAAATTCAGTTAGCCATATCGATCATTCCCACTTACTGAGATGTTTACCCTGGGGACCCAGAGTATCTTTTGGGTTCCTTGGGCTCTTGAATATGTCAACAACATCCAAATTGAAGAGACTTGCAAGTGCTTCATTGTATGCTGGCTACTGTAGTACTCTATATACATTCTATAATAAGACATGACACCGGTTATCTTACTGTAATGAAGTGCCTCAAATGTGTGTGTATTTTAGACATATTAAATAGGACTATCTCTGGCCTACTAAGTTTTTCAGGTTTGTAAATTATTGAGTAAATATTTTTATATTTTTATAATTATCCTAATTACTATTCTTGTTAATATCCTTGCATTGAATGATAGCTTGTACCTATTTTGCCAAAATATTCAGTCCTGAGAGTTTTGGAATTTACACCTTTTCCTGTGGAATTTCATAGTTTGTACTTAGTTGAGGAAAGAGAATAAGCAATTTATTTACTTTTGGGGGCAGGATGTCGAAAAAGAACTGGAGATCCAGATCAGCATGAGACAGGAGATGGAATTGGCTATGAAGATGCTGGAGAAGGATGTCTGTGAGAAGCAGGACGCCCTGGTGTCTCTGCGACAGCAGCTGGATGATCTCAGGGCTCTCAAGCATGAACTTGCCTTTAAACTGCAGGTAGGGGAATAAGGAATAGGCTCACTAGCTCTAAACTCCCAGGGTTCCCTCTGCCCCTCTTGTTCTCTAGAATCACACTTTACATACTAGAGGGAAAAGTCACATCTCATTTTGAGGCTAGCTGCCTACAAACCACTTAAGAAGTCAGACCAGCTGAGTGAAGTAAGTCATTCGGAGAAGCTGAGTGAAGTAAGTCAGTCGGAGAAGGACAAACATTATATGTTCTCATTCATTTGGGGAATATAAATAATAGTGAAAGGGAATATAAGGGAAGGGAGAAGAAATGTGTGGGAAATATCAGAAAGGGAGACAGAACGTAAAGACTCCTAACTCTGGGAAACGAACTAGGGGTGGTAGAAGGGGAGGAGGGCGGGCGGTGGGAGTGAATGGGTGACGGGCACTGGGGGTTATTCTGTATGTTAGTAAATTGAACACCAATAAAAAATAAATTAAAAAAAAAAAAGAATCTGGAAAACAAACAAACAAAAAAAGATAAAAAAAAAAAAAAAAAGAAGAAGTCAGACCATCATAGGATTCTGTGTTGCTGTTCTGGAAAGCTATGGCTACTTTTCAAATTTTAGTGGGAAAAGAGGTCTTTTTTATCCTATAAGATCATTTCTACACTTTAGCCTAATCTGCCAACTGAGTTATATATTCCATTAGCTTTTTTTTCATTCTTTATTTAAATTCAGTTTTTAACACCTACTGTATTATTAGTTTCAGGGGTAGACTTTGGTGATTCATCACTTGCATATAACACCCAGTGCTCATTCCATCAGGTGCCCCCTTGAAAGCCCATCACCCAGTTATCTGATCCCCCATTCACCTCCCCTCCAGCAACCCTGAGCTTGTTTCCTAGAGTCTGCCATCTCTTAATGGTTGCTTCCATTTTCCTCTTATTTTATTTCTCCTTCCCTTCTCCAATGTTCATCTGTTTTGTTTCTTAAATTCCACATAAGTGAAATCATATGGTATGTGTCTTTCTCTGACTGACTTGTTTTGCTGAGCAATATTCCATTAGTTCTTATACTGAAATATAAATTGATGAGCCTTCTGATGTTCAGTTTTGTGACAAAGCTGCATATAGCAATACTAGTTTTGAAGGTTGCTTTTTATTTTTTCTCCATTTGGGAATTAACTGATACACAAATATGTGAGCATTTCTATTTCTCAATTTCCCACTTACCATTAGGTTCAACAGGCATGTGTGATTTATTTCAGGATTTTATGTTCTGTGTCCATCACTCATACTTCTTCTCCATAACAGAGTTCAGACTTAGGAGTAAAACAGAAAAGTGAATTAAACAGTCGTTTGGAAGAGAAGACTAATCAGATGGCTGCTACCATCAAACAACTCGAACAAAGGTAAAAGTGCTATTTCTTTAGTGAAACATTTTGGGCTTTCACTACACGGTAGGAGGGAAGAGAATGTGTTTATGCATTTGGCAAATGAAGTGTATTAAATTCTCCCAACTTAACACCAGACATGCTGGTAGAGAGAGCCAGTTAAATTTTGTGTTTCTCTAAGATGTCACTGAAAACATAATTTTAAGAAACATCAGCCTCTTGAGAGGCTGTTATGAACAGCAGAACAAATAACACTCTGACATAATCCCATTTCAGTGTCATGTTGAGGGAGGGATATAGATACAAGGATGAAAGCACTTTTAAATATGTTTGCAGTTTTTTTATTCTTCATTACTAAAGTCTTGGAATGCACTCATGCCCATGATGCCAGGATCCTGAAGGCCCTTCTCATACTTTAACTCCTTTCTCTCCTCCTTCCCGTCTCCCTTGTCTCTCTTCTTTCTCCTGAGCACTTCTGTCATGTCCACTGTCACCCCAGCCCACAATCTTAGATCTGTCTCCAGCTCTGTCCCCCTCTGGAGACCAGTCTTGAGTTTTCATCAACTTTGACCAGCTTTTCCCGATGGGTACCTACAATTCAGTCTGCCTGAAACACATTCCTTCTCTGTGCTGCTTTTGTTTCTCTATATGACTGAAACCACCATTTTCTTCCTGGTGACTCAGCTGCCAAGAGAAATGGCTGAGATTTCAAGATTGAAGGAGCCCCGGCACCTACGGTCATTCTGTGTTGACAGTCTGCGTTGCCACTTTAACACCCACTGATGACCCTTCTTTTGTTTGAGCCAAACTGCCCGTGCTTGCACTTTCCCCTTCCATTGCCTGCCCTGATATTTCCACCAGTTAGAAAGGCCCTTGCTCCTCCCACTTCTTCATTCTTCAGATCCATTTTTTACACTCAGGCTCAAATGCCACCACCTCTCCAAAGCTTCCTCTGTGGCTGCTGCTCAGCTAACAATCATATCCCCATTGTCCTGGTTGGAATTCCTGTAGCCATCTATACCTGTTCATCCTGCTTTCTCGTCACTTTCTGCCTCATGTTATAGCCCTTTACATATGTATCTCCTGATGCGAGTGTGAGTTCCTCAAGGTTAGTGAATGAGTTTTTAAGTTCCCTCGTTGGATCTTAATGCCATGAACATACAAGGCGTTCACTTAGCAGATGCATGAATGAACAGATGAATGGATGTCTTTTATTCAGATAAGTCTTGACCAGGGAGGGTCCTGAATGACACTGCACATTAATGGTAACTCACAAGTTAATTCCAAATTAGTAAATATGTTTGAAACTTCTGGTTTGGCCAACTTTAAGTAAGAAGGAATCAGTCTATCTAAGTGCTTGCTCATAAGCAGTTATATGTTTATGATTTTAACAAATTTTGGTGTTCATAAATTGTGTTTCTGAAATGTTGTGTAGAATCATTTTTCAGTAGTTTTTGTGACTTGGCATTTGAAGTAGACAGAACTAAAATAATGACTGACTTCAAATTTTAAGCTGACTTAATCTCTTGCTATTTTTGTCTTTCCCGTTTATTCATTTTTCTCATTCCCCTTTCACTCCATTTTATTTTTATTTTACTAATTTAGTGAAAAGGATTTGGTGAAACAGGCAAAGACCTTAAATAGTGCAGCAAATAAACTGATCCCAAAACATCATTAGGCATTTTGCAGTTGGTCATCTCTCAAGTCTGAAGTACAACTTAATTGTAAAGAAAGAAATCTGAAAGTTATTACATTTAAGTTCTGATTCTATATAAAATGTCACCAAAAATTGACTCTGAATTTGTTGGATTTAAAAAAAAAAAATTGATATATAGGCCGTGGGTTTTTTTCTTCTTTATTTTCTCCCCAGAGTTAGAACATTTAGTGTAGGTTCTTAATTAATTGCCAAATAAACTTTGAGAAATTACATCTGAGTTGACCAATAAATAAACACACCATTAAAAAAAAAAAAAAAACACCTAGGGATTGGACCCTGTGTGCATATATTATTGATGCCTTTGCAACTCAGCCCCAGACAATATCAGATTCTAGGTGCGCTGTCTGTACCAATGAGCCTGCTGTGCCACTGCGAGTGGTGAACTGGAGGTGACAGCGTATGGACTTGAACTCTTCTAAAGTAGCTCTGTCTCCTAGGCCATGGCCCCTTCCCACTTTCCTTGTGTAGGTTTACCCCCCAAGCCACGGATAAGTACTTAGTATTTCACTACAGTTCTGTTCTCAGTAACTAAGATTGCTTGCAACTTTTTTGCCTTAGTGACTTTTGGGGGGAAAACCCGCATCCTTACATTTCTTTAAAGTACATAGAGATAAAGTTAGTGATTTAGGTAACTTATGATAACATAATAATGTGGAAGCTTGGAAAACCCTCCTAATATTTGTCATCTTCTACCTCTGCCATTTTCCTGCAATTCCACTTCCTATTTAGGTAGCTCAGAAAAAATAATTTTAATGAAAAAAACTCATCTCCTATAAAAAAACAAACAAACCGCACAACACTACACAATTTTCAAATCTATCCTGCTTTTCCTTTTGGAGTAAAGACAACAAGGTATAGACATGGGTGATGGTTTTCCACTGTCATTTCTTGCTAGAAACATTTCCTCCAGAGTTTCTATTACTTTCTGTTCCGAAGGGAGATTTGCTAACATCTCCGGGAAACTAACCATCTAATTATTAGAGAACCATTTCAGCGTAGGAAATACATGATAAACTCTTTATTATTATTTAGTCTAAAAATAAAAATTCCCAGTAGATATCCATACACAGTAATTAGCAGGGCTTCTTTTTCTAAGTGACCACAGATCTACCCCTTTCTAGGCTTTACATTGTAAATAATCCTATAAATACTTGGATTTTTTTTAATGACTTTTGATTTGGGGGAACAAGCTTTACATAAGCCTTCATTCCTTCAAAAAGTTTTGACAAAAATTTTCTCACTTTGATATGATTTGCAGCATTTCAGCTGCTTAGGTGGGAACAAAGATAACCCCCCTTTGCTTCTAGCTTTTGAAACTCTTTACCTTCTTGGAAAAAAAACAGAATTAAGAGAGTAAGACAGATTTCATGTGTGCTTCTGTAGATCCTTACAGACTTGAACCAAAGTCAAGTCAAAGAGCATATGACCAACCTCATGGAATAACCTGTGCTCTTGAACTTATTTTAGTTGTTATAATTTTGCACCTGTTCATACCTTCATCAACCTTTTGTGGTGATGAATTGCCTTTTCTATGAGCATTTGGGAAGAGTGCTCAAACACTAAAGCATTTCAAAGACTACAGATAGCATGCTTTCCAGTTCTATTCTATAGAGCCCCAGATGTTTCACCTTTTAGAACATGCTTCTTTAGAGGTGCAAAGTTATGGGATATATAGAAGAAAATATTCATTAGAATTTTCCAGAGAATATGATCAGGACTCTTATATAGACCCGGTGCGAAGTTGTTTGTCCACTTAGTCACACACCACCTGGTAGGAATGGAAAAGGAAAGAGATGGCCAAACTCTGACAGAGGCTTTTCCTTTTAGAAGAACTCAAAGCCTAGGTAAGGGTTAATGTATAATGTCAGTGATTTAATATAATTGTGATATAGGGAAGGGACCAGGAAAATGTTCTAATTTCACATGTAAGAAGGTAGTTGCCCGTTTGCAAGTTCCAGTTGTGTGTGTAAAGCAGAAATATAAGGTACCAAACCTATTAGGAAATAAACACAAACAAAAAAGTGGATTTGACTTTAATTACTGTGTACTTGAGGTTGGTTTTGGATATGGATTTTCTAAAAAGTGATGTTTTATTGTTTATCATCTAATGGCTGTAAACTGTAGTACTAGAATAAAAAAAAATGGAAAATCAACTTTTCCTCTGCCTGGTTCACCTTCATCTTGCTTTTCTTTTAGAATTTTTTTCTCCATCTCCCCACCTCACCCCATTCCCATATAATTTCTTCCCCTGTGTCCTACAAGGCTTTTTTTCCCTCTGTCTCTCCATGCCCTCTTCCTCGGGTTGCTTTATTTTGTGTTGTAAACTTGGTCTTCCTCCCCACCATGGCTTTTGTTTTTTATCACGAGTTCATATGACTCACATCCAGATTGCGCCAGGCTGAGCGGGGCCGCCAGTCTGCCGAGTTGGACAACCGGCTCTTCAAGCAGGACTTTGGAGACAAGATAAACAGTCTGCAGCTGGAAGTGGAGGAGCTCACAAGGCAGCGGTGAAGAGAGGGCGGCAGGACCTGCAAGGGTGGTCGTGGGTAATGCTAAGGCTAGCAGTGAGAGAAGGGGGGTCCCATGATCCAGCCCTCTCCGTTCTGTCTCTGCGATGTCCTTTCTCTGGAATTAGCATCCAGGAAGCTTCACATATATCAGCATTCCCAAATCATGTCAACATGCTTTGCGATCAAAGAATTAGGAAGGTAGAACCTCAAGTCCCAGACAAATAGAAAGGAATAAGAGAATTAATAGCCAACATAACACTAATAACAGTATTCCCTACATTTTTACTGTGTGCCAGAAACCTTACAAATTACTACGTAGGCATTTTGTCCTAATACTTCCCATTGATCCTGTTAGTAGGTCACTGTATTACCCATTTTCAGATGAAATTAAAGCTTAGATGGGTTCATTTGTCCAGATCGACACAGTTCAGCTAGTAAGAGGCAGCACTTTAAAAGTCTTTCTCTGATTCCCAAGTCCTTAGCCACTCTTCCATATATTGTCTGTCAAATGAGACTCAATTCTTTGCCAAAGCCACTGACTTCAAATAAAGAAAACTTTGTTGTTCCATATAAAAGCACGTGGCTAGTAAGGACACTGGTGGCTAACAGTATAACTGGGCATTGAGGGATCCCTGGGTGGCTCAGCGGTTTGGCGCTTGCCTTTGGCCCAGGGCGCGATCCTGGAGTCCCGGGATCCTGCGTCGGGCTCCCGGCATGGAGCCTGCTTCTCCCTCTGCCTCTGTCTCTGCCCACCACCCCCCCCATCATGAATAAATGAATAAACCTTTAAAAAAAAATAACTGGGCATTGAACATTAAAGAGAGACCAGCTAATTAAGATGAAATGGGACTACAGTGTTGGTGCTTTCATATTGTTTTCTAGTTGACATTTTGTAAATACTGTCTTGTAATTATAGTAAATCCTACTAAATGTCATTCAGTTGACTACAACTCTTTATTAAGAGTTAATATTAAATACTGATATTCAGAGTGGTAACCCATAGGCACTGGGAGATCTTAAAGCACATTCTTTTTTTGTTTTTTAACATTTTATTTATTTATTGAGAGAGTGAGCACAAGCAAGAGGAGTGGCAGGCAGAGGGAGAGGGAGCCCCACCTGGGGCTGGATCCCAGGACTCTGAATTCGTGACCCGAGCCAAAGGCAGACACTTAACCGAGCCACCCCTCAAAGTACATTCTTAATTATCCAAGAAAAATTAAACATATTGTCTATATTTTAGTGTTAGTGGTTTTACTGTAGTGTGTTTTAGCACCTTAAAACTTGATTGTTCATATATATCTGGTAACTTTTTATTAATCAAGTATTAAAATTGAATTGCTGCGCTCTCTAAGAAAGGGGTTTGGCATTCTTTAGAGAATGTATGTGCAGAAATCCAAATTTTGATCCTTTTCCTTTCCTGCCCATCCCAGGCACCAGCTTGAGTTAGAACTAAAACAGGAAAGAGAAAGAAGGTTACAAAACAACAGGAGCATCCCAGGAAAGGGTTCTCAGAAGCCAGAACCCAAAACGGTAATATTTGTTATTACCTTGTTCATTTATTTTTAGAAGCTACCTTGACGAGCCAGACAGTATGCAGATGGCAGACAAAACCCAGAGGGAACACAAGGCCTTGATTCTCATGCTACCTCTAGATACTCTCTTTAACTTGATTTCACTTGGAAAAGAGGATTCATAACCATGATTTTCAGTGACCCTCTTAGCCCTTTCACTTTAGGTTATTTTTGGTATCTTAATAGAAACTTGTGTTCCTTGGACTTCTGCTGACTAATATCTTTAATAATATGTTACAGTAATCCTTCCCAACTCTGATTTCCATTTAACAGAATTGTCTTAAATGTTGATTTGCTTCCGTATGCCTTTTTCAGAATCATGAGGATTTCAGTTTTGGTATACTCAAGGTACTTCTCTTGGGAAAACTAGAACTAGAGTTGCTTGGGAAAAAGAAAGTAATACAGACCCCTTAAAGTGCAACAGTAGAAGTTTATACAGAACAGTCTTAAGAGAGAGACCCCCCCAGCTTATGCTGAGGAAGCTAAAATTGAGTGAGACCATCTCTGGGACCCAGGAAACAGGAGCCAGCCTCTTCAAATAATAAAATGAGAAAAGTATGGAATACCTTTTCTGTCAAAGACAAACCCAGAGGAAAAAGTAGCTTTTTTGTTTATATTATATATAGCAAAGCAGGACAAATTTATAAGCAAGAAATTAAAATATCTAGAGAAAGAGATGCTAATTTGCTGGAGAATAGCAAATAGTCAACAGAAATTTATTATATAGTAGTCATTATTACTAATTAAAAGTGTGCAAATACTACTCTTTTTGTAGCATGGCACCTTTATTAGTTTAGTTTAGCAAACAAAATCTAATTAGATTTACTTAAATTCTTGGTCTGTCTTACCGTGCTTTTCCAGTGAGGCCTTAAATTTCTCAATCTTGGATTGCCCTGCAGTAGGGGTTCCAGGAGTGTAAATGTTGATTTAACCTCCTTTCCTTGATACTTGAGTGGTCTGAGAACATGCATTCTATTTTCGGAGGCTGAGAGATAGCAGCTCAAGGCAGACAGCAGTGTGTGTGTGCCACAGAAAGAATTTGTCACTAAAGTTGCCCAGGCAGGGTTTACAAGCATTGGTAAAAAAGCAGTTTAGAACTTTACATTGGTCCTTCAGAATAGAAAACTCCTCAAGCTGTGTAAGTTGTCATGGCATTGTGGCAGTGGCTTGACTGCGTGTCCAGAGGATTGCAGTCTGCTAGATATGGGGGTTCTTGGTTTTACCAGTTTTCTAGAGCTCAGCTGGGAGTGGGGGGGTGGAGACAAATACAGATATATAGAAGTAACTAAGATACCCTAAGAAGTAACTGGTACCTTGAGCTCACTTTGTAAATAATTAAGATATATTCTGAATTTTATTTGAATTACAAGAGTTAAGGAAAATACCTACTCTGAAAATCATTAGTTGCAAACTCAATCAGAATAATTAGTAAAGAAACGACTTACAGCAAAGAAAGAGGGAAAATATCTTGAAAGTTTAATTCCTTCCCTAAGAAAAAAGCTGCTTAGTTTTATACGTAGGCTAAAACAGTACAGGAAAAATAAATCTGCAGCATCGTTTAGCATTCTGAATAATTAATAAATTGGGCTGTTTTCTTTTGGCAGGATGGGAAGCACAAAATTCAAGAGGAAAATGTTAAACTAAAAAAGCCCCTGGACGAAAGCCACAGGTGTTTGTTAATAAAGTACTAAGAACATTATTTTGGGATGGTGGGAAAGGGGGGGCTTTTGATATATATTGGCAATGGCACAGAACAGACACTGACTTGTAAGATCAACACTCCAGAAAGACATTTTGACAGGGGAGTGAATAAATCAACCAGAGAACACACATGAAACCAACCCATTTAGTACATTTCAGAAGAAGCATAGGATCCCTTCAAGGAAGTTGACTTTTAACAAAACAAAATATTACATAGTACCACTGCATTAAAAAATGAAGGAGGTCCAACTGTATACCATTCTGGAAGAGCCAAAATCATGGAGGCAGTGGTCGCCAGGGGTTTAGGAGGTATGTGTGGATGAGCACAGAGGATTTTTTTGACAGTGAAAATACTGACATGGTACTATAATAATAGGTAAATGATCTACATTTGTCCAAACCCCTAGAATGTACAATACCAAGAGTGAACCCTAATGCAAACTGCAGACTTGAGAAGTTAATGATGTGTTAATGTAGGTTCATCGATGATTATAACACCAGAGTTTACCCCTTTGCTGTGGAATGTTGATATTGGGGGGAGGGCAGGCAAAGTATATGGGGAATGTCAGGACTTCCTGTTCAGTTTTGCGGTGAACCTAAAACTGCTCCAAAAATCAGTCTATCATAGCAACAGCAGCAACAGCAAAGGTTAGTCACAAGAGAGATCCCATAGAGGGGATTGGAGAGAACCGTACAGCATTTTTAGCAGCTTTCCCTATCCAGGCTTTGCTGCCTCAAGAATGAGACAAGTGTGTCACTATTAGAACAAAGTAGCTGCTGCAGAAGATAAATCACACAGTCCAACAAAAGACTCATGATGCAGGTACTTGGCCTCCAAAGCCAGAATGATTCCAAAGCCTCGAAGTTTACTCCCTAAGAGAGCATGGCCTTATCCAGGACTAACCTTAAACTACCCTACAGGTCAGGGGGGCCACAAAAAGGAACTAGAAAGGCTGTAAAATTAACGAGGGCTTAATAGAGCTTGGAGAGTTGGCCCCATTCCGGACTAAAGCCTAGTCATTTACCAACAACGAGGAGTGCGTTGGGTGCCAGCCTCTGATTTAGGCCTGGGGAATGTAAGACCACACACTTCCTATGTCTCTGTTGTGCTCTGCGGCTTAAGAAGTGTGTTTCGCATTCATGATCTTAAAAGTGTCATTCTCCTTGGGAAAATTGAATCATCTATTTCTCCCTTAGAGACGAGAAAACTGAGGAGCACAGAGAGGCGAAGTGGCACACCTAAGTGGTCCCTGCTTATCAGGTCTTCTTTGTTGACATCCTTGGTCTCTGTTCTCCATGTTCTCCAGAATAGCTGCTTCTGGAGCCTGTCTTGGCCGGAACAGCAATCCTTAACCATACCCATGGGATTATGGCCCAGGGAACAGCTTGAAAACCTAGTCACTCCAGTGGTCACGCTGCCACTCAGTGAAAGAATCTGAGCCCCTGTAGGTCTGTGGTATATTATCCCCAGAACTGCGTCTCTTCTTCAGTGCTGCTCCAAATTGGGAAAATCGGGGTTAGCCCAGCCAGGTCTCAGGAAGAAATAGTTCAGCCTCAATAGTTCAGCCTCAACTAATGCACGACCTATGACGGGTGCATTTCTATAATAGCATTACAAAACTATTAAAATGTATTGCATTGACCACTGGAGTTTTACAGGCTGGGGTACAAATGCTCAACTACTTTCTTGTTTGAAAAAAGGAACATACTATAACTCCAAGTCCATTTTTAAACAGGAACCATAACGTGGGTCAAGCATCAGATTGTAATAGATTTAACAACCAAAGTTTCCTCTCGTTGGAGATCAAGATTAACAATTAGGTCACTCGCAACAACATAAAAGAACCATGGTATTGCTTTGTCTGTGCTTTTGGGATGTCTATATTTAGAAATATAATAAATTGCTGTTTGTTACTGTTTTTAATCTTCATTATAGGCTGCCGTCTCGCCCTGTGGATGGACAGGTAATGGATTCTCCTGTTCACACACAGCTTGTATAAATGATGTGATGGCTCTGCCGTCCCTAGCTGTACACGGGCAGCATGGAAAGTCGGTGAATGCACACAGGCCCCTGTGGCCCCTCCTTTTAACAGTATCCTAACAAACAGGCATTTGCCTGAAGCTGTCATCAGAAGTAGCTCAGCTCTGAGCAGTTTACTAAGTAAACAGCACGTCTTACTTCTTGCTTGAAATTCTCTTCGTGAGGCCTAAGGGGGCTCACTGTACCTCTTTTTCCCTGTTTCCCCTTCCATAAAACAGAAAAAAAAATACTTCTTGATCACTTGGAAATAAATATAAATGGTTGCAAGATGATTTGCAAATGTAATAGGATATGACAACTGCGTGAGAAAGATGATAAATGTGGCCGTGACTGAGCCATTCCAGTATTTATCCAATAGGTTATAAGAAAAAAAAGCCTACTCCTTTCCATTCTCGATGATACAGGAGGACAGGAGGAATGGAGCTTTTTTAAACTTCGTACTTCACACTCATATCCTTGAATTTTCTTTTTATAAGTAAAATCACATTATTATAAAAACAAAAATAACTCCAAAGATCGTGACAGGATTACCAGAGTTGCATTAAAGTGTTAGGACCATATGTAATTTGTTTCTTTAGTTTCCAGATAGTCTATACTGTATATTAATTTTGTGACTAAAAAAATGACTATTCTGAAAGTTTTAGTTTTTAATATTTCTGGGGCTAAGAGAAACTAACTGGCTTAATATGTGGTTTAGGATCAGCCACCGCCCTCTGAAAAGCCACAGATATGTCAGCTGTGCCAGGAAGATGGCAGCCTAACAAAGGTAACAGTGGTGAGAACCCAAAAGCCCTTCATGGGGATTTCCCTTTAATATAGGGATCTTGCTGTGTAGACTGCAGAGTGGGGAGAAAGGCAAAGGAGCAAGCATTTATAAAATAGGGATTTTTTTCTGTCACAGTCAGTAAATTCCCTTTAAAATAAATACAAATAATTTAAAGCATAAATTTGTAACTAAATGTTTTATTTTTTTCCTTTTTTTTTATTTATTTATAGTCACACACACACACAGAGAGAGAGGCAGAGACACAGGCAGAGGGAGAGGGAGAAGCAGGCTCCATGCACCGGGAGCCCGATGTGGGATTCGATCCCGGGTCTCCAGGATCGCGCCCTGGGCCAAAGGCAGGCGCTAAACCGCTGCGCCACCCAGGGATCCCCTAAATGTTTTATTGAGTGCCTACTGTGTGGAATGTGCTATTTAACATGAAGAAAGTAATAAAGTGTAGGCCAAGTCCCTGTCTTATCTCCTTTGTGCCATCAGTTTATAGAAAAACCACTTTAGGCTCAGATATTTTAAGTACATTTACATTTCTCAAAGTTACTCAAGTTGTAAGTCACAGAGCCCAGCTGCAACCTGACTTTGGCCCCCAAATCCATACTCTTCTAATGCTTCATCCTGCTTAGAACAAATCAATAGTTTCTTTTGGCGGGGGTGGGGGTGGAGATCAACCTCTGTAAAGGAAATGAGCTGTCTACACCAAAACCACTTGTTTTCCCCATGGATCCTCAAGGGTCTCTGCCAGAGGACTTCCCCAGTCTTAGAGTGGGCAGCGTGGGAACGTTCAGGTACAGTAGGTGTTCTGATGGCCAGATCTTTGACCCGCTCACAGCATATCCCCCAGCATGTAATATGGTGCCCATTTCATAGTAGATGCCCAAGAAATGGGCAAATCACTGTAAGAAACAAGTGCTTCAAGGAGATAAGGAAATGGGCCCAAATTCTGGATTCCAATCCGCATGCCACTATTTGTAATCATGCTGAATTTTAACAAGCAAAATTATAATATGACCTAGTCTTAAATTAGCAGAATCAGATAAAGATGAACTGCCTTTATAGAATTGGAATTCTATAAATACGTCCCCAAATAAACAGCTAGTCTAATTCTGGCTTTTCTGAGGCCACGCAGAGTAACTGCAGTAGGTCAGAGGAAAATTCTTCCCAGGCTTTCAATAACAGTGACCCCTGCCTCTCCTGCACCCTCAGGAAGGTGACTTGTTTGGGAGAAAGTGGCATTATTAACAGGGGAAATTACCCTTCACGGCCTTCACAGTACAGGTCATTCTTCACCAGAGTGACCCACGTGCTGCCCCATGGCATGGCCACTAAAGATTTGAAGTGCTTAGTAAAGAGACTAACTTCCCTACAAAGCTGTGCTCCTGCTACACTGATCTCCCAAAGGATGTGCGTATAGAGCATTATAGGAAAACAGTAAGCACATCAGTGTATTAGGAATCCTGCTCAGCAACATTAACCCAGGCTACCGGTTCTTTGCCAGTCACTCACCCTGCCTTATATGGAGTATGCTTAGGTACTTACAAACTGGTAGCCCACCCAAAAGCGAATACAATGAATGAAACTATTCTAAAGATAAGTTATGTGTTTATTATCTATTCTTTGGAATTGTTTCACTGCTTCTCTTCATTTAGATCTGAGAACCAGACAGCAAGCTTCTTTGTAGACAGAGATGGTGTGTCGTCAGATACTTTCTGCACATAGCACTCGTTCAGCCGACACTTGATTAGGCATTTAGGCGTTGGCCATTTACTGTCATTTGGCCTTTTACGTTCCATGCATCTGTTCACTCTGCTCTTCTGTTCCCCACCTAACCTCCTCTTCTCCTTGTAGAACGTGTGTAAGAACTGCAGAGGAACCTTCTGTAATGCCTGCTCAACAAATGAACTGCCTCTTCCTTCAAGTATCAAGCCTGAGCGAGTTTGCAATCCCTGCCACGAGCATCTGATGAAACAATATTCTTCCAGCCCATCGTAAGACCGGAAGCCAAGACCTGGACAAGTGTCTCTACCTGTGTTAGATGTCAGGATCTCCTAGAGCCCAGAACTCAAGAATCAACTCCAGCGTTGATAGGAGTGATTTAAATCAGCCAGGTCCAGGGAGAAAAGGCAGTAGTAGTTGGGGGTGCTGGAAATTTTGCTCTTTTTCCCTAATGACTGAATAAAAGTTACTCAGTTGAGCCTCTCTCTTCTAAATCTAAACAACCCACACTGAAGGCTTTATTTTATGACGTCTTTGGAGGGGCTATTCATATTTATGCTAATAGGGATAAAACTAGGGTGGATGATAATGAGAGAGAAGGTTCATACAGATAAGAGAAAAAGGAAAATGATCATCTCTATTATATTTGCAGATTCAAGGGGAAAAGGATGTTAACTGAGATCAAAATAATGTTCTCTATTTTCCCCAGGTGCTGCTAGACAAACCTTGTTTCTTCACCCCCACTGACTACCTCTTTAAAGTACCTACCAAACTGTGAACCCAAACTCAGGGAGAAGAAATTAAAGAGTAATATAAATTTTGAATGTACTTAAAACAATATAATTTATTATAGTTTCAGGACCAAAAAAGGTCCTGGCCTACAAGTGTTTTAAATATCAGAATAAGAGGAACATTTGCCATTTCTTCACTTAATGACTCCAAAAGTAAACATCTGCCCTTTTCAGAATGTCCTACTGCAAAATAAAAGCCAACTCCCTTCCTAGTCCTTCTCTGCTCTCCCAAGTTATAAAATTGTGTTTTAGAGATAGGGTTTGACTCTTGCAACTAGGAGGTATTGAAAGCAAAGCTTAGGTGTAAAGTAAAACAAATTTAATTTATACATGGCTGAGAGCAATTAGTGCAGAATATTTATTAAATTTTCTTGAATAAGAACCTTATGCTGAGCCAAGAATTAGAATTGGTAGACCAGTTTCTTGGAAAGTGTGATGCTCAAATATCTCTGTAGCAAACGCTTTGGGGTAAAAGAGGCAGTTTCTTGGAAAGTGTGATACTCAAATATCTGTAGCAAACACTTTGGGGTAAAAGAGGTAAGTGCATTCCACAAGAAAAAAAGTGGAATGTGCTATTTTGATTGTTACATGTGTCTAGATTGTTTGATTCCAATTAAGACCTATGATTCTGTAACTGGTTTAGAATTCTGGGGTGGAAACATCCTAGAACCATGGTACTTGATAAATTCTCCTGAAAAACATTATAGCCTGGGAAAGAGTTGTTATTCCAGAAGTCTGGCCTGTTACATGGTGAAACTGAGCTTTAAGAGTACTAGGGAAAAATAAAATCTAATAATTCTAGCCTAGATTGTTGGCTGTTTTTTTTTTCCCCTTTAAATAAAATTTTGTGTGTGATTCTTCACTCTCCTTATTTTGGGCCACCTTCATGTTTTCAGCACTGTTCTAGGTGCTATAGGTAATATGGGGAATTATCCTAAATTAGCAAAAGCTATTTTGTAATTAGTTTTGAATGAAACTGAAAAGTGGCAGCCCTGTACATGGAATGTAAGGAAGAAAAGTAATTAGCCACTTGAGATTTTATTATGATTTACACATAAGCTATTTAGCCCTTTTTTTTAAACAAAACTCCAAAAATCTTAGTGCAGCTGTCCACAGAACCAAGGGAACCAAGTCATGAACACCTTGACTTAACATTAGTTGCATGTTCCTTAAAAGCTGTTTTCCACTATTCACGGTAGCATCAATAAGAATACTATTCTGAGGAATAAACAACCAAAGAAGCAAAAAGACTTGTACACTGCACACTATAAAACACTGCCTAAAGAAATTAAAGATACCAACAAAAGGAAGGACACCCCATGTTTATGAATTGAAGACTTAATATTGTTAAGTATATTGTTAATATACTACCCAAAACCATCTGCAGATTCCATGTAATCTTACCACTTCCAGTATTTTTTGCAGAAATAGAAACATCCATCCTAAATTCACAGAATCTCAGAGGACATCCAAACAGGCAAAAAAAAATCTTGAAAAAACAGTTGGGAGATCTCATTTCTGATGGCAAAACTTGGTACAAAGCTATAGTGATCAAAACAGTTGGTAAAAAAAACAAACTATGGTACTGGCATAAAGACCTATACACCAATGGAAAAGAAGAGAACTTAGAAATAAACCTTCACATATATATGGTCTAATGATTTTTGAGAGGAGTGCCAAGACCAGAGGGACTTAAAGGACAGTTTTTTTTCAACAAATGTGTTGAGAAAATCAGATGTCCACATGAAAAGGGGGGTGGGGTGGGACCTCTACTATAACATCTACAAATATTAACGCAAAATTATTCAAAGGTCTAAACAAACGAGCTAGAACTCCTAGGGGGAAAAAAGATTTGTGACATTAGATTTGGCAATAATTTATTGGGTAAGGCACCAAAAGCATAGGCAACAACATGGTTGGACTTCAAAATTAACTTGCGGAGAAATTGGAACTCCTGTGCGTTGTTGGTAGCCATGAAGCCACTGCAGAACAGTAGGATAGTTCCCAAAGAAACAAAACTACCATGTAATACAGCAATTCCCCTTCTGGGTATATACTATACTCAAAAGTGAAAGCAGGGACTCAAAGATCCTTTATACACTTCTGTTCATAGCATTCTTTACAATAGTCAAAAGGTGAAGCGACCCAAGCATCCACTGACCAATTAAAGAATAAAATATGATAGAGAGGGCAGCCTGGAGGGCTCAGCAGTTTAGCGCCACCTTTAGCTCAGGGCGTGATGCTAGGGACCCAGGACTGAGTCCCACATCGGGCTCCCTGTGTGGAGTCTTCTCCCTCTGCCTGTGTCTCTGTCTCTCATGAGTAAATAAATAAAATCCTTAAAAAATATATGGTAGAGGGATCCCTGGGTGGCGCAGCGGTTTGGCGCCTGCCTTTGGCCCAGGGCACGATCCTGGAGACCTGGGATCGAATCACACATCAGGCTCCCGGTGCATGGAGCCTGCTTCTCCCTCTGCCTGTGTCTCTGCCTCTCTCTCTCTCTCTCTGTGTGTGACTATCATAAATAAATAAAAATTAAAATAAAAAATATATATATGGTAGATATATATATATATATGTACATACAATGGAATATTATTCAGCCTTGGAAAAATTCTGATACATTCTACTACACAGATGAACCCTGAAGATACCATGAAACAAGCCAGTCATAGGACAGCTAGGACTCCACGTCTATGAGGTCCTGAGGGCAATCAAATTCAGGCACGGTAGAATGGTCGTTGCCAGAAGCAGGGGGAATGAGGTGGTGAATAGAGAATTTTGGTTGAAGATGAATATACGTTGGCACACGGCTCTGCTAGAGGGTCTAGAAGCCAACACAGTAGCAGTGGGCACAATCCCATATCCAATCTTTCATTAGAAACTAAAGCTTGTGGGCAGCCCGGGTGGCTCAGCAGTTTAGCGCTGCCTTTGGCCCAGGGCGTGATCCTGGAGACCCGGGATCGAGTCCCGCATTGGGCTCCCTGCAGGGAGCCTGCTTCTCCCTCTGCCTGTGTCTCTGTCTCTCTATCTCTCATGAATAAATAAATAAAATCTTAAAAAAATAAAAAGAAACAAAACGAAAGCTTGGTTTCTAGCACCATTCTCCACTAAAAGGAACCAGGGTTCTTTGGAGAAACGGCTGATGCTACTAGGTTTGGGACATCTTGTAATACCACAAAGTAAGGAAGTGGCATAAAAACCAAGGGATGGGGGACATTGAAGGGATATAGAAGCCAACAGAAGAGCTACCCGTGGCCAAAGCCAAAACAATGTGAGCAAGATGATGTCTATAGGATTTTAAAGCCAAAGCACAAAATATCTGAGTCCATATCAATATAAAAGATAAGTGACGGAGAAGCAGCACATCTGCACAGAAAACCTCCAAATGATATATGAAGCTCCTATTCTTTCAAGGAGAGGAAGCTTAACTCCCACCTCCTGAATGTGGGCTGCGCTTATTAGTAATTTGCATAATATAGAAAATGCAATTTTTAAAAGTACGATATAGAAAGAAAAAAAATTTATAGTCACCAGCAAACACCATCTCGGCCAGGTGATCAAAATTAACGCCAGTGATGAGTCACACGGATAACATGAATCTTTGGTTAAGATGTACTGAAAACAGCACCCTTGTGTTCTCTCTCCCCAGGTCCTATAACCCCAATCTAACCATGAGAAACACCTCAAAATTCCAACTGAGGGACCTTTTACGAAACACCTGGCCAGTACAGTGCTCCTTAAAATTGTCAAGGTCAGGGACACCTGGGTGGCTCAGCAGTTGAGCGCCTGCCTTTGGCCCAGGGTGTGATCCTGGAATCCCAGGATCGAATCCCACATCAGGCTCCCGGCATGGAGCCTGCTTCTCCCTCTGCCTGTGTCTGTGCCTCTCTCTCTCTCTGTCTCTCATGAATAAATAAATAAAATCTTTCTTTTTTTTCTTTTATTTATGATAGTTACAGAGAGGGAGGGAGGCAGAGACACAGGTAGAGGGAGAAGCAGGCTCCATGCACCGGGAGCTCGATGTGGGATTCGATCCCGGGTCTCCGGGATCACGCCCTGGGCCAAAGGCAGGCGCCAAACCGCTACGCCACCCAGGGATCCCAAATAAAATCTTTAAAAGAAAAATAAATAGATTTCAGAAGTCACCATGTTTTTATTTATAGTAAAAATCTTTCAAATAACTTCACCTAATATTTCCTCCTACAGGTCCTATTTGTTGGCTTGGGGATTTGTAAATTATTGAGATCTTTTATTCTCAACATTCCTGACAAGTAATTTTGTTCACACATTAATCACTTCTGTAGAAGAAAATTTTCTAAGCATGTCAGTCTACCAAATAAGAAATCAAGTATCTGACACGCAGAATTTCTACACCTAGGATAAAAGGCAAATTTTATTCAAAGACAGCGTATTATCTTAAAATGTAAAATTAGCTAAAAATAGAGCCGGTGACTAGTTGTAAGCATTGCTGAGGATGTCAGACTCCTAAAAATCTATAATTAAGTTTGGTAAAGAGAGCACTCAGGCCTCCAATAGGTAGAGTAGAAAAGCTATACAAGTCCACAAGCAGCAACGATGCCTTTCCATTTGAGGGTGCTGCTTCTGACACAATAGCATCACTCATATTCAATTATAAAGTATATCAAAAATAATTTTTTCTAAGTTAAAGCAGGTTAAAAATTAGTCCAATATTATAACTTATATTCCCTCAGTTGCATTCTTGAGACCAAGAAATGGGCAATATTACAGCCAGCCTATCAGAAATTGTGAATAACTCAATTTCTTTTGAACTCTTGGTTCCAAAATGTCATTGTCAAGTGACAGAAAAAAAGGTTGAGAGCCTCTTTAGTTCAGTTAGAACCAGGTATGTTTTGGGATCACAGGTCTTTGAATATACTTGTGAAATCTCACCTATGCACTTCAGTCTATCACTTGAAAGCACCTTGGTGATCCTTGTTTCACTGAGTCCATCAATATTCTTGTCACACCTTTTCACCAGGTACTTTAAAAATCATTTCATTAGGATGACCTAATTCTGACACAAAACCTAGCAGCCATAAAAGGGGAGATTTAAGAATTGCACCACATAGGGGTACCTGGATGGCTCAGTTGGTTGAGTGTCTGACTCTTGATTTTTGGCTCAGATTATGATCTCAAGGTCATGAGATCAAGACTCACATCATGCTCCACACTCAGCATGGAGTCGGCTTGGGATTCTCTCTCTCTCCCTCTACTCCTCCTGCTCACGCATTCTCTCTCTAAAATAATAAAAAGAATTGCACCACATAAAAAGAATTTCTGTAATGATAAGTAAACAAAATGAGAAAGTGCTGGGGGGAGGGGTATTTAGTTAACTCATTAAAAGAATATAGGGCCCGTTAAGAAAAAAACCCAAACACAATAAAAAAGTGGTCAATAAACATCACAGAAAGACAATCAGCAAAATTCAGTTTGTGGAAACCTCTACAGGTTAATCTTATTTCTTCAAATAAGGGCAAAAGAAATGGAACAGGGAACAACATATAGACTAAAAAAACAGGCACTTCATCTTCATTAATGATATTTGTATGACCAATAAGCTTATATGAAAAAATGTTCAACGTTATCAATTGTCATGAACAGCAAATTAAAACCACAAACAGCGAATTATTACGTATCACACACAGAATGGCTAAAATTACAAGCTGGCAGCAAACGGTGAAGATGTGGACCTACTAGAACTCCTAGTGTTGTTTTTTATAAAATAGGAGGACCACTTTAGAAAAATGAATGTCAATTTCTAGTAGAATTAAAAATACATCAATCTTACAACTCAGGATACTCTACTAAGTACCCAAAAGAAATTAAAACATAGATCCACAAAAAGGCTTGCACAACAATGTTCATAGCAACTTTATTCATAAGAACCCAAAACTAGAAAAAGCCCAATGTCCATCAGTTGTTCACCTAAGTGAAAGGTTAAATAAACTGTGGCATTTACCCACAATGGAATACTATTCAGCAACAAAAAAGGAGCTGAAACATACAGATGAATCTCAAAACATGCTGAGTGAGAATTTACACAAGAATACATACTGTATGATTCCATTTAGAAGAAACCAATCCATGGTAAAAACAGAATTCTAAAAGGAGAAAGGGACAGAAGTGCAGAACTTGACTGGGTAAAGAAATTTTCTGATGTGATGGAAATGTCCCATAGCTTGCTAGAGGTTACGTTACACAGTTGTACATTAAAACTCATCTTGCAGTAGGTACACTTAACATTTGTTCACTTCACTGTAAATTTTACCTCAAGAAAAAAAAACTCTAGTTAACAATTATGTATTCCAAAAAGCTTAAGAGTCAAGTAGGTCTACAACTTTGATATCTATAAAGAAAGAAAAAGATTGATGGATGCACAGATATAATGTGATGAAGAAAATATGATAAAATAGGGGTGCCTGGGGGGCTCAGTCGGTTAAGTATCTGCCTTCGGCTAAGGTCATTGTCCCAAGGTCCTGGGATCCAGCCCCAAAGTCAGGCTCCCTGGTCAGTGGGGAGCCTGCTTCTCCCTGCTTCTGCCTGCCACTCCCCCTGCTTGCTGTCAAATAAATAAAATCTTTAAAAAATATATGATAAAATATTACTTGTATAATCTATGTGCATGTCTAGGCATGTTTACAATTCAACTGTTCTGTATGCTTGAAATTTATTTAAAAATGTTGCAGGGAGGATCCGTGGGTGGTGGCTCAGTGGTTTAGCGCCTGCCTTCAGCCCAAGGCATGATCCTGGGGTCCCAGAATCAAGTCCCGCATCGGGCTCCCTGCATGGAGCCTGCTTCTCCCTCTGCCTGTGTCTCTGCCTCTCTCTGTCTCTCATGAATAAATAAATTTAAAAATCTTTAAAAAAAAATGTTGCAGGGGAATCAGAATAACCAATTACAATGTGTGGATTGTTGTTTAAATCCGGATTCAAATAAAAATTTTTTAAAATTACCTTTCAGATAGATATTTGTGATAAGAAATTAGTATTTTTAGGAATGGTGGTATTTTTTAAAAGTCCTTTTTACAGAAGACATCATGTATACTGAAATAGATAAAATGATGCTATGTCTTGGATTTGCTTTAAGATTAATAAAAGGAGAATGAGTAGATGGGGATAATAAAAGGGGGGGGAACAGGTACAGGATATAAAGATAATTCACAGAAAATGAAATCCCAGAAGTCTTAAACATGAAATGCTACCTCCTAAGAGAATACCATCGTGGATGTTTTTAAACCTGGCATATTGGCAGACTGCTAATATGCTGTGTCTGTGAGGCTAAGGGAAAATGGGCACTTGCGTTGCTGGTACAAACTAAGAAAAAACAAATTATAGATAGGAGTTTAATTTTAGATATAAATTACAAGTGCACATACTCTGATCATTTATCCTAGAGAAATTTATGTATGTACAAAAGGACATAAATTTATACAAGGTAATTCATTTCAGCATTACAATAGCAAAAGATTGGAAACAATTTACCTGTTCATCACTAAGGGATAGGTTAAATTACTTACACCCATAATTTTTTTTAAATGAGAAGATTTTATATATGGATATAAAATGATCTTTGGAATGTATTAAATGGGGAAAAATGGCACAAGAGCATGTATAGTATGCTACAATTTATATTTTTTTAAAAAATGAAGATGTCTATTAGGTATTGGTTTATCTATACAGTAAATATCACTGGATGTTTGCATTGGAAACTGATGACACCACTGCCCAAGTAGAGAAACTAAGTAGCTAAAGTATAGGATGGGAGGGAGACTTTATTGTAAACCCTTTCATAGCTCTTGAATTTTATTTCGTTCAAAAAATAAAATATAAACAAATTACCCCATCATTTATTTTCATATCATCAAGGTGTAAGAACCAAACCAAACCTTCCTATATCCCTGTCCTAAAATTCAGTAAGAAAGCCACCCAACTAAAAAACTGAGCAAGAGATCTAAACAGACATCTTACCAAAGACAATATGCAGATGCAAATCAATATATATAAAAGATGCTCGCCATGTTAGGCCATTACAGAATTGCAAATTAAAACAAGATAACCAGTGAACACCTATTACAATACCTCAAATTCAAAACACTGACAACACCCAACGCTGACAAGAATCAACTGCTGCTGCAGGAACTCTCATTCATTGCTAGTGGGAATGCAAAATGGCATAGCTACCTTGGAAGAGTTTGGCAGTTTCTTACAAAACTAAACATAGTCTTACCATATGATCCAGCAATCGTACTCCTTGGTATTTACCCAAATGAGCTGAAATCTTATGTACACACAGAAACCTACACATGAATGTTTATAGCAGCTTTATTCCCTTTCTACAAACTTCAGAATTCTAATCTGCTGAACCGAGGGAAAATGTATTCCTACATGACAGCATGTTTTTAAAGCCTCTGGAACTGCCTCTACTTTACTGCTGAGTTACAACACTCTATAATACAGGTCCTGCCAATTGAATGTGAACCCTTGTACGTAATTTAGGGGAAACTCTTAAAACACTGCTTTTTTAGTTATAAGGAGAAAAAGATATAACCCAGAGAAAAAAGCCCCATTGAGAATCTGCTAGGGGGACTGTTTATGGCAGAGGATGCCAATAGGGCATGTTCACCATTAAGAAGCAGGGCCATCGCCTCAAAACGGCATGCAGCTCTAAGTAGCCTTCTCCTACTTCCTCCTCCCCACACCGGCAGAGGCACTGAGAAGAATGTAGAGCCTTCCACTCCACAGTGGACTTGGTCTCCCTCTCCACCTAGCAGAAGCCTTAGTCTTCCAGGCGGAGGGACACTCTGGTTCTGCTTCATTCATTCTCTGCTATCAGTGAGCCCATCAATCAGATCACAATCTTCAGCAATCTTCTCCTCGGTATCTACATGCAACCCATCAGAGTTCCTCCTTGCAATTCAAGTAGCTAACCACAGCAAGATGAGTAACCTGTCCGTATCTAAACCTGCTATTTTGTATAGATTTACCACCAGAGATTATAAAGACACAAAGGACCCAAATGCAAGAGCAAAATTCACTGTCATTACTTCTTTCAATTATCATTAGCAGGTAATGAGATAATACACAACCCAGTTTTGTCAGATTTTAGTAAAGAGAAATATGTCTTTTGACTGGATGAAAATAAAAAATTACTTTTAATCTCTTATGTGCTTTTCTTCTCCTTCTAGTAGCTACATTTTCCTTCTCAGCATTTACTAGCCTAAATTATGAGCTCTAACATACTGAAGGAGTAAAGTGTATTAATTCATACGATGACTTCCCAAGAATGGCCACCTTTTGTACTGAGCACTCACTCACTAGTGTGGCAAGATACACCCTCTTCATGCTTACCTACCACATAAATTTGCATGCTTTTGCTCTCATTCTTTTCTTAGAGATGTACAAATGGAATTTATTAGCTTTAAAAGAAAGTGATTGCAAATGAATTAATTTCTCACCAATCCTATCCCAACAGTCCCTATAGAATTTTTTCCACAGCAAATTAGATACCTACTGCTATACAGAGAAAAGATCATATTCCAATAGATCACACAGCTACAGACACCAGTTCTGATAGCTTGGTACACTCAATCATATATGAAAACACATTTCTATTTAAGTAGTAATACTAAAGATGTTAGGATGGTTAATTAAGTCATGTTCATATAGGATGATAAATATACAAATAAAAATTACAATTTCTTCTTATACTATACCAGGACGTGATGTAACAAAAATATATTTGGTTGATACACACACTCCAAAATAAATACTCTTAGGTAATCTGCAGCCTGAAACAAGCCTTCATTTATTGACTACTTACAGTACAGTGATTTCATATCTTAGCTGGTAATCAAAGATGGTTCTGTATTAAGTGAGAGAACACGTCATCTCTCTTCCAGATATCACCTCTCAGAAATCTGGGCTAATTCAATTTTAAGAACTAGAATTGTATCTCCTGGTAACTATGTGGCAGTCGTCACCCTGAGAACAGGAACAAGGCAAAAAAAAGTATACAGGACTTTGATTCTCCTACATAGGTGCACATAAAGTTAGTTTATTAAGGACTACATTTTGAAGCCAGCCATTTTGATCCAGTATTTAAATAACAAGCTGTTTAATATTAAAGCAGAAGATACTGTCACAATGTGACAGAAGTACAGCTTTATCCATAAACCCTTCACACAATTATACATTAAATGCTATTTTTATTTAAGCAAGGCACCCCTACTTGTTCTAAAATATGGGATGTGCTATCCCACTGAGAAAGCAAATGAGGAGACAGATTTTTTTTTTCCTCTCAGGAGCTGGTTTAAATTCAAGTGAAGCCATTAATGTTCTTACCAGTCAGGACTGTTTTGACATGTCACTTCACAGTTTTGAGACTAACAAACACCCTTAAGGTTTACCCAAAATCAAAAAGGGGGGTAAATGTTGAGAGAACTTTCAAGTTGAGACTAGAATTCTCTCCTTAAGGATACAGGCACCGAAGTCAAATGCCTTTCCACAAAGCTTAGAAAGGCAAGATGTTTCTAAAGACATAAAACTGCCAAATCGTTGTCACTTACACTCACTAATCTGTGGTACTTACTTTTTGTTTTGATTCTTTAAATTTCTACCCCTACCTAAGTAATCTAATACGTCTAAAATTAAAACTACTCTGCCAAACCTTAATGGTTCAAAGGTCTGAAACCTTTCCTTGCTTTGGTGAGTATTTGGTTAAAATAAATCAGTATTTCATTCCAGAAAAGTTTTACATCAAAGCCTTAATTCATAGGCAAAAAGACAAAACTTCAAACAGAGTATCTGTAAAATGGGAGAAAGATTTTCAAGCACAGTGCTGAATAAAAATATGTAGTCTTTACATTGGGTAACACATCTCCTATGAAAACAAACTGTTTTATCATATAAAATAAAAACCAGATTTTTAAATCAGATCCTGAACAGAATAAACAAAAATTTAAATTTGTGTTTATTTTGTAATTCCAAACTGAATCTTTCCTTTTCCTTTCTAAACAGTCCACTATGTTATTTGTCTTATAAGAAATTAACCCAAAATCCCCAAATCCATTCTCTAGCAGTTGCTGCTACAAAACTGGAACTTTATATTCCACGTCCAAAAGAGATGTGCAAATGAAATGCTTCTTGCTTCATCCTGAAAATAAAATGAAAAATGTTGCGCATTTACTCAAAATGAAGAAGTGGTGCAAAATAAATAAAGAAAAGAAAAAGTGTTACCATATCATACCCTTTCCCAGACCATTTAGAATTACAAATTTAATAACTTCTTTTTCCTACCCAGCATGGAGCCCAACACAGGGCTTAAACTCTCACCATCGTGAGATTGAGACCTAAACTGAGATCAAGAGTTGGACGTTTACCTGACCTGTCTAAGCCACCAATCGCCCCAATACTTTCTTTTCTGACTCAGTGCAAATCCATTTAGTGACAAATCCATTAAGTTAACATAAAGAAAACTAGTTAGGCATTAGTGTTTATAGCCTGGTATGAAACAGCAGGTTTTCAGAGTTGAGCACAAAATATATTTTACAATAGATTTTAGCTAATATTTAACATGGCAAGATTGTGGGACTCTGTATCAAAAATAGCCTGTGATTGGGGGATCCCTGGGTGGCTCAGTGGTTTAGCGCCTGCCTTTAGCCCAGGGCGCGATCCTGGAGTCCCGGGATCGAGTACCGCGTCAGGCTCCCTGCATGGAGCCTGCTTCTCCCTCTGCCTGTGTTTCTGCCTCTCTCTCTCTATGTCTATTGTGAATAAATAAATAAAATCTTTAAAAAAAAAACAGCCTGTGATAACTACAGTAAAGAAATGCCTCATGTATTTCCAAGAAATAATTACAGTTAATTATCTCAAATGCACCACTACATATAGAAAAATGATTATAATACATTAATGTGGGGAAACAAAAGATACCACATAATAGTCAAGGGAAACGACATCAAGACATTTAGTAGATTTGTCACACGTTAACACAACACTATGAAATCATGTACTTCCTAGAACAGACAACTATTTTCATAACACTTTTTAGGAAGAGACAGTGTAGAGAATTTCAAATGTATCATTTTAAACATTTTAAGATCTTACAATTGACAAGATGTGTTTAAATTTTATAAGGAAAAAAGCCAATAAAAGCACCTTTTCAGATATTAAAGGTAAAAATAATTTTTAGGCACATAGCATGATCACTATTGGGAATGATGCCGAAAGATTCTATACAGGAAAAATACCCAAATACAATCATAATGAATACTATTTCCTAGGAGAGTTTCATTCCTTGTTTTTTTTTTTTTTTTTTTTTAATTTTTATTTATTTATGATAGTCACACAGAGAGAGAGAGAGGCAGAGACACAGGCAGAGGGAGAAGCAGGCTCCATGCACTGGGAACCCGACGTGGGATTCGATCCCGGGTCTCCAGGATCGCGCCCCGGGCCAAAGGCAGGCGCTAAACCGCTGCGCCACCCAGGGATCCCTCATTCCTTATTTTGATACTTCAATTACCTTGATTAATTTGATCATTATTAAGGGGTGCCTGGGTAGTTCAGTCAGCTGAGCATCCGGCTCTTGATCTGGGCTTAGGTCATGATCTCAGGGTCGTGGGATCGAGCTCCACAACAGGCCCTGCACAGCAGAGTCTGCTTGTCCCTTTCCCTCTGTGTCTCACCCTGCATGTACACGCATGAGTACATGCTCTCTCAAATAAATAAATAAAATCTTAAAAAAAAAAAAAAGAATGGCTTCCACCATATTACAAATTTAGTGAGTTAATGCTTAATTTATCAAAATAATTCTCACAATTGTACCTCTTAAATTTACCTTATTATCTGGAGTCCCTGGAAGTCTTATTTTCCCTTTGGACATGAATTCAGGAACAATTCAATATATCTATGGTCTAAGAATGACAAAAGAGGATTTATTTTAAGAAACTGAAAAGGGAGAAATAATACTACAGTCATTTTCTCATAGTTCAAACAGCAACTCAAAACCCTTTGTCCATTACATTTCCTAACTAAAAACAAAAACAAAATTAAAAAGCAAAAAAAAAAAATCCTACCTCTGTACAGAAATATGAAGGACAATTAGCAAATGCTTTTCATTACAATATAGTATCTTGCCCTTTTTACAGTTAATTTTAGTAGTATTAACAGAGCACTTTTCCCAAGGAAAAAGTCGAGGCAAACTCCAAAACAGAAAAAGCCATTTGTAAGCAAAAACAGAAGTAAAAAAATGACCATAAAAACCATGGGCAGCACTTACGAACATGGGACCGATCCTTGAGCATAGCTGCAACAGCATCCTCATGGGTATCGAAGTGCACATCAGCTTCTCCAGTGGCCTTCCCATTAGAACTGTATTCCATGGTGATTCTAACAGGCTTCAGTGGAGCAAAGAACTAAATGATAAACAAAAGCAACAGAATGGTAAGAGGCCGAATTTCTAGCAGTCTAAGGCTCCGCATTTTTCTTTCAGAATCTGATTCATAGACTCAAGAAATTTGTTTTTAGAAAATCTCTTTAAGTAACACAGTAGTTACATTACATATCTACCATCTCTCCCGGCCTTTCTGATCCTCTTAGAACTCAAGGTTACATATCAAATATCTGTCCACAGAAAACTTAAATATAAGTACAATAACACAAGAATTCTCAAACTTTCTTATGCCAATAAGGATTGCTTTTATCACTCCTCCCAAACACATCCTCTCCTTGTATCTAAAGAGTGCTCATCAAATAAACTACATGTCTTTTTTTTTTTTAAGATTCTTTTTTTATTTATTAATGACAGACACAGAGAGAGAGGCAGAGACATAGGCAGAGGGAGAAGCAGGCTCCATGCAGGGAGCCTGATGTGGGACTCGATCCCAGGATTGGTCTCCAGGATCACGCCCTGGGCCGAAGGCAGGCGCCAAACCGTTGAGCCACCCAGGGATCCCCAAACTACATGTCTTAATAAGTCACTTTTACTATTTTTTAAATCAGGTATGTACCTATTCCCCGGTTTTTTACCAGCACTACATTGAGAGCTACCACACTGAGTGGTTATCATTTCAAACCAAAGCAACAGAATGTAATGCTTTAATGACACTTTTTGACCTTTGTCTGGTTCAAGATATGATTCCTATCAGGCTTTTTGAAGCAATGAAGACAACTTTGAGGCCCCACTACTAACTGAAGACTCTAGGTTTGGATCTACATTAAGTATATGTACTCAAATTCATGAAGTCAACATGGCTACTGTTGTTTTCCTTTCTTTTCATATATAGTGGGTCATAAAATAAAAATATTTTTAAAATTCCTTTTCTCAAATATCACGGAATCCTGATGAAGAAGTCTACATGCATCTAAGCATTTAGGAGCACTGGGATTCTTATTTAGTGTATAACTCCTCTGTGACAAATTCCCTGAGTCTGTTTCCTAAACTCAAAAATAAGTAAGTTGAAATAGTTTAGAGAAAAACCAAACTTTTCTACTTTGAATACTAAAGCTACACCATATTATTCTGTATTTACAAAATCCTCTATCATTATACATTTGACCTTTAAATGTAATAAAATCCACACTTCTCAGCTGAAGAAAATAAAACAAGCTTCCATAACCAAGGAGATGGCACCTTACTGTCCAGGGAGAGTTCAGAAATAGGGTATTTTCTTCTGTATCTTTCCCAAATTAATGTAAGTTCAATCTTAGAATTTTTGTTCAAACCTATTCAGATTGGATATCTTACTGCCACACACATTTATAATGTCTTGGGCATTAGCTTGGAAAGGCAATCCTCTCATGTGGACAAAATGTAGTGAAGATGTAGCTCCAAAATCAACAGCCTCTGGAAGCTTTTCTGACATCTCCTTAGGCAATTCTGAGAAGTGGAACAAAAAGCACTGTCAGTAACACAAGAGCTTCAGAGTTATTAACAGATTATAATTATGTATGACCTTTATGTCAAAATCCTCAATTCTTCGTGAACCAGTAAGGAAGAAGGGCTTTAATTTTAAAAGCAAAAATGGTCTGAAATTTCTGCCACCTAACAGGTATCACCTGAACACCCATTAAGATTTAGTGCGAAGATTTAGTGCATCAAACCATTACCAGATTACAAAAAAAAAAAAACACACAAACAGATCTTTCTATAAGAACAGAGAGAAGGAAAAATGATTATCAATGGAAAAATAAAAGGCAGAAGAAACTTTCTGGGTGCCTATAGGCACTTAAAAAAAAAAGAAGAAATATGATAATGGGAGTTTAAAGATTCATTTATTGAGAGACAGAGAGTGTGCACGCACACAACAGCTAGGGGAGGGGCAGAGGGAAAGAGAATCCTGAAGTAGACTCCCTGCTGAGCTCAGAGCCCAACTCAGGGCTCAGTCCAGGACCCCCAGGTCATGACTTAAGCAGAAATCAAGTGTCTGTCACTCAACCAGCTGAGTCATCTAGGCTCCCCACCATGGCATGGGTTTAAAAAGGTTTTATCAAACTTCAAAGATTCTACATGTTACTTTGGGCTTAGGAATCAGAGGAATTATTAAATAGATCTTTTTTTTTTTTTTTTACCTTAGTTTAAAGGCTGACTTTTTATATCCTTTTATTATATTTGTGCCACCCAGCTTTTTATATGAAATCCAACAAAAATGATTATATAAAACAAACTTTATGAAATAACTAAGGCCTCCTCCTTATATTCAAAGTACTTAACTACACTCAAAGACAGAGAAATCTTCCAACTCAATAACCTGGTCCTATAATCTAATAATTTCAACAACACGGTCATAAAAAATATTTTAAATATCAAAACATACAAGATAGACCCAATAAGTCTCAACAATGCAGGTCCTTACCTATTTCCTTCTCACTTTCAAAAGCTGTCATGGGTCGAATATCCTCATTTACTTCATGTTCTTCAAAGGCCATTTCTGGCTCAGTTATATACTTAGCAGTAGGAGAAGATGCCATTTTCTTTCCCTTATGAGAACCAACATGTGTTCGGACTTCATTCCTTCTGCTTGGAAATATCTCTATATACCTATGTCAAAGCAAAAGTGAACAGGCACAAACAATGCAAAGTAACTTTACACTGAACTCATTTAAAATAAAACATGCATACAGAATATTCCCAATAGCTTATGAAACACAAGTGTCCAAAGATAACAAATGACGGAAAAAGTAAAACTAGATATACATACATATTAGGCCATGAAAAGTACTCTTAAGAGAACATGTCATCAATGTAATCTTCCCCACATCCCCACTCAAGATAACAGCTTTCTTCATATATAATTTAAAAGTATTTTCTATTGTTTTGCTTCATGAGAACAGCTATGCAAAGATTGTGTATATCAAAATAATCTGGTAGAAGGGTTTTTTTACAGTTGGTTAACAATCTTTTGAAGCCTTACAAGTCAATTCTGTAAAAATTAGTGTCTGTATAAGATATTAAAAGTCATAGTATATGAAGAGCTAATACCCTCCAGAACTTCAATAAGATGCCAACGAGAATGCATGAACTAAATGTCAGTTCTGACTTGCTATCTGCTTGGCAGGAGGATTATCTATTAAATCTAAGCTTCTGAAACCAATTTTTTTTCTCAATACTGCTTTTCCAAATTAGGTTAAGCTTGAGTTGCAAAAATCATTTGTATTTATATAGATATATAAAGATTAGATAGGCACCACTTCTTAATGTATTGAAGAGATTTATACACTGCCATAATGTTCCCACATAAAAAGATAAAAGTGATGTATTTGTTCTAAGACGTATTAAAGAAAATATGAAGAGTACTGAAAGAAAATGGGAGTAGAGGGTTGTTTGCATACACATTTTATTTTAAAAAATTACTAAAGACCTCTGAATCAGGGAATCCCTGGGTGGCTCAGTTCTTTAACACCTGCCTTCAGCCCAGGGCATGATCCTGGAGACCCAGGATCAAGTCCCACATCAGGCTCCCTGCATGGAGCCTGCTTCTTCCTCTGCCTATGTCTCTGCCTCTGTCTCTCTCCTCTGTGTCCTTCATGAATAAATAAAATCTTTAAAAAAAAAAAAAAAAAAAAAGACCTCTGAATCAATTCTATACACAGATCTTGAAAGACATGGCTTTAAAATGGCTTTTTAATTTTTAAAACTTCAATGAAGCCAAGTAAAACAGCCAGAAAGCAGCAAAATAGCAATCTGAAATTTGACACTTTTGAGTACTCTTCCAAATTTGACACAAATGAACCCATCCATCACTACATGCATCCTAATGTGATGTGATATGTAGTATACAGCAATATCTATAATGTATCCATACCAAAATGTTAACCTGAATCAATTCAAGACTAGCTTTAACTTCCAGTTTTCTGGGACATCTGGGTGGCTCAGCAGTTGAGCATCTACCTTTGGCTCAGGGCTTGATCCCAGACTTCCAGAATAGAGTCCCACACCAGGTTCCCTGCATGGAGCCTGCTTCTCCCTCTGCCTATGTCTCTGCCTCTCTCTCTCTGTCTCTCATGAATAAATAAATGAAATCTTTAAAAAAAAAAAATTCCAGTTTTCAGGAAATAACTGAAGATACAAAGGAACAAAGTGACACCAGGAAGAAGCATAAGATCAATATAAAACATGAGACAGGGGATGCCTGGGTGGCTCAGTCTGCCTTCATGCCTTAGGTCATGATCCCAGGGTCCTGGGATTGAGCCCCGTATCAGGCTCCTTGGCAAGGAATCTGCTTCTCTCTCCAACCTTCACCTTGTTCATGCTCTTTTACTCGCTTTCTCACTTTCTCTCAAATAAATAAAAATAAAAATGTTAAAAAAAAAAAAAAGAGAGAAAAAGAGATTGTACAGGATGATTGACTCAGTATCTCCAAAAGTTAATTATATGTAAAAAGGGGAAGGGAGGGGCACCTGGGAGGCTCAGTCAAACGGCTATCTTTGGCTCAGGTCATGATCCCAGGGCCCTGAAATCAAGCCCCATATCAGGCTCCCTGCTCAATGAGAGCCTGCTTCTCCCTCTCCTGCCCTCCTTGCTTGTGCTGTCAGATAAATAAAAATCCTCAAAAACTAATTAATTAATTAATTAAAATAAATTACAAGGGAAAGGGAATAAAAATATGAAGGAGAAGGGGACTTGCTCTAGTTTAAGAGAACTGCAGACATAACAATCAAATGCAACGTGTGGACCATATCCAGATTCTGGTAACTAAAAGGAAAAAAAAAACCAACTCTGAAAAGACATTTTTGGTTTAAATGGGAAAATGTGGTAATAAATATATATTTATTACGATAATAAATTCCTGCTAATTTTGTTAGTCATGACAATATTAGGATCGCATGAGAAAATGTTTTTTAAAGATGCATACTGAAAAAAAACAGATGCAGCAAATATAACAAATGTTAATAATTTGTTAATCCTAAGTGATGGGCACTTAGCAGATCATACTATTCTACTTTTCTGTGATTAGATAATTTTACAGTTATATAACAGTGCATTCATCAAAATGACCCAATGTAGGATACTTCACATTATTAGAATCTGCTTCACTCACCTGTTACCAATTTCTTCCCTATGTTTCAATAGGGCTTGGTTAGCCATTTCTGGTTCTTCAAACTGCACATAGGCTTCTCCTGTTTTTCTTCTCCCTCTGTAATCCATGACAAAAGTGATGTCTACTATATTCAGTCCTATGACACCAAAAAAATTATTATGAATTAGTGCTGCTAAAAGGAGCCTTTCTTATCCTTAGGAATAATACATTCATTCACATAGTAGTAATTTTTAAAATCTTATCAGTAAAATTTTATGTCTGTTTGCTAGTCGGATACATGCCTAATGGGAAGAAAATTATTATGTGGCAAAGCCAGTAACACCTACACATTTGTATTTCCAGAATATTTAGGATCCATGCAATCCATCTAAAACACACAATCGGGGATTCCTGGGTGGCTCAGCGGTTTAGTGCCTGCCTTTGGCCCGGGGCGTGATCCTGGGGTTCCAGGATCAAGTCCCATGTCGGGCTCCTTGCGTGGACCCTGCCTTTCCCTCTGCCTGTGTCTCTGCCTCTCTCTGTCTCTCGTGAATAAATAAATAAAATCTTAAAAAAAAAAAAAGAGAGAGATGATAATGCTTTTAAACCATAGAAATTGTTATTGTTTTAGACAAATACAGCCATGCTTATGAGGTTATATTCCTCAACAGTAAAATAAACCTGCATGAAATAATTTTGAAATGTGACATTCTCCTAAGATCAGCAGAATAGGTCAAAACACTTATATAAACACTGAATACCCAAGTAAAAATTTCTCCCCTAAAGAACCTAATATAACTTCATGCAGTTATCTAGAAAAAAGGTTCATCTAAGACATAAAATGAAACAATAAGGAAAAGAAAAATGAGGCCCCAAACAGGATATAACTGAAAAAGTACCTGCAAAGAAGTCTACAATGTCTTTCTCATTGCAGCTATAAGGAAGTCCTCTCAAACGAACCACACCATCATTTACCACAGGTGAAGATTTGACCTGCAGGCTCTTCATTAAGGCATCCACATCTTCATTGTTTATCTCATACACTACAAAGAAAAACACACAAAAATTACAGAAACTTACAAAGCAAAGGAAGACACTAAAAAAAAAAAAAAAAAATCACACTTGGTGAGTTATCTTAGAATAAAAACTAGTATTTTTAACCTTTGTGTACTTCTCTGGAGAAAATAACAAATGACATTTACTGAATATGAATATTTACTGTGTGCCAGCTGTGACTTAAGCATCCCAACTTGTGAGGTAAACTTGGTCAACATCCTCATTTTTATAGGTAAGAAACTGAGATTACCTCAGTGTTTCATTTTCATATCCTATAAAAGGGTGTATTCATAATATCTACTTCATTATTGCTAAGGATCAAACGAAACTGCCTTAGAAAGTACAGGCTAAAGTACTGATCACACAAAGCCAGAATATGACTTCACATACCTTCCACATATCGTTGTCCCATGTACATGCGATGCTTTTCTAAGGCTTTTTGCACATCCTGCTCTGACTCCATTTCAATTAAGGCATCACCTCTTCTTTTCCCATCTCTATTTAAGAGGAAGTGTATTCCATTCTCACCATTGCGGATTCTGCAGTCTAAAAATACGTGAGTAAAATCAAAACCAGAAACCAAACTTTTAACTCAATTATACAAGTCGCTAGAATGGAATCTTCCAATTCCAACAACAAAGCAGGAACCAAAATGTCTATCATATTCCTTATAGAAACCCCCGTCACTGAAGACATCCAAATACTAATGAGGCAATAGTCTATAAAATTTTACTTGAAAAAGATAAGCAAACCTTAGCACATAAGTTTATGACCTCCTGATCATTAAAATAGCAAACAGGCTCAACATAGAATATATTATGTCCTTCTCAATGCTTCTATAATCAGTTTCAAATCACATAAAGAATTAAAATATGGTTAAGTTTACACATGTTTTCTTCTGTTATAATCATAAGAACTTCAAAATAAATCCTGTAATAATAATTTTGTTACCATAATTGAACTTTGCCCCTTTTTCATTACCAAAGAAAGATCCTCACACTGCATACTTCTAATGGCAGCAAATTGAAGATGTAAAGAGCCTCATAAAATACTTGACCCACACAATGCTATGCACATTAAGGTACTCTATATTATTACATCATTTTACAATATTTAAAGTGGCATCTTCTAAAAGCCTTTTTTCGAGGGGGCACCTAGGTGGCTTAGTCAGTTAGGCATCTGATCTCAGCTCAAGTCATGATCTCAGGGTCCTGGGATTGAGCCCCAAGCTGGGTTCTGGGCTGAGTAGGGAGTCTGCTTATCCCTCCATGTCTTGCTCTCTCTCAAATAAAATATTAAAAAATAAATAATTAAATAAATAAAGCCCTTAAAATTTTTTATTTTGTTTGAGGGCGAGAAAGCACAAGCTAGGAGAAGCAGAGGAAGGGAATCCTCAGGCCAACTCTCCACTGAGCACCAAGCCAGTCAGTCGCAGGGCTCAATCCCAGGACTCTAAGATCATGACCTGAGCTGAAATTGAGAGTCAGACGCTTAACAGACTGAGTCACTCAGATGCCGCTTTCTAAAACCCTTTTAAAAGGAAAGTTAAAAATCATAGTCAGGTACAGAACTTAGAAACCAGTCACAGATATGTAAACATTCCAAAAATGTTACTAAGGAAATTATGCCACTTGACACTAAGTGATCTTGTATTCTAAATGCATGTATTACATAAAGAGCTACACTTAACTGGTTTTGCTTTTTGATAGGTAAATACTAAAACTTCAGAGGAAAAAAAAAAAAACTGGTTTCTACCGTGCAGTTTTAACATTACACTTTTGTATTGCATTTAAAATCTTTACATCTGGTATATGCCACAAATGGTACACATGATGTCAGTTGGTATGCACATACAACCACTCAGAACTAGACAACTTGCCAACCACCAAATAAGATGTCTACAGTATAGTTTAACTCGGTTTCCATGAGACTACTTTTTTACTCAGACAAAATTATATATTCCAAACATACATAAAAGGTACCTGAGAAAAAGTTAACCACATCTTCTATAGTGCACGACCACGGTAATCCTTGAGCTCGAATGAGATAAACATCATCTACTTCTTCTCCTAACTTGGAGGAAGCCAATTCATACTCAGGTAGAGGTGGAATGTCTTCCAGGTAGGTAGTTTTGGACTCCTTCCAAGAGAGATAAAGAAATGTAAAAATGCTGCTCTGACCATCTCACTTAGAAAATGTTTATTTCTGCAAACTAATGCTCTGGATGTTATCCTTAGGAGACAGTTACTATTTCAGAGGCGAGAAGTAAACTTCACCAGTGTAACTCATCCTTTTTTGGCATAAATTGTACATTCTAAAGCAACAAGCAGGTAGCAACAAATCCCAATGATTTGGCGGGACATAAATTTTATCCAGGGCTTCTTTTTAAATTCATCAGTCCCAAATTACACCTAATAATAGTGTTTAAGTTAAAGCAGAACAAGAAGGGTCTCTTCAATTTGACAAATATGAGTGCCTCCTATATACCATGTGCCATATTAGGCCCTCATCTCAAAGAGCTTACAATCTAGACTAAGACAAGCATTACAAGACAGGATGCTTTAAGTACTACAGTCAAGATACAGAGTATTATAGGAATTCAAAACAGAACACTAAAAGAATCAAGTCATCATAAAAGATGGGCCTCAAAGGAAGGACAGAATTTTGACAGCAATATATAAATGATAGGGCACTCCAGCTTGAGAGGTGAGAGGAAGAGGCAGTATGAACAAAAGCCCATTTGCAAAACAGCAATAATCCCATTTGGCTAAACTTCAGGGTATAATTAGGAGCCAGAGAAGATGAGCTGGCAAAAGGAACTTGGTATCATACAACAGAGAGGCTTGAGTGTCAAGCTCAATGTGTCCCCTCAACCTGGCAAAATAGAGTTAATAAAAGGCATTTACCAGTAGGTAAAACTACAAGAGAGCAGGATGCATGGACCGACTAATCTGTCAACTGGTAAGTCAGACCAACTAAATAAGGGAAAGATCCTAAGAGGTGACAGCAGTAGTGTGTTAAGGTAACAGGCGCCTGAGACATGCCTAAAGAACTCTATTTTACAAGACCTAGAAAAAACTGGAATTTACTAAGATTTCAATAAGCACTACAAAAAAAACCAGGATTGACAGTGAAGAAGTCTTACAACTTGCGCTCTCCTGGGCTAACAAGAGAGATGTTCCTTCGTCCCATTCCATGATTTACCTTGAGGCTTAAGCCTACCTGCGAGGAGTCAATGATCGATGTAAACCTCTAGCGGATGTCTTTCTACGTATCTAATAAAAATGCAACAAACACACTTACTAATGTGGAAAGACAACTCAACTTTAAATCAGGTGGCTTGCCAATCTATCGCTCTAAGAAGATACTTCACTCCTTTGTAGGTTCCCAGTCATTTTCATGAAGACTTACATATAATTTTAAAACTTATTTTTTTTTAATTTTCTTATTTATTGATGATAGTCACCGAGAGAGAGAGAGAGAGAGAGAGAGAGGCAGAGACACAGGCAGAGGGAGAAGCAGGCTCCATGCACCGGGAGCCCGACGTGGGACTCGATCCCGGGTCTCCAGGATCGCGCCCTGGGCCAAAGGCAGGTGCCAAACCGCTGCGCCACGCAGGGATCCCCTATAATTCTAAAAATCAAGGATAAATGCAAGCAGTGCGTTAACAGCAGTCGAGAGATTCAACAGATATCATCAGAGCCAATTCCATAGAAAATAACCGAGAGAGTAGCTAGTTCACAAAAGCTTATTAGAGATGGGGGGGGGGGGTGTTTGTTGTTGTTTGTTTGTTTGTTTGTTTTCAGTAAAGGCAATATTCCCCGTTGTCCCGGAATTCCGTAAGCCCCCCAAGCCTTTACCGAAAAGGGCGGCACCAGTATTGGGCCAGAATCCGAGTCAATCGGCTCCGGCAGTGGCCGGCAGAAGCCGGGCCGCGCTCGTGACCCCCCGGTCGCCCTGAGCTCAAGGAGAAGCGCGCGTGGACTCAAAGGCAAGTGGGGCCCAAGGTGTCAGGGGCTCCGCCGGCGCGCACGCGAGCTGCTAGCGGAGAAGAGGGCCTCCCCCGGGGCGCCGGCATCTGCCATCGGGGCCCCCGAGGGACACGCGGGCCGAGCGCGGAGACGGCGCAGGCTCGTCCGCGCCCGGGGCAGGTGGAGGCGCGGCGGTGACCTTCAGGAGCGGCCCGCGAGCGCTCCGGGACCGGCCTCGCGACAGCCCAGCGGCCGGCGGGAGCCAGGGCCCCGGCACCCAGGCCGGCCGCACGCAACGAGGAGGGCCCCGGGGCCCGGGGGGGGTGCGCGGCGCGAGGCGCAGGCGGCCGGGGAGGTCCCGCGCGGCCCCGGGCGCCCCCGTACCTGGCTGTAGGTCCGCGCCGGGCCCGCGGCCGCCGCCAGCGACTGCGGCAGCAGCGGGGCCCGCAGCGCCGGGTAGGAGGCCGCGGCGGCGGCGGCGGCGGCGGCGGCGGCGGAGGGGGCCGCGGGGGGAGGCCCCGCCAGTCTCCCGGCGGGCGCAGGCCCGGCCTGGAGGCCCCGCGCGTGAGAGGCGGCGGCCGCGGCGGCCCCGAGCAGCAGCAGCAGGCGGCGGCGGCCCGAGACGCCCGACGGGAAGGAGCCGGCGGCCGAGTAGAAGGGCAGGCAGGCGGCGCCGGTGCGTCGGCAGCTGCTGCAGTTGCAGCCGCAGCCGCGGAGCAGCGCCCCGAGCACCCAGCGCGTCCCGGCCATGGACTCCGGAGGCGGCGCGGGGCCCGGAGGCGGCGGCGGCGGCGGCGGCGGCCGCGGCGCGAGCGGGGCGGGGGTGGACTCCAGGGCGGGGGAGGGGGCCCGGCACATGCGCCGCCGGCAGCCGGGCCGCGGCCGCGGGAGGAGGCGAGGGCAGGCGCTGCTCCGCCCGGTCTCCGCCCTCGGGGCGGGGCTGCCGGCGGGCGGGGGGGGCGGGGGGCGCCGCTCGTCTTCCCCCGGCAGGAAACTGAGGCCCTGAGGGGCCCGGGGCGGGGGCGGGGCGGGGCGGGGCGGGGCGCGCCGGGGGCAGCGACGCGGGCGCCGTCCCGTGAGGCGCGGAAGGGCGGGCTGTGGAGGCGGCGCGGCCCTCGGCCTCGGGAGGCTGGACGGCGGACGCGGACTCGAGACCTGTGGGGAGGCCGCCTCTCTTTGTTTTAAGGTGAAATACAGACTTCTTTTTTTTTATTTATTTATTTATTTATTTTTTTTTTTTTTTTTTTTTTTTTTTTTTTTCTGAAACACAGACTTCTATGCTGACTCCGCGTGCAGCAAAAAATAAAGCCTCCTCCGGTAAGTTAGTGTGTTCGCGAGTTTTGCAGAAAGACCGGTTGTGCAGTTTTCCTCTTTCTGAGAGCAGGATCCGTCTCCGATGAATAAGCAAAAAACGGAGCGCTGAGGGGGAAGATAGGACAAGCTGAAAATTCTAAGACTTTTTATTTTATTCTTATTTTTTTTAATTTATTTTTTATTGGTGTTCAGTTCACCAACATACAGAATAACCCCCAGTGCCCGTCACGCATTCACTCCCACCCCCCGTCTAAAACTTCTTATTCATGAAAATTTCGAAGTGCCGTGAAGTCCTAGAGTTTCAGAAATCATCGTTTTTCTGTCTCGTATCCGTCACCACCATCACCACCCCGCAAACACTTTTCTCTTTTTTTTTTCTCATTAAACTTTTGTTTTAATGGGTCTCGAAATTCCGTGACAGATTTTTGGTCAAGTGGTTTCCATTAAAAAGTACCGATTTTAAAAACTAATGACTTAAAACTGCCACACACGCACAAGAGAAAACAAACAAACAAACAAACAAAAAACATGGTCCACATGCTGCAATATTTTAAAGCAAATCCCAAATATCACGTCAGTCATCCTTTCACTGTCATCCTAAACTGATCAGGACTTAAAAAAAAAACACAAAAACACCACGATGATTCTTGGATTAACTGTTCTGAAGTATTCAAGAAGATTGTTTAAAATTTGAGTTGTTTACTCTGGCCTACTTTTATTAAAAGGAAAGCTCAGGGGTTCCTTGGGGGCGCAGCGGTTTAGCACCTGCCTTTGGCCCAGGGCGTGATCCTGGAGACCTGGGATCGAGTCCTGCCTCCGGCTCCCTGCATGGAGCCTGCTTCTCCCTCTGCCTCTGTCTCTGCCTCTCTCTCTCTCTCTCTCTCTGTGTGACTATCACAAATAAATAAAAATTTAAAAAATAAAATAAAATAAAAGGAAAGCTCAGTATTTCCCAGAAAACCCTTTCCCCACCAAAAAAGAAAAGAACAGGGGAAAAAAATAAATAAATAAAACCTGATTAACTTGGCTCTATGGATTTAGAGTATCCAAGAAAAGACTTCCTCATCTGCAAGATTTAGGAATCCTAGAGATTTTTTTTCTTAACTCTCCGTTTCAAGCAGGAAAATGGGTTAGCCCGTCATAACGGATTATCACTATAAATCATAATCTGTGAATGTGCTAGAGATTCTGCCCATATGTACCCTTGCCTTCATTTTCGTAATAGCTGAAGCCATCATCCGTAATATGCAAATCTGAATGGATTAGCAACCTAAATACATAGAATGAAATCTTGCGGATTATAATCAGGAGTCTACACCAAAGCATTAAAATAGGAAGCTTCAATTTTTTACCTAGAGGAAGTTGGGAGAATATAAAGGGAAAAAAGAAACTAATTTTGGACAATTACCCATTTACCTAAAACATTTATTTATTCAGTGCTCTTTGTGTTCCAGGCATGATGCTATGCCCTGTCCAGTCAAGTATAATAACAGGCTTACAGACCAAATATCAAAGTGATGTTTAGATTTACATATGTCTAGATTATAGAACGAGAAGAACTAGTTTTTTAAATTAAAACTAATAACTTATGAAAAGGTTTTAAAAGTTGTATTAAATATTATTTTAACCCAAACAAGTACAGCTCTGTTTACTAGGGCTAGTTAAACTTTTATTATGGAAACAAAAAGATTCTTGGACAAAAAAATTTGGAGAGACTGGGGTGGTGACAATAGAGATGAAGAGGGAAGATTGAGATTTTAGGAAGTGAAATCAATAGGATTTGAGGCCAGATTAGAGAGGTAGTGTTTTCTGTAATTGTGTTATTTGGAGTTGGGAGAGCTGGATGGGGATGACTTTTCATCCCTGGGAAAGTTTAGAGATTAGAAATATTGGAAGCCAACGAACCCCATTTTCCGTTAAGCCAGAGAAGACTGTCCTGGAAATATTTGCTTGGGAGTTGTCAGTATAACCGAAGCTGCTGGTTTGGATGAGATTGCTAGGACCAAGGTTAGAGTGAAAAGGCCTAGAAACAAGTGAGGTGCTACAACAACGAATGCTCTGTAGAGGAAAATGAACTTGCAAGAAGAGCGAGAAGGATCAGTAAGAGAATTAAGAGCAGATTAATGAAAGCCAACAGTGTTTCTCCGGAAGGAGGTAGGGAGTATCTACCAGTGTCAAGTCCTTACTAAGATCATTACTTACTTGTCAAGTGAGAGGAGAATAGGAGAAAGCGTCTTGGATTTAGTGACATGGGAAGCCTTCAGTAATCTTGTCTACAGTCGTCTGGGGTAGTGGTAGCAGAGGCCACAATAAAGCAGGGGTGAGGAAATGGAGATAGAAGTGCAAAATAAGTTTGATTTTGTAGGTGAGAAAGGGATAAGGCAGTAAGTATATGTCAAAAGTGGATTTTGTTTTGCTTTGTTTGGATTAAATTAGGGTAGATTAGAGCATATTGAGATGATGTTGGGAGAGGATTCAATTACTAAGGATTTAATTGAGTGATCAAGAGAAAATAGACACAATTGATATCTGGGTTGCTAGAAGGGTGAAAGAGGATAGGTATCAAAGCTCAGGTGCAGACATGAGCTCTGTATAGGAGAGAGCTCCACGGTTTCTCTAAGTAACCATAAAGCATATTGCTCTTGTGGTACTTACTACAGTACTGTACAGAGTAGTACTGACAGTGTTAACCTTCTTCTCTGACAAGAATTTATGAGGTTGAGCTAGTCTTAATCGGTAGAAGGAAACACCGGAGATTTGGGAGAAAGTAAGGAGAGGGACTGAGAAAAACAATTCCCATTGCTACCAAAGAATTTTCAAAACAAGTCCTCTTAGCTCTAAATAGCACATTATTGTGAGCTGGGAGAGGACCTGGAAGGATCTGATTGTTCTGATTACTAAGAAAAAAGTGAAGGAACACCTTTTATTGTCAGTGCCCCTCAATTCTTGGAGATGAACATACTTTTCTTCTGATATGCAATGAAGTTGAGTTAATCCTAAAGGTCTCACCCCACAGCCTTCTTTGCATTTGAAAGGAACAAAAAAATCATGAACCATGGATGTCAATAAGCCTAGGGTGGCAAAAGGAAAAGGAATGGAAGTGAAGTACCCTAAAGAAATGGTGCCCATTTGTGTAACCTGTGATTAAGGTGCTATTCATCATCCAAGATTAAAGGAAGAAATTTATTGCATTGAGTAGATGCAAGAGAACTTCAAGAAAGTTACTTCCAAGGAAAGACAAAGAGGTGCTTTTTATCACCACTATCACTGCTTCATTCTTTTATCTGACAAGGAAAATTGATCCACTGTTTTTTGCTGCAGTGATGTGTTTCTTAGGTTAGCTTTGTCAACTGACTTATATTCACTACTAACAAGTCCATACTAACCAGTGTTTATTTCTTTCCCATAATTGCATCTGGAAAATCATTCTGCGAAGGAATATAATGTACCTGTTTATGATCAACACATGACAGACTAATGAACTTCTATATACTGAAGCTTCTTCACTTGTTAAAGTTAGCTTGTTGAAATTTAGGTAGGTCTCTAGGAAAGAGAGTAGCTGATTTGTTATTTATTTTTATTTTTTAAAGATTTTATTTATTTATTCATGAGAATACACAGAGAGGAGAGAGAGAGAGAGGCAGAGACATAGGCAGAGGGAGAAGCAGGCTCCACGCAGGGAGCCCAACGTGGGACTCAATCCAGGGTCTCCAGGATCAGGCCCTGGACTGAAGGCGGTGCTAAACCACTGAGCCACCCAGGCTGCCCACTGATTTGTTATTTAAATTAAATGAAATGTACTATCAAGACATAGTAATATAAATAAAAATAAAAGTATGATTTATATTAATAATAACACATTTTGCCTGTGACAAATATGAACAAGACTGGAAAATATGAACTCTATTCCCGAGGGAATTCTCAGAATTCATTATCAAACATAGTTATTACCAGGAACCAATTTATCCAGATAGATGAGGGGGTCACCAAACTAAATTCTTTGTGAATGCTGAGATGGTACTACTGTGTAAAGCTCACATTGAGGATATTTAGAAAGTGGAATGATGGGCTAGAGCATCCTCTGGCCATATTTACAAAGATAAGGTGGTAATGGTTTTTACTAGTCAGCTAATTAAAAAGTAGTCACTTCAACTAACTTTTCCTTGGAGGGCAGAAGCTAGGGTGCAACCAGAGCCCGAGTCTCTGAACATCAACACAAGATGCAAAGTAACCAAGTAGCCTTTGTTAATAGGCATTATTCCAAATAACTATCTCTTTAAAATAGGTAGTACATGGGGGCGCCTGGGTGGCTAAGTCAGTTCAGTATCCCACTCTTGGTTTTGGCTCAGGTCATGATCCTGCGGTCCTGAGATTGAGCCCCACGCTGGGCTCCCAGGCAGTGTGGAGTCAGCTTCAGATGTTTTCTCCCTCTCCCTCCCCCTCTACTCCTTCCCACTCACTTATCTCTCTCTCTCTCTCTCTCTCTCAAATAAGTAAATAAAATCCTTAAAAACAAATTTAAATAGGTAATATGTGAACATAGTGTCAAAAAAAAGTCAAGCCATGCAAGATTATCCATACACACATGGACACACAAACACAGAGTAAGGTTTGCCTCTTCGCACTGTCCTCCAGTCATTCAGTTCTCAAATATACGGTTCTTGTGTTTCCCTTCAGAGATGGTCGGTGCAGTTTCCTCACTTCTAAATTTGGTAATTCCGCTGTACTTGGGATTTTGACAAGTTTTCCACCTGCTAAGAAAGGGTGTTCTGAAGCCAGTGTATTCCTAAATCGAGAGCTAAAGGAAAAGGAAATGCAAGAGACAAATGAGATCCTTGTCACAAGAAACAAAGGACACAGAAAAAAGCCATGCAAGGAAAAGGTAAATCAGCTACAATGTTTGGAAGAATAATGTTTCTCTCTTTGACAACATTGCTTAATTAGGAAAAACATAAGACTTCAGAGTCATATTCTCAAAAAATTCTAGCTAGGTCACTGTCAAGCTGTGTAATTTGGTCATTACTCAATCTTTGACCTTTTGCTTTCCTAAATTATAAAAATAAAGGTAATATTAACTACCACATTAACTACCACCATGAGGTATCTGGCACTTAGGAAGAACCTGATAAGTGATGTATTTTCATTTTCTTAGGTACTGTTAAAGGAAATGGTTATTGTATTTTGTTTCTTCCCTCTAGTTCTACATCGGCATTTGTTTTTAATTGAAATGTAATTGACATAAAATCACTTCAGTATTTACTTGTGGGTAATGTATCTAAGGATCTAAATTTGTTTTTTAAATTCCAGAATAACTAATGTACAGTGTTATACTAGCTGCAGGTATATGATATAGTGATTCAACAATTCTATGCGTTACTTAGCACTAATCACAGTAAGTGTATCCTTAATCCCCTGCACCTATTTCACCCACCCCCCCGACCCACCTCCTCTCTAGTAACCAGCAGTTTGTTCTCTATAATTAAGAGTTTGGTTTTTTGTTTGCCTTTTTCAGTCAGTTCATTTGTTTTGTTTCTTAAATTCCACATGTGAGTGAAACCATCTTTCTGACTGACTTATTTCACTTAGCATAATACCCTTTAGATCCATCCACATTGCTACAGATAGCAAGATCTCATTCTTTTTTATGGCTGAGTAATATTCCATTGTATATAGTCACCACATCTATCTATTCATCTGTTGATGGGTACTTGAGCTGCTTCCATCTCTCAGCTCTTATGTATAATGCTGCAATAAACATAGGGATGCATGGTTCATATATCTTTTCAAATCAATGTATTCATTTTCTTTGGGTAAATACCTAGTTGTGGAATTACTGGATCACATGGTATTATATTTTTAATTTTTTGAGGAACCTCCATACTGTTTTGCACAGTGGCTGCACCAGTTGTATCTAAGGGTTTAAGGCAGCTTCCTCCCTGGAAAAATAAATTTCCCTGGAACAAACTCTATGGAATTAGAAAACACAGAGCTAAAGGTTAAACTCTAAGAGGGCCATCCAAGTATATCTTAGGGTCTAGGAAGATGTATACCCACTGTTCTGAAGGACATCATGGAAATGAGAATCATCACTGTAAAAAGATCTTGGAAGTATATACTATATTTAGTCTATTTTCCCCATTACATTTTTTAAAGATTTTATTTATTTATTCATGAGAGACACAGAGAGAGGCAGAGACACAGGCAGAGGGAGAGGCAGGCTCCGTGTAGGAAGCGCAATGTGGGACTTCATCCAGGGACTCTGGGATCATGCCCTGAGCCTAAGGCAGATGCTTAACCACTGAGCCACCCAGGCATCCCTTCCCTATTACATTTAAAACAAAGCTCTTTAGCATACTAAAATCTTTATATCTACCCACGTATCTATATGATATATGTATATATGTGTGTGTGTGTGTGTGTGTGTGTAAAACACATATAGGTGAATAGCCTACCTACACAGTTTTTGGCTCATAATCAGTATCCAATAAGTATATATTGAATTAAAATCAGTAGACTAGTTTTATTTATATCCACATATATATGTATATACATATGTTAATGGATTAAAGAATATAGTGCTGGTTTTATAAATAACACTTCTTTTGGCCAAAAAAGTGACAAAAATTTTTTAAAAAGCCAATAGTAAATTGGACATTGGCTAGGACATTTTTCCATTAAATATAGGAACTTGTGTTTTGGGACGCCTGGGTGGCTCAGCGGTTGAGCATCTATCTACCTTTGGCTCAGGGCGTGATCCTGGAGTCCCAGGATTGAGTCCCCTATCCGGGTCCCTGCATGGAGCCTGCTTCTCTCTCTGCATGTGTCTCTGCCTCTCTCTCTCTGTGTGTCTCTCATGAATAAATAAATAAATATATCTTTAAAAAAAAAAAGAACCTATGTTTTCTACTAATATTCATATGTGTTTTTAGACTTGATTTACTACAAACATTTACCAGAGGCTACTAGAAGTATACATATGGTGCCTAATCCATGTTGAGGTTACTTTTTTAAAAAGTATTTTATTTATTTATTCATGAGAGACACAAAGAGAGGCAGAGACACAGGAAGAGGGAGCAGCAGGCTTCCCGCAAGGAGCCAGATGTGGGACTCGATCCCGGATCCTGGGATCATGCCTGAGCCAAAGGCAGACGCCCAATTGCTGAGCTACCCAGGCATCCCTGAGGTTAGTTAAAGTAATATAATACCATTATTATATTTGTAGGATGGCATAGGAAATGATTCACCTAGTTTATAATTCCATTCTGATTACTTGTTAAACCGCATTTATACGGTTTAATTATGAAAATTATTTCACCTATTACTGTAACCACAAATTAGTCCTAAAGATTTCAAGAGAAAAAAGGGCTAACTGCAATCTATGGGGCCTGCTTTCTAGATTTTTTTCCTTCAGATAAGAACATGGCATTGTAGGGAGTCTAAGTCTGAGCTATCCCTAGAAAAACTCACAAAATTGCATTTCCACAACCCTCTCCCTGGCCCCCAACTCCACTCCTATTCTGCTCACATCTCTGTGAGCTTCTAAGACTCCTCTCCATTCAGAATGTGTATGATGGACTGTGTTTCAATATGTCCCCTCCCCCAATATGGTCTGGCCCTTTGAGATATTACCCTACAGTTATTGGTTGTAGTTTTTTTTTTTCCCCCACTCATAACAATTTCTATTGTTATCAGTTATCTTGAATGTTGACCATGAATCTGACCTTATGATTTGGTAAGATCATGAAATTAGGAGCCCTCTATCCTGAGAGTCATTATTTTTGGAAATATTTTCTAATGCATTCTTTGTACTAGACACTGAGAAATATATAATGAAAATAATCCCTACTTTCAAGGTTCTTACATTTTAGTAAGGAATATGGATAAGAAAATCAATAGCAGGCAGCCCGGGTGGCTCAGCGGTTTAGCGCCGCCTTCGGCCCAGGGCATAATACTGGAGACCTGGGATTGAGTCTCACGTAGGGCTCCCTGCATGGAGCCTGCTTCTCCCTCTGCCTGAGTCTCTTCTTCTCTCTCTGTGTGTGTCTCTCATGAATAAATAAATAAAATCTTTAAAAAAGAAAAAAAATCAATAGCAATTGCAATTAACACATTGCAATTACTACTATAATGAGGTATATCAGGATACCACTGGACTTCAAAAGAGGGACCTCTCACAGTCTTTTTGAATCAAAGACTATTTGAAGTGGGTTGACACCAAAGTTGGGTCTTGAAGAACACAATAAAGATTAGCAAAATGAAGAAGGGAATGCTGTCCTAGGCAGAAGAACAGTTTTTATACAACCTCAGAGCCATAAAAGGACTTAGAGAATTCAAGGAATTGCAAATGGTTTGTGGTAGCGATACTAATATAATGGGAATTTTGAAAAGACTAATAGAAATCAGATCATTAAAAAGCCTGATATACACATTGTAAGGAACTTGAACTTTATATGGAAGATAATGGGGTACCCACTAAAGTAGGAAAATGATATAAACACATTTGCATTTAGAAATTGGATTCTGAATACTATATGTTGGCAAATTGAATTTAAATGAAATTTTTTAAAAATAGAATTGAGGGCAGCCCAGGTGGCTCAGTGGTTTAGCACTGCCTTCAGCCCAGGGTGTGATCCTGGAGACCCAAGTTCCGCATCGGGCTCCCTGCATGGAGTCTGCTTCTTCCTCTGTCTGTGTCTCTGCCTCTCTCTCTCTCTCTCTCTGTGTGTCTCTCATGAATAAATAAAATCTTTTTTTAAAAATAAAAATTAAAAATGAAATTGAAATTGAAAAAAAAAAAAAAGAAATTGGACTTTGACCATAGGTTGGAGGAGAACAAGAGATGAGAGGTAGTTGTGGAACTAATGCAATAATTCACAGGATTAAAAAGGAGTGTCTAGACTATAAGAACAATTTCAAGAGCTATTTGGACTAATGATGGAAATCCTACTTTCCTGAAAGTGTCCTCTGTAAGCCTTATGGAAGCTCTGGACATGGGCTGCTAGGTAAAGGTCAAACTAAAAGAGCTGACACGTATCAAAAGTAAAGGCTTTGGGCAGCCCGGGTGGCTCAGCGGTTTAGCGCCGCCTCGGCCCAGGGCCTGATCCTGGAGACCTGGGATGGAGTCCCACATCAGGCTCACTTCATGGAGCCTGCTTCTCCCTCTGCCTATGTCTCTGCCCCTCTCTCTCTCTTTCTGTGTCTCTCATGAATAAATAAATAAAATCTTAAAAAAAAAAAAGCAAAGGCTTTAATCCTACTTGTTACAAACTGGGGAAACATCAAACCAAAAAAAAATAATTTTTGCTATATCAGAGAACATAAAATCTTTGAGATAGAAAAAAATGCTAAGGTTATTGAGAGATTCTGATTCATGTTTGAGCCCCCTTCACAGCATCTCTGCCAAGTGAGGATCCGTCCCATGTAAAATAATTTAGGTGAGAACAATCCACTATTTCCTAAGAAAGGCCACAAACATTTGCTCTAATTAAAAAAAAAAAGAAAAACAGCAAGCTTTGTAGGGCCCTGCGAGTCAAAATTCCAGGTGCTATTCAGATTTTCTATTGACTTCATTTTCACTCACTCTCTTCCTAAAATTCACTCCTGTGTAGTGATTTATATGTAGGATTGACTTTATGGGAGGGCTGGGTTTTTTGTTTGTTTGTTTTGTTTTGCTTTGCTTTTAAAGGGAAGATTGACTTTAAAGGAAGCTATTCCCTAAGTAATGTCATTTTGGGGGCCAGGAAGCAAAGCTTCTCCACCCTTAACCACCCCTGCCCCAAGCTATCATAGAGTCTCAAATCACACTATTAGCATTTCTGAAGAAATGGCACATTAAACTAAGCCACACTAGGGTGTTAATGACATATCAAATGGATTTTATTCCAACATTGGGGACCCTGGAAAGTAAAGAACCACTAGCAAAGGAAAGAGCACTAAAAGTGGAGAAGAGAAAAGCAACACTGAGGCAAGATAAGTCAGTTTGCCAGTGGTCCACAGAGATGCTTAGTGGATTGCATACGAAGGACCTGGAATTTGTTCAAAATACTGGTTCTAGGGCTCCTCCTTATATTATTTTGTCTCAATAGAACTGGGGTGAATTCTTGAGCAATTCTGGTATGCAGCTAAATGTACAAACTGCTAGCTGAGAAGCCACATTAAAAAAAAAAAACAAAAAGGCTACCCCCACCTCACATAAACACACAAAGTCATTGTCCCTATTTGCCTAGGGCTATCTTGGTTTGTTTATACAAGGCTCTTGCTTTAAAGTCTCTAAGGCAGAGGTTATGGGGAGAGTCAATGGCACATTAGGTACCTCATGAAATGTGCTATTGACTTTTTTAAAGTTTCTAAGTTTACTTAAACAACAGTGGGTTTTCAACAGCAGAGTATGTTGATGAGTGCAAAATGATACATAGCACTTTGCTTTTATTTTTTTATTTTTTTTTATTTTTTTATTTTTTTATTTTTTTTTAGCACTTTGCTTTTAAAACTTCTTTTGGCAGTTGCAGTATATATCTCTAAGGATGAGTTTTATGAATTTGTAAAACACTAAGTCATTGGGCCTCATGATAGCTTTGTGAATCCAGTGGCAAGTTTCAGCTCTGATTTTTCTTTAGGAAATGGACAAGAAGATAAAAAGCATTGTTATGGAGGACCCCTGGGTGGCTCAGCGGTTTGGCATGCCTTTGACCCAGGGTGCGATCCTGGAATCCCGGGATTGGGATCGAGTCCCACGTTCGGCTCCTGGTATGGAGCCTGCTTCTCCCTCCTCCTGTGTCTCTGCCTCTCTCTCTTTCTATGTCTATCATGAATTAATTAATTAATTAATTAATTAATTAAAATCTTTTTTTAAAAAAGCATTGTTATGATAGTGCAATGACAGAAAAATGTTCTCATGATTATGGTTAAAGAACTCAGGTCAAAGATACAAAAACAATAATTAGCATTTGTTCAGCACTTTATAGTCTATAAAACTTATTTGCATATTTGATTCTTCTGATAATTCTGTGATATTGTTAGGATAGGTGTTGAGATACCAAGTTGATACATGAAAATTTCTCAAAACCCCAAGTGTAAGGGAATTTCCCAGAGTTAATAAGAGTATTCAGAGTTTCTAAAACAGGGCAGCCCAGGTGGCTCAGCAGTTTGGTGCCTGCCTTCGGCCCATGGTGTGATCCTGGAGACCCAGGATCGAGTCCCACATCGGGCTCCCTGCGTGGAGCCTGCGTGGAGCCTGCTTTTCCCTCTGCCTGTGTCTCTGCCTCTCTCTCTCTCTCTCTCTGTGTGTGTGTCTCTCTCATGAATAAATAAAGAAAATCTTTAAGAAAAAAAAAAAAAAACGAAGTTTCTAAAACAATTCCAGCTATGAGGCAGAATGTTATAAACTGGTTTTTGTTTTCTAAATAATTCTAGTAAGCTCAAAATACTAATTCAGAAATGTTAGTAGTTTATACAAAGAGTTGTTTAATTTCTTCTGGACACATGTAATAAATAATAAGAGCACTATCTTTAGGGCACCTGGATGGCTCAGTCAGTTAAGCATCTGCCTTCAATTCAGGTCATGATCCTGGGGTTCTGGGATCCAGCTCAGCAGGGAGTCTGCTTCTCCTTCTACCCGTCCCACTTGCATGCAAGCTCTCTCTCTCTGAAATAGATAGATGATAGATAGATAGATAGATAGATAGATAGATAGATAGATAGATCGATCTATCTTTTATTGACCACTTACTCTGAGTTAAGCACTGTATCAGGTCCATATATTATCTCCAATCCTCATAACATCCTGCAACATGTTACCTTATTTTGCTAAAGAGGAAATGGAGACTCTGAGAGACTAAGGTGCCCAATTCTTAATAACTAACAAATTGCAAAGACAGCATTCAAACTCCCATATTTCTGATTCCAAAATTATTTTCATTTCCTCTTTCTTAAAGAATACAAGGATGTTTACTTACAGTGATCAATTTGTAGTCACTTTAGACTTATCTATATACATGTAACATTAGTTGATTCTAATCAACTATATGACCACACTTACTGAAAACATTTTCCCCCCAGATGGATTATTTCTAGGGCCTGGGCATGAGCTGGGTACTACATATAAAATGAAGAAAAAACATCCCTATATGTAATTTATAGTCTAGCCTGGGAACTATATCAGTGAACAAATAACTAGAATATAAAGTGATGAATACTGCTTAGGAATTATCTTCCTGTGGTAGCTAACAGGAAGTCATCATTCCCTCAGCAGTACTTTGGTGTACTAATTTTGAATAAGTAAAATATTAAAACCTTTAGTGAACAGCACTTAATTGATTTATTTAATATTATATAATATGCTTGTAGGTAATGGAAGAAAAGTAGACTTTTAAGAAATTCTTTTCCTTTTAGAAATGGAAATTCCACAATAAACTCAAATAGTAGGTAAATGCTGTAAAGCAGTCAGAAGTTTGTATAATCACTGATGTGGCTAGGGTAATTTTTTCAGTATAATAGTTATAACTATGATTGTCCTCATTTTTATTCCTGGTCACATAGTTGGTTATAGCTGGTATTTATAACTACTATCAATTCCATAGTTCTTTGCCTCAGCAAACTCCTTATCTTGTCATGGTTCCTTACCTGGTAGGGTGACCTAACCTTCATCTCTGAAGGGCATGATCCATTAGTTTTATCTGAACTAGTTTGTTGTAGTTTCTCCCTTGGCTTAAATCACAGGATGTGGGAGTAGTAATAGCACTTTGAGAAATCTTACACAATCCAAACATGCTCTTCCTTATCCCCACTGGGCAGTAGTAACCCAATTTCCCCTTGGTGGCTAGGATTAATCACCACACCAAGAACAGTAACCATCTGCTTTGCTTGTTGATTCATCAGCATGAGGAGCCTAAAGTGACCAGGTAGCAGTCTCAGCTTCCACCAGTATTGTGTCTTCTGGTGGAAGCATTCCTCCCTTTGGAACTGAGACCTGCATACTCACAGAACCAAAGTCATAAGGATAAGAAGCAAAAAGTTTGCTAGTGGATCACTAGGGATAATAATGAAAGGAGTCATTCCCATTTCTACTCCCATGAATTCTGTCTGTAGGAGAAAGAGCACCACCTATATTGTCATCTGGTTTGGAACATATACTGCATCTTGGAAGATGTCGCCTCAGCTTCACAAGGTATGCCATATGTCATTTAGCTGGTACCATAAATGAGTCTTCAAAAAGCCATTCCACGATTCTATGAAGTCAGTGGCTTCAGGATGAGGAGGGATAAGGTAAGATTCACAGGGTGATGCTGTGAGAAATACCATGACAGAAGATAAACCATTCCCTACAAAAATCTATGGATGGTGACTTTGACATAAACTTTATGTACAGAGAAGGAAAATCTATATAGAGAGTAAGTGCCTATTCCAGTGAGAACAAAATTATTTTCCCATAATGGAAGTAGCCCAACATAATAAGCCTGTTCCCAGCTAGTGACAGATCCCTTTCAGAGAATGGTTATGTATAGGGGCTCAGTTTTGATTTGTTCTAGCAACAAAACCATATCTGGAATAGCAGCCATGACTGGAATCACTATCTAATTGAATTTGCAATAATCCACTGTCATTCTCCAAGATCCATCTGTCTACTACAGGCTCTCCCTAACTGTTATTTTACTGGCCAATAGGTAATGCATTGCAGATGGAATTTTTTTCTTCTCATTGTTCACAAAGGCATCTTTTTAGATGTGAACACTTTAAGAATTCTATCAAAACTAAAAGGAAAATTGGAGAGTATTTTTCGTTATTTTTTTTAAGATTATTTATTTATTTATTTATTTGAGACAGAGAAAGAGTGGGTGTGTTGTGGGGGAGCAGTAGGGGGAGGCAATCTTCAAGCAGATGCCCCACTGAGCACAGAGCCCAACTCAGGGCTTATCCCACAACCCTAAGATCATGACCTGAGCATAAACCAAGAGTCAGACACTTAACCAACTGAGCCACCCAGGCGCCCCAAGAGAGTACTTTTCTTTAAAGTACTACTTTGGCAACCTCAGCCATAAAGGAAAAAATAAGCACTTCTATCTATTTATTAATAATAACAGTTACATTTATTGTGAACTTATCCTCAAAGCAACCTACAAGTTAGATATTAATCCCATTTGTTAAATTTGAAAACTGAGATGCAGTGAAATTAAGTGACATGGCCCAAGTCCCATAGCTAGAGCAAGATCTTAGCCACAGAGTTCTCACTCTGAAGTTCTTTCTCTTTATACTACACCACATTCGAACCCAAGAGATTATATTATTCTCTTCCTAGCACATGCTTTCATATTGCATGATATAATTTTATTAAATGAGATATAAAAAAGGACACCTGGGTGGCTCAGTGGTTGAGCATCTGTCTTTGGCTCAGGCCATGATCCTGTTCCTGGGATCAAGTCCCACATTGGGTTCCCTGTGGGGAGCCTGCTTCTCCCTCGGCCTATATGTCTCTTCCTCTCTCTCTGTATATCTCATGAATAAATAAAATCTTTTTTTAAAAAAGGGATATAAGAAAGAGGGTAATGAAACTAAAGTTGAATGTTGTCAAGGACTTTTAAACTTTTTTAATACGCATTTTGAATTTCATAAATACCTTTGTAACATTTACCCCTTCTGTGTTTTCTGTTCTTCAAGGTAAATTGAAGAGAATAATGCTAACAATTATTATGGAACTTAATTCTTATGAAGATAATACCTCTGCAACAGATTTGAAAATATGTAGTTCCCTAAATGGATGCTAGCAATTATTATTTATTGACTCTTCAAACTTTGTAATATAGAAAAGTTAAAGCATATGTAAAAGTTTCAACAGTTAATAACTCATGATCGATTTTGTTTCATTTTTTTACATATGCTCATTTCTTCCCTTACCTACCCACTCCCAGATCATTTTAAAGCAAATCTTTAAATAATTAGATTAGTTGTAAGAGTATATATCTTCCCCAAATTAAAGAATTAGCAAGAATGTTTTGATACATATCATTGATCATCAAACAACACATTGTATGAGATGGGGTCACCCAAGGTTTCATCTTCAAGATGTTTATAATACTTTCCTGAAGTGTATTTTCTCAAAATCTGGAGGTTTAGTTCCTGAAGAATATTTTTCTTAGAGCTACTAAAACAAGAGAACTGTGGTCAACTCTCTTAACCACATAGAGCAGAGACTGATGATAGACCTTTAATAATGACAATGAAGTTTTTGCTAGGCCATCCAGCTAGACTATTACAGCTAATTGTGTAATGGATTAATTTTTCTAAATCTGATTAATGGAATATAAGAAGTTATTTCCGCCACTACCAGGTCTTTTCCTCAAAGAAATTGGCATGCTTTTAACTTGTTCATTCTATTCTGGAAACAAAGTGATGATGGAGGCAACAACAGCCAGCTTGGACCCAGAGACAGAGCCACATGCTGTAGATGGCAGAGCCTCTTTACCAGCCCTAAACCACTTATTTCTGGACTATTTGGTGAAAGAGATAAAATGACACTTTTTTGTAGGTCACTGTATTTTTTTAAAGATTTTATTTATTTACTCATGAGAGGCACAGAAAGAGAGGCAGAGACACAGGCAGAGAAAGAAGCAGACTCTCTGCGGTGAGCCCAGTGCGGAACTTGATTTCAGGGCCCCAGGATCACGACCTGAGCCAAAGGCAGATGCTCAACCACTGAGCCACCCAGGCATCCCTAGGCCACTGTATTTTTAGATCTCTGTTTCAATAAGCTTACACTATACCATAATTAACTAATGTTTCCTTAAAATGTTGAAGCTGAAACCAAATGAATAGATATTTTGTTTGCTTTTTTTTAAATAAGCACCTTTTGTTTATATAAGAAGACCCACAGGTGTGCCTGGCTGGCTCAGTCAATAGAGCCAGGAACTCTTGATCTCAGGTTGTGAGTTCAAGCCCCATGGTGGGTGTGGAGCTTACTTTAAAAGAAAAAGAAAAAAAAACTGAAGAAGACCCATATCTCTAAGATCTTCAAGGACAGAGATTATGCCTTACCATTTTTGTATCACCTGGGACCCTATCATTTTTGTATGCCTAGAGATATGTAGATAAACTTAATAAACATATCCCAAGATATATTTATAGATATTTATATTGTATGCTTACTATATGTTGCATAGTTTTATATATTTTTGTTGTATGCTTATGTTTATATATAATGAATATATCCTTGGATGTATGTATTCCAAGGAGCTTTGGACCTTCCTCAAATTTCTCTACCAACAACATCTCCTTAAGTCTTATAACTTGGATTAATCCTATGCTTCTATCATTTCTTTCAAAAGAGAAACTATGGAAGCCAGAGATGACAGCACTGACTTCCCTAAAATCGTGACAAAAGGAAACCCTGTTCCAGCTCTGCTGTTACTCCTTTACTACTATTCTATAAACAGTCTTTGGAAATAAAAACAAAGATAATTATCTGATAAAGAAATAGAAACGATGCACGTCTACTCAATTTCAATGACTGGCTTTGTTGCCTGGTCCTTTTTTTGTCATGTGACTGCTATGAATCCATGTTTTTAGAAATGTGAAATTTCCAGGGACACCTGGGTGGCGCAGTCAGTTGGACATCTGCCTTTGGCTCAGGTCAAGATCCCAGAGTCCCAGAATGGAGCCCCTCATGGGACTCCCTGTTTAGCAGGGAGTCTGCTTCTCTCTCTCTCTCTCTCTCTCTCTTCCTGCTCCTCCCTGACTTGCTCACTCTCTCTCCCTCTTTTTTTTTCTTAAAGGTTTTATTTATTCACGAGAGACACAGAGAGATAGAGAGGCAGAGACATATGCAAAGGGAGAAGCAAGCTCCCTGTGGGAAGCCTGATGTGGGACTCAATCCCAGGACTCCAGGATCACGACTTAGGCCAGAGGCAGATGCTTAATCACTGAGCCACCCACGTGCCCCTCACTCTCTCTCTCTCTCTCAAATAAATAAAATCTTTTAAAAAATGTGAAATTTCCTATATGAAATTTGGCTCCGTTTGCCTAGATGTGAATAAAAGGTAGAGTTTGAATTGTAGTGATGTTGATGTAATCCATTGACACAATATGTTATTTTGTGAAAGCAGTCTTTTTTTAAAAGATTTATTTATTTATTTGAGAGAGAGTGTGTGTACCTGCAAACAGGTAGGAAGAGAGGCAGAGGGAGTGGGAGAAGGAAAGAAGCAGACTCCCCACTGAGAGCAGAGCCTGATTCAGGGCTCCATCTCACAACCCCAAGATCATGACCTGAGCCGAAATCAAGGTTGGGATGCTTAACCAACTGAGCCACCAGGCACCCCTTATGAAAGCAATCTTGATATCAACTAATAATAATGCCATTTCAGCGTAAAAAAAAAAGTGGTATTTCTTTCATGCAGCTAGATAGGAACTTAAAGATAGTTCCGTATTTAACGCTAGCTGTAGGCCTGACTTTTCATTTACTAACTAGGCTATTATAGAAAAGTAAAATTGAGTCCAATTTTTAGGAGGGTTAATCCTAAGTAGAACTCAGTTAATTATTTCTTGACAGTCACTGGTCAATTTTTTAAAAACTAAAACATGCTGAAAAGGTTTTATTACAAAACACACACTTCAGCAAGATAATAGAATTCTATTAACATATTGAAAACTAATTAAGCTGCTTTTCTCCTTTCAGTGAACATTTTGATAAGAAGATGACTACTTTTGTCAGAAAAGAGAAATAAGTCCGGTTTTTGTTTTGCTTGTACTTTGTTACTGACATTCAAGAAAGTATATTGGGTAATTTTAAAGCTGCAATTATAAACCATATAGTTTGTTCAAAGCAACTGTAATAATTCTTGTTTGCTGCCCTACATCATGAGAGCAAACTGCTTTCAGTAGAAGTAAGGCAATTATAAGAAACAACAGTTTTCTAGATAATTAGGGTAATAATTATGAAGAGATCTAATATTTAGTCACTAATTTCCCTTAGTGACTAAATATTTGAAATAGCTGCTGTGCTGTTGGAATGAACCTTAAATTCTTATCCTCCTACCAAGCTGGATGCATTAAAAGACAAAAAGGATGGTATGTATGTAGAGATCTAAGGAGGGTGTAAAAACCACAGCTAGAGAAGGAGTTTACCCATTATTTCAAAATAAATTGAGAGCCCATAGCTTCTTATATGTGTATCTGAAAAATGGGCTAGTATAGTGTTTTCCAAGATTTTCAAACTTAAGTTTTTTTCTTTCAAATTATTCTCACACAAAACCTAATACATACTATACAATAGGTAAGTAAGGAGTTTCCCTTTGTGGTCTGTATGTCTGGAGATAGGGAGGGAGGCAGAGATCCCACCCAATGAGTTCTTCCCCAACAGCTTCTGCTGATCCCTACAGTGTTTCTGAAAATCTGTTCCCCAGATCCTATCAATGAGAATCAAACCTACTGAATCAGCACTACTGTTTTCCCTCTGGCCAAAGGTCAAGAAAATACTATATCATATGATGGAGTATTAGGGCTAATGAATAATAAAAGTTTGCTGATTAATAAAAGTTTGTCTATTGAGGAAAATCTGGTTCACTTGAAATAGTTGGGTTTGAATACCAACCAGATATCCTTTCTTATCTGTGCTTATGTCTTGGAGGAAAAAATCCAGCAATTTTCCATAAGTGTACAAAGGAAATACTTCATAGCATAGAAAAGTGAATTAAACTAGAATTATCAGCTACAAAACGGTAGTAATCAAAACAGTGTGGTAGTGGCATAGTGGTACCAAAACAGACACATAGGTCAATGGAACAGAATAGAGAGCCCAGAAATAAACCCACACTTATATGGTCAATTAATCTATGACAAAGGAGACAAGAATATACAGTGGGGAAAGGACAGCCTTTTCAGTAAATGGTACTGGGAAATCTGGACAGCTACATGCAAAAAAGTGAAACTGGGCCACTTTCATACACCATACACAAAAAAGAACTCAAAATGGATTAAAGACATAAATATAAGACCTGAAACCATAAAACTCCTAGAAGATATAGGCAGTAATTTCTTTGACATTGATCATAGAAGCATTTTTCTAGATATCTCCTAAAGCAAGGGAAACAAAATAAAAAATAAGCTATTGGGACTACACAAAAATAAAAAGATTTGCACAGTGAAGGAAACCATCAACAAAAACAAAACGCGACCTACTAAATGGGAGAAGATATTTGCAAATGAGTTATCCAATAAAGGGTGAATATCAAAAATGCATAAAGAACTTATACAAGTCAACACCTTAAAGCAAAAAATCTGATTAAAATGGGTAGAGGACTCGAAGAGACATTTTTCCAAAGGCATACACATGACAAACGTACACATGGAAAAGTTGCCCAACATCATTCATCATCAGGGAAATGTAAATCAAAACAACAATGAGAGGGATCCCTGGGTGGCGCAGCGGTTTAGGCGCCTGCCTTTGGCCCAGGGCGTGATCCTGGAGACCCGGGATCGAATCCCACGTCGGGCTCCCTGCATGGGGCCTGCTTCTCCCTCTGCCTGTGTCTCTGCCTCTCTCTCTCTGTGACTATCATGAATAAATAAATAAAATCTTTAAAAAAAAACCACAATGAGATATCACTGTATACTTTTCAGAATGGCTAGAATAAAAAAGATAAGAAATAACAACTGTTGGTAACAGTGTGGAGAAAAAGGAACCCTCATGCAACTGTTGGTAGGAATGTAAATTGTTGCAGCCACTGTGGAAAACAGTATTAAGGTTCCTCAAAAAATAAAAAATAGAATTACCATATGATCCCAGTAATTCTACTAATGGGCATTTACCAAGAGAAAACAGAAACATTAAATTGAAAAGACATATGCACCTCTATGTTTATTGCAGCATTATATACAACAGTCAAGATTTGGAAGCAACCCAAGTATCCATCAGTAGATGAATGGATAAGAAAAATGTGATATATATATATATATATATATATATATATATATATATAATGGAATATTACTCAGCCATAAAAAAGAATGGGATTTTTGCATATTATGACAAATGGATGGACCTGGAAGGTATTATGCTAAGTGAAAGAAGTCAGAGATATGCAAATATTATACAATTTCACTTATATGTGGAATTTAAAAAACAAAACAAATTCATAGTGGGAGATACAGGCTTCCAGTTATGGAATGAGTAAGTCATGAGAATAAAAAGTACAGCATAGGGAATGTAGTCAATGATATTATGATAGCCTTGTATGATGACAGATGATAGCTACTCTTGTGATGAATATAGCATAACATATAAGCTTGTTGTCATGATATTGTACACCTGAAACTAATAGAACATTGTGTGTCAACTATACTTCAATTTTAAAAATTTTAATTATTCACCCCGATAGTATGAGGAAACAGGCTAAATCAACAATGGAGACAGCTGAATTATACTTTGTGAATTTAAATGGGGGAATAACAAAATAGTAGTAAAGTCTATCTTATTTTAACAAAATCTATCATTACAGCTTCTTTTTAAATTACAAATCTGGGGCTGCCTTGGTGGCTCAGTGGTTGAGCGTCTGCCTTTGACCCAGGGTGTGATTCCAGAGTTCTGGGGTCGAGTCCCATGTCAGGATCTCTGCAAGGAGCCTGCCTGTGTCTCTGCCTTCTCTCTGTGTCTCTCATGAATGAATAAATAAAATCTTTAAAAATAAATAAATAAATAAATTACAAATCTGATTGGTAATCATCTGCTTAAAAATCCCCAGTGGTTCCCCACTGCTCATCAGATCAAGCTCAAAACATTATCCAGGCTACAAAATTGAACTTGGTCTGATTCCAGCCAGATGTCGGAATAGCCTCAATTTCTACTGATCTGTTCCATGCACTTGTACTCCAGCAGCACAGAACTTTAAACTATTTTCCAAATACTCTGTTATGAATTTTCTTTTTTCATATTATAAAAAAAAACATGATCCATCAGAAAATGCTGAAAAGAAAAAAAAACTGAAGTCATTTCCACAATCTCAGCATAATTTACAAAGTGGCATTTTACTTTGAAAATGAAGAAATGGGGATCCCTGGGTGGCGCAGCGGTTTGGCGACTGCCTTTGGCCCAGAGCGCGATCCTGGAGATCCGGGATCGAATCCCACATCGGGCTCCCGGTGCATGGAGCCTGCTTCTCCCTCTGCCTGTGTCTTTGCCTCTCTCTCTCTGTGTGTGTGACTATCATAAATAAATAAAAAATTTTTTAAAAATAAAAAAATAAAAATAAAAATAGAAGTTTATTATGTAATGAAGCTGCATAATAGGAGATGTGGTATCAATGAGGGTAGGAACCATATTGATTTTGTTCACTACTGATATTTAATATCAATAGAGTACTGGACATATGACAAGTATTCCGTAAAGGTGCATGGAATTAACTGAGTGAAATCAGATTCTTAGACATTCTTCTAAAAGAAACTTCATGAATACTCATGCATAGGTAATTATTGCGCTGTTTTGATTAGTACATGTACTAAAAGTGGGCTTTTCTCTACTGCCAGTAATGTAGGCAAATTTAAGCTCTCTGGTCTTTTTTGTGTGTGTGATACATACATAAGAGTATATAATAAAAAGAAAAGAGGTTGTAATAAAGAAATATTCATTTGTAAAGAATAAACCCTTCAAAAGGGTGTTTACTAACGAGTTTTAGAGCTCAGCAATTTTTCTGAAGCTGTGAGCTCTACTTCTTTGGCAAGGTATATCCATTTTTCATTTCAGCCATTTACACTGTTGAAGCAGTTTACAGCCAAACAATTTTTTTTTTAATTTTTATTTATTTATGATAGTCACAGAGAGAGAGAGAGAGGCAGAGACATAGGCCGAGGGAGAAGCAGGCTCCATGCACCGGGAGCCCGATGTGGGATTCGATCCCGGGTCTCCAGGATCGCGCCCTGGGCCAAAGGCAGGCGCCAAACCGCTGCGCCACCCAGGGATCCCCAGCCAAACAATTCTGAGGTCGGTTCACTGAGTGGGCCAGTGCCTCTTTCCTTCAGGTGGATGAGCCCAACTGCTAAAATACAGATTATGTCTTTCAGATAATCGCCACTCTAACACCCCATTAACTACATAGAGAACATTGTTTTCAGGTCAGTTGCATGAGTGAACTCAGATAAAGCTATTTGAGAAAGGGAACTTTTTTGAGACTTTTATTGAATAGAACATGATGGAGAATCAATAAGTAAACAACAAAAAACGATTTCCCTATAAAAGATGTTACAGAATTCAAGATAGTCATCCATTTCCTCTTAATTTTAGACATAACACCAAATTTACTTACTGGTTTTCAGCACAGATAAGTGGTGAATTAGCAGCAGCAAAATTGTACCACGTCCTAACAAGAAAATAGCACAAAAGAAAAGTATGAAGCCATGTTGTAGGTATCACCATTAGGAACCAGCAGGAGATTGTAATAGAATACCAGTGTAGGGCCCCCTCGTGGTGCAATCGGTTAAGTGTTGGGCTCCTGGTTTCAGCTTAGATGGTGGTCTTGGGGTTGTGGGATGAAGCCCCAAGTCAGCTGCAGGTTCAGTGGAGAGCCTGCTTGTCCCTCTCCCTCTGCTCCAACCTCCCTGCCCACTGACACTCTTTCTCAGTCTCATTAAATAAATAAATAAATAAATAAATAAATAAATAAATAAATAATAAATAAATCCTTAAAGAAATTACCAGTGTAGCATAATGACTTGGGAAACTTGATTCCATTTCAGTAGATCTGGTTCAAATATCCAGCTTTACTACTTACTAAATGGTGGCCTCAGGGCAGCCTGGGTGGCTCAGCAGTTTAGCCCCGCCTTCAGCCCAGGGGTGTGATCCTGGAGACCTGGGATTAAGTCCCACGTGGAGCTTCTTGCAAGGAGCCTGCTTCTCCCTTTGCCTGTGTCTCTGCCTTTCTCTGTGTGTCTGTCATGAATAAATAAATACAATCTTAAAAAAAAAAAAAATTAATGGTGACCTCAGTTTCCCCATCCATACAACAGAGATAGTAATAGTAGTAACCAAGTAGTGAAAAGGATCAAACTACACACAGTGAGTTAAAAAAGTGTTCAGGTATGGTAAGTGTTAAGTAAATTTTATATTTTTTAAAATTAATTTTATTATCATATTCCCACTTATAAATAATATAATCTTAGGGAAGTTACTCAATCTGTCTGGAAGTCATTACCCTGGCTCACCTCACATGGTTGCAACAAAAATCAACAAAGTATATGTTTAGGGTCACCTGGCTGGATCAGACAGTAGAGCGTGTGACTCCATCTCGGGATCATAAGTTCAAACCCCATGTTGGGCTAGAGATTACTAAAAAAAAAAGAAAAAAGAAAATTAAGATTAAAAAAAATTTTTAAGGAAATGTATGTGGAAGTTATTTTTAAGCTGTCAAATATTAAATATGTATATTTTTAAAACTTTATTTATTTGAGAGCAAGAGACAGAGACAGCATGTGTGTGCTCTGGGATGGGGGCAGGGGAGAGGAGCAGACGGGGTGGGGGGAGGGACAGTCAGACTCTGCACTGAGCTTGGAGCCAGACAGGGACTCGATCCTAGGACCTGGAGACCACAACCAGGAACCATCACTGGAGTTGAAATCAAGAGTCGGTGGTTCAACCGACTGAACCACCCAGGTGCCCCAAATATTAAATATATTTTTATTTTTTATTTATTTATTTTTTAAAGATTTTATTTATTTATTCATGAGAGAGAGAGAGAGGAGGCAGAGACACAGGCAGAGGAAGAAGCAGGTTCCAGTCAGGGAGCCTGATGTGGGACTCGACCTCCAGATCGAGGGATCACTCCCTGGGCCCAAGGCAGATGCCCAACCACTGAGCCACCCAGGCGTCCCTTAAATATATTTTTAAAAGAACAAATTGGGGATCCCTGGGTGGCTCAGCGGTTTCGCGCCTGCCTTTGGCCTGGGGCCTGATCCTGGAGACCCTGGATTGAGTCTCACATCGGGTTCCCTGCATGGAGCCTGCTTCTCCCTCTGCTTGTGTCTCTGCCTCTCTCTCTCTCTCTCTATGTCTATCATAAATAAATAAAAATAAATCTTAAAAAAAAAAAGAACAAATCATCCTATAATATTTTGTAACACCAAGGAGCTACAGTGAAATAGACCAGATAAAGGTGGTTGTGGTCATAATGATCTTGAAGCATCAAAAATGTATTTCACTAATTTCATGCATTTAGCCAACTAATATTTATTAAGAAACCCCAAAATGCTGTGAGCTGGTCCAGGCCCCGTTGGGTGGATCCTCCCTGGGACTTCTTAGTCTGATACAAAACAGTTCGAGTACTTCAAATGTAATATGATAAACATTGTAATAGACCATAGAAGTAGGAGGAAAAGTGCTATGAAAGGATACTTCAAAGAAATTATAGTTGAATTAAGTGAGTATTAAAAGCTCAGAAAGCACTTGCCTCTCTGGGGAAGAAAGCATTCTCAGTAGTTATGGAGGGGTAAAAATGCATAGCATGTTTAGGAAAATTGTGGAAAATCCAGGTATGTCCTGGGGGTGAGGTAGATGAGAGAGAAGCCTCCAAAAAAAAAAAAAAAAAAAAGTGGGGCCTTGTATGATTTGCTGAGTGGTGTTTGTTTGTTTGGGTTTAACTGATACCTGGAGTTGGAGGTTTTTGTGACAAGAAATAGGAAAAAAGAATGTTATTGCACATACTGGGGCACTCATAGAATCAGCAGAAGGTTGAAGATAACATTTGGAAAACAGAAGAAAATCAAGGAACTCCCACAGATCAAAAACACACAGTACAATAGCTGTTTTTTAGTTAGAATAGACTGGCCAGAGCCCACCTCCACCACTGTGGGCAGAATGGTTCTGCAGGTTCCCTGAATAGATCTAAGGGTCCCTCGGTTTCAGCGTAACCACATCCAGTCAATGTCCTGGTTAGGAGGATGCCATTTCTTTCCCTTTCAGTTTCTGTAGTAAAAGATGGGGTACTGAGTCCTATCAAAATCAGATACAATGGCAAATACTTCCAAAATAGGAAAAGGGAGCTGGATAATTGACAACAAAAACAAAAAGCAGCCCACAAAATCAATTCCAATAGTCAGCAACACCACCAATAACCAAAAGACCAATACAAGATTTTATTTATTTATTTTTTTTTTAATTTTATTTATTTATGATAGTCACATAGAGAGAGAGAGAGAGAGGCAGAGACACAGGCAGAGGAGAAGCAGGCTCCCTGCACCGGGAGCCCGATGTGGGATTCGATCCCGGGTCTCCAGGATCGCGCCCTGGGCCAAAGGCAGGCGCCAAACCGCTGCGCCACCCAGGGATCCCCCAATACAAGATTTTAAATAGGCAGTGACGAGGTCAGATTCATTTGTTCAGCAGATGATGGCTATAAAATGAATTAAATGATGCAAAAGTGGACACATTGAAAAATAATGCTTTTTCCTTCTTCTGATGCCCAGGTTGATATTTGCTCTCCCCTATGACAGTTTATCATTTTCTTGCATAATCAAGAACATACATATATTTCTGTTTTTTATCATTTTAGTTGCTAGGTAGATGGGATATTGCTTTTTATATATTAAATTTATAGCCAACCACTCTAATGAATTATTTTTATTGCTTCCAATAGTTTTTCAGTTGATTTTCTTTGACTGATCAATTTTCCTAGTGTGGCAGCCAGAATAATGATCCCCTCCCCCACCAAAAGATGTCCATACTCTAATTCCTAGAACCTAAGACTCTTTTCTTAGATTCTATTTTATTTATTTGAGAGAGAGAGCAAAAAAAGCATGAGCGGGGGGGGTGGGGCAGGCAGCAGGAGAGGCAGGCTCTCCACTGAGCAGGGGGTCCCAATAAGTGGCTCCATCTCAGGACACTGGGATTATGACCTAAGCAAAAAGCAGAGGGTTTTTCTTTTTACTTTTATTTTTAAAGACTTTATTTATTCATGAGAGATACAGAGAGAGGCAGAGACACAGGCAGAGGGAGAAGCAGGCTTCCTGCAGGGAGCCGGACTAAGTGGCCCTTGATCCCAGGTCTCCAGGATCACGCCCTGGGCTGAAGGCGGCGCTAAACCGACGAGCCACCCAGGCTCCCTGAGGCAGAGGTTTAATCCATTGAGGCACCCAGGCTCCCTGAACCTAAGACTCTTAATAAAATATCCTCTCCTTAATCAAATTTAACCCTGAACCATCTTCTCAACCAGGCCTTTACCTTTGAACTTCCGTGTTTGTCTTTGCATTGCCCAGTTTTAGCAAGAACTAAGTCAATTTAGCTAGGAACCCACCCTTGACATCTAATCACTCTAGATACCTGATCAAATTCCTCATCCTCCACCTTTCTCCAAAGGATACCTGAGCCCCTTGGCCCGCCTTGAGTAGTAATCTTGTCAGCTTGATTTAGCCAGAAATCCGCTTTTACCCTTGATGTTTCCTCTTAGAAATTTTCCATTCACTGACCCCTACCCTGCTCCCTGGCTATAAATCCCTACTTGTCCATGTTGTATTCAGTTCTACACCCTATTATTTTCCTCTATTGCAATAATCTTGAATGAAACCTGATTTTAACATGGTTCTGGTGTTTCTTTGACACAATGTTGTTGCCTCATATGGCAAAAAGGATATTCAGATTATATTAAATTAGCGGTCCTGAGATGGGGAGATCATCCTGGATTATCTGGTCCAATATAATCACAACGGTCCTTAAAAGATGGAAGAGAGGCAGAAGATTCAGAGAATGAGATATGATGAAAGAAGCAACTATTGGAGTGATAAAAAGCCATGAGTCAAGGATTGTGAACATACAATAGCAGCTGGAGAAGACCAGGAAATGGATTCTCCCCCAGATCCTCCAAAAGGAATGCAGCCCTGGAATTACCTTGATTTTAGCCAGGGAAACCACTCTTGGACTTCTGAAGAAGAAGAAGAAATGTAAAACAATACATCTGCGTTGTTTTAGTCCACTTAATCTGTGGTAATTTGTTTTAGCAACAATAAAGAAATTGATAACGTGGTCACCCCTCCTCTTTTTTTTTTTAAACTTTATTTATTCACGAGAGACACACAGAGAGAGAAGAGAGGCAGAGACACAGGCAGAGGGAGAAGCAGGCTCCACGCAGGGAGCCCGACATGGGAATCGATCCCAGGACTCCAGGATCACGCCCTGGGCCGAAGAAGGCAGGCGCTAAACCGCTGAGCCACCCAGGCTGCCTTCCTCTTTTTTTTTTTTTTTTTTTAACAAATGATAGACTACTACATTATTTTTCTGAACTTTGCTTTTTTTCCCCTCTTACTAATACATCTGGAAGATCATTTATTTACTGCTTTTTTAAAATTTTTACTTTTTTTTTTTTTTTTAAGTAATCTCTATGCCCAACATAGGGTGTGAACTCATGACCCTGAGATCAAGGGTCCCATGTTTTACTGACTGAGCCAGGCGGGTGGCTCTGAAACTCTGAAAGATCATTTAAAATCAGTTCTGATAGATCTGCCACATTTATCCAACAATTGCAGAGTATTTTCTTTATGTTTATTTTTCCCTATTTTTAAAAATTGTGATCTTTTTCTTATTGAATTATAAAAACTGTTTATAAAGCAAAGAAATAAGCACGACATCTGAAATATGTTGTTAATATTCACTCCAATTTGCTAATTTAAACATTTTGTTATTAATATTTTTCATTATTGGAAATTTTTTTCATGTATCAAATTTATCAATATCTGCTGTCAATATCTGTATGGATTTGGATTCTGGAGTTCTGTCAAGCTTGGGAAGGCTTTCTCCATAATGAGATTATTAAAAAATTCTTTAATTTTTTTCTAGCATTTTTATGGATTCAATTTTATAATTAAATCTTTGATCCACTTGAAATTTAATTTAATATAAAAAAATTAAGGGAAAGATCCAAGACTTTCTGATGGCTATGCAGTTGTCCTATTACCATTTACTGAATAATCTAATTTTCTTGCATTGACTTTGTATATTTTTTGTCTATATCTTTTCTTTCTATTCAGCTTTTCAAGTTTTTAAACATTGTATCTTGGGATCCCTGGGTGGCGCAGCAGTTTGGCGCCTGCCTTTGGCCCAGGGCACGATCCTGGAGACCCGGGATCGAATCCCACGTCGGGCTCCTGGTGCATGGAGCCTGCTTCTCCCTCTGCCTGTGTCTCTGCCTCTCTCTCCCTCTCTCTGTGTGACTATCATAAATAAAAATTAAAAAAAAAATTTAAACATTGTATCTTTATAATGTTTGCTTGCTTTTCAAGTTTTTAAACATTGTATCTTTATAATGTTTTAACATCAGATAAACTGCTCCCCCACCTCACTATCCCTATTTTTTAGAATTTCCCTGGTTAGACTTGCACATTTCAGTTTTTCTGGGAAATCTTATCTTTTTTAAAAAACAATCTCCACCCTATTGGTTTATTTCTTGGGTGGAGAATTGCATTAAATTTGTAGTTTAATTAGAGCACTGATGTCTTCATATAATAATGTCATCTTTTCATTTATTTAAATAAAATTTTAAATTGATTTGTGCAAAAATACATTGTATGGCAATTTGAATTATAAATGCAGAAATAATTTGCCAATTGGGGACAGGACAGAAGAAAGTAGAAACATTATTATAACCAGTGCATATCAAAGCAAAGCATAATAAGGGCCATGAATTCTGCTTCTGAGTACTCTGGGAGCTTTCCTGAATCTAGAATCACTCACCAGGTCTCCTTGAGACCTATTTGTCCCTATTAAGGTGCCCGTTTTGAGGTTTCTTTGACATTCATTCTCCATTGTTGTTCTGTGAGATTGTACAATAAAATCTATTATAAATGATCTAGTTGAGTAGATTTATTATTCTTTAAAACAAAAAAATCCAGAAAAAGATACCTTACAATTATGTATCAGTTTACAAACCTCTTTCACTTATATTATCTCACTCTATCCATCACCCAGTAAACTAATGAACTTTGGGGATAGAGAACTTTTAAATTTTTTTAATTTTTAAATTTTCCATTAGAACTTTTCATACACCTAATCTTTTAAATTTTTAAAATCTTTTAATTTTTTTCAATGTCCTCTGAACATGGTTGGGTGTGAATGTGAAGTCCCAAAATGCTATAGTCAATCTACCACCAAGTTGAGGATGAAGCTGGCACACAGAGAAAGGCAGACTCAAGGGAACTGTAGAAAATGAAGCTAGATCGTCTGAATTAAGGCCACCCCGAAACCTTCCCAATTTTGAAGCTATATTTCCGTGAACCAATAAATTTCTTCATTGTTTCGACCAAAAATAGTTTAGTTTTTTGGTGTGTGAAACTGAAGTCATATCCTCCAATATGGCATCAATTACATTTTTACATGTATTCAAAAAATCTGAGAATAGGGCCTTAGGAGAAGAGAAGAGCATCCTTGTGAGGAGGGAGGGGTCTACAAAGTCTAGACAAAGAATGTTGCCTCCTCAGTCTCTGGGTATGTGTGTAAAAGGGGGTGTAGGTCAGCAGACTGATTGAAAGAGGACGTAAGATAAGTGAAAAAGAGGTCAAAGAAAAATTTCATGAACTTACTAGCTCAACTCCTTCTAAGCTGTACAAATACCTTTAGCTTTGAAAGGAAACTTAGGGAGCCCTGGTGGCTCAGCGGTTTAGCGCCGCCTTTAGTCCCGGGCGTGATCCTAGAGACCTGGGATGAGTCTCACATCGGGTTCCCTGCATGGAGCCTGCTTCTCCCTCTGCCTGTGTCTCTGCCTCTCTCTCTCTCTGTGTGTCTCTCATGAATAAATAAATAAATAAAATCTTAAAAAAAAAAAAAAGAAAGGAAACTTAGAGCATAGTCATAAACCCATAAATAAAAATAGTACTTGCTGGTTTCTATAATCAAATTTCAAATAGTACTATAGAGAACAGTGTTTCTCAAACTTCAGGTTTTCTCATAAGTTTAGATATTAGATATTTGTCATGTCTAAGTCATGTCATGCCTAAGTCCTATTTTTACCTAGTATTTTCTTTCAAATAGTAATCATCAAAGATTATTTTGCCCCTATAGGGCCATTTGGCAGTATCTGGAAACTTCGTTTTAGTTTATCATTACTGGATGTTCCTGGAATCTAGTAGATACAGGACAGTGATGCTATTAAAAATCCTAAAATACATAACATGGCCTCCCAAACAAAGAATTGTCTGGTTTACCATGTCAGCAGAGGCAAAAATGAGAAATCCTGATTTATTTATTTATTTTAAAAGATTTTATTTATTTGGGAGTGAGAGAGAGAAAGAGATCACGAGCGGGGAGGAGGGGTAGAGGGAGAAGCAGGCTCCCTGCTAAGCAGGGAGCCAGATGGAAGACTTGATCCCAGGTCCCTGGGATCATGACCTGAGCCAAAGGCCCTTACTTAACCAACTGAGGCACCCAAGCACCTGAGAAATCCTGATTTAAATCAGTTTCTTTTGGGAGTGGCTGGGTGGCTCAGTTGGTTAAGCAGCTGCAGGCTTGGGTTGCCATTGGAGTCCTGGGATCCAACCCAATTCCCATCTCAATAGATCGGGCTCCCTGCTCAGCATGAAGTCTGCTTCTCCTTCTCCCTTTGCCCCTCCCTCTTGTCCATGCTCTGTCTAGTGCTTTCTCTCTCAAATAAATAAAATCTTTTTTAAAAAAATCAGCTCATTTTCTCCTAAACTTAGTAATACCTAACATTTATTAAGCAACACTATATTTTGAATATTTTTCTAAATGCTTAATATGCAATGTCTCACTGAATCCACACATTAACCTTCTGTGTTAATTTACCATTAAACCTGTTTCACAAGTGAGGAAACTGAGAGTTACTTAATTTATCCAAGGTCTAATAGCTAGTAAGTAAGTAGAGGAATCTGAATAGTGTGATGCTAGAGATCCTGAACTTAACCAATGGGATCTACTTTATATTACTACTTAAATGAAAACCAGTATCACATGCTTTATGTAGTAGAAGAAAATATAAATAAATTCAGTGAGAGCACAGTGTTATTAAGCTGTAGCTGCATATTGTTGCCTACATAGAAGCCTCTGGATCTAAAGCCTGTGGCTCTTCTTAAAACCAGAGACTTAGTGTTAAAGAGATATTAGTATCAAGCCAAAACTTTCTCCTTCATATAATGAGAAGAAATGAAAATAAAGGGGAATAACTTTTTCTTTCTTTTTTTTTTTTTTAAGATTTTATTTATTTGTTTATGAGAGACACAGAGAGAGGCAGACACACAGGCAGAGGGAGAAGCAGGCTCCTTGCGGTGAACCCAATGTGGAACTTGATCTCAGGGCACTGGGATCATACCCTGAGCTAAAGGCAGACGCTCACTGAGCCACCCAGGCATCCCAGGGAATAACTTTCTTAATATGTGATCCGGTATTATATAATACTGTGTTTGGGGCACCCCGGTGGCGCAGCGGTTTAGCGCCGCCTGCAGCCCAGCGCCTGATCCTGGAGACCCAGGATCGAGTCCCACGTCCCTGCATGGAGCCTGTGTCTCTGCCTGTCTCTCTCTCTCTCTCTCTCTGAATGAATAACTAAATAAATAAATCTTAAAAACAAAAATACTGTGTTTGTGTGACTTAAAATCCCAACTCTTCAATAAAAAAGCCCTGGGACGTTTTGATTCTCCATGAATTAGTACCTGGGTTCAAATTCTGAAATCTCCTACTTACTACTGGTGCTATATTAGATGTGATTTAATATCCTCATTCATAGAACTTGGACAGTAATGTCTGCCTCAGAGGGGTGTGGTGAGAATTAGGACTCTGAGATACAGAGTCTTGCAAGATTCTTGGCAGAAAATTATACAGCATAAAATAAATATTAGTTCCCCTCATTTCCTAAAGACTCTGTGGTCTCTTTCAAGTACTGGCTTAGATTCTCATATGCTTCCACTGATTATACAAGCTTTCTAAGAGCTATGGCAGTTCAGGCAGGCCACAGTTGGCTCAGAATATTCTAGGAAACAAAGAGCTGCCTTCAGCCCTATCCAGAGTAGCCTCTTGGGAGGCACTGGCCTTTTGAGCCATGCTGTGTAGCCACAAACCACCCCTTCCCACCCCCCTGCCTCCTGTGAGGGGTGTTGATGATCCAGGGAAGATTTAAGGAAATTGTAAGCATGAAGGCCCCGTGACAGTGATTTTAATAGATGACACACATCCCTGGAGGTTGCCAGAGGGAGGAAAGACACTGGAGAAGGAGGAGCCTTTGTTCCTTGGAACAGAGTTGTGGTTCCATCTTAATTTCTTTACACATACACCTGCTCCAATTTTAGACCTGCCATTTGACCATGCAGTCATTGAGCTATGGCTAAAGGCTGTATTTTAAATATTCCCAACACTCCTATAGAATTTAGTTTGCAATTCTGTGGTATCAAATAAAGCAGAGTTCAACATAGCATTGGAACTATTGTCCGCTTGGTGGTCAGAAGAACTTTTTTTGTCTTTACACTGTGACTCTGGAATTTCTTCCCTACTCGATTCCTGATACCTTTACTCTTCTAAAACATTGCTTTAATAAGGCTTGAGATTTCATGCCATAATTGGGGATCGTGAAAATGCAAATACAACTAGAGTTAATGCACTGACAAATTCAGAAGGTCTCCTCCCCACTAGAATATAAACTTCTTGGGGTCAGGGAATTTGTTTTGTACCCTACTATATCCCCCAAGTACTGACAAAAGTAATAGCATATGGTTAGTACTAATAAATATTGTTGAGTGAATAAATGAGAGTTCATCCTATGGCCATCGGTTGTAGCAGTCAGCATTTCCTTTGTTTACATGTGTTTTTTTCATGCTTCTGGGCTTTACATATGTGGCATTATTTTTCTTTTTTTCTTTAATTTTATTTATTTATTCATGAGAGACACAGAGACATAGGCAGAGGGAGAAGCATGCTCCCTGCGGGGAGCCCAATGCAGGACTTGATCCCAGGACCCCAGGGTCACATCCTGAGCCAAAGGCAGATGCTCAACCACTGAGCCACCCAGGCGTCCCCTGGCATTATCTTTCTGTAATGCCTTCTCTCTGCCTCTTACTCCTCTATCATTCCTTCTTTTTTTTTTTTTTAAATTTTTATTTATTTATGATAGTCACAGAGAGAGAAAGAGAGGCAGAGACACAGGCAGAGGGAGAAGCAGGCTCCATGCACCAGGAGCCCGATGTGGGATTCGATCCCGGGTCTCCAGGATCGCGCCCTGAGCCAAAGGCAGGCGCCAAACCGCTGCGCCACCCAGGGATCCCTCCTTCTTTTTTTTTTTTTAAAAAAAAAGATTTATTTATTTATTCATGATAGACAGAGAGAGAGAGAGAGAGAGAGAGAGAGAGGGGGCAGAAACACAGGAGGAGGGAGAAGCAGGCTCCATGTGGGGAGCCCGAGTCAGGACTCGATCCCGGGACTCCAGGATCGCGCCCTGGGCCAAAGGCAGGCACCAAACCGCTGAGCTACCCGGGCACCCCTCATTCCTTCTTGATCTGGAGAAAGTCTACTAATTCTTCAAGACTTGCTTCTTTGGTAAAAGTCTCTGTGATCTTTATTTTCCTTCTCAAATTAACTCTTTCCTGAGCTGAGCTCCTTTAGCTCTTGGCACATAATCCAGTTAGATTTTGTGTTGTAATTATTTGTTTATAGGTCAGGCTCTGGCATTAGAAATGAGCTCCTTGAGGGCTGAAATGTATATTTCTTTTGTATCCTCCTCTCTAGCATGGTGACTAGTTTATGGGAGATCTTCAATAAGATCTACTGACTGAATGAATAAATCTTGCAAGTGGTCCTTTATAGTAGGGTTCCAGAAAGGTCTCAGATCCCTCATTAGGAGTGCATTACAAGATTACTTCCTTTAAATGCCTTATTTTGGATAGGAAATCTTCCTGATCATTGTGGTTTCATTCTACGACAGCCCTTGCCCTGTACTCACTTGAAATGATCGGTGTGGAAACACAGAATAGAGCCTATAAATAAGGGATTTGGAAACAGTTGGTCAAATTTCAAGGTGGGACTGATCATCCTGGGCTGCTTCTCTACAGATGCATCCTGGTTACCTTGATACTGTACTAGCCTTAAAAGTAGTGATATTTTGGGAGGGTTGAAATATTTCTTCCAAGGAAAAAATAAACAGGTTGACTATCACGGACAGATTCCTATTGGTGCAGTATAGAGGAATTATATTGTACAAAGGAGTAGCTCACGTCTCCAGCTATACGAGAATTGTGGCCTTCTCAGGTTGCTATGGTTGTGACCATGACAACTGTGAAAAACATGAGAGAATGCCAAGAAGAGGGTGTGGTAGTGACCATAAGCAAGAAAGAACAAATGGCTGGGACTAGGGACTGCCCAGGGTCCCTAGAGTCCCTAGGCAGGGATTCAAGACCATATTGGAAGATCTGAATTCCATTATTTCATTGTTTACATTGATGTGAACCCTCAACTGCTCATAACTAATCTCTATTATTCATCCATTCTGCTTTAAGGAGGGGAATGGAGATGGGGGAAGCAGCTGAAGAACATAGGGCATAACCCAAAGGGCTGCAGCTCTTGAGAACAGGCACTATTTAATTAAGCCAACTGTGAATTTGTGTGGGTGAAAGTAACAGCTGCTGCTTCTCTTAGGATATTTTTAAGTTGCAGCCAGTTGGGATACTCTCCATGCCTATATATGGTCTTTCATGCTAAAGGACCTCATGGCGATGGGTGGGCTAAAAACAGACTCTTTGAAACTGTATCATCATCTCTTGGTCTTTGACAGCACATAAGCAGCTTGCTCTTTAGGGAAACCTTAGCAAGGTTAAAAGCTGAGCTGCTCATCTGACATACTTAGTAGTGATTCCTCTATCCCTCACCCTCCACATTGTTGCTAGGCCTCTTTGAGATTTAAAGAGAGACTTATTTGTTTAGTTCCCATACACTTTCAGGCTGCTTAGCTACCACATCTTGTGCACATCTTGTGCACAATGTGCACTCCAGGCAAACAAATTTTAAGGGCACGGCAGATTGAAGCGGCAAGCAAGCCTACCAGATTGAGCCCCCTGAGCCCATGTGTGATATGAGGCAAATGAAAATACAGCTGGTAGAGTTAATTTTAGGCTTTCTGACCTTGGAAATGTCCTATCAATTCGGGAAAAGCAGCTTTGAATAGGTTCAAAAAGGACCCTTCTCCCAACGCAGCTGCCTAGAAAAGTGGCTACATGGTCTAAGTTTAGTGGGAAAAACCAATTAATAATGGACCATAGTAAACTTGATAGATCAAGAAATTCAACATTTATTTAGCAAGTGCAAAGTCCAGGCAAGAAATATTTTATGATTTTTGTCCTATGAACTAAGATTCTAACACTTGTACAGAAACTAACACCTAAAAAGTTCTAAGACTGGCTTCTTGAAAACAAAAATCAATTTCGATGTCATAGTGCTTCAAAACATCACAAGTTGGTAAGCAATAACAAGAGGGTTAATAGTTTTATTTAATTATGCTGTTTATAAACATAACAGGAATTTAAATCCAAGGATAAATATGTACTATTCATTTCTTAATGCATAAGAACCAACACTCTGGTAACCAAAATAGATGAGGTCCCTGTAATAAATACTCACATATAACATGAACTTTTCCTTCCTGAAAGTTATACAATTTTTTAAAATTTTGCTTTTATTTATTTGATTGCCTGTATTTTCTAATGACCTATAGGATTCATAATGTTTTTTGCTCCAAGAGGCCATAGTAGACAATAAATGCTTGTTCACTGGATAAATGATTTACATCTCATTATTGTCTTAAATTTAGCATTCCATTGTGCGAACCTCACTTTCAAAAGAATGAACAGCTTGACGGGGAGGGTACTGGGTAAAGTTTAGGATCAATGGAAGATTTATTCTTCTATTATAACACATTACATAAACTTTGTGTTTTGATACTTTATGGCTTTTAGTGATAAATGAATGCACTGAGACACACCAAGCTTCATGAACCAATCTTTTATGCTTCCATTCTTTTCTATTACATCAGAATAATATGTCCTTGAGAAACATTTATAACCATACACTACATACATGTTTGTCTGTAATGAAGCAAGATATAGAATTAAAATCTAAAGAGCATTAAAAAGGGTTAAGTTGAATTGCTAGGTATGTGGGATTGTGTAGCATGCCAAAATTCACTTAGGATATTTTCATTCTAATTTAGGTCACCCTGGGAACGGGGGGTAGGGAAATGGGCTCTACTGAATTGAGATCATGCTTATTAGCTACATGATTTTGAGCAAGTTACATACATAACCTCTTAGCATTAGTTTCCTTACCTATAAATGGGGGGAAATAACACCTAACATCAACCTTATGGGGCAGTCTAAGGAATAAATGACATAAGGATAAAATATATGAAAAGCTTAGCAGAGTGACTAGACTATTAGAAATATTCAATATATGATAGCTATAAAAACAATCTTATGTAATAAACTAATTAGGTGGAATAATTACCACATCAATCTAGATGCTATGTAATCAAAATACTCCGGTACAACAGAATGCATTTTATCAGGTTACTAAAAGATTTGTTGCCCGGGTATACTTTTTCTAGTATATACTGTTTGGGTGTCTATTCTTTCACAGTCAGATCACATTTCTAAATCAGAAGGGATCAGCTACTTAAGAAATACTGAGGCCTAGATTTAGCCACAGAGTTTGAATTCAGCATTTCTTCTCTCTGGCATTAACAGCATTTGCTTTTACTTTTACATGTTAAAGAATATCTTAATATATAGGCAGAAAAAACTGGCCAATATGAGGGCAAGGAAAGAATGCTCTAGTCCAAAAAATCATTGTCTACATCAGCAAATTTTAAATTCCCATCATTAATAATACTTTTAATAGGCCTCTTCAAAAGGAGACTTACTATTTATTTTTCTTTTTTATTATGGGAAAATTCAAAACTAAACAAGAGTAGACAGGAGAGTATAATGATCCTCATGTACTTATCACCTGGCTTTGATGGCTATCAACTCATGGCCAATCTCCTTTTTTTTTTTTTTTTTTTTTTTAGTTTATTCCTGAAAGACACACCAAGAGAGATAGGCAGAGACATAGGCAAAGGGAGAAGCAGGCTCCATGCAGGGAGCCCGATGTAGGACTTGATCCGGGGTCTCCAGGATCACGCCCTGAGCCAAAGGCAGATGCTAAACTGCTGAACCACACAGACATCCCAACTCATGGCCAATCTCAATCCATCTATACTCCTACTTCCCTCTCCCACATAATTTGAAGCAAATCCCAGGCATATTATTTCACCTGTAAATATTTCAGTATATATTTATAAAACATAAGGACTTTTTGACACAACACAATTACAACATCATCATCATAACTGGGTAAATGGGGGCATCTGGGTGGCTCGGTGGTTGAGCATCTACCTTTGGCTTAGGGCGTGATACCAGCGTCCTGGGATCGAGTCCCACACTGGGCTCCCCGCAGGGAGCCTATTCTCCCTCTGCCTATGTCTCTGCTTCTCTCTCTGTGTCGCTCATGAATAAATAAATAAAACCTTAAAAAAAAAAATAACTGGGTAAATGGCGATCAGAAACCGGAGATATCTGGGAAGAGAAGTAAAGAAAAAACAAACTCAGATGCTTACAGGTAACACTTTGCTATGTTTATCCTCATTGGGCATATACATTTCTTTTTGGAAGCCCATCTTATGGCTTCAAATACTTTTTTTAAAGATTGTATTTATCGGGCAGAGAGCCCGGTGTGGGACCCGATCCTGGGGCTGCGGGATCACACCCCGACCCAAAGGCAGATGCTCAACCGCCCAGCCACCCAGGCGTCCCATTCAAACACTTTTTTTTTTTCAAACTATCAAACTCCACTCATTGGGCCAGAGACTCGTGTGTTAGGAGTAGACTTGCCCCTCCTGTAGCACACTATCTACACTGTGTGTTCATCGGCCAGCCAGTGGCCTCAACTCCAAGCTCTAACAACGTGGGGTTTCAAATATGATTTACTTACTGAGGTCTGTATTCATGCCACTAGTTCAGATCTTGACCCCCGCCCCTGACATGCTTTGCACTGTAGGCAAAACTCTACCTGGTACCACTACTCTGCTGTCTAATGGACATCTCAAAGCAAACATATCTAAAATGGAACTTTTAGTTTTACTCCCAAATTGTGACTCGTATCTTCCCTATTTCAGTAAATGGGTATTTCCATCAATTGCCAAAGCCAAAATAATAGTAGTAATCTTTGTCTCCTTCATTTCCCCAACCTCCACAATCAATCGATCACCAAGTGCTGTTGGTATTACCTTGAGATTATTAATTTCTTCTATTATTGATACTACACGAAATCAAATCACAACTGAGAAACAACTGGACTATTAGAATAGTCTTCTGGTTTCCCTTCTGACATGCTGGCCCCTTCTGGTCCATTCTCCACAAGAAGAGAGAGTGATCTTTCCAAAATGTTAATCACAGATCATGAACTGATAATTGCTGAAGCTATGTGATGGATTCATTATATTAATTTCTTCCCCTTTGTATATGTTTGAAATTATCAAATTTGAAAAACCGAAATGTTATTTGGATTATTTTATTTTACTTCTCTGCTGACTTCTCCAAATGTCTTGCCTAGGCCTGTGAACCCCAGCCTGCCCTCGGACATGTCCAGCTTTATCTGATGCCATTCTTCTTGCTCACTTGCCCAGGTTATAACCTTTCAGTTTTAAGAACTCCTTAAGCTCTTTCTTATCTTAGAGCATTTGTGCTTGTTATTTCCTCTACCAGAAAATGCTCATCCGCTCGCTCTTCGCAAGTCTGGCTCCTTCTCTGTTTCAGGTCTTAGCAAAAATGTCACCTCCTTAGGGAGGCTTTTCTTAGCTCTCCCTTCACTGGTACTATCACATTATTCTATTTACTTCCTATCTTACCACAATTTATAACTATTGTTTGTTTATATTTATATATATATAATTACACTTACTTGTAAATTTGAACGAAACTTTTTATTTTAACTTTTGTAAAATATTTTATTTATTCATTTGAGAGAGAGCACAAGCAGTGGGAGCAGCAGAGGGAGAGGGAGAAGCAGGCTCCCCGCTGAGCAGGGAGCCCAACATGAGGCTCAATCCCAGGGCCCCATGATTATGACCTGTGCCAAAGGCAGACGCCCAACCAACTGAGCCACCAGGTGCTTCTGAATGAGTCTTTTTTTTTTTTAAAGGACATTTTTTTAAAAATTTTTATTTATTTGTGATAGTCACAGAGAGAGAGAGAGAATGAGGCAGAGACACAGGCAGAGGGAGAAGCAGGCTCCATGCACTGGAGCCCGACGTGGGATTCGATCCCGGGTCTCCAGGATCGCGCCCTGGGCCAAAGGCAGGCGCCAAACCGCTGCGCCACCCAGGGATCCCCTGAATGAGTCTTTTAAAAAGATATTTGAAGGTATATCCATACATGTTCTGTTCTATTCTTGTTATAGTGTCAATTCTTTGAAAAATTGGTAAATACAAATTTTAATCATCTTCCTTCATAAACAAAGACTTATTTTGGGGGAAGATTTTATTTATTTATTTGAGATAGGAAGAGAGCAGGAGAGAGAGAGTGCATGAGCAGGGGTTGGGGGCTAGCGGCAGAGGGAGAGGGAGAGCAGGCTCTCCACTGAGCAAGGAGCCTGATGCGGGGTTCGATCCTAGGATCACAATCTGAACAGAAGGCAGATGCTTAACTGACTGTGCTACCCAAGTGCCCACATAAACAAATATTTATAAATAAAATAAGATTTTGATCAGGAGAGTAACTTCTTGAAATTTTAAGAGGAGAGTAATATGAAATATGAATTGGTGAAGGTGAAATTGTCATTAGAAACGTCTATTTGAATATACCCTTTATTTGATTCTAAATTTTCCAGTGCTTTTGAAGCTGAATAATTTTGTGACAGCCACAGTATGATTTAAATGTTTAATCTCTGGAATTATATTCTGTATTATTAACATGATACCTCTATCATTTCTAAGACCAATATATTTAAATTTTATCAGGCGTTAATTTCAGGCAGCTCTCCTTGAGATATGAAAAGAAGAACTCAGCAGGTAATTTGGCAGATTCTCTCCTCTGCTGATCATTATTCTGATTCAGTGTCATAGAATTCATCTAAACTGTGTTAGAACAAAAGCAAAGCCACATAAGCCACCTACCAAGTCAGTGAGCAGATGAGAACTGTCTGCCAGTCCTTTGAATGAAACCCCTGACATAACAGATTTTAGAACTGGAAGATATCTTACAGATCATGTAATAATCCAAGGCTCTCATTTTAACAGGGGTGAGACGGTTGTTTGAACAGGTCAACTGATTTACTCCCCCCAAACATAATTTCCTAATCTGGTTAATTCAAGGTCTTACTTTCAGAAGACCCTTAAGGAATGATATAGTAAATTAGTAGCACCAAATCAAGATGTGGGCTTTTGTCGTAAATCCATTATCTTCACTATATTAAGATGGATTCTTCCCCTCTTCTTTCCTGCATCTTCTGAGTCTTTAAGTCTCAAATTATTCCAGTGACCTCTGCTTCTTTGGAGTTGGTGTCAAGATTCCAAGATTTTCTTCTTTTTTTTAAAATTTTTATTTATTTATGATAGTCACAGAGAGAGAGAGAGAGAGAGAGAGAGAGAGAGAGAGAGAGGCAGAGACACAGGCAGAGGGAGAAGCAGGCTCCACGCACCGGGGGCCCGATGTGGGATTCGATCCCGGGTCTCCAGGATCGCGCCCTGGGCCAAAGGCAGGCGCCAAACCCCTGCGCCACCCAGGGATCCCTATTTTCCTCATTTTTAAAACATGGTTTGATTTGCCAAAGTAATAGTGCACAAACGCAACAGAATACACTGCATATTAGTACTTCTTTTAAGTAACCAACCCAAGGTGGGTTAATAGCTGCACATTATTTAAGTTTTGTTCAGATACTTTGAAAATTTACTTGTCGATTTTTTTTAAGATTCAAAAAAGTCACTTATTTGACACAGAGAGAGAAAGCATAAGCAGGGGGAGCAATAAAGGGAGAGAGAGAAGCAAGCTGTCCCCTGAGCAGGGAGTGCAACAGGGGCTGGGTCCCGGGATCCTGAGATCAGCACCTGAGCCAAAGGCAGGCACCTCACTGAGCCACCCCGGCGCCGCTTACTTGTGATTTGGTGCTTGCTGCGCGTAGAGATGCACATGTCATGTGCAATAAATGGGTCCTCAAATTGATAACGTTGGGGGGGGGGGGTTGGCTCTCGGCGGATGCTGATTCAGCAAGCATTTACGGGGCCCAGGACCACTGTAACCGCTGGGCGCTGCACGAAGCATCCTGGAGGCCGGACATGGCTCAGTCTCCCTTGCAGAGCTCCGCATTTCGGAGTCAAGGGTTCTGGGCCAAACTCTGGGATCTGCTCAGGAACGCTCCGGGCACCAGGGCCGAGGACAGCCTAAGCTGCCTGCGGAGGCAGTGACGGCCCCGGGCGGCCCCCGGTTCAGGGCTCTCAGGCGCGACCTCACGATGGCAGGGACCCTGAGCCCCACGCAGACTCCCGGGCTCCGGCGGAGCCACGCCCAACCTGTTCCAAACACGTTGCCCTCCTCGGGTCTCTAAGGCGGCAGGGGCGGCCCCGCCTTCGTCATCCCTGGCACATCCGCAGCCGGCGGGTCTCCGCGGGCAGATCCGTCCCTCGCTGCAGAGCCCCGGCATCCCGGGGTCGGCGCTCGCTTCCCTCCTGGCTGCTGGAGCCCCGCCGGGCAGCGCCGCGCCCCCGACCCGGTGCACGGGCCCGTAGCGGCGGGCGGGCTCCGCGGGAGGAGGAGGGTGGGCGCGCGCCGCTCTCGCGAGAGCTCGCGGGGTGAGGGCCGCGGGGGGCGGGGCGAAGCGGGAGGAGGGGGAGGGGAGGGGCGGCGGCGGGCGGCTGCGGCGGCGGCGGCTGTGCTCCCGGGGGCGGGCGTGCGGCCTTTCCCCGCCTCCCGGAGGGCGATCCGCGCCGGGCGCCTCTCCCTCCCGCCCCCTCTGCCTGCCGTTGGAACTAGCAGAGCCGAGCTGGTCGCGCCGCGGAGAAGCCGGCGCCGCCTTCCTCCTGCTCCCGCGCGCCTGCCGCCCCGAGGCCTAGAGACGCCGCCCAGCCCGCGCCGCGGCCGACATGAGCTTCTTGTTGTGAGTCGCCGGGCCCCGCGCGCCGGCTTTGTTCGGGCGGCCCCGGGGGGGCGAGGCGGGGGCTCCCCCGCGGTCCCGGCCCCCCTGCAGCCCCGCAGCCCCCGAGCAGGCTCTGTCCGCCCGGCCCTGCACCCCGCGGCTCCGAGCCTCCCTGCCCCTTGCCCGGGGCTCGCGCGCTGCGCTGGGCTGCGCTGCGGGGACACCTGCTGCCCTCCCCTCCCCTCCCCGGCCCGTGCGTCCTGCGCCGCCAGCTGCCGCCCGCCGCCTCCTTCTGGGTCCCGAGCATAGAAGAGTGGGCGCTGCGCTTTTTTTTTTTTCCCCCCTGTGGCCTCAGCGCCCTTTTAACTTTCCCCTTAGGTTTTAGGAGTGGAAGTCGGGGCGCCGAGCCCCGTGGAGGGGACACCCTTAACGAGGCTGCTTTCGGGTCCGGATGCCCTGGCGACAGCCCGAGGCCTCGGGGTCTGCAGAGCCGCCTGCCTCCCCCCCCCCCTCCCCGGCGTGCGCCCCCGGGAAGTCCGGGCCTCATCCTTTCAGACAAGCACCCATCAGTCGGGCTTGATTAGGTCCGCGGGGAGTTGTTTTGCGAAGGATTTGAAAATGCCAATAACGTCACGTTTAGGACTGACTGGTCGTTATTTCATTTATTCGTCCTTTATTGTGGACGATTTTAGGAGGGATGGGCAGACCAACGGGATGGGCAAATGGGAGTATGGGGGCAGCAGACAGCCTCAGGTCGTCAGCAAACAGGACTTGACACCCTCGGAATTCCTCTTTTGAAGGCTTCGTTGTGATTCACCCACGTTTAGTCTGTGGTTAGAGAAGCTCATAAAGACTCGGAGGCTGAAACTTGCACCTTATACTCCTTTACTGCCGTGGACGGGATAGCATTTTCCTTCACAACAATGACCCTAGCAGTTGTGTCCCGATTTCCTTCTTTCCCCACCTGTAATTTTTTAGTCATCAACATTGGCACTTGGATCCTGAGAATTTAATTGACCCTTAATTTCACGTGCTCATACGTGGGATTTTAATCGTTTTCCGGGCATTATGCAAAGCTGTGATCACAGAACATTAACTGGCAGGTGGTGGGCTTGATATTTCTCGTGTGCACAGGAGCCCTGCCTTGAGTCACCCTGCGGAACACATGTGAGTTGGTGAAATCTCTTTCTTAGGCTCATCCTGGAAGTTGATCTGAGTGTGTCATACAGGTGTGCTACATGAGAGGACTGGGTGACTTTATGAAGGTCTCTGCTTCCAGTTTTAGCTTGAATCCAGGTATCCAGGTGTCTCAGCTTGAAGCTTCTCATCTAGACTATGTTTTACATTGCTTGCATTTGATTTCTTCAAGAATGTAGAAGCTGTCTTCAAAATAGCAATGTGGATGATGTCCATGACTGCTGCCGATGGGCTTGTGTCTCTTGGAACTCAGAGCTAAATTGGTTGAAGCAGGGAAGAACCATATTTGGCTGAAACTAGGGGATGTCTCGAGAAGGTCTTGGTGATATTTTCTGAATACAAATAGAATAGTATCCTATTTTTACATGGCTCAGTATTTTATAGTTACTGAAATGCAGTGCTTAAGTTCATTTCTTCTGAAGCATACAAGTTACATAAGAAAAATCCTGCCATAACAAATGTGTGTGTATATATATGTATATGTGTATATATATATACCACATTATAGGTTTGTACTGTCTGGAGCACAATTTTTCAGTTAGGTTTCATGTAGCAGTTAATACATTCCCAATATATTTGGCCCTCATGCCTGACAATCCAAAAAAGTTAATCCAACCTTATTGGTTTTGTTTTTTGTCTACCAGTAGTTTCAAATCTAAAGTGAAGACCTCATGGATAGAAGTAATTATTATCAAAGTGAAAGAACAAAGTTTTGATTATTTCATCTATATATTATTTGGTATATCTTCCTGAAGATATACACCTAATTCTGTACCAGTAGGTGAGCAGGAAAATTAAAAGTTGCAAGTTAGGAAGTAAATGTAAACATTTTCTTCTAGCTCTTGGAAGGCTACTTGTAAGGCTACTGTAAATGATGGAGCCGAGGAAATAAGGGCAATGTGAGATAGGTTTATGAAGATGCTGACTCATAACTCCTGACGGCTTTAAGTCAGAAGGAGAGAATTATTGGTTAAGAAAATCGTTTATTGTGCCAGGTACTGATATAGGCACCAGGTATCATTTATGAACAAAACAGACAAAAATTCCTGTATTAGTTCAGTTTATGTTTTGGTAAGTGACCATAAACACTGAATACCAGTAAATTATATTGCATTGTAGGAGGATGTAAGTGCCATGGAACAAAGTAAAGCAGGGTAAAGAGGTTTTTTTGGAAGGGGAGATGAGGTAGATTAGGTAATCCCCAAACGGTACCCAGATAATCAGCAGCAATGATACCTTTTATAGCTTTTGTGCAAATGCTCAGAATAAATTGTACAGCATCTATAGATATGACTGGGACAAAGCTTTGGTTGTGCTACACATTGGCCTTTATGTATCTTCAGATTAATAAGCTAAACTCCCAAATGTACATAGGGAAACTTCACAGGAACCTAATTTAACTTTGTAGTCTCAAATCTTTAAACATCCTCAGCACCTGCTGTGTGCTAAGCATTGTGCGCAATGTGGAACTCCAGAGTGGTAGACAGTTTATAAATAGTCATCTGTAATAGATGCAATACAGTCATGGAGGTCTAAAGAATATGGAATAATTTGCTTTATTTGGGCTGGAGGAAGGCTTCTTGAAATAAGTGATTGATAGTTAATGGAATGTATAACAAGGGTTCTCTAAAAGGGTGTGGGAAACTAGAAGATTTCAGTCGCAGGAAACATCACAGAAACGTGAATTTGCTTGTGAATTGTCCATTTTCAGGTTTGTCCAGGAGGCTATGGAATTGTGGAGCTAGATGGGATCTATAGTAACATAGCTTACTCAACCTCTTTTGGGTAAAATGGCAAAATCACTGACATCAGGTTACCGGCCTAATTATTGGCTTGTGTTGAATTGAAACACAGGCCTTTTAGGGTTTTTCCTCTCTTGGCATTTTATGCACATAACATTCAGGGAAATTTAGGATCAGAGTGAGTTCTCAATGTTCATTCAGAGTACGTTGAGTGTTTTCTGTTTCTAGCATTTTGTAATTGCTGGTCTCTTCTGACCAATAGAATTTCACTGAAATATTTGACTTGGAAAAGACCAAGATATTATTTCCTAATGTAGGGCTACTTGATTGGAACAGAGTTAAAACAAATATTTGTAGTTAACTTTAAAATGGAAGTCTGGAGGAAAGGTGGTTTAGGGATGTGAATGAATATAAACCAGGTCTGTTTCTGTATAGGGAGAATCAGATCTGTTGGGAAAGGAAGGAAATACTGAGCATTATTCTAGGTAAATTCAATTTATCTTTTCCAAAATAATAGCAATTTAGGAAAGGAGATGTAGCTGTGTTTATATGTGTCTCTGTCTCCCTCTTCTACCTCTTTCAGTCCTGCCCCCCCTCACCAAAAATAACCCCAGCATCTTTGTTTTAAGGCAAATAAGCTGACTGACTGGAGTGCTTCAGCATCTTCACCTATAAAGGAAACTAATATTAATAATAGTAATAATAAATATTGCTAAGTGTTTACCATGTGCCAGGCACTCAGTGCTCTAAATGATTAACTTAGTTCAATAACTAGCAGAAGAAGAAACTAGCAAAGAGAGGTTAAATAATTTGTTTAAAATTATGGGGCCAGTGATAATAGCAGGGGTCTGAATTTTAGCTGTCTAGATCCAACAGTCCTGCCTCATATCTATAATTGATAAAATTATATAAAAAGATGGGATCCCTGGGTGGTGCAGCGGTTTAGCGCCTGCCTTTGGCCCGCCCAGGGCGCGATCCTGGAGACCTGGGATCGAATCCCACATCGGGCTCCCGGTGCCTGAAGCCTGCTTCTCCCTCTGCCTGTGTCTCTGCCTCTCTCTCTCTCTGTGTGACTATCATAAATAAATAAAAATTAAAAAAAAATTATATAAAAAGATAGTATTCAAAAGGCCTTGTTTTTAGAAGTCTCCCATTCCCAGGTATTAATAGCTCATACTCCTGGACTGTTTGCTAAGGGTCACCAAGAATATAATAGTGGAAGAAAAAAATAGAAGCTTTTAAATTTAAATAATACTTATAATTATTTTTGACTTCCATCTTTTATAAAAGATTTTATTTATTTATTTATGAGAGACACAGAGAGGCAGAGACAGGCAGAGGGAGAAGCAGGCTCCCTGTGGGAGCCTGATGCGGCGGGACTCAGTCCCAGGACCCCAGGTTCACGAACTGAGCCAAAGGCAGATGCTCAACCAGAGTCATCCAGGTGCCCCTTGACTCCCATTTTTAATGTAAAAATAATACACATGTTGCAGAAATCACAATATAGTGCTAAGGAAAGCAAGAAAATAAGTCACTCATAATCATTACACCTTCCAAAATAACTATTATTTGTATTCTGTGATATAGTTTCCTCATCTTTCCTGCCACGTTTCTACTACATATAGACCAGATTTTCCATTTGGGAATTTTTTTATGTCAGCAAACATCATTCTGCAATATGATTTTGAATGGCTGTTGACCAAGTGTTAACAGTTTTGTTTTCTGACAGCCTGATTTACTATGTTATGCTTTTTTTGAGGGGAGGGGGAGTAGATTAAGTGTGGTCATCTTTTAGAACTACAGTTTGAGAATTGTAGATACCTGACTGGGTTTAGTTTACTTTTCCTCTCTAATATAGAATTGCTTTTGCTTTACATTACTGAGTGCAAAATAATTACTATGTGATCACTTTTATCATTATTGATTTTTTTTTTTTTTTTGCCCTCATAGTTGCAGAGTTTTTGTACCTTTGGAGTGTCTAATATACAAAAGCACATGTAGTACTTCTTCTCAGCTGTATATTTGATTATGAGGTATTGGGACAGAATAGCTACGTGTTACTTGAAAAAATGGTACCTTTTAGGAGCGTTAAGTCTTATAGAGAAATTTTTTTAACTCTTCTTTCCACATTTCCGTTTTTTAAAATTGAGATATAATTGATATATAACATTATGTTAGCTTCAAGAGTACAACTTGCATTTTTGTTTTGTATCAATCATCTAACTTAAGGCCATCCTTCATAGCTCATTTAGTAAAAAGTGTAGCTGTGAAACCTGTTCATTTGTAGAAAGTGGTTTTTAAATTTTATTTTGAAAGATTTTCAGATTTTTAGAAAAGTTGCAAAAAATAGCCCAAAGAATTCCTACATAGTTTTTATCCAGAGACCCCATTTAGTGTGATCCAATAATGTTATCCTCAGCAAAAGGGTCCAGTCATGACTCACCCAATTTTGTTCTTCAGCCTTCTTCCAACTGAAATATTTCCTTAAGTTTTCCCTTGCCTTTCAGGACCTTGATATTTTTGAGGATTATAGGCCAGTTATTTTGTGGAATATCCTTCAGTTTGAGTTTGTCATGTTTTCTTGTGGTTAGACCTGGTTATGCATTTGGGGCAAAATTATTACAGAAGTGTTACATAGGTTTATCTTATAGCTTCTTATGGTGCATTTAACATATGTTTGCCCATGATTGGAAGTGATCCTTTGATTAAAGCGTCTACAGAGATTCTCCAGTGTGACATTATTATATATGTTTTTTCCTTTGAGTAATTAATATTTTGTGGGGAGGTGTTTTGAGACTGTGGAACTGTCTCATTCCTCATTTTGTTTTCACCCACTAGTTTTAGTGTTCTTTGATGTTTCTTGTCTAACTTATTACTACTTATTACATTGATGGCTGTGTTCTAATTCTGTCAGGCTTTTACATTTATTTGACATTTTTACTGAAGAATTTTATCTATCAGTGGAGGCATTTTGATTCCTATTGTATTTAATGATTTATAACTATAATTATTTATGTTGATGCTCCTAATGTTTCAGCTTTGGCTAGTGGGAGCCCTGTTCAGTCTGGTTTCTAAGTCTCTCTGCTTGTCTCTTTTTCTGAGTATTTCCTAACTTTCTGGCACAACCAGGTATTCCAGATTTGTCCTACATTTTCTGTGCCCTGTACCTGGAAATGGCCATTTCTCTAAAGGTGTTTATTCTGTTCATTGAAAAATGGTATTTAGAAAACAGAATGTAGGTGATAGGTATGTTAGTACAGATATGTTGCTGTTCCCAGGCCCTCTCAGCAGATAGTGCTAGAAAATACCATGTCCACATACATTTACATGTATGTATTGAGTGAGTTCATACTATCTGTATGTATTGAGTGAGTTCATACTAATATCTGCAGGTCTGATCCGAGTAGCACAGGGTTCATTCTACTTTCTCTCTTCACATATTTTTCACTTTGTTAGTGAAAAATAGGCTCCCATAATTCTCAACATATGTATTTGCTCAAACGACTGTGCATTGCCATTCTCCTAACCCTTCCTGGCCACCACCCTTGTTGTGGCTCCAGCTTCCACATGTCATCCATGTCTCCAGAGCATGTGCAGGCCCCTGCTTCAGCCGTATTGAAAGCAGACTGAGACTCCACTGTGTATGGTACGAGTATGACAGTAATCTAATTTTTTTCCTATGAATCCTGTGTTAGGATCAAGACCTCAGAGATGTTGGAAGAATTAAAGATATTGAATGTAAAAGGCCTAGCTCAATAAATTATAGTTAAGTGCAGCAGCAATATCTAGTTCATTATTGATAACTCAACAGTGTCATGATTGCTAGTAGCTGTTGTTATTTTTTATTGACATATTCATCATTCTGATTGCTTAAATCATACACAATTTCTGTAGGTTTATAATCATATGTATCAGTGCTACTTTGATTTTTCTGCAGTTAGAACTTAAAAGCAGGAGTTGAAGGCAAGCAAATATTTGAGTAGTGGTTTACCTCATAGCCAAGTAGTCTTATTATTACTATTTATGAAGGAAAGTTTGCATTTTCTTTTATTGCTACTATTATTTTATCTTTCAGCCTAAATCCTTTTGTTCTCAAATTCAAATTTGATGAGAATAGTTCAGTAGTTATAGTATTAAGTATTAGAGGAATATTTTTTGTGTGTTTCTTTGTAGAAGTAGATAATGGTATAACAAATACTTTCTTAATAATCAGTGTAAATATAGAATAATAAGTAGAAGCAATAGAGGTGAAAGCCTTTTATGGCAACTTTTCTGGTATCTTGGTGCCTCGATCATGTTCCAGACAGAGGAGCAGCAGCAGCATGGCCTTTTTGCTCGGAGGGAAACTTTTTGCTTGTTAGTGTCCTGTTAGCATTAGATTTTACTACTGGAAGAACTCTTTGTTTAAAAACTCCCCGTGGCTATAGTTTTTACTTATAGGCCAAGTTCCATTCTCCCTAATTCTTCCCCACATCCTGCCAAATATTTAGCTGGCTCTCTTATTTTCAACTCTTAGAAATGTCACTTTTGAATCATGACCAACAAACTGAATTGACAAAACTGTATTCTCTCAACCAGAATGAGCGAGTGTTGAAGAGTGTTGCTTGTGTCTCTAGTCTATTGTTAAGGACTTCCAAAGGGATCTTATCAGTCAGCTTGTTTAACTCTTTAATCAACCTATTGTCAGCCTTGCCATTTTTTTTTTTTTCTTAAAGTAAACTCTACCTGCAAACGTGTAACTCCAACTTTACAGACTGAGCCAGCCAGGTACCCTAAACTTGCAGTTTTTAATTTGGGAAATGACAAGTTACCAAGAACCAAAATAAAGTTTTTTGTTTTTTGTTTTTTATCAGACTATATTTACAGCCAAACTATTCCAAAAAGTACAATTCTAAGTTCCTGGATATGTATGGGAACCAAAATGTGCCTCACTTGAGTTGTACTGATTTTACCTTTGCTGAAGTGGGAACATAATTTAGGTGTTGGGACTGTATTGCCTAGTGATGCCTGTAAGTTCTAGAGATACCTTTATTTATTTTAATGCCATTCAACATTTAGAAAAAAAGTACCACTGTCATTTTATAGCACTATTGGGAAGCAAGGCTGTAGTTGACTCTCTGGTGTCAGAAGACCACCCCTAGGACTGAGGAAATCCATATCTGTACATGATTAAAGCTCTTGGTAAGTCTACTTTAGACCCTTAAAGTGTGGGGCTTTGGGCATCACATGGGAGCATGTTAAAAATGCAAGATTTCAGGCCCAAAACCTTGAATTAGAATGCATTTTAAGATTCCTAGGTGAAAAGCATGTTCAAGTTTAAGAAGCTTTAGATAATAGCAAGTGGGCGATGTCTGTATATTGAGTTAAATGATTCAAAATAAGGTAAAGAAGAAAAATCCTTGGGATTCAATATTAACACTACCTCCTTTTTTGAGACATTCTGTGAAGCCCTGGTGCTCTTGAGCCCTGGTAGAAGCTTGACAAAACTTTAGTCAGGCTCTTGAGCCTTCTTCTAGGTTCATCTGTGTACTTTATAAAGTTTAGTTTTAGCAGAGACCCTACTTGCTGAATTTAACCAGAACCCCCTTTCCCCAACCTCAATATCTGATTTAGCTTGGTCATCTACCATTGTCCCTCAGGTGATGTCTGATCACCCTGGCTTGTGTCTTCAGCAAGAATCCTGTTAGGTCAATTTAGTTAGAACCCTTCTAATCCTGATGTTTTCTCCTAGTAATTTTCTATCCACTATACCCTGCTCCTTGCCTCTTAATTCCCACTTGCACATGCTTTATTTAGATTTGAACCCCATCTCCCCCAATGCCACTCTCCCCAACTGTAAAATCCCATTGCAGTTGTTCCTATATCTATCTCATTGTTCCTGAATAAAGTCTGCCTTACTATCTTTGACAATTGTCAGTGAATATTTTTTTCTTTAACAGTTCTCAAGGAGCTTAGGTCCCTTGGTTGTCTTTGCATACCTGTGATTACCTTTATTAATTATTAATTAAGGTTTTTCTCCCCTTCTGAACATTAAGTTTCATAGGGTTTGTTCGCTATTTTATTTCCCAGGGTGTTAGTACATTGCTTGGTAAATATGTCATCTACTTACTTATCTATCTGGACCAAAGACTTTGAAACCCAGGACCCCTCATTCATAGGCCACTACTCTTTCCATAACAACCTTATATATATATATATATATATATATATATATATATATATATATATATATATATATATAAAGAATAGTGGCCCATGAATGAGGAGACCTAGGTTTCAAAGTCTTGGTCTGTCACCAGACATGTGACTTTGGGCACATCATTTAATTTCTTAGCTTCTGTTTCCTCTATCTACTGGGTGGAAAGGAATGCCTTTTCCATTGGGTAAATGTGAGAATTGAATGAGAATGTATATGGAAGTTTTTATAAACCAGAGAATCCTGTACAAACACTATTATTATCCTTACTCAAGAAGTTCCCAAGCCCAGTATGTAAACTCTTTCTGCATTCCAAATTTATTTAGCTATCTTATAAATGAATGGTATTATTGCATAATACAATAATTTATTGGATATCTCCTGTGTCTAAAGCAAAGTGTTAGCTGGTGTTGGGAGGAGAAAGAGGTCAGGAATAATACTTGGAACACCCCGGGAAATTAAAGAGTAAGGGAAGGGAGTGGCTGGAATCCTTTGGATTTTCTTCCTGCAGTTCACTTCAATTTTCCAGGTAGAGATTGGAGTGTGCTAGCAGTGGTTGGCAAAATCCCAAGACATAGAGAACCTCTGTGATACGGTGTTTGCTTATTACTCCAGCCTCATTTGTGCCTTCCTTCCATGTCTTCCCTCACAGAGCCCAGCCATTTTATTTTATTTTTGGAGGGGGAGGGGCAGGGAGAGAGGGAGAAAGAGAATCTGAAGGAGGCTTCATGCCTGGCCCAGAGACCGACTTGATCTCACAACCCTGAGATCATGACCTGAGCCAAAACCTGGAGTCAGATGCTTAATTGACTGAGCCACCCAGGTGCTCCAGTTTGCATTTCTTTCAACATGCATTTCTTCCTTGTCTGCCTGCCTCTGTAAATGCTGTTCCTGTTGTTCTGGCTGGACTGCCTTTCTTCCCACGCTCATTTTTTCAGTTCAAGAGTCAGTTCTTTTTCCCTGCCCTGTGCCCCCTTTCCAGTTTGTTACCATTTGGTGCCATTTCAGATTCCTTCATGTTCCTTATTATAACCATTATCAAAAAAGATACCGTATTTGTCCGTTTTCAGGCCTTTCTTCATCAGAATGTGTGACCTCGCAATTTCAAAAGCCGTTTTTAAATCTCTGCCACCTAGCATAGTGCCTAGCACATACTCAGTAACAAAATTTTTTTTAAAAATCCGTGACATTTTCAAGTATTTCCTGGTGGTAGGTGGAGGTGTGAGTGATTTCTTTTATTCTGCTCTGATTTTGACCTTCAAGAGACTTGGGAAATATAAATAGGTGGCTACTGTGCACAGAAAGGTTTGGAACACCTATTTATTGGATCTGTATCTCACGATTTTGTAGAGACCTTGTTATCTTACCCTCTTTTCAGGATTGATATGTGCCAGGCACGTTTCCTACCTGCCACTGTAAATGGTGTTCCAGTAGTAGTGAATGAGAGTCCTTATTGCCCTATATCCCTACCACCATTATACTAATAAGAATAATCATCAAAAAAACTTCTTGGCTTCTTAGGCTTTTCATATTAATGCCAGGTAAACAAGTTGTTGTTTTTTAATTTTTTTAAAATTAAAGTCGGGCTAGAACTCATGACCCTGAATTAAGACCTGAGCTGAGATCAAGAGTTAGATGCTTGGGCAGCCCAGGTGGCTTAGTGGTTTAGCACTGTCTTCAGCCTGGAGCGTGATCCTGGAGTCCCGGGATCGAGTCCTGCATCAGGCTCCCTGCATGGAGCCTGCTTCTCCCTCTGCCTGTGTCTCTGCCTCTCTCTCTCTCTCTCTCTGTGTGTCTCTCATGAATAAATAAATAAAATCTTAAAAAAAGAAAGAAAAAAAAAAAAGATGCTTAACTCACTCAGCCACCTAGGTGCTCCCAAAGTACACAAGTTAATGGTATGGTAAAGAGTCTTCCAAAGAATCCCCCCTCCCCCCTTTTTTAAAGACTATTTATTTATTCATGAGAGACACAGCGAGAGAGAGGCAGAAACACAGGCAGAGGGAGAAGCAGGCTTATGTAGGGAGCCTGACGTGGGTCTCGATCCTGGGTCTCCAGCATCACAACCTGGGCAGAAGGCTGAGCCACCCGGGCTGCCCCTTCTTTTCTAACGAAATAGTTAGGGTACTTGCTTACATTACCATCAATCTTTTTCCTCTTTTATTTTAAAAGGGTAAAGTAATGCTTTCTGTTATAATTTAGAATGGAGCTATTTATTAATAATTGAAAATTTAAAATTAAGTCATGTAAAAAAATAGAATATAATTAAAATTTTTTTGTTGCTCAATGTGTTTAACAGTCATAAAATTAAGTTTTTAAAATATTAGTAACTTATTAGGAAGATACTAAGTTTCTCCAAGATCTGTACAGATTATGGTCTGTAAAGGGAGATTTTACAAAATGAAATATTTAACTTTAATTGGATTTCTTCTTAATTATCTTTGATATTTTAATGCAGATAATAAGCTACTGATTTAATGCAAATGGCATGTTTGGGAGGCAGATGGCATACTTGGAGCTGTAAAAATGACTTATAGATTCTGGAAATAGATTTAAAGCAGCTTTTCAGGGCACCTGGGTGGCTCTGTGGTGGAGCATCTGCTTTTGGCTCAGGTCATGATCCTGGGGTCCTGGGATTGAGTCCCACATTAGGCTCCCCACAGGGAGGCTGCTTCTCCCTCTGCCTATGTCTCTGCTTCTCTCTGTCTCTCATGAATAAATAAATAAAATCTTAAAAAAAAATAAAGCTGCTTTTCACCTATTACTTTTAACATATTTATTACTCTTCTCATGGAGTCTGATAGAGAGCTCTGCCAGGGTTTTTCTCTCTGTATTATTTCAAGGTAGAGAGTGGTTTTTTTTCTTCCCAAAGTGCTGTTGAATTTGAAGCATATACTTTTATGAAGTGCTTATAGTTTTGAGCATTTATAGGCTGATTGTTATAGTAAGGTATATGGTGTGACAACTCAAGGACATTTTATCATTTTATCAGTAAATACTTCACATATTTGTATATATGAGAAACCTGCTAACCTTAATGGATTTGTTCCTTTTCTTGTGGTAGTTCTGATACATTTCACTTAGTTAAAAAAAAAAAAAAAAAAAAAAAAAAAAAAAAAAAAAAACTGGGGGTGATGAGGGAAGATTTTTATGATTAGTTTTATGCATTTTTTTTTTTCTTTTTCTCCTCTTTGGTGGTTTTCACTTATTTGTGTTATCCTTTCATAGTTTTAAATGGCTGCAGTTGACCCATTGCAGGTACTGGGAAGTATTGCTGAATCCCAGAAAATGTCATTTTTTTCAGTATTAGGATTAGAGTGGCTTTTTTTTTTTTTAATTGTACCATTCCTTGAGTTTTATATAGTCTTTTTTCTGCCTTGTGTTCCCAGGTTTGATTATTATTTTCACAGGAACTCTCCTGACATTACACTGGTAAATATAAGCTGCTTGTTAGCTTTCATTTAGAGGAATGATTGTCCTGTGTTTGGGTGCCGTAGTCTCATGCTTAAATCATTGGTGATTGGAAAGATGGAACCCTTGCTTCCCAACAGAAAAGGAGAATGAAAAAAAGAAATATTTTATCTGAATTTCTCTAAAGAAGAATTCAGTTTTTCTGATGACCTACAGTTGTACTCTAAAACAGTATACTAGAAAAAAAAAAAAATAAAACCGTATACTAGAGCCTGTGTTGGCTCCTGTAAGTCAGGATCACAGAGGTAAGACTTGGAATTTAGGTAATAGTACAGAATTTAAGTTGGGCAAAATCATTGTACTTTTGTGCCTCTTTTTCAACTACTTATAAAAAGCATAGTTTTATATTTACCAATATGCAGTCTTCTTCATGGTGTTTGAGATTTATGGTGACTTGTGGAATTGGTAAGAATGAGATCAAATCTCTGGATAATTTACCGTTTTAGAGTTGGAGAAGATTCTAGTCCAATCTCTTATTTTTAGATGAACCAGTTGAGACTGTGGGATCTTGTGATTTTCCATGGCTACACTTTGTCAGTTGTGTAAACAAATTCTAATGAGACAAATCTTGGTTACACTAAGTATTCCAAGTATCTTGTCATTTTAGTTGTATTTTTTGACATTACATTATTTTTTTGCCCTTTTTAGAGTTGCTGCTTAAATATGTACAATATGTAGCTGTGACTCAAGCTTTTATCTATGGATGGGCTTTTGCTATAAGGGATAAAGAGATGGTATGAATATATTTAAGTGGTATCAGTTATTGAGTGCTAACTATGCACGGGGTGGTTCCTTATATTTCTGTACATATTGTTTAGTTTAGTTTTGGTTTTTAAGAGTTTTAAGATTTTATTTATTTTAGAGAGAGTGAGCGGTTGGGGGGGACAGAGGGAGATGGAGAAGCAGGCTCCCCATGGAGCAGGGAGCCCAACATAGGGCTTGATACCAGGATACAGGACGTGGAGATCATGAGCTGAGCTGAAGGGAGACGCTTAACTGACTAAGTCACCGAGGTGCCCCCATATCATTTAGTTTTCAGAACCATCCTACATGATAGGTGATACAGTTTCTCTTTTCTGTAAATCAGAATGATTAAGTAGTTTACCTAAAGTCACATAACTAGTATAAGCCAAATGAGGGATTCCCGGGTACCCAACTGCAAAAATCAAGATTCTGCATGAAATAGATAACGCCCCAAGTTAAATAATAAACAGTAGGGATCTTTGTGCCAGGTATTTTACTGTCTGGTTTCTAATCCTGAAACAACTTCAGCATAACACTTTCTCCATTTTGTAGATGAGGCAAATAAGGCTGTAGAGAGGCTAAGTAACTAAGTCTAAGTGTCTCACTAAGTAGTAGAGGCACCATGTCATTCTAGGGCTATAGGATTCCAGTTAGCAGTCAGTGTTCTCCCATTACTCTGTGTTGTAGGCTGCTTTTACAAATCTCAAATTGATAATGTACTTAATTGATGGCTTTTGGTTTTCTCAAGAGCCATTGGTTCATTAAATTGAATCTGGCAGTTTCTAAAGTGAATGAATGTTTTTGAGACAATTTGATAGTAGAGCTAAGCAATAGCAGCCACCAGCTACTAAACCATTAGGATGAGAAGTCTCCATATATATAGGTGATTTTGGCTTACTGATCTATGGTGTACTGTAAATATGATGAATCATAAATATATTGCATAGTATGCTTTGATTTTAAAGATAGAACAGTTTATTAACATTTCTGTAAACAATCCATTTTATTGCCATGTATTCATAAGCATTCACATTTTTTAAACTTTCATACTTTGAAAATTTTACTTTTGTTGGCATTATACATGTACATGATTTAATTTAGAGCTAAATAGTTCTGTAAGGCTTGTCATAAAAACAACCCCTTTTTTCCTGCTTCAGGATACAGCCATTTGAACTCTTATATCGGACTGTTTTATCTTTATCTCTAATTTTTTATCTCTAATTTGTATTGTTTCTCATTTTTTAAAAAATTTCTGTGTGTTAAATATTGGGTTCTTTTTTTATTGAAGTATAATTGACATACAGTATTAGCTTCAGGTGTACAACAGACTGATTCAACATTTGTATACATTGCAAAATGATCACTAAAAGTCTAGTCAATTCATGTGTCATCAAAGTATGATACAGTATTATTGACTCTATTTCTTATGCCGTATATTACACCCCTATCACTTATTATATAGCTGTAACTTTGTATTTCTTGATTCATTTGTACTTCCCCAACCTTCCTCCCCTCTGGCAACCACCAGTCCGTTCTATGTTTCTATGTGTCTGGGCTTTGTTTTGTTTTTTAGATCCCACACTTAACTGAAATCATGTAGTATTTGCCTTTTCTGTGATTCATTTCACTTAGCATAATACCTGTTGATCCACCCATGTTGTGGCAAATGGTAAGATTTCATTCTTTTTTATGGCTTAGTAGTAGTCGTGTGTGTGTCACATACTCTTTATCCATTCATCTATTGATGGCCACTTAGGCTGTTTCCATATCTTGGATATTGTACAAAATGCTGCAATAAACATAAGAGTGCCTTATGTCTTGTCAATTTAGTAGTGTTCCCTCCCTCCTATAGACGCTCAGTAAGTAGTGGAATTGCTGGCTCATACGGTAGTTCTTTTAATTTTTTGAGGAACCTCCATACTTTTCCATAGTGGCTGTAGCAGTTTACATTCCCAGCAACAGTGCATGAGGGTCTTCTTTTTTACACGTCCTCACCAATACTTGTTATTTCTTATCTTTTTTATAATAGCCATTCAGACAGATGTAAGGTGATATCTCACTGTGGTTTTGGTTTTTTTTTTAAGGTATTTATTTATTTATTTATGATAGTCACAGAGAGAGAGAGAGGCAGAGACACAGGCAGAGGGAGAAGCAGGCTCCATGCACCGGGAGCCCGATGTGGGATTCGATCCCGGGTCTCCAGGATCGCGCCCTGGGCCAAAGGCAGGCGCCAAACCGCTGTGCCATCCAGGGATCCCCTCACTGTGGTTTTGATTTGAATTTCCCTGTGATTAGTGATGGTGAGCACCTTTTCATGTGCTTGTTGGCTATGTCTTTTTGGAAAAATGTCTATTCAGGTCCTTTACCCATTTTTTTTTTTTTTAAGATTTATTCATGAGAGAGAGAAAGAGAGAGAGAGAAAGAGGCAGAGACACACGCAGAGGGAGAAGCGGGCTCCATGCCGAGAGCCCAATGTGGGACTCGATCCCAGGTCTCCAGGATCATGCCCTGGGCTGAAGGCGGCGCTAAGCTGCTGAGCCATCCAGGCTGCCCCCTTTACCCAGTTTTTAATCAGATTTTGTTGTTGTTGTTGTTGAGTGGTATGAGTTCTTTATGTATTTTAAATATTAACACCTTATTGGATATATCATTTGCCCATATCTTCTCCCATTCAGTAGGTTGCCTTTAAGTTTTATTGATGGTTTCCTTTGCAGTGCAGAAGCTTCTTAGTTTGATGTAGTCCCCTTTGTTTGTTTTTGCTTTTGTTTCCCTTGCCTTTGGAATCAGATACAAAAAAGGTATCACTAAGACCGATGTCAAGGGAGCTAGCCACCAATGTTTTTTTCTAGAAATTTTATGGTTTCAGGTCTTACATTCAAGTCTTTAATCCATGTTGAGTTAATTTTTGTGTATGATGTATGACAGTGGACAGTTTAATTTTTTTGTATGTAGCTGTCCAGTTTTTCCAACACCATTTATTAAAGAGATTGTCCTTGGGGCACCTGGGTGGCTCAGTCAGTTAAATGATTCTTGGTTTCAGCTCAGGTCATGATCTCAGGGACACGGAGTTGAGTCCCATGTGCAGCTCTGTACTCAGTACAGAGTCTGATAATTGGTATTCTTTCTCTCCCTCTCCTTTCCCCTGTGTCCCTCCCCTGGTTGCATGTGTGTACTCTCTCTCTGTCTCAAATAAATAAATCTCTAAAAAAAAAAAAGGTTGTCCTTTCCCCATTGTATATTTTTGTCTCCTTTGTTGTAAATTAATTTACTATATATGCAGGAGTTTATTTCTGGGTTCTGTATTCTATTCCATTGATCTATGTATCTGTTTTTAGGCCGTTTTGATTACGGTAGCTTTGTAGGATAGTTTGAAATTAGGGAGCGTGATACATCTGGCTTTGTTCTTTTTAAAGATTGTTTTGGCTATTCAGGGTTGAATTCAGGGTTGAATTCTTAAAATGGGAGAAGAAAATATCACACCCCCTCCTATCACACCTCCCACCAAGTATATACATAGTTCTTATCCTGCCAGCTTCTCAATATGATTGGTACTTTGTAAACACTGTTGACAGTTGAGCCAAGTATGTACTGTAATTTTCTTTTTCCTTTCCTGAACAACTTTAAGCTGTCTCTGGAAATGTTTTCTTTGTACTCATTGTTCTTTTAATCCCCAGTACTCCCCAGTTAATCTTTAAAAATATTTATCTTCTTTTGCTCTATTTTCGTAAGTGCCTATTGGAGTTTTCTGACCTGCTCTAGTCTGTATTGTCTAATGGTATCTAGTGCTGTTGCATAGCTGTTACTTTTGGAATCTCTTTTCACTTTCTGAGGATTCCTCCTTATATGACTTTTGGGTTGGGTTTCTTGTTTCTTGGGTATCATGTCCTTTCTCTTGGGTTTCCTTCCTTATTTTGGTGGGGCAGATATCTAAAAACTCCCTAGACATAGTAAGTGGAATGTAAATATTTTAAGACCTTATGTGTATAGAAATATATTTTATCTTCATACTTGATTTTATTTTTATTATGTCAGAGTATAGAGTTCTAGGTTGTAAATAATTTTTCCACAGAATTTTAATTTTAATTTATATGAGAGCTAAGCTCCAGCTGTTGAGAGACATCTAAATACCTTTATGATTCCTAACTCATAAAAACTAGTTTTTATTTTGTCCTCTGGACTATTGTAGAGCCTTCTCTTTATACATACAGTTCTGGAGTTTCATAATGGCATCTTTTTTTTTTTTTTAAAGATTTTATTTATTCATGATAGTCACACAGAGAGAGACAGAGAGGCAGAGACACAGGCAGAGGGAGAAGCAGGCTCCATGCACCGGGAGCCCGACGTGGGATTCGATCCCGGGTCTCCAGGATCGCGCCCTGGGCCAAAGGCAGGCGCCAAACCACTGTGCCACCCAGGGATCCCCATAATGGCATCTTTTGGTGTGGATCTATTTTCATCCACCCAATTAGGTTGCTCAGTCTAAAAGTGCATTTTCAATTCTGGGAATTTGATGATTTATTTCACTGATAAAGTATTTTTATGATTAAATATTTCCTTGTTATTCTGTTACATCTTTTTGGAATTTCTTTTTCTTGGATATTGGACCTCTTAGACTGGTCCTTGATTTTCTGCTTTCCATCTCTTTGTTTTGTATGCTTCGTGTCCCAAGAGATTGTTTACTTTCTATTTTTTTTATCATGTTTTTCATTTCTGCTACCATTTTAAAAGAAATTCAAGGGTTGGGATGCCTGGGTGGCTCAGTGGCTAAGCGTCTGCCTTTGGCTCAGGTCATGATCCCGTGGTACTGGGGTCGAGTTCCGCATCAGGCTCCCCATCGGGGAACCTGTATTATTATTTAGTTTCTTTTTTTTTTCTTTTCTTTTTTTTTTTTTAATATAGTATCCTGTTCTTATTTCATGAAGCATTTTTTTCCTATAAGTATTAATGTTTTTTTGGAATGGAGTAATTTTTATTCTTTTGCATTGTTTATTGTTCAAGTTGCCTTTTTTCTGTTTTAGTGTCTTCTTTCATGTTAGAGGGTTCCTACAAGTGCCTGGTAACCCTTTGAAGCTTTCTGCTTTTATTTACAAGTAGGACAACTGAAAAGCTAATTGGAATCTGTATAAAGGGTGAGTGGTCTTTGCCGAAGGATAGTGTTTCTGCTGGGCTATTTCCCTGAAGAACTCCTAGTATGAATCCTTTTAGGTCTTTGTACATGGGTGGTCAAATTTGTTAGGAAGAGCTCTTCTGATGTTTGCTTGGAGATTATTATCCTGGCTGCAAGGTTTTTAGGATCCTGATGGGGAAAGGTGCAGGGGAGGCTAGAGGTCTTGACACTGATTTTTCACAGTCATCTAATCTCCCAATGTTAGGTATGGTGCATGTGCCATAAGTGTGCCTCGCCTCCCAAATCAGACACCCTCTCTGTTTTGCCTTTTTCATAGGATAACCCTTAGCTCCTAGTCTTTTCTTAGGGTTGGGATAGTATAGAAACCCGCTGTGCAAATTGCAGAGGGAATTTGGATATGTAATTTCTTAGACTGTGAAAGTCTTATTCCATCTTCACTCCCATTTCCAGAATATTCTTATTTCTGAACCCTTTGTGGGATCTGTGGTGTAAATTGGGTTGCTTCTAAGTTTAAGATTGGGTTTTCTTAGGTAGGTTAGTTACTTCAGTTATTTATTCATCTACTTTTCTAATTTTCAAAATTTTATTGTCTCTTTCATTCTTTTTGTCCTTATGGGATTATGATTTTTTAAAAATTCACTTTATTATCATTTTTAGTAGGGAGTGGAAACTAATGTGTATTTGTAGCCCAGCCCACATCTTCAACTATCACTCTTCAAAATAGTTTCATTATAAGTTCTAATTCATTTTATTGCCATGCTCTGTTAAGTATTGACAGTTCTGTGCTGTCTCTAAGTGAAAGGAAATTATGTCTCTGTGTTAAACTACTCTGTGTTTTTTGAGTTTTGTTTCAGTGATGTATTAGTAGGTAGTGAGTCTGAAAGCCCTTTTTCCAACTAACAGGCTCAATAACTTATTTTTACAAGAAAACTGATTAATCCAAATTTGAGCTGTAAGGAACTTTTATTTATTATTTATTATCAATCTTCATTGAATTCCACATTATTCAGGTTATGTTTCTGAAGTATATTTTAGCAAATCTCATTTAAATCTTTAATGTCTTTGACTTTAATTATTCATTGGGTGAAATATATTTCCAAATCAAGAATGATCCCTTTTATTCAAAAACAAATAAAAACCAATCAGCTGTATTTGAAATTATATATATGTTTTTAAAGATTTTATTTATTTATGTTATTTTAGAGAGAGAGAGAATAGGGGGACGGACAGAGGAAGAGGGAGAAAAATCTCAGGCTAACTTTGAGCTGATCATGAAGCTCCGTGTGGGGCTTGATCTCATAATCCCAAGATCATGATCTGAGTGGAAACCAAGAGTCAGACACTTGACTGATTGAGCCACCCAGGCACCCTGAAATTATATTTATAGAAGAAAATGGTTTATAACTTTTGTATTCATGTTTGTGATCTCTTCCTCCAGCTCTAATAAATAAAAGACTTTTCCCATTTTCCTGCACACTTTATCAATTTTTATAGGCATCAACATGAGCTTCCTTATTTTCTTAAGACCATTAATTTAATGCATTGAATTTCTTATGAATACCATGGTTTTGAACTTTATTCTACAAATATGATCAAAGCTTGCTTTCTTTTAGAATCACTGTTTAATAAATGGTAAACCATAGAATATAAACAATAGATTTTTTTCATTGAATAGACTGCACTTATTCATTCTGAATGTCTGTGTGGCTTTATCCAAAAGAGTACATCTATAGGATTAGAAAATAAGTGTAGAGGGGCACCTGGGTAGCTCAGCAGTTGAGCCTCTGCCTTTGGCTCAGGGTGTGATCGCTGGTCCTGCAATCAAGTCTTACATTAGCCTCCCTGGAGGGAATCTGCTTCTCCTTATGCCTGTGTCTCTGCCTGTCTCTGTCTCTCATGAATGAATGAATAAAATCTTTTAAAAAAGAAAAAAAACAGAAAAAGAAAAAGGAAAATAAATGTGGAGCTGATAGAAGATTTCACAAGAAAATGAATGTTGTCATTATAGCCTGAGAGAAAGGAGACAGGTTAGGGCAGGAGTTGTTTATCTGGGTTTATGAACAGGTTTTAGTGCTTTTCTGAATTTCCTGTATGTAAAATATTTTGTCTCTTATATCTCTAGAGTAAGTTCATAAATGTTCAAATTATCAGAAGCTCAAAACAGATTAAGAACTGGAGGCAGAAAAGTCAGTAAAGAAAAAATAATGTTTAAATGTTTTAAGTATATCTATCGTGGGAGGTGTATTTCTGTAGTATGTAGCTCAGAGGTATGTCTTAGGCTAATGTTCACTGCTTTAAGTTTAGTTTTGATTTTGTTTATGGAAGTATTATTTACAGTGAAATCCTCAGACCTGAGTTATGTAGTTTGATTAGTTTATTTTTACATTTTTTTTAAAGATTTTATTTATTCATCACACACACACATACACACATACACACACAAAGGCAGAGGTAAAGGCAGAGGAAGAAGCAGGTTCCATGCAGGGAGCCTGATGTGGGACTCGATCCCGGGTCTCCAGGATCACACCCCGGGCTGAAGGCAGCGCTAAACCACTGGGCCACTGGGGCTGCCCAGTTTGATTAGTTTAGACAAATGTGCACTCCTGTGTAACCCCTACCCTTGTCAAGACCCAGAACATTTTCATCACCCTTGAAGGTACATTAACTTTTTAAAGTAAAACCAAAGGCCATTCTTTGTAGCTCTTTGATATTAGGACACACTTCCCCTTCACTTCATGTAGTTGTGGAGAATCTATTAACTAAACAATTGCTCAATTTTTTTTTTTCCAATTAAGTTCAGTGACCACAATGTGGGGCTTAAACTCACAACCCCAAAGAGTCGCACACTCTACTGACTGAGCCAGCCAGACAGCCCATAAATTTTATTTTATTTTATTATTTTTATTTCTTTTTAAGTAGGCTCTATGCCCAACATGGGTCTCAAACTCATGACCCTGAGATCAAGGATCATATGTTCTACCAACTGAGCCAGGTTAGCATCCCTTGAGTTGCCCAGTTTTAATGGGGGAAAAACAAATAGTCTCCTACAGTCTACTGTTCACACTTGCTGCTAAATTTCTCCCATTAGACAACACAGCCTTTTTTTTTTTTTTAAGATCTATCTATTTTATTTTATTTTTTTATTTTTATTTTTTTAGATCTATCTATTTTAAAGAGAGAGAGTGCAACCACTAGTGGATGGAGAGGCAGAGGGAGAGAATCTTAAGCAGACTCCCTGTTGAATGGGGTTCCTGATGTAGGGCTCAAATCCCACAACCCTGAATCACGACCTCAGCTGAAATCCCACAGCCCTGAATCACGACCTCAGCCGAAATCAAGAGTCAGATGTCCAACTGCCTGAGCCACCCAGGTGCACCTGGACAACATAGCTTCTTAAACTATGATGATCTTTTTGGTGAGCAAAGCACTGAAATGACACTTCAGTACTTCAACTTCTAGGTCCTTAAAGAAATTAGGTCATGTGAATTCTTATAGTTAATCATGTTACTCACTTAATCCACAGTGGTTAATCAACATCTGATATAATGAGTGAAAGAGCTGTAATGAACTTTGCTAAAGATAGTAGTTTAAGGAGTAGCAACTTTTAGAAAGATTAACAATTATTGATCATTTATTGTATTAAAAGTAGCGTCTGAAAAAATATCCACATGAATAAGAGGTGTAGGACCAACACTTAAGCACATGGTGGTAATAAGGGAGGACAGACTGGTTAGCATATAATTTTCAGTTTGGTTAATACAGTAATAGAAGACTATGGACTATAGTGGTACTTGAAGGAAGGTATGGTTAATTCTTTAGGGGATGGTCAAGGGCAGTTTCTCTGAAAGATATCTAAATAAACTTATATGTGGATAATTGAGAGAATCAGTATATCAGCCAACTTCTAATTTTCCATCGGTTGGTATCTTTTGTGATCCTTTAAATGGATAGAGAGACTAGAGATTTGGGAGCCCTTGAGAAAATGAATAAAAATCATGAATACAAAATTAGGTGGTTAAGTAAATATTTAGAGTAAAAAACACAATAAACTACATATTTAAGCTGAGTGAAGTAAGTCAGTCGGAGAAGGACAAACATTGTATGTTCTCATTCATTTGGGGAATATAAATAATAGTGAAAAGGAACATAAGGGAAGGGGGAAGAAATGTGTGGGAAATATCAGAAAGGGAGACAGAACATAAAGACTCCTAACTCTGGGAAAGGAACTAGGGGTGTTGGAAGGGGAGGAGGGCGGGGGGTGGGAGTGAATGGGTGACGGGCACTGGGGGTTATTCTGTATGTTGGTAAATTGAACACCAATAAAAAATAAATTTAAAAAATTACATATTTAATAAAGCAAAGTCCATGAATATCACAAAATATAGAAAAATAGCATTTTTATTAATTAACTACCTGGTATGCCTTAATATATTTTTACTTAACATTTTTTTTGGCTGCATACTTTCTGACATCTTGTCAACAATTTGTGAGATAGGGTTACTGTTGGCTATTCAGAGAATAGAAAGATTATTTACTTTTTCTTCTAAAGGGAGAAAGAAAGAGTCATGACTGATCAAAATGTGTTTATTATTAGTATAATTGATAGCTTTCAAGGGTTTCTGGTTTATAACTCATTTTAGTGGGAATGTCATGTACTATTTTTAAGATTATTGTCAAATTTGTGTATATCTCTACTAAGTTTCTCCCATAGGTGACAGAGAGAATAATATTCCTGTGTCTTTGCCAATACTCTGTGGAGCTCATATCTAGATGACTCTGTTGCCACACACTAGTGTAAATGACACCAGATAAGGCAGTGCTTAGGTGGTAGGATACTCCTGGAAGTTAATTCTATATTTAGAGTGGTAATAATTTCATCATACATGGAAGTGATTGAGAACTATACATATCCTGTGAAACCTGAATATATCTCCACCTCAACCTCCCTTTAGCAAAATACCCAGATACCACATTAGCCCAGGAGGAAGTATAATGGAGCAGGAATTAGAAAAAGCAGTTTTTTTGTTTGTTTTTTTGTTTTGTTTTTGTTTTTGTTTTTTAAGAGAAAGCAGTCTTAACCAATTGCAATTACTTACCTTTTGCAACTTTTGTGAAAACTTAGGACCATGGGAACACATTGTTAGGACCTCCCAGCACCTTGGAAAGGACACTGACATTTAGGATCCCTGAAGTTTAAACTGTTAGTGTCAGGGTAAATCCAATCCTACAGTCTCAGGCTGTAATTTTGTGCTTGGATGATTCTATTTGTTAACTGACTACCAAAATGTTAGTTCAAAACATAATGTGTGGGACGCCTGGGTGGCTCAGTGGTTGAGCGTCTGCCTTCAGCTCAGGTCATGATCCTGGGGGCCAGGATCCAGTCCTACGGGCTCCTTGTGGGGAGTTTGCTTCTCCCTCTACCTATGTCTCTGCCTCTCTCTCCCTTTCTCTATTTCTCATGAATAAATAAATAAAATCTTTAAAACAAAACAAAAAAAAAAACCACCCCACTATAATATGTATACCACTATACATATGTAGTAATATAGTATGTGCTATGCTACTTTTACCTGTTAAGACTGAACCTATTTTTATAAGCCCAGAATATGAATAGAGCAAGTGTTGCCAAGATACTGCTTTACCTTACCATTTTTTTTTTAAAGATTGTATTTATTCATGAGAGACACAGAGAGAGGCAGAGACATAGGCAGAGGGAGAAGCAGGCTCCCTGCAGAGAATCTGAGGCGGGACCTGATCCCAGGACCCCGGGATCATGACCCAAGCCAAAGGCTCAACCACTGAGCCACACAGGTGCCTCACTGTACCATTTTTGACCTGAGTCCTTTTATCAGTTTAGCTCAACAGACATTTAGCAAAGATCTGTTCTAACCTCCGCCTTCTGCTAGACTCTGGAGGTACAGTGTTGACTTAGAAATAGTTCTTGCTTTTGAGAAACTCATGGTACAGTGGAAAATAGATACACGTGATAGTTCCTGTGTGAACACAGAGAAGGCTTCCTTAACCCAGTTTAGGCTATCAGGGAAGCCTACTGAAAATGGTATTTGAATTAATGCTCTTGGGATAAGTAGCCATCCAGTAAAAAAAAAAGTTCAGTTAAAAGTATATGAGATAAGGAGGAGTAGGCTCTACCTGATTTTATTTTATTTTCTACCTGATTTTAACTTTGTACTGTTTTTTTTTTTTTTTTCTTTTTTCCTAGTCAGGCTGGCATTACTATAAGAATTTAATTTCCCGGCATTAGACCAAGACTTCTATATTTTGCACTGTATCCTTTTGTTTTACTGCTTTATATTTGTAGGCAAATGATAGACTATAGGAATTGGAGGTGAATCAAGTGTTAACTTGAGATCTATATCTGATATAATAAAAATTGTTCAGGGGATGCCTTGCTCATTTGATAGAGCATGTGACTCTTGATCTTCGGTTTGTGAGTTCAAGCTCCACATTGGGCATAGAGCTTACAAAAAAAAAAAAGTAAGAAAGATTGTTCCATTACTGCCAAGGCTGCATACTTCTTTTTGCTTTAGGAAAAAAAAAAAGAAAAAATAATCCTATATGACAAGGAAGTACGTATTAGCTTTTAAAGTATGATTAAATTCTTTAAACTATGGGGAGGATGTAGCAACCTATTTAGTTATTAAATATATATATAATGAATATATCACAGATGAAAAGTACAGTGTAGAGAATATAGTCAATTTTATAGTAACATATGGTGACAGATGGTGACTACACTTATTGTGGTAAACTGTTGAGTAACATATAGAATTGTTGAATTGATATGTTGTACACCTGAAACTAATAGAACAGTGTATGTCAGTTATATTTCAGTAATAAAAAAAGTATAAAAACTACATCCTCCCTCCCTTTCCCCTCAGTGGGGAGGAGTAAGCTTGTTTAAAATTGCTGAGATGTCTTGCTTTGATTGACCAGTTTTTTTTTTTTTTAATTTTTAAAGATTTTATTTATTTATGAGAGACATAGAGAGAGGCAGAAGCAGGCCCCTTGCAGGGAGTCTGATGTGGGACTCAGTCTTGGGTCTCCAGGATCACGCACGCCATGGGCTGAAGGCGGCACTAAGCCGCTAAGCCACCCAGGCTGCCCGATTGACAGTTTTTATTTATTTATTTAAAGATTCATTCATTCATTCATTCATTCATTCAGAGAGAGTGAGAGAGAGGCAGAGATACAGGCAGAGGGAGAAGCAGGCCCCATGCAGGGAGCCCGACGTGGGACTGGATCCTGGGTCTCCAGGATCACACCCTGGGCTGCAGGCGGCACTAAACTGCTGCGCCACTGGGGCTGCCCTTGATTGACCAGTTTTTAAACCAAGGTTTAAGTAGAGCAGGACTACAAAGGGTCCAAGGTTGAAAATGAAATTTTGGTATCAGGATTAGGAATTAACCCCAGTCCACCTGCTACTTTTCTTTTTCAAGATTTTAAAAAATTTATTTATTCATGAGAGACAGAGAGAGAGAGAGGCAGAGGGAGAAGCAGACTCCCCGCAAGAAGCCCGATGCGGGACTCGATCCCAGGACCCTGGAATCACATCCTGAGCCAAAGGCAGTCAACCACTGAGCCACCCAGGTGCCCCCATCTGCTACTTCTTTTGTTGCAATTAAAATCTTTTAGAGTTGTTGTACCAAATAAAGATTATAGATCAGTTTTTTTTCTTTAATATTGGGAGCAGTTGTTCCCTTTGCAGTAAGAAGCTTTTCTCCCCTTTAAACATCATTATTTAAAATTAAATAAACATAAATAAACATTTATTAGGTATCAAGCTCTATATTAGGTACTTGGAATTCATGGGTGACTTAGACATTTATATTCTTGAGTAACTCACATCCTAGTGTAAAATGTAAACAAATAGGGAATGTTTTGAGCTGACTCTTTATGGATTAATATAAGTGTGGAAGTAAAATTGCTATGGTCTGTATGTGTTCCCCCAATTTATATGTTGAACTCCTAATGCCCGATATATGGTATTTGTAGATGAGGCCTTTTGGAGGTGATTAGGTCATGAGAGCTCCACCCTCATGATTGGGGTTAGTGCCCTTATGAAAAAAGGTTCCACAAAACCCCCAGCCCCTTCCACATATGAAGATACAGTGAGAAGTGGGCTGGTAGCAACCCAGAAGAGGGCCTTCACCAGTATCTGACAATACTGTCACCCTCATCTTGAACCCCTGAAACTGTGAGAACTAAACTTGTGTTGTTTATAAGCCAATCTGTGATATTTTGTTACAGCAGCCTGAATGGACTAAGACAAGGATAAAGTGAGGATTGGTGTTTTATTTATACATGTACAAATATGTATACGTGCATGTAAATGTGCATATACATATAGTCATTTGTTCACTGAACAATTTAAATCTGTCCATTCCTGTACTGTGCATATGTTATGTGATAGCTACCTTAAAACTTAGATGCTTTAAATGTATTCACTCATTTAATTGTCATAATGGTCTTGCCTAATTGGTGATGTCATCTCCAGTATACTATCTAAAAGAGAACAAACACAAAAATACACATATAAGGTGTTTATAGGTACTTTAGGCTACAATGAAACACAAGAGAGAACGGAGTTTTTCCTGGGAGGTTAGGAAAAAATTTTATACAAGAAGTGATATTTAAGCTTTCTAGGTGTTTCTTGGTTGAAATACCAGTATATTTGGAATTACTGCCAACTTAGTTTCTAGATTGATGTTCATTCTGAACTTTGCACGTGGAAGTTTCTGTTTCTTCCTTTTAACAGTGCAGCAAATTGTATAGGATTCTGAAAATGGAATCACTGCTGTTGCATGGAAATCACCCAGACATTTGACTCTGGGCACTTCCTAGAATCTCTTGGGGTTTCAGTACCTATTTACTGACTAGAACAATGAATTTAGTGCTGGGCAAAAGAAACTGCAGCTTGTATACAACTCAAAAGCTCAGCGGGTGATCGGAGATGAGTGATTAAACTTTAGTGTCTTTGCCTATAGCTGAGATAATGCCTTAGGTCACTTCACAGGTATAGAAACTAACTGGCCTTTGTGTGTGAAGTGCTTTATTATTTTCTAAGGATTACATTATAAAATGTTATGGGGCATTAAATAGTGACTTGACCAACCATCTGCTTGGTCTTATATGAAGTCACTGAATTATACTTTGTAAAGTTGTAGGTGTTGTGAATCTGCTCTATACTGAGAGGCATCCCAGTTAGCAGGTTAATATACTGGTGAAATATTCCCTAATAATGTGTTAAAGAGCAAGATGTTAAAATATGGAAAAAAAGTTCCCATGACTAAAGATGTTTTGGAAGCCCTGGGCTAAATCATAAACAATTTTTTTTTTTACTACTATAGGACATCTCACAGCTTATAAAATACTCATTTACTAATATACTAGAGTATCTTTTGACACTGTGCTAACCAGTGAAGATATCAAAATTATTAGTTATCTTTAGTCTGATCTTTCCTCTGAGCCTGAGTCTTATAAATACAACTGCCTACCTAACATATCCATTTGAATGTCTGGTATCTCAAGTTAACATGTCTAAAACTCATCTCCCCAAACCTGTCTCAATAAATGACCCATCTTCTACCTACTTGAGACAAAAAAAAAAAACCATAGGAATCCTCCTTGATTCTTCACCATTCTCCATAAATCATGAAATCCAAAAGTGAATCTTGTTGGTTCTACCTCCAAATATTGAAATCTTTCTTCTTTCTATTCCCACCTTGAGAGTAGGGTCTTTCTTGTTCAAAGTTACATCTCAGGGCTTAAAACAGTGCTACTTACAATATAGATGGTGGTCCGAATATGTTCTTTGGAAGACAGAATGCAAGAGTGGATAAATGGATGAAAGAAACTGACTTATTGAGGTGATGAGAAGCATTATTTTTTAATAATAAAGATTATTTTTAAAAAATGGAACTGTAATTCACACACCATAAAACTCATCCTTTAAACTATACAATTTAGTGGATTTTTGTATACTAATAAAGTTGTACAGCCATCGCAACTATCTAATCCCAGAACATTTTCGTCATACCCCAGAAAAAAACATGTATCATTAGTAGTCACTCTTATATTTCTTCCTCTCCAGCCCCTATTTTCTGTCTCTGTAGATTTATCTATTCTGGACATTTCATATAAATGAAGTCATACAGGGACACCTGGGTGGCTCAGTGGTTTAGCATCTGCCTTTGGCTCAGGGCATGATCCCGGGGTCCTGGGATCGTGTCCCACATTGGGCTCATGACAGGGAGCCTGCTTCATCCTCTTCCTATGCCTCTGCCTCTCTCTCTCTGTGTCTAATAAATAAATAAATAAAATCTTAAATAATTAATGGAGCCATACAATATATGATACAAAATATGATATTTTGTGTCTGGGTTCTTTTCACTAGCATAGTATTTTCAGGATTCACTCTTGTTATAGGAGGTATCACTGGGCATTTTCTAGGCTAGGTTTTCTAGGCTTCTCTGTCACTGTATCTCATCAACATTTTTTTAAATCTATTTTTTTTATTGAAGTATAAATGATATATAATATCCTCCTAGTTTCAGGTATATTCTCATCAGCTTTTTTTTTTTTTTTTCTTCTCATCAGCTTTTTAATCTTACCAGAATTCCTCAATTTCTGGTCTGCTGTTAGCTTTCTTTCTTTCTAGCAATGTTAAGGATTTTTACTCTCTAACATTAATGATAGCAATAGTACCACTCATACTAGTCACTTAGAAAGACTGTTAGGCATGGGGCACCTGGGTGACTCAGTCAGTCAGTTGAATGTGTCAGTTGGTTTTGGCTCAGGTCATGACCTGGGAGGTCCTGGAATCAGCCCTGTGTAGGGCTCCAGTGCTGCTCACGGAGCCTGCTTGAGATTCTCTCTCTCCCTCTGCCCCTCCCCCTGCTTGTGTGCATGCCCTGTCTTGCTCTCCAAAATAAATAAATGAATCTTTTAAAAAAAAAGAATGTTAGGGTTAGGCAGAAATGTAATTATTTATGTTTGTTCACATTGTTAACTTTCTTGAATGAAGATTGTCTTTTAGCCTATAGCTTTATTTTTAGAACATGCTCTACTTGATTTTGGTAATTTCTAACATTTTTTTTGCTGGTACATATCTGTCTTTCTGAAAGCATTGGTATGTTTGGCAACCTTTAGGAGAAATTGCTATCTGGCAGGGTTTTATTTTCCCTTTTTTTTTTTTTTTTTTTTTAAGATTTTATTTATTCACGAGAGACATAAACAGAGGCAGAGACACAGGCAGAGGGAGGAGCAGGCTCCACGCAGGGAGCCCGATGTGGGACTCGATCCAGGGACTCCAGGACCATGCCCTAGGCCGAAGGCAGACGCTAAACCGCTAAACCGCTGAGCCACTCAGGGATCCCCTTATTTTTCCTTAATGGGAGTTCTAAGTATTCATATAAATTAGAATAAGTATGAGGAGGAAATGGAATTAAGTAGTTTGAAGATTGTTTTAAAAATGTGCCTAAGTGATAACTCTCTCAGTGTGAATTAGTTTTGTGTTCCATAAGTGGCTTGATTAAACTGTGCTGATTTAGGAAGAAAGTTGTTTGAAATAATTGGATAGAAGATAATGGAAGCATCATGTAGTCTTGGGTAGCAGGTACAAGAATGGACTTTAAAGATTTAAATCCCAGACTTAAATTCTGGCTCATTACACTCTTATAATCTTGAGCCAATTACATAAGTACCTTAAGCCTCAGTTTTGTTATCCATAAAATAAAATAATAGCCTTACATAATAGAATTAAGAAGATTAAATGAGATATTGCATGTAAAATACTTCTGAGCACAAAACCTGCAGTAAATGCTAGTTGATATTAATCATCATCATTGCTATCCAGATGTAGGAGTTCTTAGCCTGAAGTTCACTGGAACTGTCAATTAACAGGTATTTATCAAGTACCTGATCTTTAGTATTGGATTAGACCTATGGAAGGAGCTACTGATACAAATAACAGATTGGTACCTAGGGGTGGAGCAAAGAGAATTAATATTAGTATAGTTTTTACCACAGAGTTCAGTAGTAAGGTAGAATATTATTATTCCCATTTTATAGATGAGGAAACTGAGGCTTCGTAATGCTAATAACTTGTCCAAGATAATTGACATTCTCCAGTGTCAAAATATACAGATACCTATTTTCTAACCTTTACCAGTGCCCCTGTTTTGAGTTCTCTATATATCTCCTCCCTGCCCCAATTCCTTTAGCCTTAAGATTCTCCTGTCCAAATTTGAAAGTATCAACCTCATTCATAGTTCGATTGGACAAAAAAGTTAAAAATTAAGGGTAATGATAGATGTGACAGTGTTGAGATGGTAGGAAATAATGGTTTGTGGGAACTAACCTAGGTGTCACTATGGGGGCTAATCTATTCTTTAGGTTCTCAAAGAGGAAATAAATAATGCCGTTCAAATTTACAAAAGGTAGATCAAATTGGAAGACTAGTTATAAGGGAGATTTTTTCTTTTTTTAAAGATTTTATTTATTCATGAGAGAGGCAGATCCCAGGGTCTTGGGATCAAGCTCCAATCAGATTCCTTGCTCATGGGGAGCCTGCTTCTCCCTCTGCCCCTCCTCTCTGCTCATCCTCTCTGTCTCTCTCAAATAAACAAATAAATAGAATCTTAAAAATATACATATATTATACTATATTATACACTTATATGAGGAAGTCCTAGTCATTCTTTTTTTTTTTTTTTTTTTAAGATTTTATTTATTCATTCATGAGAGACACAGAGAGGCAGAGACATAGGCAGAGAGGGGAGAAGCAGGGGCTCCATCTCAGGACTCTAGGATCATAACCTGAGCCAAAGGTAGACGCTCAACCACTGAGCCACCCAGGTAGCCAGTCATTCTGGGTACCTAATCATTCTTAAAAAGAATAAGTTAGATCTATTTCTATCTTAATATACAGCCATCTCCTGGATATATTAAGTGAAAAATACATACGAGTATACTTATAGCATGCAACAATTGTGTAAAAACAAAACAGGCCCAAGCATTCTTATGCTTATTTAGACATAGAAATGTATCTCTCTGGAAGGATACACAAGATATTTCTCCTGAGATTCTCCTGATACACAGATTTCTTCTGGAAACAGATGATGGGGTGGGAGGACAACATACTTTTTGTTATTGAAAATGTTTGTGGGGCAGCCTGGATGGCTCAGCGGTTTAGCGCCGCCTTCAGCCCAGAGCATGATCCTGGAGACCTGAGATCAAGTCCTGCGTCGGGTTCCCTGAATGCAGCCTGCTTCTCCCTCTGCCTGTGTCTCTGCCTCTCTCTATCTCTCTCTGTGTGTATCTCATGAATAAATAAATAAAATCTTAAAAAAAAAAAGAAAATGTTTGTGAATATTTGCATCAAATGTCTTAAAATGCCTTGTGAGATATATGCATTTGGCCTTACATTGTTATTATAAGAATTTGTACTTGTTGATGAGGACTTTTGTGTATATGCTTTCATATTTGTTCTTTTCAACTTGAGGACTCTGTCAGTTGGTCTTTTGACCTAGGAATGGGGGGCAATATTGATCACCTCTTCCAGGGTAGGGTGGATACTGGTAAAAGTTTCAGGTAGCAGTTGAAAAAGCTGAATATGGTCTTTAAAAAGAATATTTTAAACATATATGTTGAAATGGTTATTCTGCCTGAATAAAGCAGAAGGGTCAGAGAGAAAGAAAATTAAAGGGCTTAGGAACATTTTGGAAGTTGAATGTATGTGAAAAGAAACAGAGAAGGGAGTCCACAATTTGCAAGGAACTAAAATCATTTTATAAACATTATCTCATCTCTTAAATTGTACCCTTTTGTAAAAAGTTATTTTCCAGGCTTTCAAAAAACAAAATAAAGTGAATAGATGATAATTTGTGGTTTCCTAAGTAACATAAGAAAATAGCAAAATGAGAAATAGAACCTTTTTTTTTTTAATTTCCAGTCTAGCTTCACAATTAGGATTAGATCACCTGAGCCTTGATATAGCAAAAGCACCAAAAAAACCCAAAGTGTAATTTTTAAAACTTCTTTGTGGTGTTTAAAGCATCATCTGGTTAAACTGAAGAAGAGTTTCTGCACTCTAGTATTGGTCCTGGGCCTGTGTCTAATGTTTGACATTTGGATTTGATCTGAGATCACTGGAAAACCACTGAGTGGTTTTAAGCAGAGTAGTAATGTCTGATTGGGGCTTTTACCTTGTTAAGTAAAAATACTGGCAGGGAGAGGAGGCAGTGTTAGAGTTGAGGAACCTCAGTTTACTCCAACTGAACACCTGAGGAGAGACTTCGGTGTAAAGGAGAATGCCATTGCCTTAGAATGAAAAATACTTGTAATTTGAATTGGATATTTGGGTTGACTGGTAGATTCTCTCAGGAATCCTCAGTACTTTTTGAAAGCGCATCAGATGACTATAATATGTAAGCAGCATTGAGAAGTACCCTTTATCTTGGGGAAAACAGGAGAGATCACGGGGGTAAGCTTGGGAGAAGAGGGTAGTAAGTGAAAAGCTGTGGAGAGCTTGGAGAATATTAACTATTTTCATGTGTTCTTTTTGGAATTCCCCTTTCATATTCATAAGTTCACATGTCTGAATGTTTTGGTGATATGGATTTAGTAACATTAAACTTTACAGACTTTCCACTTACCCAGCCTTGTCTAATTCATTCTTTCTTAACTGTTCCTTTTTATATGAAGAGAAGAGGGAAGTGTTGAGAAGGGATGACTGGGATATAATACAGTTGATAAGAATTTGATAGCATTAGCAGAAGAATCCACCTCTTAAAAACTCTTAAGACCTTTTCTAAGACTAGTTTCATTTGATCCATTTAAAAAATGCACGTAAAAAAATAAAAAATGCACGTATGTATCCACACAAATTCAGAAATTTGAGTAAGTCAACCTTATTAATGTCTAGCTATTTATCTGCATCTGTGGAATTCTTGATTAAGATTGCTGATGCTTCCTATAATTGAACAGAACATGTAACTTCTCTTTCTCAGTCTAGGATTTTTGTGTTTTATTGACATAAAACTGTATCTTTAATGAAGTAAATAAATTATTTGTAGTAGGATGAGAGACTTAAAATAGAGGTGAAAAGGAATGAAATGACCAAAAACAATCACAGAAGTACTTTTTGTTTTTATTGATTACAACCTATAATCCTGAGTCATTAATTTTATTTTTTATTTATTTATTTTTAAATTTTTATTTATTTATGATAGTCACACAGAGAGAGAGAGAGAGAGAGAGAGAGAGAGAGAGAGAGGCAGAGACACAGGCAGAGGGAGAAGCGGGCTCCATGCAGGGAGCCCCACATGGGACTCGATCCCTGATCTCTGGGATCATGCCCTGGACCAAAGGTGGCGCTAAACTGCTGAGCCACTGGGGCTGCCCCCGAGTCATTAATTTATTGTGAAAAACTGGATTAATTATAGCTAGAAATTATTTTTCTCTTTAGGAGTTGCCTTAGGGAATGTAAAGAAGGTTTGTAGAAGTTTTGGGTATCAAAATTGTGGCTCTAACAGTTATTTTGCTGGGATTTAATGCAGCCAGTACAGTTTAGGTCTATTTATTTGTAGACTTTAGGATCACCTCAATGTTATTTTATTCAGTAGTACAATAGAGTATATTTTGTTGAAAGTCATGCCTTAAATACTGAGGTTCTTTTTTTTCCTCTTCTATTTATAGTGGTAGCCGCTCCTCTAAAACGTTTAAACCAAAGAAGAACATTCCAGAGGGTTCTCACCAATATGAGCTCTTAAAGCATGCAGAAGCTACACTTGGTAGTGGCAATCTCCGGATGGCTGTCATGCTTCCTGAAGGGGAAGATCTAAATGAATGGGTTGCAGTGAACAGTAAGTAGCCTGTGTCTCAGTAGACTTTACATTAGGTTAGTAGCCTCATTGTAGGTGAGTGTTGGGTTGTTGTCTGTTCAGGGATCTAGTTAGCAACCTAATGTCACAGTATAGTGATACTTCAATCCACTTTAGCCTTTATTTTATTTGTGAATATGGAATTTTATGACATCTTTATCTCCCCTTATAATACAAAGCATAGATTTACCATCTTCAGTGGAAAAAAAATAACAGCAGCAATTAATATTTACGGAACACTAATTCTATGTCTATTATCCTTTCTATATGGATTATTTTTATTTCATCTTTATAGCCTCGTGATGTAGTTACTATTATTATTTCAGTTTAATATAGATAAGGTGAGACAGAAAGATTAGTTATTTGCCTAGGTCATACAGCTATCAAATAATAGAACCTGGGCTTAAATATATTTTAGAATTTTAGAGACTACACTTCTTTTTTAAGTTTTAATTTTAATTCCAGTTAACATACAGCGTTGTATTAGTTTCAAGTATACAGTATAGTGATTCAGAGCTCCATATATCACTTGTTGCTTATCATGACAAGTAGAATCTACATTTTAGCCACTATACTAAATTGCCTCTTTTAGTAGCATACTCAGTTATTTGTCTGTATTATGCTTTTTTTTTTAAGGCAGTTTGATAGTGATCTTATGAAATTAGTAAAATACATTTATGAGATACTCTTGTATTTTCGGGCAGACTTTTAAAAAAATTTTAAATCCAGTGTAGTTAACATACAGTGTTATATTAGTTTCAGATGTACAATAGAGTGTTCCACTAATTCTGTACATTACCCACTGATCATCAGGATAAGTGTACTCTTAATGCCCTTCACCTGTTCCATCCTCCACCACTGCTTCCTCTTTGGCAACCACTGGTTTGTTATCTATAGTTTAAGAGTCTGTTTCTTGGTTTGTCTCTTTTCTTTGATTTCAGTTCTTAAATTCCATATATGAGTGAAACCATATGGTATTTGTCTGTCTTTGGCTTATTTCACTTAACATTATACTCTGTAGATACGTCCATGTTGCAGGTAGTAAGATTTCATTCTTTTTTGTGGCTGAGTAGTATCTCATTATATATATAATGAAATACATGTACACACACCATGTCTTCTTCATCCATTCATTTTTGAATGGACACTTGGGTTGCTTCCTTATTTTGGCTTTTGTAAATAATGCAGCAATAAACATAGGGGTGCATATATCTTTTCAAATTAGTATTTCTGTATACTTTGGGTAAATATTCAGTAGTGGAATTACTGGACCATATGGTAATTCTATTTTTAGTTTTTTGAGGAGCCTCCTTACTGTCTTCCAGTGGCTATGTCAGTTTGCCTTCCCACCAGCAGTGCATGAGGGTTCCTTTTCTCCACATCCTCGCCAACAGCTGTTGTTTCTTGTTGATTTTAGCCATTTTGACAGGTATGAGATGATTATTGTAGTTTTGATTTGTCTTTCCCTGGTGATAAGTGATGATGAACATCTTTTCACGTGTCTGTTGTCCATCTATATGTCTTTGTAGAAATGTCTGTTCATGTGTTTTGCCCAATTTTTAATTGGATTATTTATATTTTGGATGTTGAATTTTTTAGTTCTTTATATATTTTGGATACAAATCCTTTATCAGATATGGCATTTGCAAATATGTTCTCCCATTCAGTAGTTGCCTATTAGTTTGTTGATGGTTTTCTTTGCTGTGTAGAAGCTGTTTCTTTTGTTGTAGTTCCATTAGTTTATTTATTTATTTTTTTTATTTCACTTGCCTCAGGAGACATATTTAGAAAAATGTGGCTCTCCTCTAAGTCAGAGACATTACTGCCTGTGCTGTCTTCTAGGATTTTTATGGTTTCATGTCTTATATTTAGGTCTTTAATCCATTTTGAGTTTCTTTTGTTTTTGGTGTAAGAAAGTGGTTCAGTTTCATTCTTTTGCACGCAGCTGACTAGTTTTCCCAGTACCATTTGTTGAAAAGACTATCTTTTTCCCGTTGCATATCCTTTCCTGCTTCATCAGAGATTAATTGACCATATAATTGTGTAGTTATTTCTGGGTTTCCTCTTCTGTTCTATGGATCCATGCGTCTATTTTGGTGCAAGTACCATAGTGTTTTGATTACTACAGCTTTGTAATACACCTTAAAGTCTGGAAGTGTGATATGTCCAGCTTTGCTTTTCTTTTTTAAGATAACTTTGGCTATTCAGGATCTTTTGTGGTTCCATACAGATTTTTGGATTGTTTGTTCTAGTTCTCTGGTATTTTGATCACATTAAATCTCTAAATTGATCTGAGGTAGCATAGACATGTTAACAATATTTATTCTTCCAATCCATATCCTTCCAAGACATTCCTGTTACTTTATGTCATCTTTAATTTCTTTCATCAATTTTATAGTTTTCAGAGTATAGGTTTTTCACCTCTTTGGTTAGGTTTATTCCTAGGCATGTTATTATTTTTGGTGCAATGATAAGTGAGATTGTTTTCTTTTTTTCACGTGAGCAGGATGGGGCAGGAGAGGAGGAGAAAGAATCTTAAGCAGGCTCCATGCCCAGGGCAGAGCCTGGTGTGGTGCTCGATCTCACCACTGTGAGATTATGACCTGAGCTAAAATCAAGAGTCAGATGCTTAATTAACTTGAGCCCCCCAGGTGCCCCAGTGGGATTGTGTTCTTAATTTCTCTTGGAAGAAAGCATATTCATTCATAGTCAATAAAAATGAATGTTGAAAACAAAAATATTAGGATTGTTATTACTATCCCAAGATTATTATTACTGATAAGTAAATTTAATAAGATTGCTAGTGGAGTCAATATAAAAATTATAAATAGCATCAAAAATATAAAAAACCTAGGAGTAAATCCAGTGAAACATAGAAAGCTCTACTTTACAATTAGTCCTTTTTGTATTCTTCTTAAGAAATATATTTGTGGGGGCGCCTGGGTGGCTCAGTTAAGCCTCTGCCTTCAGCTCAGGTCATGATCCCAGGGTCCTGGAATCAGCCCTGCATCAGACTCCCTGCTTCCCTCTGCTTCTGCCTCTCCCTCTACTGTTCCTCCTGCTCATGTTTGTACTATGTCTCTCACTCTCAAATAAATAAATAAGATCTTTTTTTTTTTTTAGTTTTTATTTATTTATGATAGAGAGCGAGAGAGAGAGAGGCCAGAGACATAGGCAGAGGGAGAAGCAGGCTCCATGCATCGGGAGCCCGACGTGGGATTCGATCCCGGGTCTCCAGGATCGCGCCCTGGGCCAAAGACAGGCGCCAAACCGCTGCGCCACCCAGGGATCCCAATAAATACGATCTTTTAAAAAAAAAAAAAAAAATATATATATATTTCTGGAGGTGGGTTGGGGGAGGGGTGAAATAAGCAAAGAGGATTAAGAGTACATCTTATGTGATAAGCACTGAATAATGTTTAAAATTATTGAATCACTGTATTGTACACCTGAAACTAATATGCTTCTGTGATTGCTGTTTATTCTAAACTCACCTGTTTCTGGTCTCCATTCTGTTCCATTGGTCTACTAAGACCACAGTGTTTTCTTCATTGTGCTTTATAAATTTTAATGTTCATCTTGTTCTTTTAGAATATGTTGGATATTCTTAGCTTTGTATTTCAAATACATTTTAACTTTTTTGATGGCTATGGAATGGCATCCCACTATCACTGAAATGTGTAATTCCATGATTGCCAATGTCTTTTCATGTGCTTTTGACCATTTGGAAACTTCTTTTGTTAAGTGCTGGTTCAAAACTGTCTCACAGGGCAGCCCGGGTGGCTCAGCGGTTTAGCGCCATCTTCAGCCCAGGGCCTGATCCTGGAGACCCGGGATTGAGTCCCACGTCGGGCGCCCTGCATGGAGCCTGCTTCTCCCTCTGCCTGTGTCTCTGACTCTCTCTCTCTCTCTGTCTCTTTCTCTCAGGAATAAATAAATTAAAGAAAAAAAAAACTGTCTCACATTTTTCTACTATGTTGTCTTTTTCTTTTTGATCCATAGGAATTCTTTATATATATTCTGAATACAAAAAATTTTTTTTTGAGAGAAAGCATATGAGCGAGGGTGTGTATGTGGAGGTGGAGGGAGGGAGAGAAAGAGAGAGAATCTTTTTTTTTTTTTTTTTAAGATTTTATTTATTCATGACAAGACAGAGAAAGAGAGGCAGAAAGAGAGGCAGAGACACAGGCAGAGGGAGAGGGAGCGAAGCAGGCTCCATGCAGGGAGCCCGACGTGGTACTTGATCCCGGGTTTCCAGGATCACACCCCAAGCCAAAGGCAGCGCCAAATCGCTGGGCCATCGGTGCTGCCCGAGAGACAGAGAAAGAGAGAGAGAATCTTAAGCAGACTCCACATTGATGTGGGGTTCCATCTTACAACTCTGAGATCATGACCTGAACTGAAATCAAGAATTGGCTGCTTAACTGACTGAACCACCCAGGTGCCCCCAAATTTTTGTTGGTTATATGTGTTGCAAAGGATTTCTCCCACGCTGTGCTTTTTTTTTTTTTAACCCTCTTAAGGGAGTCACTTAATAAACAGAGCCCCTAATTTCAGAGTAGCCAAATATTGTAATTCCTGTGTATACTTTTCATCTCTTCTTTGTAGAAGAAAGAACACTGATAAATCTAGGATTCTGCTTGAGTAAAATTAAAATTTAATTTTTTACTCATAACTGATATTTTACTTTGCAGCTGTGGATTTCTTCAATCAGATTAATATGCTTTATGGAACAATCACAGATTTCTGTACAGAGGAAAGTTGTCCAGTGATGTCAGCTGGCCCAAAGTAAGACACGGTTCATGATTAATTCTCGTTTTTTCTTAAAAATTCTTAGATAAGAAGTTTCTGACCATATAATTTCTCTACTTAGGATCTCCGTCAGTGGTTCACTAATGACTGATATATTAAAGTCCAGATTTCTTAGCCCAAGCTTTATTGCCCTCCTAGTATAAGTTTGCTTATGAATCTCCTCTGGTCAATCCAAACTAGATTACTGGAAATGCTTATTTCCTCCATTATTTACACTCTGAAAACCTGCACATTCCATTATTCTCTTGGATACTTTTCTTTTCTTCCCATCTCCCTCCAATCATTTTTTGGTAATATTTCAAGAAATCTTACCCATCTGCACGGCCCACATCAAATGTTTCCTTGTTTATGAAACTTTTTGATTTTTTCAGACTAAATTTGGTCTATTTAGCTTCTTTGTCATTGTGATTACACTTCTTTGTTATAGTACTACTATTTACACGTGTCTTATTTAACTTATTAGATTCCTTCTTCATTTAAATCCCCTTTGATGTAAGAACAGTGCCTGCCACCTAGTTAGCACTTGGTAAATGTTTGCTTGGATCAATAAATTTTTGAAACTGGATTTTATTATTTTTATGGCTGATAATAACAATGACTGGTGCAATTTATTTAGTGTTCACCTAAAATGTTAAGCCTTTCATGCATTTCATCTTTTATTTCATATAGCAACCTTAAGAGGTAAGAAAAGAAATGGAGACTGAGAAAGTTAAGTAACATGTCCAAGGACCTATTATTATCTGTAAGTAGGCAGAACCAGTATTGAAATCCATGTCTCTTTGATTGTAGTGCCACTACTCTTACTTGCTACATACAATAATAACAAAATATTATTTTATTATAAGAAATATTAATTGATACTTATAAGACATAAAGACAGGGAAGTTTTAATTTTTTAGTGCTTTTTTATAAAGTATATCCTATACCCCCATTACATTCAAGATAGAAATATCAAACCAAAACAACACTGCCCAAACTTACTCATGCTTAGGAGTGTTATCATTATAAGTTGTGACCTTAGTTTGCTAATCAATTATTGTAGAATACTTTTGGTGACTTATAAATTGGAGTGTCAGAGTCAGATTGCTAACTACCCAGGAGATGCAGTTTTAGTACTTCATAGTCCTACTTTACTTTCTTTTTTTTTTTTTAAACCAATTCACCTATTGAGCAAAGTATTACCTAGTTGGAGTTGTCTGCCTTGTCTTTCAAATTAATTCCAAACGAGTTTAGATGTTTCTTGGAATCCAGTTCTTTTAAAGAGGCCTGAAAGTTTGCCATCATCAAAGATGTTGAAAAGAATATGATTTGAATATTTCTTAAGGTAATTTGTCTGAAAGAACTTATTTTCAGACTATTTCAAACTTTGAAACTTATAATAATTTTAAGTGTACAGAAAAGTTGCCAGAGAGCACAAGGAACTCCCATATCTCTTTCACAACAGATTGCCCAGTTATTAACATTTTACTGTATTTGCTTTGTCACCTACTCTGTGTGTATACTCCTTAACAGTATTTTTTTCTGAACCTTTTGAGCAAATTGTAGACAGTAAGGCCTCTTTACCCCTTCATATTCAACCGTGGATTTCCCAAAAGCAAGGGTACTCTTCTACATAAGCAGTATACAAAACCCTCCAAGTCACTCCTTCCAGTCCACAGACCCCATTCACATTTCATTACTGCTTCAACAGTATCTTAGTTTTCCCTTTTTGGTCCAGGATCCAGGATCCTATCTAGGAATATGTATTGCATTTATTTGACTTACGTCTTCAGGTACCTTCAGTTTGAAATAATTCCTCAATCTTTTTCTGGTATTGCCCTTTATATAGAAAAGAGTTAACAAAGCAGACCTCTTGAAAGGCCTATATTCAAAACTGATCCATGGATAGCAACTGGGAACTTGGTTTTCAGAAGAGTTCCCACCTTCCTAACTGTTAAGACTGGCTCATAGTGCTTAAACTCTTTGTACAGACAGTATAGTTAATGCTTTCCTTCTGGGAATCTAGAATTTTATTAGGTGCCTGCACCCAGAAGATGCCTACTTGACCATCCTCAATAAATATAACCTGGACATTGAGTCTCTGATGAGCTTACTAGCTAGACATTATTTAACATGTGTTACCATAACTGAGTCTTGGAGGAATTTAAGTGTGGCCCTGTGACTCCACTGGGAAAAGACTCTTGGAAACTTGTGCTTGATTTTCTCTGAATTTTGCTTCATTTGTTTTTTCTTTTTGCTGATTTTGGTTTGTGTTCTTTCACTATAATAAATCATAGCTCTGAGTACAACTGTATGCTGAGTTGTGTGAGACCTCTTAGCAGATCATCATACCTGGGGGTGATCTTGGGAACCCCTGCAGAGTCTAGTCTGTCTGCTGTTTCCTTATGACCACATTTAGGCTATGCATTCTTGACAGGACACCATAATTTTTTTCTCAGTGAATCATATCAAGGGGCATATAATGTCAGCCATCGCATCATTGGTGATGCTAACCCTGATTACTTTATCATCTTAGCATCTGCAAGGTTTCTTTATTTCAAATTTGTCATTCCCCACCCCTTTGAAATTGACTAGTATTTTATTGTGAGGTTTTCTGATATTATACCAATATCCTGTTCCTGTGAACTAGGGAGGATTACTGCCACTTAGAATACTGCTGTGATCACTTTCCCCACAGAAACCTTAACTAAATGGCTAGTTAGGAAGAATATACATAATTCTTCAAAGTGACAGATGCAGGCTCTCGATACTACAAAAACAAAAAATGATCTTTCTTTTCTTCTTTCATCCTTTTATTCTTTCTTTCCTTCCCTTCTTCCCTCCTCTCCTACTTACCCTCCCTCCCTTCCTTCCTTTTTTTATTTTGAGAATCTTAAGTTTTGTCCATTATTAGGGCTGACAAGATGCAGTGGTCATTGTGCTTTGCTGTTGTTAGCAGATGATGCTTGGGATTTACCAAGGAGAGGCATTTGTTAGTAGCTTAGTATAGGCTCTGTGCAGGGTGTTATTAAGTGATGGCTCAGAGGATTTTGTCAGTTATTTTTTGTTATTATTAACCAAGAAATGATGAATATTTTGCCGTTCATACCATGATGACAGAAATACATTTCGAAGAGAATGATCTGTCAAAATGGAATAAAAAAATCAATGTGGGTAAAATAGAGTTACAGGATGAAGTCACTTAAGTAGAAACATGAAAAAAGAAAAAAAAAAGGATCAGGAAATCATAGTTCTAGACTGTAGAAGTATAAGCAGTATGTAGTTTTATTTCTCAAAAAACACTAGCATATTCAAAGTATGTTTTAAAAAGCTTCAGAATATTGGAAATGATTTTTAGGTCAACTGTGTCTGCTTTTGATTTCTGCATTTAAAAATGAATATGTAACACCTTATCACTAACAAAATGAAAAATATGATTGGGATGGAAGGCAAAAATGTTAAGATTTCTTAATATGTGGGAGAAAACATGGATGAATCCCTGTCTTTAAGTGAAGAATAATGATGCTAAAAGTTCCACCATTTGTGGTCTCTGTCTCCTAGAACGAGAACAAACTTAAGTCTCCCTCAGGATTTTAGCTTTAATTTAGGAAGAATCTCTTGACTGTGAGAGTGATTAAACAGTGGAACAGAATGCCAAATGTTGGGGAATCTCCTTTTGGAGACCTTCAAAGTAGACTTGACAGTCAGTCCTGTTGCCCAGGGTTGGCAGTAAGACGTGCTGTTAGAATGTTTTTTCAGGTGTATTGTGTTTAGGTTTATTGTTTAGGTGTAAGAATGGAAAGCTTCCTTATTTAACCGATTTCAAGATAATTTTCATCATTTAAAGTACTCTGTATTTTTTCTGTTATATTTTCTTTCACCTTTTTTGTTAGACTCACTGACCTATCATTTTGTCAGTTCAGACTGCAACAAGGTTAGAACAACAAAATTGATTCAAAGTGGTAGAAGTAATCTTTTGGAAACTAAAAAACAAAATGGTAGTTTTAGAGATTTTTATGCTTTGGAGTTTCAGCTGTGTGCTTATTTCTTATCTTTTTTTTTTTTTTTTTTTTTTTAAGATTTTATTTATTCACGAGAGACAGAGAGAGAGAGGCAGAGACACAGAGACATAGGCAGAGGGAGAAGCAGGCTCCATTCAGGGAGCCTGATGTGGGACTCAATCCCAGGTCTCCAGGATCACACCCTGGGCTGAAGGCGGCTCTAAACCGCTGAGCCACCAGGGCTGCCTGCTTATTTCTTATCTTAAAAATCAAGTTGTTTTTGTGTGTGGGTGTGGGGTGTGTATAAGTCTATTACCATTTTTGTTAAACTGTTAGCTACTCATTTACAAGCCTCTCTCCAGTCTGTTTTCCTGTATGATACAATATGGAAAGTATCTTTCATTTTAGTGTCCATTGATCAAGAACAGTATTCTTTGATAAAGTATTTTTCATGTGGTAGGTGTACATTAAATGTTTATATCAAAGGATAGTGTTCTGTTAATACCCAAATCCTATAGGTATCTTTATTTGGGTTGCCATCTTTTTTTCTTCTTCTTCTTTCTTCTTTCTTCTTCTTTCTTCTTCTTCTTTCTTCTTCTTCTTTCTTCTTCTTCCTTCTTCTTCTTCTTCCTTCTTCTTCTTCTTCTTCCTTCTTCTTCTTCCTTCTTCTTCTTTATTCTTCTCTCTCCTTCCTTCCTTCCTTCCTCCTTCCTTCCTTCCTTCCTTCCTTCTTCTTTCCTTTTTTTTTTTTTTTTTTTTTTTTAAGATTTTCTGTTTTTATTCATGAGAGACATAGAGAGAGGCAGAGACATAGGCAGAGGGAGAAGCAGGCTCCTCACAGGGAGCCTGATGTAGAACTCGATCCCAGGATACCGGGATCACGACACAAGCCAAAGGCAGATGCTCAACCACTTGAGCCACCCAGGTGCCCTGCCATTTTTCTTTAAAGACATTATTTAACTCTTCAACCAAATGTACTCAGATATTGACTCATTCTCCTCTTCATACATCTTACTTTGGAGCTTCCATATTAATTCTCTCTCCTTAATCCAAAATTTAAAGTCTCAAATTAAAAGAATTGTATTGCATAAGGAGATATGTTTTTTGAAGGAGAAAAACAACCATAAAGGTTAAAGAAGGTTATCAGAGAAGCAAAGTAGGAAGTTAGCTAGATTTTCTACTATGGCAATGTATGATTCTAAAATATAAATACAGTATCTAAAGAAAAGCTTACAAAAAAATGAGTTTGATGGGATCTGCTTAGTTTGGATCATGATAAATGCAAAATAGTCCAGTAACAGTTTAAAAACTCTAAATTTAAATGCCAAATATCTTTATTTAGAGGAGCAGACTGTTTGTTTGTTTGTTTATTTATTTATTTTTTAGGAGCAGATTGTTTAAAACGTGTGTCCTGTGTACATTCATAATATACATACATATATAATTAAAAAATACACATTTTTATAAGTATATACTGATATTTTATGTTCCTATTATCTTTCCAATACAGATATGAGTATCATTGGGCAGATGGAACAAACATAAAGAAGCCTATTAAGTGCTCTGCACCAAAGTATATTGATTACCTGATGACTTGGGTTCAGGACCAGTTGGATGATGAGACATTATTTCCATCAAAAATTGGTATAATTGTTTTGTGTAATTGGAATCCATTATTTATCTAGTTTTATATATTTCTAGAGCTTATTGGCTCTCTAGACTACTATAGGTATCAAAATATTTTTAATTGTTTACATTTAAAATTATTTTATCTCTTTCATACCAGAGTTTATCATGAATATTAAGTTAAACCTCCCTGTAATTTTAAATGAGAATATCAGTGTATCTTGGATAATAACAAAATTTGGCCTGTGTTATAGAAAAAAGAGACTGTATACCGGATAGGCAGCCAGTATCATCTGTCACGGTCATATCCATTTCTTGTTTAGGGAACAAGCTTATATTACTTATTTCCAGTTTTACAGTGTATTTGTGGCAAAGAGGGAGTTTGAGTTTATAATGATAGTGTGAATCTTATACACTGTGAAATCAAGCTAGGTGAGAAGAAACAAGATCTGAGAGGTTAGCCTGTTACCTGCTTTGAGTGACTTTTGCTTTTTTTATATTTACTCTTAAGGAAATTATATTTGTTTTCAAGTAGAAATTATTCACATCTAGATAATTCATATGGTTTTACTCTCTAAAACTTCTTATAACGTGTTTTCTGAGAAAATTAAGAATTTGTTCTTCTATCAACAGACAACTTTTTTAGTATATTTTATGCTTTTAGAGTTTGGAAGAAGGGTGTGGTAGAGGAGACAGCAATGTAAATAGTTGCTGTTATTATGGATTGTTTTAAACACATTTATTGAATGTCTTAACTACTTTGGAGCCTTTGTAATAAGAGGCTGTTTTTTAGGACTGCCTTACTTATATACCTCATAATCATTTTGGTTAAGTGCCCTCTCCTTTTATCTCCCATAATATATTTTGTGACTTTTTATTTTGACTGAATTTCAGGCTTTTAGAAAATTTACAAGAATTATGCAAAGAATCCCTGTTCTCCCCCCCACCCCGTTCTGCACTCCCCACAACTTCATGTTTTCTTTTTCCTGAACTGTTTGAGAGTAAGTTGCATGCATTATGTCCCTTTATCCAAATATGCTTTAGTGTGCATTTTCCTAAGCATGATGTCTCTTTATCCAAATATGCTTCAGTGTGCATTTTCTTAGGAAATCACAGTATAACTATCAAAATCAGGAATTTAACAATGATACAAGAGTATTATTTAATTTGTAGATCTTATTCAGATTTTTCAAAATTTCCCAATAATATCCTTCATAGCAAAAGAAAATCTCTGACATTTGTTTGTCATGTTACTGTAACTTTTTAAAATATGGAATATGTGTACTTCATTCTTTTTTGGTCCTTGATGACACTGACCTTTTCAAAGAATATAAGCATCTATTTTATATAGTGTCCTTTCATCTTGGTTTGTCTTGTGTTTCCTTGTGATCTCTCTCTATATATATTTTAAGATTTTTTTAAAAGTAATCTCTACACCCAACATATGGCTTGAACTTAAAACCCCTAGTCATGTGGTCTGCTGACGGAACCAGCCAAGTGCCCTGGTACCTATAATATTTTTAAATGAATGGTAGGCAATGTGATGACACTGAATCCAGTAGTATTAGGATTTGGCTTGTGTATTACCAATTTGGTTCATTTAGCCAGTGTAACAAAGGACATGGAATTTTTCATTTTTCTAGTCTGTAATTGTTTAATTGCTATAAAAGTGCTCTTATTCATAAAACAATGAGCCTCATTGAGAGGAACTGCAGCTAATTTCAGAATAAATGTAGACCTGGAGTTGTAATGAAATAATTTCCATCAAGAAAATATAAAAACATATTGCAAGCTTTGTAAACAAAACTGAACATGGTTAGGTTAGTACATTGTACTTAACGAATATTTATATTGAGACTTGATGTTAAGAAATCTGAGGGTGTAATTGTGAGTTTTAGCTTCATTACCATCTTAGGCATAAATCTATTTCACGTTTTGAAGTGGCAGGTATATAAGAGACTTAAGGGGCTTATTCCATGGAACTTTTGAGGTTTATTTTCATTCATGATATGTTGAGAACTTCTGAAAAGTACAGTGGGTATTTGGTAATAATTCACAAATACTTTTGAGCTTCGTCTTGTTACTTTATATTGCCATTTGTTGGTAAACTCATACTACCTTGTTCTTGTCTCTTGTTAATAGAGAGGGTTATTTATCTATTTATTAGGTGTCCCATTCCCGAAGAATTTCATGTCTGTGGCAAAAACTATCCTCAAACGCCTCTTTAGGGTTTATGCTCACATTTATCATCAGCATTTCGACCCTGTGATCCAGCTTCAGGAGGAAGCACATCTCAATACATCTTTCAAGCACTTTATTTTTTTTGTCCAGGTAAGTTGAATTAGGAGGCCTTTTTTACTCAGTAAAACCAGTTATCTACAGAGTTCCAGGGTGAGTCTCGCATCTATACTCTTAGGATAAAATTTGCCGTATCTCTCTAGCCTTTATCTTCGTATGCTTGCCATGATGATAAGGCCTTTTGTTTCTGATTCCATTCATCTCCAAGTTGGTGGCATGCCAGTCTGAAATGGATCTGAGAGGTGTCTTGCCTTGAATTTGCTTCAGTTAACAGGCTGTAATGGAGGGGGCTGAGTTAGGAATCTGGCTCGTTTAGCAGGCCTGTAGATAAACTTGGTCTCTTTAGCATTCCTCCTAATCACCTTAACCCTCACTCAATACCTGCCTACTCTAGATGTTTTTTTGTTTTTGTTTTTTTTCAGCAAATTCTGTCCTGGAAATGGGCTTTGAATATAACACCTTTCCCCCCTCCTTTTAAAAACCATATTCTGAATAATTTTTAAGTTAGGTACTACTCATACCTGAAGAACAAAGATGTTCCAAAGAGTGTTGCTATTCCAGAGGTCCATTAGTCTTTTTTCTGACTCCAGTTGACCTCTTCTTCCTTCTCCCTTTAGTTCTCAAAGGTGTAGACTAAGAGGAGTTGGATATTTGCATTCTGCTATGATAATTAGATCATTAGTAGGCAGGATTGAAAGAGGTGGAAATGGTTAAGCTGATCAGCTTTTTTTTTTTTTTTTTGGTGGAGGTTGAGAGAGTAGATGGTAGGCAGAAGTCCAAGTCTTGAATCTGTGTTTTTTCTTTATTTTTTATTAAATATATTATTTATTTGAAGGACGGTGAGCCAGAGAGAGAGAACCCAATCAGGGTTCTCCCTCTGGGAGGGTCAGAGGGAGAAGGAGAAGCAGACTCCCTGCTGAGCACAGAGCCTGTCATGGGGCTCAGTCCCAGGACCCTGAGATCATGACCTGAGCTGAAGTCAGATGCCCAAAAACTGAGCCACCCAGGCGCCCCTATATGATCTTCTTTTAGAGTGTAATGTTCTCTCTCAACTGCTACCAAATAGTAGGGGATTGATAAATACAGCATTTGCCACATCTGAGCCTATTTACATCTCAAGATACTGTGACTTTCTTAAAGGTAGGTCCATTAGTTATACAATGACCCTTTGACTGAGTAAGAGGCGCTCTGACCTGGGCCTCACTGTTAATAGAACCCTATTCTGGCCCTTCTCCAGCTGTACTCCCCACAGTGTAAGGGACCCATAGGGCAAAGAACATACCTCCCAGATCCCACTGGTCTGTGCTTAGGTACCTGACACTTCAGAATTTCCTTTTCACATGGTCCCAGTTGTATTTTCAGCATGTTCACGGATCTTACCCTTGGGTCCATTCTTTCAAGGGAAGGTGATATCTCTGATAGGTGGTACCTCTAGATCTAAGGGGTAGTCAGATGGCAGCTGTTTGTGAGAGTATGACCATGGCCTATATAAGCCTAGGTAAACAGATGGCAGCTGTTTGTGAGAGTATGACCATGGCCTAGGTGTCACAATCCTATAGGCTGAGGCCCCTTTTTGTGCAGGGTGGAGCTGGGGGTTGGAAGATCAGGGACATTTGCTGAGGGTCAAGGACAGACTCTCCTCATGTTACTACTTTCCAGTGCAGAATCCTGAGGAATTTTGAGAGTTCTAAAT